>NW_025764904.1:0-1200000 GCF_003918875.1 Haliotis rubra | reverse complement strand
GTGGTCAGTTCATGATGATTTATGTGGCAGTGACCACTTTCCTACATTTCTAACAGTAAATAACCCGTCTGACGTTCCACCCTCATCAAGGTGGAATTTTTCAAAGGCTAACTGGTCTCAATTCAGTTCGTTATGTACTGAGAAATTGAAACATGCACAGTTCCAGAATATTGCTGACCCCATTCAGTTGTTTTCAGATGAACTGAATGCTATAGCTACCGATTCCATTCCTAAGTCCTCTGCAAATCCACACATTCGTAAGCCATGGTTTGATGGCGACTGCAAACAGGCTAGGAAAAATAGGAAAAAAGCGGAAAAATATTTCCGCAAGCATCCAACTGTACATAATTTGAATAACGTTAAGGTAACCAGAGCTAAAGCTCGCCGTACCTTCAAACAAAATAAACGTCAATCATGGAGAACCTACGTCTCCAAGATTAATTCCCGCACACCTATATCAAAGGTGTGGAATATGGTCCAAAGGATCAAAGGCAAAGGTTCTAAACCGAGTGTTAAACATATTAAGGAAGGAGATCACTTTCTTGAAGATGCTTCCGACATTGCAAACAAACTTGGCGAAACATTAGCTCAACACTCGGCTTCATCAAACTATCTTCCCGAATTTCAGAAATATCAGAAAACTGAGGAAAAGAAAAAAATTAATTTCCACTCCGAAAACGGAGAAGATTACAACGAAGTATTTTCACTACATGAGCTACAAGCTGCCCTTGGGCAGGCTCATGATACAGCAACAGGGGCTGATAATATTCACTATCAGCTCCTGAAACATTTGCCTGCATCATGTCTTGAAGTGCTTTTAGACATTTTTGATGACATTTGGACTTCAGGGAAATTCCCTCCTTCTTGGCGAAATGCTATTGTGGTTCCTATACCTAAGCCTGGCAAAGACCATTCAGATGCATCTAATTATCGACCTATATCCTTGACTAGCTGTGTTTGCAAAACTATGGAACGAATGGTAAATAATCGTTTAATGTGGTATTTGGAAACCAATAATCTCATTACTAATATTCAATGTGGTTTCCGGAAAAACCGAAGTACTATCGACCATTTGGTACGATTAGAATCCTATGTAAAAAATGCAATTGTAAATAAACAACACGTAGTATCAATTTTCTTCGATCTGGAGAAAGCGTATGATACTACTTGGAAGCATGGCATTTTGAAAGATTTGCATGATTTCGGTTTAAGAGGTCGTTTGCCTCATTTTATCTCACAATTTTTAAAAGACAGGCACTTTCAAGTCCGAGTGGGTTCAACCTTGTCTGACCATTACAATCAGGATCAGGGTGTCCCACAAGGCAGTATTTTGTCTGTCACATTATTTAGCATAAAGATCAACAGTTTATCCAAGGTTTTAAACGATTCAATTGATGGATCACTTTTTGTGGATGATTTTAATATTTCATGTCGCGGTAAGAAAATGCATACTATTGAACGGCAACTGCAGTTGTGTTTAAACAAGATAAATAAATGGTGTCTTGAAAACGGCTTTAAATTTTCAAAATCCAAAACTAATTGTATACATTTCTGCCGTAAATACAAACCGCATAAAGACCCTGAACTCTCTCTAAATGGCACTCCCATTAAAGTTGTGAAGGAGGCCAAATTCTTGGGTATTATTTTTGACTCGCACTTAACTTTTCTTCCGCATATTAAATCACTTAAAGCTAAATGCCTGAAGGCACTCGATTTGTTGAAAGTTGTTTCCAACACAAAGTGGGAAGGGGATCAAGCTACCCTCCTCCACCTATATCGCTCATTGGTCCGCTCGAAACTTGATTATGGCTCCATCGTATATGGTGGAGCTTGCAAAAGCAATCTAAAACTACTTGATTCTGTCCACCACCAAGGTCTGAGACTTTGTCTTGGATCTTTTAGAACTTCTCCTGTTGACAGTCTCTACGTCGAAGCAGATGAGCCTTCTCTTGCCCACCGACGTATAAAATTATCTTTACAATATTTTACAAAACTGTATTCTAACGAATCGAATCCTGCATTTCAGTGTATCTTTAATCCTCTTTATGAGGATTTGTACAACAATAAATCTTCTCTTGTTCCGCCCTTGGGGCTCAGAATGAAGCCATTCAATACTGCTGCCGGCATTGAGCTGGAGAATATAGCTCCTTCCCGTCTTCTTTCTTCTCCTCCTTGGCAATTGGTTAGGCCTGAAGTTGACCTAACTCTGACAAAATTTAAGAAATCTGGAACTAATGAATTACAGTATAAACAAGAATATAATCACTTAAAAATCAAATATAACACATACAAATCCTTATTTACAGATGGGTCCAAGGACGGTGGCGCAGTGGCATGTGCCACTGTCATTGGATCCAGAACAATATCTTCTAGACTACCTGATAACAGCTCTATATTTACAGCAGAAGCAAACGCCATCTTAACAGCTCTTAAATATATTCAAAGACATCCAAAACATAACCAGTATATAATATTTTCTGACTCTCTTTCTTGCCTTCAGGCTATTAAAAATCTCTCTTGCAAACATCCACTTTTAATTGAAATAATCGAATTATATAATGATCTTGCTACAGGCCAGTGCGACATCGTCTTCTGTTGGTTACCCAGCCACGTTGGCATTTCTGGGAATACAATGGCCGATCTTGCTGCCAAGGCAGCACTCAATAAATCTGTGACACCACTTCTTCTTCCTTACTCTGATTACAAAGCTTGCATTAGAACCTACATCCGTGATCTGATGCAGAAGAAGTGGGACACCCAAGTAGGTATCAATAAATTACATGCAATAAAACCCTATATCGGTTACACTTACTTGGGTTGTCAGTCCAGATTTGAAGAGGTCATCATGCGACGATGTCGTATTGGCCATACAAGGTACACTCACAAATATTTGTTAAATGGTGAAGATCCTCCGTTTTGTATCCCTTGTGATGAGAGAGTCACGGTCAAGCATCTCCTGCTTGACTGTGTTGAATTCTCCATCATAAGGGATAAATATTTCAATGTTAAAACTGTTAAGGATCTTTTTAATTCTGTTCATCTTCATTTAATTCTTGGTTTTTTAAAAGAAATTGATTTCATTAATGAATTTTGATTAATATGTTCTGTAAATAGCTGTGTTTTAATAATTGGTAGTTTGATTAGTAACTTAGATTGTTAGTGGCTGTACTCTCAAGGGGGGTTGAAGAATCATAAAAATATTGTCCCCCTGAGAGGGTACGTAAGTCTAAAAACTTCGAAAGTCAATTTAAACTTACCAGGATTTTTAAACGTAGCATTTTTGTCATTTTAATTGTAGCTAACATTTCTTACAATCGCCAGCAGCTGAAGGGATGGTGTAAATCCAACTAGGGTCCATGCAGGTAGCCAAGGTACTGTAAGTCCCCATGGAACCTAGTTTGGTGATCTACCTTCTGGTGTTGGCGATCTATAGCTTGTTTTTATATTGTATTGTCCAAATAGTGCTCTCAGTTTTAACTCTCCATACTAGTTTTAGTTGTAATTGTGATATTCTAGTTGTTTTACTGTCCTTCGTCGACAGGTTTTTATAACATATATATATTTAATTTCAATATCAAATGTTCTCGTCACAATATGGCTGAAATATTGCCGATGTGACGTTAAATATTAACTCACTCACTCACTAAAACAGTTCAGTTGGTGACGCAGAGGTCCAAACTTCGAAATTGTGCAGCTAAAAGTAACTTCAAGCAGGTCAAAATATTTTCAGAAGACGTGATTGTGGTAGAGTTGGAGAAATTATCCGTACATTTAGATCAGCCCATTGCAGTTGGCTTCACCATCTTGGATTTAACTAAATATGAAATTTACTCCTTCTTTTATGATGTCATGCAAAGACAGTATGGACCAGAAAGACTTGACCTTTTGATGACGGACACGGACAGTTCGTTCATGCATGTACATTCACCTCCACATGAGCTCCTTTTGGATCCTTATGTGTTCATGAAACTCAATTTGCATTTATTTGACACTTCCAACTAGGCACCTGATGACACCTCAAAGGGTTGTATTTGGATACAAATCGCAAGGTGACTGGTAAAATGAAGGATGAAGCAGATGGGAGCATCATATCAGAGTTTGTAGGGTTAAAAGCAAAATGTACTCTTTCCTGATGCAAAAATAAAGAAAACGTCATCGAAAAAAGACAGCCAAAGGCATTAAAAATCTGTCATCAAGAAATTTCTCAGACATGATATGTATAAACAATCATTATTTGGTCAGAAGAGGTTCAGTTGGTCCTTTCACTTGATTCGATCACACAATAACACTTTGTAAACTGAGAGACAAAGCAAAGTGGCATTGACACGAGTTGATGACAAGCGGTATCTGTTAGATGATGCTATTCACAGCGTCCCATATGGATATTCACCGAACTAAAACTTTGTATATACTCCCTATGTATGTGAAGACATCTTCACAGGAAAACAGTAGTCAGCAGGTATGTACTTCATTTACTCATTCACCATTTATTTATTTGTTCATTTATCTATCTATTTACTTAATTATTAATTTATTCATTTTCAGCATCAAAATGGATATCCAGAGATATGTATACAGGTTGATCAATGTCAGTGGTGAAACGCTGCGTGAAGGTCAAACCTTAAGAAGAACATGTATGGCAGCTTATCAAGCAGCACAGAGGGTTCTACAACGATTACTGGAGCGAGGTGTTATCCGTGCAAACACTGTATATCCTGTGGAAGTGCATGAAATTTCCACCACAAGACAGTCTCTTGAGCGTGCACGTGACTGAGACATAATCGCCGGAAGTTTGAGACTATTCTGGAAACTCTCTACCTGATGAACTCCAGAGAAGAATCACAAATCTGTCTAAAGGCAATTGTTATTGATGTGAAATTGATCATCCCTCACAAATTCACCACCAGTGTGTGATGATGGATAGTGCTGAAAAAGTGGACCTCTATTTTGAGGAAGCTCTGAGTGGAATACCTCATCAGAACATTTTAGAAAGAGCAACAGGACAACAGGATCTGCTAAACTATCGAAGATTTCGGCTCTATTGTTTTTAAAGTACATTGCAATCCAATGACGACCACTGTTTTGTCTGATCTCAATATTCACAATAAGTCCTACACCTTGTCTTTGCATGAGAGGCGTGATTATAGGAAGCGTATCTCTGGCATACACTCCCAAGACATGTCTCTGTAGGGTTGAATCACACTGAAGGGCACACATCAACTGCGAAGCTTTCATCTCTGTGTTTACTTGATGAAGACGTTTCGAGCCTGATCGATTTCTATGATGGAGTTTCTTTCACTGAGAATGATACAGCTCAAGGTTTGGGTTAGTGCAGTTTTGAACTCAATTTCCAACCGCACATTTCCAGATTTCACCAGATTGAGGTATTCAGATTCTCCACACACCTCTTCCAGCTCGTAGACAAACAGTGCAATTCCTAACAAAAACTCTCATCTGGAAATGCAGTTTCCTCGATTTTCTCTCCAAAGTCCCAAACCATCAAACATGTTCACATAGCTGTTCACATCATCAGCACGGGTTGGACGTCCAGGTACACTGACACCATTCACATAGAGGCTGACAGTTTTGAGCATGCTTGATTGAAAGTTGAAAGGATTCCCATCATGTGCCCCATTCAAACTCTTGCTTTCCAAAAAGCCAATGATGTAGCGGTTAGCAATGGGGTTGGACACAGTATCAATGGTGTGCGTCAGTTGAGAAACGGGGATGCTGTTGATCTTGACCTCAGACTTAGTGAAAGGATAGAGTGCATTGGAGTTATTTTGGAACAGGGTGTTTTGAGCTAGGTTCAGTGCCGGGTTGACTTTGAGTTTGCATATTTGGAGATATGCATCGAGTAACTCAATGGTATACTCTTCTTTAGCTTTACCACTCATCAAACAGAAAGCAGGTGATGATCTGTACAATTTCAAAGTCAAATCTACTCCATTGATCAAATGTGTTTTCATGCCAAACACATCTTCATGTTGGTACTCAGACATCCAGTCTGGGTTAACCCTCATACGTTCGGGGGCTAGGGGGTAGCTGTTGTGTGATGTGTGTAATGCCTTGGGGTATTCCAAGTCAACCTCGAGGATATAACCTTTATTCGAATCTGGTGCGATGCTCATAACATCGACCTCCTGTGACGCCCATTCGAACCCCCCTGTGGGTAGATACTGGCTCATGGCCCAGCCATACAGGTTGTTGGCGTCGAGGTAGAGAATGTGATTGGTTGGCTTGCTAGGGTCGTAGCCCTTAACGTATTGATTATTTGCTTTCGCGTATCGCTTGGTTGCCATGGAGATCCCACCTCGCAAGCCTTTCTCAATGAATAGGTGCATGTCATAATCTGTAAGCAATTCCAACTTAACTCCGGTCTTTTTAAGCAAGGCATCCCACGACAGACCTGGGCTGGTGTAATACCATGTGGGGTCGAGTTTATACTGCTTGAAACACGTCCGCCTAAACGTCTCAAACACGTCGGCTAACAGCAGTACATCTGTCCTCAAGTACAGGTCATGATAATCCCCCAGGTTCTTACAACCCAGTTTATTCCATACGTTAATCGCGTGCGAGTAATCGTCTTGGGATATTTCCGAGTCTGTCAGATTGCTGTAAAATTCTCTGATGGGGGGTAGTCTGGTCTCGGTGAACTTGACCCAACTATCCATGTACTCATAAGGGTACACACCCTTCCTCATAAGCAGGGGTCTAGTCTCGGCGTCTGTGTATCGGTCGGTGATAGGGAAGGTATCGTTGGCCTTGACCAGACTGTCTAATGAAGACAATAGAAATTGTACTGAATCTATGAACCTAAGGCCGTTTAAGCTGAAGGAGATGTATCTCTCCATGTTGTTGGGAATGCACGTTATATTACCATCGATTTTCGCGATGGCCTGCATGATTAAGTGAGAGTCGTACCCTCTCAAGTTGTGAAAGACAACGGGGATGTTTATTGTCTTAGGGTTGATTCTAAGCTTGAGGTTACATCGCAGCTGTGAGCCGCGCCTCTATACTTACCGGTTACGTGGCAGTGATCTCTCACCGAATCACCATTCAGTGGTGAGTCACACACGTGACAGTTAGTGCTACAGGCGTGAGCTAGCCTGTCGGCTCGGGTCATACGCATGGGAGCGACTCTATACAGTGCATTCCTAATAATTTTTCTTCCTCCTGCAAACACTTTAGAAACCTTTCAGCCGCGTCAGGGCCCTATACACTACGGGAGCTTTCGTTTCCCCATCACAACGGACGACAATGTATCCAAACCCACAGGCTTCATGCTCCTGTGTTTTGAGTGTGGTGGGGTACCCCAACAGCCTCAACTGGTTTAACCAAGGCTTCAAAGTCGGCGTATATGATATAAGGCACAGACATTTGGTTCTTGTGGTTACCGAATTTTAGGATATTGTCACCTTCCTTAGGCATGTAGACTTCGTATAGCCGTCTGCCCCACACCTTGGCAATCCTCCGGTGGGATTCTAATAAATCAGCTCGTGTGAAGCCATGTAGGCACCGTTCGCAGAAGTGGGTCTTTTCTCTGTGTGCCGATTGGTCATACAACAGCCTGCTAAAGTGTTTTATCCAAGCGTGGTGGTACTTGTCACCTCGCTGGATCATGAATATATTGATAACACGAGGGGGTTCCCCTTGGGGTTTCTCCAACGGGCTGACCCTGTGCACTATTGTTGTGTTACCTTCGTGCCCAAAGACATTTATAGCTAGATTATTCTGTTTTTCTATTTTAGTTATCTGGGATATGGGGTGGGTTCATCTATACCATCCCAGTTGAGCCCATCGTCTTGGGGATAACTAGAAGGCCTGTTCGAATTAGTGCCAGCTGGAAACAAGGCTGACCTGATAGCTAACCTCAAGCAATCGTCTCCTCTATTCCTGACGTTGACTATGGCATGTTTTTCCTATAGTAGGGAGGCAAGTCTAGGTATGACCCGCCTCTGAACGGCACGTAGTTAGCTATGTCTAGATAGACATTATCGATTTTATCTACAGTCCACCCGACCCCAAGTGTGTGTAGCGTTCTAGGTATTCTCTTATCTGCTGAAAACTAGTATCGATTGATGCGTCAATGGTCTCTATATGGGTCACGACCTCTTGTTTACCCCGAAGTAAGGCTGAACGTGCTCAGTGACACCTCCCCACTTGCTTATCGAGTGACATTTTAACTGTGATTTGAAATTTGATACTTCCTAGACTGGTTAGTTCCTGGTTGACCTTATCAGCTATCAGAGGTTTGATATCTGCGATATCTATGTTCCTATCAACATGCATACGCCAGCCTCTCAAATAGTTGCCTACAGCACGCTCAGTGCGCACGAACTGTAGGTCGACAGCTCTATTCTGCCGTAATAGTTCTACAAGCTGTGGTTTCCTCATGCGGGAATATCCCCCTAACCCCAAATCACGTGCCTGAACTTTCAGTTGTTTTACAGTGGGAGGTTTTGCTACGGGGGCATGTGATAACAATGCGATTAACCCGGCTCTCCCCAAGTTTGAATAACCCGTGAATCCAAGCTGTTTTGCTTGAGCTTTTAATTGTTTTACCGTAGGAGGGGCTTCTAAACCTAGTAATTTCAACAATGCTGGTTTGGGCATTCGAGAATACCCAATTACACCCCTCTGCCTGGCGACCGCTTAAAGTTCACCAACAGTGGTCATAGTTGCATACACACCTAAGAGAACCAATGTCTAATTGGCCCACCGTAAGGTAAAAATCAAGATACACCTTATCGATTATTCCCTCAACCCACCCGGAATATGCGCAGCATAGTAGGGTGTTTTGTATTACTTGCAACGAGTCGTCAACAAGTATATCTATATCCCCATGCACATCTACTCGCCCACCATCAAAGTAATTCCAAGTGTGCCCAGCCCATGGCACATCAAACCCTACTTTTACCATGATTGTAAATGAGCACCCCTTATATAGTTCCCTAATAATCATGGGTTTGAGGACACTGATATCTATACTTTTCCCCACATCCATCTGCCAGCTGCTCAGGCAACCTTCCCTGGGCTCAGTTTCCACAAACATAGCTATACGTAGGTGTGTATAATCTCTAATTGGGACACTACACTGTTATCTTGAGAAATCGCCTACGTTCTTTTATGTAGGCCTTTTTATTCTCGTAGATGAGGTGATGTCTGACTACGTTCGCCCCGTGAGCTTTGCATAGACAGTAGTGCCCTTTAACCCTATACCGCACACAGAACACACGTGGTTAGGGCTTCCCATGTGGAAACAACAGTACCCCTGAGTCCTGCATTTCCTACCACAGGCCTCAGTCTTCCCCATAAGTATGTATTCGCATCGGTATGGAGCAGGTCTCATGTTTAGCATACTTATATGGGTATTTAGTCTAATTGTTTCAAGAACCAATGCAGTCGCTGCTATACCCAGCGCTATGAAGCCCAGTTCACGGTCCATTTGCCCCTTGGATGGTGTGTAGTACTGAGCGAGTGTGGGTTTATTGAGTGGTTGCAACCGTTTACCAGTTAATAAGTAGTATTCTTTAAGCTCGTCGTCAACATCGTGGAATGTTTGAACGGCATGGTTTTCACGCCTGAGTTGTTCGTTAATGTAATCGATCCTCTGGAGGCGTTTTTTAGCGTACTCAGCCTGTGCTGTTTGTAAGTTCTCAATAGCGAGATCGTGCCGCTTTCTCTCTGCCTGTATTTCAGCCGCGTGTGACTCTCGTAGTTTCGAGAAGAGGAAATTACTCCCGGAAAATGCTAGGGCATTCACTAACGCCCCACCGACCATCATAGCTATCGTGGCCATCTTTACTTCATAATATTTTCAGGTAGTATCCCTTGTTTTACTAGGATGTCTTTTGTAGCCATCGCCATACCAAGGTTCATTATGAGCATACCCATATCCTGCAGGTTGAAATCTAGCTTGATAGTTGGTTGTTTAAGCACCATTTTGGTCAACCGGCGTATCCTACGGCTAGACTGGCGACCACTGTGGCGTGGTATGCGTCGTTGACGAACGTTTTCCCCTCAGACATTATGTATATGATATAAAAATATTAAATTATAACATGATGTGCGGGTCGACCTCTAATTGGGGAACCGGATCACCGGAATCCTTAGGATTCCTGTGTGGGTCTCCCTCCCTGGGATTCCTGTGTCGTGTATATAACCACGAGATAGCCACGGCTGCAGTTACACCTACAACCAACAAGAGACGCTCCGGGTGAGTCACCCTGATAATTTTATGTTGGTTACACCACCGTTTTTTACCGGCAGCTACTCTCTTAGGATTCTTCTGCCTGGTTACTGTGGGTTCCGCCAGTTGTGGGGTCTCCTCGGGAGGGTTCACCTCCAGTTGGGGTTTCTCCAACGTGGGAGGGTTCACCTCCCTGGGGGTTTCCTCCAGGTGTGGTGTATCCTGAGCATCCATCTATACTATTATTATTATTTTTCCTCTCAAATTGGCAATGCTTTGCCGTAATAATCGCCGCCGTCACCGGGGCTAACAACATACCATATTTGTGGTACAGCTCGCAGCTAATAGAGCTCAAGGCGTGCTCGATAAAAGGGTCTTTCTCGAGGTCTTCCCACAAGTAAAGTCGACGCTCTGGGGGAATGGGAAGGAAGTATGACGCAATACCAGTGTATATCTGGGTCATAGCCGATCCTATTGTCTTTGTCATTTCTGCTCCGAGCCGGGACTCGTATCTAGCGTACAGCTTATCGATTTCTTCGGCTGTCATTTTGTGAATTTTATCCGGAGTGTACTCCCCAAAGTAATGTTTGGCTTTGCCACCAACAGCCAACGCCACCAGTTTCTCTCGCTTGCCATCGTCCACTTGGGGTACCAACAATTGTTCGAGCAATTCCTCACACTCCATCTTATAATATAACAAGTAAGATTTAGTTTTAACTATATAATACCCGATGCAGGCAAAACACAGGGAAATGAAGGTTAAGTTGCACACGACGAACACTTCAAATACCATAGCTATAACTAAATGCTAAGCATTATACTAAGCATTGCTAAGCATTGCTAAGCATTGCTAAGCTTTGCTAAGCATTGCTAAGCTTTGCTAAGCTTTGCTAAGCATTTGCTAAGCTAAAACACCCTATATGCTACTGGTTGGTCGGTCTTGAGCACGAGCTTAGCATGTTTAGTTTCAGCGAGCTGTTTCTTCACCCGTTCCCGTTCTAATTTGCTCATCACATCGTTCTCTCTCAAACACTCCT
Source organism: Haliotis rubra (assembly GCF_003918875.1). Classification (NCBI taxonomy): domain Eukaryota; kingdom Metazoa; phylum Mollusca; class Gastropoda; order Lepetellida; family Haliotidae; genus Haliotis; species Haliotis rubra. The sequence goes on along the minus strand of NW_025764904.1, from coordinate 1,188,771 downwards.
CGAACGAATCCCTGTCCTTGCAATGAAATAAGGCCACCCATCGCGTCTGCTCCCTGAGGTCTTTCAACACCGAGTTGAACTTCTGCGTTAGTACCCAGACGCTGTGATTTGCGTGCCGACCGGAGAAGGCCAGGTACGATAGCATGTCTCTCTTTTTTGTTATCTCACGATTAGCGCTGCAGTCATCCAGTATGAACAGCGTCGGTTCCCCTTTAAATTTCTCGTGAAGAGCTTTCAACCAGTCCTGCAGGCGTGTTCCCGGGTCGACTTTGTAATACGTCCGGGTCAGTCATGACCAAAGGTCTTTCCGTGTATGCGTTTATTCATGCTCAGAGTAGGGCACATGATAACGATGTTATCAAACACATCCTTGTAGTAACCCTCCAACATATCCAACGAAACGGTCTTCCCACAGCCAGTCTGCCCACACACTATGGCACAGTGTGGGTCGCGGGGTAAATCAGTAGGCAGTGGCCTACTGCCATCAGTAGATGGCTTGCACGAATCTCCCATTGTCTATATTAAGTTGCGCGTCCATAATAACGTACAGATATAATTTCAACTTACCAGCGGGTTGAGCCTTCTTGGTAATCTGGATAGTAATTCCTTCGCTGCCATTGTCTATTCTACGACCACTACCGTGTAGTTTATCGTCATCCGTGGATCGCATGTCCAACCACAGCGCGCGTACTTGTTAGTTAAGTATTCACCGATTTGCACGGAGGATAGGTCCAGGTCTTTGGCTATATACGGATGTTTGCTCGGTAGCTTTTTTATCTCATCCCACTGCTGGTATGGCCTCATACCATGACTGAACAGCTGGTTGGGCACGCCCTCGATGGTCACTTCCACCTTTTCAATCTCGGGGTTGAAAAACTTCTCGCTGTCCCTCCGGAACGGGTCGTAATCCTCCACGGGGACGACCAGGATGCCTTTCATCGATCGCGCCGGCACGTTCAGGTTGATATTCCACACAGTGTCGCTCTTATCTCGTACGACTGATCTATGCCTCAGTATGCGGTCGTACAGGATGGCCATCTTCCCAGAGTACTGGCTTCGAACCTGCCTGGCCAGCTCCGGGCTAGTGACCATGTCGAACTCCAGAGAGATGTTGTCTATGGCGTAACTGGCCTCATCACCGTTCGGCGTACGCACTACTTTGCTGTAGTCGTTAAACGTTAGCTCGTATTCAAGCCTATCACCCAGCGCGGCCTGGTAAAACGGCGCGTGTCCCGTGAGCAACTCGAAGTCGAGCGGCACGCAGAACCGGTTCCCGTACGCTTGAGCGATGGCCTTTTCACCGTCCGTGATCTTGTCTAGCTGGTCTTGCGTGAAGGCATACCCTATGCGCGACCGGGTCGATTTGCTGATACCCTGGTACACGTCATTGACACGTTCTCCCTCGCTTTTCCAGAGATCCCCGTAGCAGTGAAACACGTCGCTGTCGTCAATACTCAACACCTCGTTACCGCTGATCTTGATGGTGGTTTTCTTGATGATGGCTCGACCTACGTTCCGCACTAGCTCACGTTTGTCGTTGGTGGAGGTCAACGTGAGGTTGAACGCAAGTCGAACCGTGCCTGGTACAATGAGGTCATTCTCGCCAAGGTTTGGAAATCTAACCAGCAGAGTTTGATTCTGGTCTATCTTGCTGGGATTGTTGGTGATGGTCACCGACTGGCGCACGGCTCTGGCGCCTAGAGGCTCTCTTGATCTTCTGAAAGGATCTAGTTTTCTACCGTACATTGTTATATAAATGAAATATATTTTAATACTAAATAATGGCAGAGTACATACCTATGGATGATATGTGGGATGATAGTGCCCAGGCATTCGAGGATGACACCTCATTCACTACCCCCTTAAGTACTGAACTTATACAGCCAGCTGTCAACGATTATTACAACGCAGTTGAAAATAGAGACAACATCAAGCCGTTGGGAAGGGACTATTCCAAGTTTACAGTCGATAATAAGGGCACGCTGCGATTGAAGGCTTACCCGGAGATCGATCTCATGAATAAGCGCACGAGAGAACCGCTTGCTTTGTCAACACTCACCAGTCGCCATGGGGGTCAGCTGATCCGTGATGAACTAGGCTTCATAGATTACGGCGGCGCGCGGTCAAAGCTTCCCCCCGAAGGCCGTCCAAGATCTGCAAGCAGCCAGGGCCAATACTGGGGATGCTAAAGAAACGTCGGACAGTATCGAAAAACTATTGACCACGTACCATGACAAACCCTTGCCGGGTCTCGAATTTCCCCTGAGGGAACTGCGAGGCCTAGACGAAGCCTTGAAACATGTACGCGGAGAACTAGTGAACAACATGGGGAAACTTAATGAAATCGATGAGCACATTGCTCGCGAGAAAATAAAACTCACCGAAGCGGATGGTGATATGAAACGGCGTATTGAGGAGAGAATAAAAAACTTGGAAGACGAGAGACGGACTCGGTTGGAATCCGCTTCCTCTAACCGGGAAGCCCTCCGATCCCAGATCAGTAGAGTACGGGAAACCATCGATCGAGTCCTAAATGAAGACACCACGCTAGCTGACAGGATTCGGATCCTGTTCCGGGAGCAAGGCATCACCATCGCCAGCATTCTGACCGCATTGGGCTTCATCATATCAACCCTGGTGGTGTCACTGACGCCTGCCGGCGGCGGTGGGGGTACCCCCACACCAACACCCACAGGTGGTGTCAAAGAGTGGATAAAAAAACTCGGGGAGGCCCTGGCTAAACTGGCTGGTAAGGCTGCCGAAGCCCTACCCGGCATCCTGGGTAGCATCGTCTCGTGGCTGCTGGGTGCTCTGGCTAAAACTGCCACGTGGCTTAGTCAAAACCTGTGGGCAGCCATTGTCGCCATGGTGGGTTTGGTGTACGTAGCGGCTAAGAAATTTTTAACCAAATAAGCCCCAAAGCTACCCCACCAACCACCAGGGCTGTTTTACGATCGATGTGCTGCTGATTGGATTGTGGGGCCACCCCCACAGGGGGTGTTGGTTGAACCCTAGGCTCCGGGGGTGGCGCCACTATACCCGTTTCACCGGTCGTGGGTGGTGGGACGTGGGGGACGTTGACATCGAGGTTGACGCCCAACTTTTGGTCCGCCGTGGCTACAACTATTTCGTTGTTGTAGCCCACCACTTTTTTTACTCTCAGTTGCATATCACTCGGAGCCATGTACAACCCACGTCGAACCGTAGTCGACTTTCGACCTGGCATATTCCAACACGTCTTGGTAGCGTTTGATGGCACTCGGGAGATCAACTGGAGCATTGATAGCATCCTCTACGTTGACAACGAACTGTTTCTGAGCGTCGTAAGCAGTCCCCTTACCGATAATACTGGAGCGCGTTTGCGTCTGCGCACCAACACCGCCCACGTACGTTCGAATCGAGTCGTTTAAGCGTTCAGTGCCGGCACGCGAGTAAACCCTTCGGCGTGTCCAACATAAACTTTTCCCAGTCATCCGCTGCCCCTCCTGATCAAACCTCCAGACTCTGTACTCCTTGTTGGCATTGAAAGCCATGTAACGGTCATCCCACTCGTTGGTTGTGAAGAGATGATACGACTTGTATCCCCAATCTTTCACCAGCAGTTTGCTGGCTTCCACAAGGGGCATTTGGTGAACGATGGGGATACCCAACCCGTGGTTCGGCCCCGGCAAACGCCAATCCGTCTTCGGGTTTAGTTCGAATTCGTTGCAAATACGTTCATAGGCTCGCCTATCGTACTTGTTGTTTAATGGGTTCCATGCATTGTCCTGTGGGGCGGGGCGCTGATTTCTTTAAGGATCGCCTGACCTGGTAGTACCGTGGAACTTGAACACAGACTGACTCAGCGGTCCACGCCGAGTGTCGGTCAATGTCACACCACACCCGTTGTAGCGCACCACCACGGCGAAGTTGACTTGATTCTGCCAGAACTGCATCGGGTTGTTGAACCAAGCATGAACTACCTTAAGCGTTAGTCACCGAAAATTTATACAGGCTGAACACATCTAAAAGCTGGGCGTTGAAATACATCCATCAGCAACCCGCGATCTTCATGGGTGAAAATCTATGTCCAGTTTAGGGTAAAACACTCCAGGGGAGTAAGACACTCCTTGCGAGGATGCTCCTCCTTGGGAATACATTTTAAAACTATTATATAATGAGCATATATACTCTAACATGTACATAACACTTCCAGGAATAACGGCGGTGAGGCCGTTCAGCTGACGCACGCGATCGATAATACGTCCTGTCAACTTCGAAGTCGCACTCTGCGATATCACCTACCTACCGCAATGGACTAACATCAGCGCCAGCAACAATAAGCTGTTCGTTAGTGGAACTTCGCAGCCAGATAACTGGCGGCTACTACAGCGTGTGCTCGCTAGCGATGAGGTCTTCAAACCCTGGGAGCCGAACTCAAGATGAACGACTCAAACGGCGGCACAGTGGTGTTAATCAACAACGGAAGAAACTCCTTGAGGCTCGGCCGGCCATTGGCGAACACTTTCGGTATATCACCTGGCGAGATAAAACCAACAACAACCGTCACAGGCGCGAAGTTACCGACCTAGTACCGTACCGAGCTGTACATTCATCTAGGTCAGGTGAGCACAACGTACAACATTCAAGGGGTCACCCTTCCACTATACTGAGAGCGTGCGGTGAAAGCGGAGAAATACAACGACGGTAGAACCGAGTCGTTTTCACCGCGGCAGTATAAGAGGTTGACTCAGGGCAACATACCTGAGCTGATAATATCGGTGTTAGATATAAATCATAATCCCGTGAATATAGGATACCTCAGCTTAACGCTTCACATAAAATGACCAGCGCACAAGGGCCGGGGTGAAAAATGCGTCAATGTGGGGATCTCCGACCTCCGAGGACACACAGCGGTTTCGGCGCTCGAGAGTAGATGGTAAATTATGCGCCTTGCAACTGAAAAACAACATTTACAAGCGTTGAAGTCCCCTCGGTGGAGCCCTAGGTGATATAGTAGATACCTCAAAGGCGGTAGTCAACACTAAGTACACCCTAGTCACCACCGGTAATGATAATTGGATAATATACCCATCGTTCGGGGGCAAACTGTTCGACTTAGGCGATGTTGAGAGCACTACCGTCGCCCGAAACAAGCCATATATGCTCGTCTTCACCGAAGATGACAAGTGGGTGTTGATACCAGATAAAGACGACTGGTTTCTCAATATTAGGCTCGGCTCCCCCTACGTGTTCACGGATAACAAAGACAACCACCTAAACAAAGTCGTTAACAACGGAACCCTGCTCGTGGCTTACGTCCCGACTCAGAGGCGTAAGCGTAGTCATCAGCCCAGTCGCCAGTATGGCAGCCCACATGCTATCGAGTAAAGCGGGCATGCAAAGCGTGACATTGCAGTTGGTGTCTGAATTTGAAGGCGTGGTCAGGATACTAGAGAGTCTACCGGCGAACTCAACACTGATCATCAAAGTCTACCTAGGGGAACCATCGGGGAATGATGTCGAGATCGTGAAGGGGATCAAACTTGGGTGGGTGAAACGACACCAGTATCACGTTTGCACAGTTTACGTGCGGGTGGGTGTCGGCTCCAACACCAGTCTGCAGGGTGTCACCGTGATCGTGGAAAACACTATATCACTAACCAAGATCTTCCTACCTGACAACATACACTTCATGGGGGTGAAGTTAACCCCTGAACTATTATCAGAAAACCAGTTGGAAATTATCTCGTAATAGTATTATAGCAATGACCAGTCATCGCCCCAACACTACACTTAACGACCTAGGGGACATGGAGGGGTTCGATCAGCCTGGTGAGGAAGGCTCATACGTCCTACACTTAAAAGACAACGTGTATAGGCGGGCAGCAATGGCCGATCATCTGCCCAAACTCACACTCAGGGACCTAGAGGGATTCGATCAGCCTGGTTCGGAAGACGCCTTGTACGTCCTACAATTAATAGGTGGTGTGTACATGCTGATGAGCCTGCCAGACGACTTTATGAGAAATCTACACAACCACTTTATGGAGTCCGAATGGTTGCTCAACATAACCCTCACCACACCTTACGTGTCTTTTCATGATGGTAGGTATATCGCTGAAATTAAGAACAGTGGTATCTTGCTCGGGGGGTTTCAACCCGACGGCTATAAACAAATTAGAATTTCCCAAATCCCAAATCACCCTGGTTACATGTTAGATCTACCCAGGGGCACGGCACAGTTATCATTTAAGATATACTCTGACCTACCATTTCCTAAGTTTATGCCCCCAGGCTCCACATTAATCATAATACTCTTTTTAAAAAACATCCGTATGAAGTACTCATTGGGCCTTTTATCTGGGGTGAGCATACAACTTGGTCATGTTGGCTTTGACCCTGACTACCATTGTAATATCATTATCTGACGGGACTCGAGTGGGGGTTGCTGCCCCCTAATAAACTCAAGATATTTAGGGTAGGTAGCCAAGGATTACCTATTGACCTTTCCACTATTCACCTATCTGAGGATGTAGGCCTTATAAACTTCAAGTACGTTGATCGGTTATTAACTGATACCCAATTAAAAATATTTCCCCAGATATATTATAGGCACACAGAATGGGGCTATACCCAGTCGTAGAGGAAGTAGCGAAGACCCTGGAAACCGTAGATGGGGTTCGGCTTGAGGCAGTTATGTGATGTGAAGCGCCAACTAGAACAAGACCGCGACACCGCGAAAGCACTATGTAAAAGTACCATAGAGCTTTCAATATCGTGGACGGGGCTGACGCTGCCCTTATGGCAACCAGCATGGGGCTGGGAGCGGCAGGTGTTGGGTTGTTAGCTACCATCGTGGCTGCACCTATAGTACTAGGTATTGAAATAACAGCTGGGGTGGCAGGGGTGTTAGGGTTGGTGCTTAAGTTGGCATCACGTAGACTGCATCGTAAGGCATTGAAACACGACGAGATCAGAGTTCTGGCTGAAGCAAAGCTGAACACAGTAAGTGAGCGTATTTCCACTGCACTCACTGACAGTAAGATCTCAGAGGAGGAGTTTAGTTCAATCCTCTCTGAACTCACAAAATATAACGAAATGAAACAAGAGATTCGATCCAAGTCTCGTAAGTCTGCTATCAGCGAGGATGATAAAAAAAAGTACATAGAACAAGGGGTGAAAAAAGCCCGGCAAGCCTTTATTACAAACACCAAGGAGATCATAGGCGATTCACATTAAACTGTTTCATCGAAGTAAACATGGCATAGTGCCATAGCGGCACGTTAGACGCAGCCCATGCAATCCCAGGATACCAACACACTCCAGCCATGCCCCCCGGCGCGGCTAGGAGGTGCGTTCGCATCCCCCAACTTTTGTAGTAGGGGTAATGGCAGCAAGAGCTAAGGGTCCGACCAAAGCCTTACTTGTGAAATAAGGCTTTGCAGAGGCTTTGGTTGAAAGTGATCCAGAACCGCTATCGGCCCAAACTTTTTCATAGTAGGGGAAATGGTAGCAAGAGCTAAGGGCCCGACAAAAGCCTTATTTACCAAATAAGGCTTTGCAGAGGCTTTGTTGAAAGTGATCCAGAACCCCCATTGTATATACTACTGCAATCTTGTTAAGCTTCAAATCAATGTAATCGCTGCCCGAATTAGATATGTGAAATTCCAGTGGGGAGGAGTCATTAATTTGATTGAGCGGGCGTACATCTACAAAATAGTGTTGTTGGATGCTGGTCTGATATGGTGGCAGAGTGAACAGGTTTAATGACCCCGGTATCAATTCTTCAAAATCTTTGCTATTCAATAAGGACATGTTGTTCAACTGAAGATGTCGTTTTCTTTCACAGGGGTACACTTGAGTACTTTAGCTGTCTTGGAGGGAATGTTGCCTGCCTGACGTATCTTCCTGGTTGTGACAACCTGTTCACCTGCAGCTCTTTTTAAAGATCTATGACGCTTCTCTTTGGCATCTGCTCTCTCCACCACACTTTGTGGTTCTGAAGTCATCTGCAATTCGATTTTGGGTTCTCCCGGTTGAGCAACAGGTCGGAGAGATGGAATAACTTTAGGGGGAGCTTTTCCGTTAACAACACGAGAAGTACCTGTCATGTGTTTTTTTAAGTAATTCTGCCATTTGCTATAATCAGGGATATACAGAGGGAGGGAATCCATGTGCAATCAGCAAAAAGGGATAACGTCTCAAGTGAAGTGTTGCATGAGTCTCCTCTTTCAAGAATGACAATGTATTCCATTGCTCGCTTTTATACAGATATCAATGTCGGGTGACTCTTTGACCATTAGGTGGATATTGTATTCATTGGCAAAGGAAAAGTTGGGACCATTCCTCAGGTCCATGCGTCTTAACAAAGATAACTGGGTATTCCCCACCAGTGAACTGTCACATCTACATAAGGATTGTTCATATGAGTGAGGTCTAGCTTTCCAAAGTTGAACTCAGTTGAAGACACAACCCAAAATCCATCAAACACCAATCTTTGATTGAGTTTTATGCGAAAATGATAGGGGGTGTTATCCTTGAAATAATAAGTTTGTGTGTCAGAACTCTTGAGAAAAACATATTTCTCCATCATAGATTTTTCAGTTGGTTTTCTTCAACATATGAATCAAAAGAACTAGGCCAAACTAACCAGCGAACCAAAACGTATGTCTTTCCTCTCATGTGTTTCTTTTTTAAGATCTTTTCCACTTGCCACTCAATATCTTCTTCTTTATTAACCCTCTGCAGTTCAGCAGTGTAAAACTCCCTTTAATAAGTTCACCGTGAAAATCTTTGATTCTGTACAGAGGTATATCTTGTTTTTTTTAAACGTTCTGTTACTTTAAAGGAGTTCTTCTGTCCGCTTCAGATCAAGTTCTTTGCTGAAAGGTTTCCTCAGATATGGGATGCGGTCACCTACTTTATATCTGTATTTCTTTATCACTGAACTTTGTGCTTTCTTTGGCTTCAACAAAGGTTTGACATACAAGTGTTGCCATACTTCCAATTCATTGCTTTTATTGACTTGAGCAGGAGATAAAAGGGGTAAAAACGAATGTATAGTATGGTTGTAGTTGTACACTAAATCGGGTAGAACACTGAGATAATGTTTGGTGTTTTTGCGCGTCATGTAACGTGTGATCAACGATTTCAGTGTTCTGTTGAAACGTTCTACAGAATTACTTTTAATGTTTTCGTTGCATGCGATAGTAATGATAATATTTTGTTTTTCCAAAAAAGATTTGAACACTCCCTTAAACTCACTACCACCATCTACGTGTACCTTTCTTGGTTTCCTTTCTTGAAGTATTTTTTTAAAGGCTTTCAACACGGACTCTGATTTCTTATTTTCCAAAGGAAGGACAAAGGTAAATCGACTCAGTATGTCAATCACAACAAGCAAATACCGTATACCTTGATTTTCTGTGCTGTAACGTGAAAGATCAGCAAGGTCCACATCCCACATTTCGTCAATGGATTTCACTTTGACTTTCATCCTTTTAAATCTATGCTTGACTGGTTTGTGTAAACTGTAAGCATCTTGGTTGTTGACAAACCATTTCACCTTTCTGAGCTTAACATCAGGTTGAGGTTTCGTCTTCAATACCTGTCGAAGTTTGGATGGTCCATAATAGGCTCCTGGATTGTGAGGATCATAATACTACTTTTCTAATGCTTTTTCGTGCTTCTCTGTCAATACCCTGTTCATCTTTTGTGAACTCACAATGTACTGAATGGAACCAGCTGTATCAAGCAATATATAACATGAAGGTATAAATAATTATACAACATATTCTTTAATTAATAGAATTCAAGGTTACACAGATATACAATGATAGGGATACATTCACAATTGTTGAAACCGGCTGTATCAAGCAATATATAACATGAAGGTATAAATAATTATACAACATATTCTTTAATTAATAGAATTCTAGACTACACAGATATACAATGATAGGGTTATATTCACAATTATTGAAAGCGATTTTCTAACAATAACATCTTAACAACACGTTGCTTCAGATCACTAAACCAGTCTTATGTTTTAAAATGGGTGTCCCGGTAGTCTTTACAGCGGTATGAAACTATGTTCACATGATTCAGAGATGGATCATCACTAAACACTTCCACCCATTTGTCAATCACGTGTTCATCATGGAGTTCAGACATGGCAGTCATGAAAAGACGATCAACTTGATCCTGTTCTGACATATCCTTACATGTGTGGATCAGTTCACCCTCGGAATCGGACATACATTCAAAACACAAATCACAGGACAGCCGTCTAAGAATTTTAGACAGTTCCAAAGTGTAACACACAGTGAGAAGATTTTCAGGGTGCTTTATGTAATTTACACTGTCTACTTCGTCGACGCACAAGAACTTTCTCGTCTTTTTGATGATGATTCTTTTAGTTGTTCTAGAATCATCATGAAACTTCCTCTTAGCATCCTTGACATATTCACTGCGATCTTGAAACCATACATTAGACTGCATGACTACTGTTTCGTCCAAGCTGTGTGATGGATGCAGAACCTGCTTCCATGAATAGAAAGATGCTTTACCATTCACTTTACTGTAAACAGGAAATTAACACTTTTCAATCACAACAACCTTGTTCATAAGCTCTTGCCTGACCTGGCACCCGTGAAGAGCCACCTCCTCGTGGCGGGTGCTGGGTAGCGCTAAGCGCTCTTCGACCCCCCGTTGTGGACTCAGGGGTATATTTGGTCCACCAACCCGTTTGCCGTGGGTTGCGCCCCTGTGTTGGTGGAGGACGGGAGTCTGGTGGTTGAGGGCACACCACTTTGCCCCTTACTTCACCTAGACGGGTGGTAGAACTGGCCCGGTTCTATCAATCGGCTGGTCACGCCAAGCCCTGTGCTACAACTGTAAAATGTTGCACAAAATTTGAGAATTATTATATGATATTTTTAAATCTTGGCAATTTTTGAACTTGGAATTTCTGAATTTCAACTGCACAATTTCATGTATGTTTTTGGCCTAGAGTCGTATGCCCAGAAGGCGGTGGCTCATGCGCCAATCAGGTGGATTCATTAATCTTTTGATTTTTCTGCTGGAGTATGTCATCCGGGTATCCTTGGTGCTGCAAGTCGGAGATCCGCTTGTTTTTAGCATTGTCCTTGTGATACTCCATGGTGGGTGGGGAGCTCGGATGATGAAATCTAACAAAATAACCATGGCTTATGAAACACCAACAAAAAAAACCAAACGTCCTCTTGACAATGACCCTGTTGATGATGACCACAGACTGCCCAAATCGATTGAGTATTGGCCACGTTTCCTTGTATTCGAGTGAGTGAGTGAGTGAGTGAGTTATTATTTAACGTCACATCGGCAATATTTCAGCCATATCGTGACGAGAACATTTGATATTTAAATAAAATATATGTATATTATAAAACACCTGCCGACGATGGACAGTAAAAAGACTAGAGAATCACAGTTATAAATATAAAACTAGCGCAAAGTTAAAATATTCCAATTAAAGAAGACAATACAATATAAAATACGGGCTATAGAGCGCCAACAACTGAAGGTAGATCACAATACTAGGAATCATGGGGACTTACATTACTTTTGCTACCTGCATGGACCCTAGCTGGATTTACACCATCCCTTCAGCCATTGGCGTTGATGCTGAGATTTAGCCATACATTAAAAACACAAATATACTACGATTAAAAACCTGGTACACTTAAACTGACTTGAAATGTTTTGGGACTTACGTACCCTCTCAGGAGGACAATAATTTTACGCTACTTCAACCCCCTTTGAGGGTACAGCCACTAACAATCTCAGTTACTAATTTAATTACCAATAATAAAATATTTATCTATTTACAAATCACTTAACAAATCTAATTCTTTTAAAAATGCAATAATTAAATGAGTACTAACATTATAAAAAAGATCCTTCAATGTTGTGACATTAAAATACTTATCCCTTGTGATGGAATATTCAACACAGTCAAGCAGGACATGCTTAACTGTGATTCTTTCATCACAAGGGATGCAAAACGGAGGTCCTTCGCCTTTCAGTAAATATGCATGAGTATATCTTGTGTGGCCAATGCGACATCGTCGCATAATGACCTCTTCAAATCTGGACTGACAACCCAAGTAGGTGTAACCAATGTAGGGTTTTATTGCATGTAATTTATTAATACCTACCTGGGTGTCCCACTTCTTCTGCATTAGATCGCGGATGTATGTTCTAATGCTGGCTTTATAATCAGAGTATGGTATGAGAAGTGGTGTCACAGATTTGTTGAGTGCTGCCTTGGCAGCAAGATCGGCCATTGTGTTCCCAGAAATGCCAACGTGGCTGGGTAACCAACAAAAGACGATGTCGCATTGGCCAGTAGCAAGATCATTATATAATTCGATTATTTCAATTAAAAGTGGATGTTTGCAAGAGAGATTTTTAATAGCCTGAAGGCAAGAAAGAGAGTCAGAAAATATTATATATTGTTTATGTTTGGGATGTCTTTGAATATATTTAAGAGCTGTTAAGATGGCGTTTGCTTCTGCTGTAAATATAGAGCTGTTATCCGGTATTCTAGAAGATATTGTTCGGGATCCAATACAAGTGGCACATGCCACTGCGCCACCATCCTTGGACCCATCTGTAAACAAGGATTTGTATGTATTATATTTATTTCTTAATTGACTAAATTCTTGTTTATACTGTAATTCATTTGTTTCTGATTTTTTAAATGTAGTTAATGTTAGGTCAACTTGTGGCCTCACCAATTGCCAAGGCGGAGAAGAAAGAAAACGGGAAGGAGCTATATGTTCTAGCTCAATGCCAGCAGCAGAAAGGAAAGGTTTCACTCTTATACCAAGAGGCGGAACAAGAGAAGGCTTCTTGTTATACAGATCTTCATATAGTGGATTAAAGACACAGTTATATGCAGGGTTTGACTCATTGGAATAAAGCTTTGTAATATACTGTAAAGTTAATTTTATACGGCGTTGTGTAAGAGAAGGCTCATCTGCTTCAACATATAGACTATCAATAGGAGAGGTTCTAAAGGACCCAAGACAAAGTCTTAGGCCTTGGTGGTGGACAGAATCAAGTAGTTTTAGGTTGCTTTTGCAGGCTCCACCATATACGATTGAGCCATAATCAAGTTTCGAGCGGACCAATGATCGATACAGGTGGAGGAGGGTAGCTTGATCCCCTCACCACTTTGAGTTGAAAACAACTTTCAACAAATCGAGTGCCTTCAGGCATTTGGCTTTAAGTGATTTAATATGTGGTAAAAAAGTTAAATGGGAGTCGAAAATTAGACCCAAGAATTTGGCCTCCTTAACAACTTTGATTGGAGTGTCATTTAAAGATAGTTCAGGATCTTTATGCGGTTTATATTTTCTACAAAAGTGTAAACAATTAGTTTTGGATTTGGAAAATTTAAAACCGTTTTCAAGACACCATTTATTTATTTTATTTAAACACAACTGCAATTGCCGTTCAATAGTACGCATATTTTTACCACGACAAGAAATATTAAAATCATCCACAAAAAGTGATCCATCAATGGAATCGTTTTAAACCTTGGATAAACTGTTAATCTTGATACTAAATAAAGTGACAGACAAAATACTGCCTTGAGGGACACCCTGATCCTGATTGTAATGATCAGACAGGGTTGAACCCACTCGGACTTGAAATTGTCTGTCTTTCAAAAACCGTGATATAAAAAGAGGCAAACGGCCTCTCAAACCAAAGTCATGTAAATCCCTCAAAATGCCATGCTTCCAGGTCGTATCATAAGCTTTCTCAAGATCAAAGAAAATTGATACAGCATGTTGTTTACTTACTATAGCATTCTTAACAAAGGATTCCAAGCGCACCAAATGATCAATGGTACTACGATTTTTCCTGAAACCACATTGAATATTGGTTATAAGGTTGTTGGTTTCAAGATACCAAGTTAATCTATTATTCACCATACGTTCCATGGTTTTACAGACACAGCTAGTTAGAGATATTTGTCTGTAATTAGACGGATCTGTATGATCCTTGCCAGGTTTTGGTATTGGGACTACAATGGCATTACGCCATGAAGGAGGAAATTCTCCAGACGTCCATATTTGGTCAAATATATCTAAAAGAGTCATCAGACATGGTTCAGGTAAGTGTTTCAGTAGCTGGTAATGTATATTGTCATCACCCGCTGCAGTGTCATGAGCTTGCTCAAGAGCAGTATGTAACTCATGTAATGAAAACACTTCATTATAATCTTCACCGTTATTTGATTCGAAATTAAGTTTTGTCTTTTCCTGTTGTTTCTGATATCTCTGAAACTCAGGGACATAATTTGCCGATGATGAATTTTTGGCAAGGGTTTCGCCAATTTTATTTGCAATGTCAGATTTATCAGTTATCAAGTTATCACCATCTTTAAGATGGTGTACAGCTGATTTTGAACCTTTGCCTTTTATTCGCTGAACCATGTTCCAAACCTTAGACATTGGCGTACGCGAATTAATTTTGGAGACATAATTTCTCCAAGATTGTCGTTTGTTTTGTTTAAAGGTACGACGCGCCTTTGCATTGAGTATTTTAAATTTATTTAAGTTATGGACAGTTGGATGATGTCGGAAATAACGCTCGGCCTTTTTCCTCGCTTTTCTGGCTTGTCTACAATCAGTATTAAACAATGGTTTTCGTACATGTGGAGTTGTAGAGGACTTTGGTATACACTCATCAGCTATTTCATTTAAAACGTCAGAAAAAGTTTGAATGGGATCAGTTACATCACTGAAAAAATCAGGTGGCAATTTCGATTTACAATTATATTGAAATGAAGACCAGTTAGCCTTCGAAAAGTTCCATCTTGTGTACGATGGAGAATCAGATGGAGTTAGTTCTGAAAGGATAGTTGGGAAGTGGTCACTTCCACACAGGTCATTATTAACAGACCAAACAAATTCATTCAGGAGGTTAGAATCTGCAACAGATAAATCCAAAGAAGAATAAGTGCCAGTTGCAGGATGCAGATAGGTGCTTGAATCATCATTAAATATGCACAGGTCATTATTGGAAATGAAGTCTTCAATTATTTTACCTTTAGTATTAATGTTAGTACTGCCCCAGAGTGGATTGTGACCGTTTAGGTCACCCATGATAACACATGGCTTCGGGAGTTGATCATAGAGTGATTGAAGATCAGTCAGATGAAGTGTCGATGAAGGCAGAATATACAGAGAGCATAACGTAAATGCTACACCCAGAGTAAGTCGCACTGCAACAGCTTGGAGATTAGTGTTAAGAGTAACAGGGCTGTGAATAACATTCTGTCGTATAAGGATAGTAGAACCTCCAGTGGCTCTATCACCTGGAGGAAAAATAATTATAGGCTTCAAACTGACGTAAGTTAAAATTATCTGTCTGTTTCAGATACGTCTCTTGCAGACAGAACGCTGATGGTGTTAAATCCTGGATTAATAGCTGTATTTCATTAAAATTTGTCCGGAGTCCTCTACAGTTCCACTGCACGATATTGGTAGATATACCTATTTTTTAGGCGGATTAATTGGGGATCTACCCGCACCGTTTTCGAGGGCGACAAGCTATGTGCCCTAGAATGGACGTTTTCGGACACGTCCATGTCCTCAAGTGATCCGTATTTGTTAAATAACTTGATTTTATCATCTGACCCCTTGGGGGCTCTGCCACTTTGTTTCTTTGAATCTGGCTTCAGTTTGCCTTTGTTTTAACGATTGGTTGAACGTTTGGCGTTGATTGAGATCTTTGAGTTGACTGAGAAGTGTCACGGTCATAAGATGGTTCTGATTGGATTTGGGGCGTACCAGGAAGTGGTTCTGCAGTTTGTGTAGATATTGCAGGTGAGAATATCAGAGGAGAATCAGATTTAACCCAGGTCAAGTTTGTCTGACAGCATGCAGATGATTTTGTTATTCTAGTTGTCGCTTCTGACGGTGTTCTGGTGATAGAAGCATAGCTCTCTTTATGCTCGGAGCTTTGAACTAGTTTTTTGGCATCTGCAAAACTAATGTTTTGGGTGAATTTGATTTGATTTATCTCCATTTGACGTTTCCAAACAGGACAGCTTTTAGAGAAGAGGAATGATCCCCTGCACAGTTTGTACATTTTTGACAGTACTGTCACAATCTTCTGTTGTATGTGTCTTCTCACCACAGTGAGCACATACAACAGACAATGTCTGAAATATTTACGCCATGACCGAACTTTTGACATTTGAAGCACCTAAGAGGGTTCGGAATGTACGTGTCAACATTGATGTTACAATATCCTGCCTTTAGAGATTTTGGAGCATTTGGTGTAGAAAATGAAAACAGGTAGGTATTTGTTTTGATAACAGTATCGTTTTTCCTGGTTGTGAAACGTTTGACATAGAGTACGCCTTGATCTTTCATCTCAGAGACGATGTCAAGTTCTGACATATCAGCAAACAATCGATCTCGATCTCTGATAATTCCTTTGCTCGTGTTGAGTGTTTTATGAGCTGAGACCGTGACTGGAATGCCGACAAAAGAATCAATACTCATAAGGTTGGTGGCTTGGTGCCTCTTTGCACACTCAACCAGCAGAGCACCGGAACGTAACCGTTTAATGTTCTTAACGTCACCAGCTATGCCTTGTATACATTTAGCTACGGCAAAAGGATTCAACTTCAAAGGTGTCTTGTCAATAGTTTCAAGCACAAGAAAACGTGGCCAGTAATCAATTGAGTTGGGCAGTCTGAGGTCAGTTTCAACAGGATCAGTGTCAAGTTGACGCTTGGTCTTTTTGGGGGTTTAGGTAAGCCATGGTTAGTTAGTAAGATTTCATCATCCGAGCTCCCCACCCACCATGGAGTATCACAAGGACAATGCTAAAAACAAGTGGATTTCCAACTTGAAGCACCAAGGATACCCGGATGATATACTCCAGCAGAAGAATTAAAAGTTTAATAATTCCACCAGATTGGCCCATGAGCCACCGCCTTCTGGGCATAAGACTCTAGGCAAAGTTCATAACAGTATATTTCAAAATTACAAACGTTTTAGATAAACAAGGAGGCCAAGACCGAAATTAAAACAATTCCAAATCAAATTGGTGCAATGACATATATATATATATAGTCTATACACAGGGCTTGGCGTGACCAGCCGATTGGTAGAACCGGGCCAGTTCTACCACCCGTCTAGGTGAAGTATGGGCCGAAGTGGTGTGTTGGGCAAAGGGACACTGTTCCTGGACCCAGTGCCCTCAACCACCAGAATCCCGTCCTCCACCGACACAGGGGCGCAACCCACGGCAAACGGGTTGGTGGACCAAATATCCCCCCGGGTCCACAACGGGGGGTTGAAGGGCGCTTAGCGTTACCCAGCACCCACCACGAGGAGGTGGCCCTTCATGGGTGCCCCTTGTATTCGAAACTCTAGACAAGACTCCATTAAAGTTGAACCCTTTTGCAGTATCTAAGGGTATTCAAGGTATTGCTGGGGATGCAAAGAACATTAAACGTCTCCGTTCAGGTGCGCTGCTTGTTGAATGCGCGAAAAAACAACAATCAACCAACTTGATGAATACGGACTTGTTCGTTGGCATTCAGGTCTTGGTCTCTGCTCACAAAACTTTGAACACAAGCAAAGGAATCGCCAGAGACCGTGATTGATTGTTTGATGATATGACGGAACATGACATAGTATCAGAGATGAAAGATCAAGGTGTTCTTTATGTTAAGCGCTTTACAACCCGAAAAAACAATGAAACTTTCAAAACAAATACCTATCTGTTTTCCTTTTCATCTCCAAATGCTCCCAAATCGCTGAAGGCTGGTTAATGTAACATTCCCGTACACACCTACATCCCTAACCCGCTCAGGTGTTTTAAATGCCAGAAATATGGACACGGTGTAAATACTTGTACATTGTCTGTTGTGTGTGCTCACTGTAGTGAGAAGACACACACAACAGAAGATTGTAACAGTACTTTTAAAAATGCACCAACTGCTCGGGCGACCATTCAGCTTTTTCTAAAGAGTGTCCCATTTGGAAAGAGCAAATGGCAATTAACAAAATCAAATTTACCCAAAATATCACTTTTTCTGAGGCAAAAAAACTGGTAGAGATCCGACCTTCCAGAGAGTTATGCTGCAGTAGCCAAAACACCATCTGAGTCTAGCTCTAAAATAACAAAATCATCCACTAGCTGCCAAACAACCTTGACTTGGGTGAAAGGGGACTCGCCACAGAATTTGTACCCTGGGATATCATGTCAGACTGAGGAATCACTTCCTGGTACGTCAAAGTCTTCTTCTGATCATAAATCATCCTCTCAATCACGCTCACTCACTCAATCAATCGTCATCTGACAATCAACAAAATGTTGTAAGTAAAGGTAAGCCTAAGCCTGATGCTATCAAGAAACTAAGTGGCAGAGCTCCAAAAGGGTCGCAAAATAAAATTCAGTTGTTCAACAAATATGGATCTCTTGAGGACATGGATGTATCTGAAAACGTCCATTCTAGGGCACATAGCTTGTCGCCCTCCAAACAGGTGCGGGGTAGATCCCCAGTAAATCCCCCCAAAAGATGGTTTATTCCAATAATATTGTGCAGTGGAACTGCAGAGGACTGAGGACTGAGGACTAACTTAAGCGATTTGCAGCTATTAGTCCAAGATTTTACACCATCAGCGATCTGTCTACAGGAGACATAATTAAAACAGACAGATACTTTTGACCTTCGTCATTTTAATGCATATCATTGTTTTACACCTCCGGGTGATAGGGCCACTGGAGGATCTTCCATCCTAGTGAAACAGAACGTTATCCATAGCCCTGTTGTACTTACTACTAATCTTCAGGCTGTTGCAGTGCGAATAACTTTGCACGCTGCATTTACATTATGCTCTCTCTACATATCTCCGTTTTCAACGTTTCACAAAACTGATCTTCAAGCTCTGTATGACCAACTCCCGAAGCCCTGTATTATTATGGGAGATTTAAATGGACACTACCTACTCTGGGGTAGTGCAAATACAAACGCTAAAGGTAAATTACTAGAGGAGTTTTGTTCAGATAATGATTTATGTATTTATAATGATGGTTCCAACACATATTTACACCCTGGTACAGGAACCTATTCTGCTCTCGACTTGTCACTCACAAATTCAGAACTATTAAATGAATTTGAATGGTCAGTCCATGATGACCTCTGTGGAAGTGACCATTTTCCTACTATACTAAAACCTGTAACTCCATCTGATGTACTTCCATCATCAAGGCGGAATTTTAAAAAGGCTAACTGGGCTTTATATGAAACACTGTGTGCTACAAAACTTAACCCTGAACTTTTTATTGACGTTCCTGACGCTATCAACTGTTTTTCTGATGAACTGAATACCATAGCTGATGAGTGTATACCCCAGTCCTCTGCAATTCCACATATCCGAAAACCATGGTTCAACGATGAGTGCAAACAAGCAAGGAAAAAGGCAGAACATTATTTCCACCGCCATCCTAGGGTGCATAATTTGAATAAATTTAAAATGTTAAATGCTAAAGCGAGGCGTACCTTTAAACAGAAAAAACGCCAATCTTGGCAAAATTATGTATCCAAAATAAATTCTCGAAAGCCCATGTCCAAGGTATGGAACATGGTCAAAAAAATTAAAGGTAAAGGTACTAAATCTAGTGTTCATCATCTTAAACATGGAGATAAATTACTTACCAATAAATCAGATATTGCGAATAAACTGGGTGAAACTCTCGCTAAACACTCTTCCTCTTCTAATTATGTGTCTAAATTCCAACAATTTCAAACACAAGAAGAAAAGAAGACTATTAATTTCAATTCAGATAATGGGGAAGATTATAATGAAACATTTTCTATTCATGAAGTCCATACTGCTCTTGAGCAAGCTCACGATACTGCTACAGGGACTGATAACATACATTATCAACTCCTGAAGCACTTACCAGAATCCTGTCTAGAGACTCTTTTAAATATTTTTGATGATATTTGGACATCAGGTAACTTTCCTCCCTCATGGCGTGACGGTATAGTAGTACCAATACCTAAACCTGGACATGATCATAAAGATCCGTCAAATTATAGACCTATTTCACTAACGAGCTGTGTTTGCAAAACCATAGAACGCATGATAAACAATCGACTTGTTTGGTACTAGGAAACCAATAACCTTATAACAGATATACAATGTGGTTTCCGTAAAAACAGAAGTACTGTCGATCACTTAGTGCGTTTGGAATCATTTGTTAAAAACGCTCTAATTAATAAACAGCATGCTGTGTCTATCTTTTTTGATCTTGAAAAGGCATATGACACAACGTGGAAATATGGGATTTTAAGAGATTTACATGGCTTCGGATTGCGAGGTCGTTTGCCTCAATTTATAGCCAACTTTTTAAAGGACAGACAATTTCAAGTCCGCGTGGGTTCTACCCTGTCTGATCATTACAATCAGGATCAGGGTGTTCCACAAGGCAGTATTTTGTCTGTCACACTATTTAGTATAAGATCAACAGTTTATCCAAGGTTTTAACTGATTCAGTTGATGGATCACTTTTTGTGGATGATTTTAATATTTCTTGTCGTGGTAAAAATATTCATACTATTGAACTGCAAATGCAGTTGTGTTTAAACAAAATAAATAAATGGTGTCTTGAACATGGATTTAAATTTTCTAAATCCAAAACTAATTGTATACATTTCTGCCGTAAATACAAACCGCATTAAGACCCTGAACTATCTCTACGTGGCACACCCATCAAAGTTGTGAAGGAGGCCAAGTTCTTGGATATTATTTTTGACTCACTCTTAACATTTCTACCACATATTAAATCCCTTAAAACTAAATGCCTGAAGGCACTTGACTTGTTGAAAGTCGTTTCCAATTCTCTATCGATCACTGGTACGTTCCAAACTTGATTATGGCTCAATTGTCTATGGTGGAGCCTGCAAAAGCAACTTAAAACTATTAGATTCTGTTCACCACCAAGGTCTGAGACTTTGTCTTTGGTCATTCAGAACATCTCCTATTGACAGTCTCTATGTCGAGGCCGATGAGCCATCTCTTACACAACGCCGTATAAAATTATCCTTGCAGTATGTCACAAAACTATATTGTAATGAGTCAAATCCTGCATTTAACTGTGTTTTTAATCCTCTTTATGAGGATTTGTACAATAAAAAGCCTTCTCTTGTTCCGCCTCTTTGGCACAGAATTAAGCCATTCATTTCTGCTGCCGCTATTGAGCTGGAAAATATATCTCCTTCCCGTCTCCTTTCTTCTCCTATTTGGCAATTGGTTAGGCCACAAGTTGACCTAACATTAACAGCATTTAAAAAAGCAGAAACTTATGAATTACAATACAAACAAGAATATAATCAATTAAAAAGTAAATATAATACATATAAATCCTTATTTACAGATGGATCCAAGGACGGTGGCGCAGTGGCTTGTGCCACTGTCATTCGATCCAGAACAATATCTTCTCGACCACCAGATAACAGCTCTATTTTCACAGCAGAAGCTAATGCCATATTAACAGCTCTTAAATATATTAATAAACACCATACATATAAACAATATATAATATTTTAAGATTCTCTTTCGAGTCTACAGGCTATTAAAACTATTTCTTGTAAACATCCACTTTTATTAGAAATTATTGAATTGTATAATGAGCTTGCTACTGGCCAGTGCGACATCGTCTTTTGTTGGTTACCCAACCACGTTGGCATTTCTGGGAACACAATGGCTGATCTTGCTGCCAAGGCAGCACTAAATAAATCTGCGACACCACTTCTTATTCCATATTCTGATTACAAAGCTGGCATTAGAACTTACATCCGTGATCTGATGCAGAAAAAGTGGGACACCCAAGTAGGTATTAATAAACTACATGAAATAAAACCTTATATTGGATACACTCTCTTGGGTTGTCAGTCCAGATTTGAGGAGGTCATTATGCGACGATGTCGCATTGGCCATACAAGGTATACTCACAACTACCTGTCGAAAGGTGAAGATCCTCCGTTTTGTATCCCTTGTGATGAGAGAGTCACGGTCAAGCATCACCTGCTTGACTGTGTCGAATTCACAATCATAAGGGATAAGTATTTCAATGTTAAAACTGTTAAGGATCTTTTTAACACTGTTCATGTTCATTTAATTCTTTGTTTTTTAAAAGAAATTGATTTGATTAATGATTTTTGATTAATATGTTCTGTAAATAGATGTATTTTAATGATTGGTAGTTTAGATTGTTAACTTAGATTGTTAGTGGCTGTACCCTCAAAGGAGGTTAAGGTACCGTAAAATTATTGTCCTCCTGAGAGGGTACGTAAGTCCCAAAACTTTCAAAGTAAAATATAAATTATCCCATTTTAAACGTAGTATTTTTGTTATTTTAACTGTTTGACTAACATTTCTTACAATCGCCAGCAGCTGAAGGGATGATGTAAATCCAGCTAGGATCCATGCAGGTAGCAAAAGTAATGTAAGTCCCCATGGCTCCTAGTATGGTGATCTACCTTCAGTTGGTGGCGATCTATAGTCCATGTTTATATTGTGTTGTCCCCTTTAGTTAAAATGTTTTCGATTCCATTACTAGTTTTACATACATATCTGTGATATTCTAGTTGCTTTACTGTCCTTTGTTGGCAGGTTTTATAATCTCTATATATATTCTATTTCAATGTCAAGTGTTCTCGTCACGATATGGCTGAAATATTGCCGATGTGACGTTAAATAATACCTCACTCACTCACTTGCCTGACCTCCATCAAAGCTTTTCCTAACCAGTTTTGCCCCTTCCAGTTAGATGGATTTAATAGCTTTGGGTTGTGAAGAGAGAGTCCAACACCCCACCGTCTATCATATGGACTGGCTTCAGCTAATATTTTTGGAGAGGTGTTTATTAACATATGTTGAAGAGTGGAAGACTGAGTAAACTTAGCCAGGGTGACTTTCTTCACAACACTGTGGCTCACCACATCCCATTTATGTTGAATAAAGTTTTTGACACATCTACCCAATCTCTTCTGTTGAACAGGAGAAGAGGCTTTTAAAATGTTTTGAGCTGTATCCACATCACCAAACGTCATCGCCTTCATGTACATGTAATACTGCTCAGCACAGTTGAAGGTTTTACCATCAAGTTCAATCCTAACAGGATAATGTTGACTAAATGGTGAAGATTTTGTATAAAAGAATACGAACCGATCTGTAACTCTTGTTCCCATGATATCTGTTCAGCAAAAGCACACCTTATCTGTTGCTTGTACTCAGTACAAATAACATTTCTGTAAGCAGTGGAAGTAGATGGATGCGAGCGTGCGCACACCTATCGGTGAATTCAAACCATGTCATTGGCTAATAGATAATAATCATCATTGCTCATTGGTAGATTTTGAAAACGTGCAGAGTCATGGTTTTTTTTAAAGAATGTAAAGGCGATGACTAATCATGACATGGCATCATTCAAACGTTTTACCACTGAGAATCATCCAGTCACGCTGTCCTGTCATAGCTGTTCTATATATAGAGTATACCATGCATTGAGTATCATCCAGTCATGCCACCCTTTCTTAACTGTTCTATATATATATATATATACTTAAAGAAGCTGGTGTGGGATTACTAGCTAATTACTGTATTGTAAGACTATTTTAGGATGAAATGTGGGATGTGGGATTTATGGTCATTGGTTCCTTTGTTTTTGCTAATAGGAGCATGAAATGTGTGTTTTTGGGGGGTGGGATGTGGTATTTCTGGTCATTGGTTCCATTGTTTTTGCTAATTGGAGCATGAAATGTGTGTTTTGTGGGGGGTGGGATGTGGGATTTCTGGTCATTGGTTCCATTGTTTTTGCTAATTGGAGCATGAAATGTGTGTTTTTGGGGGGTTGGGATGTGGGATCGTCTGTGCTGTAGAATGAAATTTATATCTACTCCCAATTTTTTCTGTAACTTCTGAACTGATTTGCACCCTGCTTCATATAAAGCGAGAAGTCGATATTTCGCATCAGATTTCGACATGACGTCGGTAACTAGGAAATCGTCTGCTACACCGTCATCACGTGACCCGGCCCAACGACAGGGGAGATAATGCCGAGAACGTAATACTATTGTCAGCGGTACAAAATATTACCCAAGGATTCCCGTTTCGGGGGTTACAAAGTTCGAATTCACTGCGCGGCGACCAAAAAACAAGTTTTTGTATTTGTCTCATTTTTGTGCTCTGAGCTATAAATTTGGAGGATTTATACCACGGAGGGACTGCAGACAGGTTGAGACGATCTTACCCTACTAACCCGACACCCGATGGACGACGGGTACAGAGCTGAGCTAGCTACCGACTCTTACTATGGGAGACTGTGCTTGTCGCTGGCCACGGACTAGTAGCCCACTACAAGGACATAGTTGAGGGAGGATGGCAATTTATTTGTACCCGTCTTCGAGTCAACATTGAAATACACACATATGTAACAGTCCATGCACGACAGATGCATGTCGAACGGCCTTGATCCCATGTTTGTTTCCAAACTGCAACACACTGTTACTCCATGCAGGATATGTGGAAAGTAACCCAGGCCCCGTCGATCATTTGGATTTCGAGAAAATGTTCAATCAAATGAGAGAACACATGAATCGGAACTAATCAAATCATTTGTAGGTGGAAAATGTGACTCTATCGATCAGGGACTCCTTGCATGAAGCTACCTTTACTAAGGTTAACCTTAACTCACATTCTTTAACATTGTACTAAGGATACCTTCCGGACTTACGATCACCTTAGTGGTTTGTGAAAGGAGGCCCAGGATCTTAACACATTAAACAGTAACTGGGAGAAAGTTAGTTCAGGAATACAAGAATTGAAGAAGAAAACAGATATATTAGAACTAAACACAGGTGGATTGAATGATGACATCAACAAACATAAACTTGATGGGCGAGATTAACGAATACTTGAAAGAAAATGAAAGAAGTTTTTTCAGAACTTTGGGTAAGTTATAAATAATAAAGATTAAATGATAAATAAATGTATATCTTTGGTCACATTTGTCCATTACTGCTTACATCTGAATGGATGATGTAAATCTGACAAGAGTCAATGTAGGTAATACAAGTACTGTATCCCCAGGGTGCCGAGCATGCTGATCTACCTTCCATCAGTTGTTTGCAATCTAAAGCCTGTTTTTACATATGTATCTGTGATATTGTAGTAGTGTCTTAGTCACGATATGGCTGAAGTACTACCGATGTGACTCACTCCAGAAGTTTTTTACTGTCCTTCGATGATAGGTTCTATACAATGTTTAACTTGTTTAAGTCACGATATCCCTGAAATACTGCTGATGTGACTCGTACACTCGTTACACTCGTAACTCAGTCACTCACTTTAGTTTTAAACAGACTGATATATTCACACAAATAGTTTACAAAATATCATTTCATCTACCTTTTGATTCTTACGGTAGAACCACGTGTTGACCTCTAAATAATTATCCCCCTGGGAGGGTTTGAAAGTCATTTCATTCAAATCACTTTTCATTCTCCGTGATTCTATTCACAAAACATAACATGTCTTAGTATATGGCTAATTTGCACAAAACCTGTCAACCTCTGACGTAATGATTGAAACACCTGAAGGAATGAATGTAAATCCAGCTTGGGTCTATGCAGGTAGCATTAGCTACCGATGATCCTCAACTCGCTTTTATTGTTGTCAATAGTGGGCCACTGATATACCTTCTGTTGTTGGCGATCTATAGCCCGTATTTTATATTGTATTGTCTTCTTTGATTGGAATATTTTAATTTTGCGCTAGTTTAATATTTATAACTGTGATTCTCTAGTCTTTTTACTGTCCATCGTCGACAGGTTTTAATCTTCAAAATGTTTCTACTTTTTATTGTATGGTTTGTTTTCGTCACGATATGGCTGCAATATTGCCGATGTGACGTTAAATATTAACTCACTCACTCACTGTTGTCAATAGTGATATCCTTTTATGAGATGACATGCTAGTTTTAAGCCAAAACCTGTGATACTCAAGTACTTTCAGCCCGTGAAAATTTGTTTTGGAATTAGTCTTCAGCAAGCCATGCTTGTAAGGGGCAATCAACGCGTGGTCAGACTCGATGACCTGGCTGACAAATGTCTGCGTATCCAAAATGCATAGATAGATGCTCATGCTGTTGACCACTGGATTATCTGGTCCAGACTTGATTATTTACATGCTGGAATAACTGGATTGCAGCGTTAAGCAGCAAACAAAGAAACAACATCAGATTCAGATCAAAACAGCTGTTAATTAAAGGTTTCAATAACCTAAACCTAAACCTATGACATTCGATCCACTATCAATCCCTATTGATTATTCTAATTTCAGACCTGTTTTAAACTATACACATGAAATGCACAGACCCCGTTATGAAAACGTGGAAATACCTTATGCTATGCCCTCACTTTCCAATATTTGAATACATGGAAATATACTAATTCAGTCAATTACGGCACCTACAGTGACAATGTCAGGTCTTTCTGAAACTCGTTTTATAACACACAATCGGTATGGGATATGTTTCGGCCATGTCCTTATGTAAGTTTGGAAAACAATGTGTCCTAATCACAGCATGTATACAGAGCCCCAACATTCGTAATGAAGATCTTAAACAAGCTTTACTTTACCATTTCATGTTCTTCAGAAACAGATTGATGAAAATGCAATTAAAAACAAGTAGATGAATGAGTGTTATCTGGTATGATAACATACATTCAACCACGTCGCACACAATAATAACGTTCTCCGTTATTACGGAATGGCATATCCTCCGACAAGACCTATCCTAATACACATTGAGTCTCTCTCTCTCTCTCATAGAATAATTGTTCTCAATAATATATGACTCATTGGCGCAAAACTTATCAACAACTGAGTGAATGTAACACCTGACAAATGGAATGTAAATCCAGCTCGGGGCCATGCAGTTATGCAGGTAGCATTACTACTGCAGGTTCCTATGGTCCCTGTGTCCCTGACAAAACTGACTTTTACTGCCTATTGTTCTAAATGTCTTCATTTTTAATGGATAAAATGTGCTCGTTACGATATGGCTGAACTAATATCAATGTGATTTTAGATATTAACTCACTCCCACACTTTTGACCCCTTTTATGTTGAGAATTAAGATTTGAAAGTGTTATCACTATCACCTATCTCTAATGTGACTATTTTCATTCTGAAGTTCATACTGGATGCCATGATGGTCAACTTCATACCAAACAATCGCACATTTTAAGTTACTTAGTTCAAAACAGTGCACAGGAAACCAACATGAAACTACATTTTCTGGTTTTATGTTTGTTTCCATTTAATGAAATCTTCATTTGCAAATTCCAGGGATGGAAACCAACAAGAAACCTATAACCTTAGTTTCTTGTTGGTTTCCATTTACAGAAATGCAAAAATCAAAAAATCCAAAATGGAATCTAGTTGGAAACTCAGTTACAGTAAATGGAAACCAACTGGATTCCCCAATTACCCACTCAGGAAACCAAGTCATGTTTGTAGTGTGTCCTTGCAAGTTAAGATGGCTGCTTGAAAAAAGACCAATGCGTAACAACAACTGGCTAGGTTAACATGAAACCCTGGCCGTGGACCGGAGGCTGAATGTTAACTGTCTATACCTATCATTAAGGAGCAACCATTTGAAAGACTCACTGGTGGTACACTGGTAGTACTAGTTTGTTTTACATTATCACGTTTTGTTTCCTTAGGGAACCAAAGTATTACTTGGCGTCAGTGTGTGAGTCGTTTAAGGCGTCTTTCGTACCGGGAAACAAAGAAACATTCGCAACTACCATTCATTTTCACTGACTGCATACAATCTTGGCTATTTGTTTGTATTCGTGAGGCTAAACCGCAATGAAAAGAATAGTGTCGAGTTGAAGTGTGATCTTAGTTTCTAAGACGATCATGAACACTGTTTAGTTATCTGTTGGGTCCCAGATAATCAAGAAGACAGAACGCTGTTGACTGTACCACGGCGTGTATTCCGTGGTAGCCGCAATAATCATACAGGAATCAGGGGGGAGCACTCTCAATTATGTTAGAGGTTATCGTTACCGTAGTGCTCTCAATAACCAACTATCGTAACAAACACACAAAGCCTGTGCCTAGAGCTATTCTCAGTGTTGAATGTGTTTGTACCAGGTGTAGCGCACACCTAAAATAATCCTGTAGCTTGAATCAACTGTTCATTAAAGTCTAAAGATTGTTTGCGTCTAAAGATTGACATGATAAGGCAATGGATATTGATTGAATTTGACTATAATTATAATGACGATACCCCTAATTGACAGCAGTTAACAAAAGCGACAGAATTTGTTCAGTAATCATAATATAATAAGACTTCAAGTATTCAGGAACTAAATCACAAACAATGATCACACAGCTGTTCGAGGAAAGTCGGGGTCACAATGACCCACTGGTGTGGCAAACAAACTAATACAATGGCAAGCCAATTGTGTACACGAAAACATAACTAGAAAGGCCGTCATTACTTCCTGAACCAAACCTTTGAATCCCTCCCCCAAACAACCAAAACAAGTCATAATTACAGAAATTCTACCCCAACCAAAACTTGAGATGATGAAATGCACACTAGTTGTGGTGAAAATCGAGATTATCAGTCTGACGGACATTTATTACAAGTTACAGGAGCTCCCGAAAAACACAAGCACACTTTCTGAAGGTAATCTGAGATAAAACACCAACCCAACCAATACTTTTGTTGTACGTGTTACTTGTATTATGTCCACGGGCCTTTGATAGGCACACACACCAGATTCGACCCGTGAAAATTTGGGTTGTAATTGGTCTTCAGCAAGCCATGTTTGTAAGAGGCAACTAACGGGGGATCGGGTGGTCAGGTTTGCTGACTTGGTTGACAAATGCCGGTATATCAAAATTTCGTAAATCGATGCTCGTGCTGTTGATCACTGGATTGTCTGGACCAGACTCGATTATTTGTGAAAATAGGGCTTTTATTTGGTAGTCGAGAAGATATTGTTCTGGATCCAATGACACAAGCCACCATCCTTGGATCCATCTGTAAATAAGGATTTATATGTATTACATTTATTTCATAATTGACTAAATTCTTGTTTATACTGTAAAATAATTAGTTTCGGATTTTTTAAATATGGTTAATGTTAAGTCAACGTCTGGCCATACCAATTGCCAAGGAGGAGAAGAACGAAGACGAGAAGGAGATATATTCTCCAGCTCAATTCCGGCAGCAGCAATGAATGGTTTAATTCTGTATCCAAGAAGCGGAACAAGAGAAGACTTTTTGTTATACAAATCCTCATAAAGAGGATTGAAGACACAGTTAATGCAGGGTTAGATTCGTTAGAATATAGTTTGGTAATATATTGTAAAGATAATTTTATACGGCGTTGGGTAAGAGATGGTTCATCTGCCTCGACGTAGAGACTGTCAACAGGAGATGTTACGAGCCATAATCAAGTTTAGATCGCACCAATAATCTATATAAGTGAAGGATGGTAGTTTGATCCCCTCCCCACTTTGAATTGGAGACAACCTTTAACAAATTGAGTGCCTTCAGGCATTTAGCTTTAAGGGATTTAGTATGTGGCAGGAATGTTAAAAAGGAATCGAAAATAAGACCCAAGATTTGGCCTCCTTGACGACTTTGATAGGGGTGCTATTTATAAATAGTTCAGGGTCTTTATGCGGTTTGTATTTTCTACAAAAATAAGGATTTACATATCGGATGATCATTCTCTTCCCACAGAGGTTACTTGTCATATCTTCCTACGAACCTCTATTCTAATATGGCCATATTTCCCGGTTCTCGTAAAATCCCCTAGCGGCAAAAGATCGCAACACGAATTATCTCCCTTCTTTCTATCCAATCAGAACACGTATTACATCGACTAGATTCAACTTGACTAACACAAGCAAATGTGGGGCCACAAATATCCCCCATCTGCCGGGGACTTGTGTTGATGTTACACACAAGACGTTTAATGGCTAGCTTGTCCGTTGTCAACGAGGGCGATGGAGACGCCACTGATCCGCCATAACATGACTGAGTTCTGTCTAGAAGAAACGTTTGCGCATCGCGCAGGGGAAGAGGTTTAGTTTTCTCGAAGCATACGGAAGTTACCGAGGCCTTGCGAATGATCACTTTTGAAACAACGTCGCCGATTGCACAACTAAATCTGATTGCCCTAAATTACGAGTCTTGAACGCTCACACCATGAAAGGGCCGTATTAGAACAGAGGTTACGTAGGAAGATATGACAGGAGTAACCTCTGTGGGAAGAGAATGATCGGATGATATACACTAGCAGAAAAACTAAAAATGAGTTTTTCCACCAGATTGGCCCATGAGCCACCGCCTTCTGGCACCAACATCTAGGCAAATTTTCACAAATTTGAAAATCCATATATCATATAGTTTAAACACAAAAACGAAACATAATCAGCCGATTGAGAGAACCGTGCCAGTTCTATCGCCCGTTTAGGTGAAGTAAGGGGCGAAGTGGTGTGTTGGGCAAAGGAACATTATTCCTGGAACCAGTGCCCTCAACCACCAGACTCCCTTCCTTCACCGACACAGGGGCACAACCCGCGGCAAACGGGTTGGTGGACCAAATATACCCCCGGGTCCAAAAGGGGGGTTGAAGAGCACTAAGCGTTACTCAGCACCCACCACGAGGAGGTGGCTCTTCACGGGTGCCAGAAAAGCGAGGAAAAAGGCAGAGCGTTATTTCCGCAATCATCCAACTGCCCATAACTTAAACAAATTTAAAATACTCGTCCTAAAATACTCGTCCTTTAAACAAAACAAACGACAATCTTGGAGAAATTACGTCTCAAAAATTAATTCACGCAGGTGTGGCACATGGTTCAAAGAAGTAAAGGCAAAGGTTCAAAATCTGCTGTTCACCATCTTAAAGATGGTGCTAAATTAATTACTGACAAGTCTAAAATTGCAAATAAAGTTGGCGAAACTCTTGCCAAAAATTCATCATCGGCAAATTATGTCCGAGTTTCAGAGATATCAGAAACAACAGGAAAAGACAAAAATTAATTTCGAATGAAATAACAGTGAAGATTATAACGAAGTATTTTCATTACATGAGCTACATCCTGCTGTTGAGCAAGCTCATGACACTGCAGCGTGTGATGATAATATACATTACCAGCTACTGAAACACTTACCTGAACCAAGTCTGATGACACTTTTAGATATATTTGACCAAATATGGACGTCTGGAGAATTTCCTCCTTCGTGGCGTAACGCCATTGTCGTCCCAATACCAAAACCTGACAGGGATCATACAGATCCGTGGAATTACAGACCGATATCTCTAACTAGCAGTGTATGTAAAAGCATGGATGTATAGTGAATAATAAATTAACTTGGTATCTTGAAACCAATAACCTTATAACAAATACTCAATGTGGTTTCAGGAAAAAATATTAGTACCATTGATCATTTGGTACGTTTAGAAACCTTCGTTAAAAAAGCTATAGTAAATAAACAACACGCTGTATCAATTTTCTTTGATCTTGAAAAACTTATGATACGACCTGGAAGCATGGCATTTAGAAGGATTTACATGATTTTGGTTTGAGAGGCCGTTTGCCTCTTTTTTTGTCACAGTTTTTAAAAGACAGGCAATTTCAAGTCCGCGTGGGTTCAACCCTGTCTGATCATTACAATCAGGAGCAGGGTGTACCACAAGGCAGTATTTTGTCTGTCAGACTGTTTAGCATCAAGATCAATAGTTTATCAACGGTTTTAAATGATTCAATTGATTGATCATTATTTGCGGATGGTTTCAATGTTCCTTATCGTGGTAAAAATATGCATACTATTGAACGGCAACTGCAGTTAAGTTTAAACAAAATAAGTAAATGGCGTCTTGAGAACGGCCTTAAATTTTCCAAATCAAAAACTAATTGTATACATTTTTGTAGAAAATATAAGCCTCATAAGGACCCAGAACTATCTTTAAATGGCACTACCATCACAGTTGTAAAGGAGGCATAATTCTTGGGCCTAATTTTCGATTCGCATTCAACATTCCTGCCACATATTTAATCCCTTAAAGCTAAATGCCTGAAGGCACTCGATTTGTTAAAGGTTGTCTCCAATTCAAAGTGGGGAGGGGATCAAAGTACCCTCCTTCACTTATACAGATCATTGGTGCGATCTATACTTGATTATGGCTCCATCGTATATGATGGAGCCTGCAAAAGCAACCTAAAACTACTTGATTCTGTCCACCACCAAGGCCTAATGCTTTGTCTTGGGTCTTTAAGAACTTCTCCTGTTGATAGTCTCTATGTTGAGGCTGATGAGCCATCCCTTAACCAATTATCATTACAGTACATGCATATAAAATAGCTCTATTCTAACGAGTCTAATCCTGCATTCAACTGTGTTTTTAATCCTCCTTATGAGGATTTATACAACAAAATGTCTTCTGTTGTTTCGCCTCTTGGGCTAAGAATTAAACCATTCATTTCTGCTGCCGGCATTGAGCTGGAAAATCTATCTCCTTCCCGTCTTCTTTCTTCTCCTCCTTGGTAACTGGTGAGGCCTGAAGTTGACCTTACTCTGACAAACTTTAAGAAATCTGAAACTAATGAAGTACTATATAAACAAGAATATAATCAATTAAAACATAAATATAATACATACAAATCCTTATTTACAGATGGATCCAAGGAAGGTGGCGCGGTGGCATGTGCCACTGTCATTGGAACCAGAACAATATCTTCTCGACTGCCAAATAACAGCTCTATTTTCACAGCAGAAGCTAACGCCATATCAACAGCTCTTAAATATATTAATAAACACCGTAAATGTAAACAATACATAATCTTTTCCGATTCTCTTTCGTGTCTCCAGGCTATTAAAAATCCTTTTTCTAAACATTCACTTTATTAGAAGTGGATGGTGTAAATCCAGCTAGGGTCCATGCAGGAAGCAACTGTACTGTAAGTCCCCATGGTCCCTAGTATGGTGATCTACCTTCAGTTGTTGGCAATCTACATCCTGTTTTTACATTGTCTTGTCACTTCTAGCTAGCATCACTTGTTTTAACTGGATTTCTGTGATAAACTAGTAGTTTTACTGTTCTTCGTCAACAGGTTTTAATTTCTAATTTTATTGATATATGATATAATGATTAATTGTTTTCGTCACGATATGGCTGAAATATTGCTGATGTGACGACAAATATTAACTCACTGACTCTACAACAACTACACTGAACCGCAAAAGTAACGTCACACCGATAGAGGTTTCTTAATGTACAAACTAATTCACTCTAGTAAATAATCAAAACGGAGGATTTAGTTCAAACTTGACAGTTATGGTTAACACATTTTCGGAAATCACATTAAGATGATTAAGAAATTTAAACATACCAGATTTTTTAAACGTAGAATATTTGTTATTTTAAATTAATGCTAAATTTTCCTACAATCGCCTGGAGCTGGACGGATGGTGTAAATACAGGCAGAAAAGGTACTGTAAGTCCCCATGGTCCCTAGTTTGGTGATCTACCGTCAGTTGTTGGCGGTCTATAGCCTGTTTTTATATTGTTTGCTTGTTTTAAACATATTTTATTCATGAGAAAAGGATTGGGTACAAGTTATACAACTTAGAACACCCTCTCCGTAGTATTTACATAGTATTATTTACATTCATTCTACAAGATGGACAGAAGAACAGAAAGATGGGAAAGAGAGGAACAATTGCAACAATTAAGAAAATGGTTTTGATTGACAAATATATGTTTGAACATATTTAAATATGTTTTGATTTATGTGAACAGTCAGAGTGAGTGAGTGAGTGAGTTAATATTTAACGTCACATCGGCAATATTTCAGCCATATCGTGACGAGAACATTTGATATTGAAATGAAATATATGAATATTATAAAAAACCTGCCAACGAAGGGCAGTAAAACAACTAGAATACCACATATACAGATAAAACTAGTAATAGAGTCTAAAACATTTTAACCACAGGGGACAACACAATATAAAAATGGGCTATAGATCACCAACAACTGAAAGTAGGTCACCATGCTAGGGTCCATGGGGACTTACAGTACCTTTGCTACCTGCATGGACCCTAGTTGGATTTACACCATCCCTTCAGCCGCTGGTGATTGTAGGACAATTTAGCCAAAATCTAAATGAACAAAAATACTACGTTTAAAAACTTGGTATGTGAAAAGTCTACTTTGAAAGTTTTGGGACTTACGTACCCTCTCAGGAGGACAATAATTTTACAGTACTTTAACCTCCTTTGAGGGTACAGCCACTAACAATCTAAGGTACTAATCTAAATTACCAATCTTTAAGATATATCTATTTATAAACCACATTAATCAGAATTCATCAAAGAAATCAATTTCTTTTAAAAAACCAATAATTAAATGATAACTAACATTTGTATGAACAGTCAGATCTGCATTGCCATGTAATAGTAACTCATAGGTTATATTCACATTGGTAACACTGCGTAAATTAGTCATCATGGTAGTTCTCTGTACCGTATATAATTGACAGTCAATTCTATATTGTCTTGCCATGTATGGTTAAACTATTTTAACTTTAATAACTCGTTTTAAAATTTATATCTGTTAATCTAGTTCTTTTACTGTCCTTTGCTGACATAATTTTATACTTTACCTATAATTATTGTTAGTATATATAACTTGATATAGTCCCGATATGGCTAAAATGTGGATGTGACTGAAAATCTTAACTCACTCACTCATTCAAAATTGAACATGGAATTTATTGTGATTTAAGATGAATGTGCTGACGATTCTTTTATCAGTGGAGTCACTAGAGACCTGGTGGTATCTTCGCGTGTGTGCAGTAAGATTACTTTTTCTCCAGCGTATTTCACACTATCATTGCATCGACGACAAACAGGCCTTAAGGACCCAGAGCCATAAAAAGTTGTGGGGCCTGGTCGGAATGTGTGGGCCCTTTTTTTTAATATGGAACTAATACTCTTTGTTATTGGGGATGAATAAGCTGTCGGCCATAAGGACCTGCAGACAACAAAAGCTGTGGGGCCGAGTGGTTTTCAGGACCGACGTTAATTTCAAACACAGCATATTTACTAGTCGTTCCATGGTTTTACAGACACAGCTGGTTAGAGATATGGGTCTGTAATTAGATGGATCGGTGTGATCCCGACCAGGCTTTGGTATAGGGACTACAATGACATTGTGCCATGAAGTCGGAAAATTTAGTGAACACAATTCGTTATAGTCTTCACCATTGTCTGATTTAAAGTTAATTCTTTTCTTCTCCTGTTGTTTCTGGTGTTTCTGAAATTCAGGAACATAATTTGATGAAGATGAATGTTTGGCTAGAGTTTCGCCAAGTTTGTTCGCAATGTCGGTTTTATTAGTTAATATATTGTCACCACCCCTCAGATGGTGAACAGCAGATTTGGAACCCTTGCCCTTAATTCTTTGGATCATGTTCCACACCTTTGAAATCGGTGTGCGTGAATTTATTTTAGAAACATTTCCTCTGACGCTTATTCTGTTTAAATGTTCGTCGAGCCTTTGCATTTAAAATTTTAACTTTATTTAAATTATGGACAGTAGGGTGTCATCGAAAATATTTTTCAGCTTTCTTCTTGCTCTTTCTGGCCTGTTTACATTCATTATCAATCCATGGCTTACGAATATGTGGAACTGCAGAGGTCTTGGGTATAGTTTGACCCAGGTCAAGTCAGTCTGACATGCAGCTGAGGAAATTGCTACTATACAGAGCGGGTAACTGCAGCGGAATATGTGATGTTTGATGGAGTTGAAGATTGACTGGTGAAAAGTTATTGGGCTTCAAAATAGGAAACGTTTTTTTCACATTCTATTTTCATTATCTTCGATTCCCTTTGATATATAGGGCATGACCTCCTAACAGTTGAGACACTTGGGATCATTCTCGCAGCCTGTGACGTCATGATCTCCACAGCGATAACATACTGCAGGATTATGGCATGAGTAAGTCCCATGACCAAACTGTTGACATTTATAACACCGGAGTGGATTTGGGACATACACATCCATCCCGATGTTAAGATAGCCTGCCTTTATTGACTGTGGTAGAGATGATCTGGCAAATGATAGGAGATAGGTATTTGTTTTAGTTGCGATGTCATCCTTTTTAATGGTGAAACGTTTCACCGCTGTAACCGCCTGATCTTCAAGCTCGGTAGCAATGTCCTCTTCAGTCATATCATACAGACAGCGAGCAATGTTGGCAAATGTTTTGACAGACATAAGAGTTAGAGATTGCTGAATCCGTGCGCACTCCACCAGAAGTGAACCACTACGGAGACGGGTGACATTTTTCACCTCCCCACAAATCCCATAGATAGCTTTTGACACGGCAAATGGGTTCAGTTTGATGGGCAAAAGTCAGTAGCCTCAATCACTCGAAATCTAGCAAAGGAATCAACGTTTGAGATAGTGTCAGATGGACGATCTAGTCATGATGAAAGGAAAATTTTTCGCCATTCCTGCTCCCCACCCACCATGGAGTGTCAACAAGGACGGTGTCCAATAGCATCGGATATCCAAGATGCTGACACCAGGGATACAGGGATGGTATACACTAGTGTGTGGAAACGGCGCCATACAAATGGACATTATTAGGGCTCCTTTGCCTTTAGGCAGGAGACCTATTGTAATCGTTAATGTTTTTATTATTATTTATTTTTCCGCCGTATTTTGTACCAGACCTACAGAGAGCACCGCTGGACAGAATGCCTTGAAAAAATTCACCCAGATGCCCACCGAGGGGTACATATCGCGCTTTAAAATCCCTAGGCTGTAGGCCCGATAGCAAAGGGCAGATAATTCAAAATTAATTCAAAAAATTTCAAATGCAAATACAAATATCTCCAAAACAAATGCTCCAATGTTTGCCAAAGTTCTGGAGCAGATGCGCAATCAAAATGCCTACAATTTCGCCTGGACGGCTCAAGTCGCTAAAATGCACCGTTTGGACGCTATGTTGGATTGAAGTTTTTGTTGATGTTTTTAAGCAAAATGCTGAGTACTTTCCTCCCAAAATGTGCTGCACTGAAACTACAAGAGCTACGGCTTTCAAACGTTGCATACTTTGTGTCTATGCATGTTCCTACACAGTAGCATCGCCCAAATGTGCCTATGTTTATATGATGGCCGCCATATTGGACGCTACTTTTGGGCAAAAGTTGTCTTCAAAAAACTTTCACGGGCTTCTTTGCCATGTTGTGCCAAACTAAACTTAGCACATACAACAGTTTAAACGCTTGTTCTGAAGTGGCCTTTGGTTGTTAAACATTAACTGTTCTTGGTCCAATGTCAAAAGTCACTGCAAGCGCTAAGGCGTTCAACATTATCCGTGTGAATACAACGTATGGGAGCCAAAAGAAAAAAAAACTATTTGAGACGAGCCCCAAATGAAAGAAAAAGAGTACCAAACAAACTCACCTACAACTCCAGGCACGCCACGCCAAACATTACGCAAAAAAGGCTTCCAACAACGTACCAGTCATCATAGATAATACTTACATTCAAGAACCCAAAGTTTGGACAGATTTTACAAAATAGGGACTTCTTTATATCACCGACGGCCCAAGGATACATTGCCGAATGTGTCGAAAGTTTCTCAGACATTTACGACACGGCAGATTACCCGTGCAAAACATGCGACAGTCTGAAGGAAACCGCAAGGACGATATCTCCTATAAAGAGACTACCACCGCAAAGCGTGGTCCACGTGCAGATATGGGAGACGATGTCAATTGCAATTGACAATGACGAGAGCTAGCGCTACACAAAATTAAAATACACTGCAGTAGAGGTGCTATTCCTTCAATGTAATTCAATCTTTTGTAATGGGTATGTCTTTAGGCAGCTTTTAAAGATTGTCAGTGATTGAGCGTTCCGCGTCAGGGTAAAAGTTCTAGCTGTGGTCTAAGGGGGGTAACTCTGGTCTAGCTGAAGTAAGCGCTAGTAAAATCGGCTCCGGTTTTGCAATGCCCGAAGAGTAATACGCTTTTGCTAACAATTCGGTGCTGTTTGCATGGATTTTAAAACTTCATAGGTGACCTGTATCGCGGTGTTACGTGTATTTCCAGTATATATACCTGCTCTCGATTCACAAATTCAGTTGCAACAGCCCGAGTGTAACAGTGTAATGGATACTGATAAAAACTACTGAAGTACCTTAACTGCTGTGTAATCACAAGTTCACTTGCGTGAGCGTGAGTGTGACTGACTGATTGAGTTTAGTTTTACGCCGCAGTCAGCAATATTCAAGCTATATGGCAGTACTTTACATCACCGACGGCCCAGGGATACATTGCCGAATGTTTCAAAAGTTTCTCACACATTTACGGCACGGCACATTACCCGTGCAAAGCATGCGACAGTCTGAAGGAATGCGCAAGGACGATATCTCCTATAAAGAGACTACTACTGCAAAGCGTGGTCTACGTGCAGATATGGGAGACGATGTAAATTTCAATTGACAATGACGAAAGCTGTCTAGCGTGAGCGGGTTAAACACAAGCAAAACGATACTGAAGAAAAAGAAGTTTAATCCATAAAAAATATCTTGGACATCAATGTACAACTTCTAAATGCCACTGAAAGACAACAAATAATCTGTCTAAGTGTATTTTCAAAGACATCAGAGGGACAAGGACATTCTATTTTCCTTACTGTAAACATTCGTGACCAACTCGTTTTATTCCGGGACAAGCCGTATAGCGACTCGTGCCCCTCTGGAAGGATTTCATATTGGCGCATGAACATCAGAACTACTTTAAAAAAAGTAACTCTACCCCTGTTTGATTCTAAAGTTTCTTAATATCACCGAAGCACATGTACATTGTATTGCTAGGTTTTTGTTGTTGTTGTTTTTTACTTATTTAGTTTAAAGAACTAAACCTCTTTGATAAAACTAAAAGAAGGAGAAAAACATATTTGTTAAAGCAGATTTATAATGTAAATATTACAAGCTGTCCACCTTATATTTCAAATTATGTTAATTTTTAATAGTGTTTAATCATCACAAATGAACATATTATTGAATATGCAAGACAAAATTTCAGCTACATCAAATCCCGAAGCAGATACTCAAAAATGACTTTAAAATATTTCTCAAACTGAACATTTCTGTAACCTTGCTGTCAGACCCCTGGTGAAATTTCAAATGAATTCGCTGAAAAAATATGAATGACCAAACAACACTCAGACTAAAATATCCCCAGAGCTATGAAATATAAGCCCAATGTTAAAGATTAAGGTTTATTAGTTACATACAAATACGATATTATTGTTTTGAAACTCGTAGCGATTATAATTACATTTCCTAAAATTGGTCGAAGCGCACGTACAATCTCCACAACAAGCCCGAAAGATCGTCAGAAATACACTCAGTTGGACCCATAGGAGCAGTGATGTCAACAAACGCACGTGCGTGTATTTGAATCTCTCGCCGTCAATCGCATGATTCTTATTAAAAACTTCATAATAGGCAGCAAAATCCTTTTAGCTACGTTCTTCGTACTTTCAATATGACGATATATAATTTTCATGATGTTTAAACAATGACATAATGCCATTAACGATTTAAGTACTCGGGATTATTTTTATCAAAGCACCGCGCTCATTTACGCACGTTCTGACTGGTTTGTCGTATTTTCGCACATAACAAGTATCGAGTGGGGGACGAGTCTTCTTGGAGGTTACAGAAAGAGGCGAGTGGTGACGAATGCACTGTATAGTTGCTAACTTTATTGGTTCTCTAGAGAGCACAATGAAAATTTGCAGTATGTATCTCAAACGTTTGCTGATCATTTTCTAATAATGATGAGAGCATAAACATGTGTTATGTGCGAAAAACCCATAGCGTTACACAAAATGAAAATACAGTCCAGTAGAGGTGTTATATCTTCATTGTACTTCAATCTTTTGTGAGGGATATGATATTTAGATGGAAATGGTGTCTACCAACAGTGCAGAAAAAATCCGCACCACAACTCGCCAGGTACCTCTATCAGTAGACAATGCACCATGATAAAGAGTATAAAAATGTCATTCTTTTGGTAAAATGACACATGAGTTGTGTTTACTGACCGTGAATCCGACTTGTCAGCTACATGTGACGTACATTTAAATTCACATAATGTCAGTCACAGAGAACCTTTCAAATTATTTAGTTCAGGCAATCAAATTTTGTTTCTCTGACTGTTTGAACAAATGGTTCTTCCGTTTGGATATTCATGATACCTAAGTGATATTATTTAATCTACGAAAATAGGTTTTGTGATGAGTTTATCGATACTTAAAGACCTCCCAGTACTTCCAATCGAAGAGCATTCGACTAGCAGTGATATGATTCATATTAACTAATACTATTACTACATTCATGAGATATGTGAGAGATTCAAAAGGCTCGAAAGAAGTAAAGCCAAGGAGCCCTACATCGCTGCTCGCAGCTATATTTATTATTATTATTATTATTATACTCCAGAGAATATGGCACGAATAGCTGTATTTGTCTACCAATTCAATGCCAGACTGGTTCGGCCCATGACAAGAAATGTGAGACATAAATCATTCGGAGGTCAACATCACTAGATTGTCCCATGAACCACCGCCTTCTGGCATAGGACTGTAGGCAAACATACATAGTATAATCATTTCAAAGAATAACATTCATTGTCAAAAATGTACAATAATTTCTGAGGAATGTTGTCAATGCACAGGGCATGGCGTGACCAGCCGATTGATAGAACCGGGCCAGTTCTACCACCCGTCTAGGTGAGTAAGGGCCGAAGTGGTGTGTTGGGCAAAAGGAACACGGTTCCAGGATTATTGCCCTCAACCACCAGAATCCCGTCCTCCAACCGACAAAGGGGCGCAACCCACGGCAAACGGGTTGGTGGACCAAATATACCCCCGGGTCCACAACGGTGCCGTTCGACCAAAGAGAGGTATATACAACATGCATGGCTTTGGAAGCTGATCATATAGATTTTCAAGGTCCGACTGTCGAATATCAGAAGTAGGAGGGATATATAAGCAGCAAAGTGGTAATGCAATGTGCAGGGTCAGACGAACAGCTTCAGTTTGAAGATTGGTATTAAGAGAGGGCTATGTATGAGACCTTGTCATACCAGCATAGAAGCACCTTCAGTTGCTTTATCTCTTGGAGGAGTGAGTGAGTGAGTTAATATTTAACGTCACATCGGCAATATTTCAGCCATATCGTGACGAGAACATTTGACATTGAAATGAAATAAATGTATATTATAAAACACCTGCAGACGAAGGCTAGTAAAGCAACTAGAGTATCACAGATATACATGTAAAACTAGTAATTAAATCTAAAACAGTTCAACTATAGGGGACAGCACAATATAAAAATAGGCTATAGATCGCCAACAACTGAAGGTAGATCACCATACTAGGGACCATGGGGACTTACAGTACCTTTGCTACCTGCATGGACCCTAGTTGGATTTACACCATCCCTTCAGCTGCTGGCGATCGTAAGAAATGTTAGCCAAAATTAAAATGACAAAAATGCTACGTTTAAAAACCCTGGCAAGTTTAAATTGACTTTGAAAGGTTTTGGGACTTACGTACCCTCTCAGGAGGGCAATAATTCTACGCTACGTCAACCCCCTTTGAGGGAACAGCCACTAACAATCTCAGTTACTAATATAAACTACCAACAATAAAATATTTAGCTATTTACAGATCAGTCAACAAATCTAATTCTTTTAAAAATTCAACTATTAAATGATAATTAACATTATAAAAAAGATCCTTCAATGTTTTGACATTAAAATACTTATCCCTGGTGATGGAATATTCAACACAGTCAAGCAGGACATGCTTGACTGTGATTCTTTCATCACAAGGGATGCAAAACGGAGGATCTTCGCCTTTCAGTAAATATTGGTGGGTATATCTAGTGTGGCCAATGCGACATCGTCGCATAATGACCTCTTCAAATCTGGACTGACAACCCAAGTAGGTGTAACCAATGTAGGGTTTTATTGCATGTAATTTATTAATACCTACTTGGGTGTCCCACTTCTTCTGCATTAGATCACGGATGTATGTTCTAATGCTGGCTTTATAATCAGAGTATGGGATAAGAAGTGGTGTCACAGATTTGTTGAGGGCTGCCTTGGCAGCAAGATCGGCCATTGTGTTCCCAGAAATGCCAACGTGACTGGGTAACCAACAAAAGACGATGTCGCATTGGCCAGTGGCAAGTTCATTGTACAATTCAATAATTTCTAATAACAGTGGATGTTTACAAGAAATATTTTTAATAGCCTGAAGACACGAAAGAGAATCGAAAAAGATTATGTACTGTTTATGTCTAGGATGTCGTTGAATATATTTAAGAGCCGTTAATATGGCGTTTGCTTCTGCTGTAAAAATGGAGCTGTTATCTGGTATTCTAGAAGATATTGTTCTGGATCCAATGACAGTGGCACATGACACCACGCCACCGTCCTTGGACCCATCTGTAAATAAGGATTTGTGTGTATTATATTTACTTTTTAGTTGATTATATTCTTGTTTATATTGTAATTCATTAGTTTCAGATTTCTTAAACTTTGTCAGAGTTAGGTCAACTTCAGGCCTAACCAGTTGCCAAGGAGGAGAAGAAATAATACGGGAAGGAGCTATATTTTCCAGCTCAATGCCGGCAGCAGACATGAATGGCTTAATTCTGTGCCCAAGAGGTGGAACAAGAGAAAAGGAATGATAATCGATGTACTGTCTAAAAGTGAGGTTCCCTTGGGACAGTGTAACCTCTCTATCTAGAGATCCAAATACGTTTTCAAGAGATACCTCTGCAGGTGAAGGGACAGGAGATACTTTATGTCTTTTAGTCTTTTTCCCTTTCTATTGTTTTCAAACTTTCCACGTCTGGTTGTGAAGAAGACGTTTTAGATCTTTGATAAGTCTGAATTTCTGTCTGAGATCCAAACGTAGATTGAATGGCTCGGGGAGTAGGTTGACGGGCTGAAGTTGGTTTTGCTGATTTAACCCAAGTCGGTTTGACATGAAATGGAGGACTTTGCTACAGAGTGAGTGGCTGTAGCAGAATAGCTAATGTTTGACGTAGTCTGATTTGTAAGCATTTTGGGGGCACCCAGGAACGATATGTTGTTTCCAAATTTTAGTTTCATTATTGCAGATTCTTGTTTCCACACAGGGCACAATTTTGACGAAGCTGGATGTGCGCCATCACAGTTAGCGCACTTGTAATCCTTTTCGCAGGCGAAACCATCATGGCGTTCACCACAGCGGTGACATATGGCAGATTCTGACCCGTGGCTGAGATGTTGACATTTGTAACATATATAAGTTTATTGGGGACAAACACATCCACCCCAATGTTAACATAACATGCTTTGAATGCTTTCGGAAGAGGGGAACGAACAAACGTCAATAGATATGTGTTTGTTTTCACAATGATTCTCTCTTTTTACATTGAAACGTTAACTACCGATACACCCTGAACATTGCAGCAATGTCCTCCTCTGACATGTCAGATAGACAACGTGCTCTCTCTCTCGGATGATGCTACGACAAGAGCTTAACTTTCTGTGCACAGACACCGCAACCTCAAAATTGGCAAATGTCTTGATTGACAATATATTGAGAGATTGCTATCTCCGTGCACACTCCACAAGAATCAAGCCACTACGGAGACGAGTAACATTCTTGACGTCTCTGCAAATTCCAGATAGCCTTAGCAATCGCAAATGGGTTGTGTTTAAGTGGAAGGAAGTCCATGTGTGTTACAGTAGAGGGATCTACA
Organism: Haliotis rubra; assembly: GCF_003918875.1. Classification (NCBI taxonomy): domain Eukaryota; kingdom Metazoa; phylum Mollusca; class Gastropoda; order Lepetellida; family Haliotidae; genus Haliotis; species Haliotis rubra. The sequence goes on along the minus strand of NW_025764904.1, from coordinate 1,144,815 downwards.
TACTACAAACATCTCTTCTTTTCATTGCGATATGAACCAGATTGTTTTGGATCCGTGATGATAGGAAGCGATTCAGCCCTCATGACCCCCATCCACCATGGAGTGTCAACAAGGACAGTATCAATTTGCATCGGATACATGGGTGTTTACTCTATAGAATATGACATGAATAACTGCATAATCTACCAACTTAATGAGAGACTGGTTCAGCCCTTGACAAGAAATTGGAGACATACGTTAGTCAGAGGTCAACATCACCAAATTTCCCCTATGAACCAAAGCCTTCTGGCATGGGAGTCTAGGCAATAAAATGTATAAATAACGCTGATCCTGGAGCCAGTGCCCTCAACCACCAGAGTTAGTAAGTTAAAAGGTATAGTCACATCGGCTATATTTCAGCAATATCGTGACTAAAACTGGGAATATGTTAACAACAGATAATAATAGAGTATGATATCTGTCGACATACCCAAACACATTTTAAGCTATTAGAAATTGTCATGCATCTCACAAAAAGTTGTTAAAATTATCATCATTATAAACATGATTGTTGACAGTTGGCGCGGATGGGCGCATGGCAGCAACGGGATTAGACAGGAAGGGGAGCGTCTCAAAATCTATTCTGAATGATCTGTGACTTCGTCATCAGTGGCATCATAGTCAGAGCTGATGGAAACAACAAGCGGTGCGACAGTTGCCTGTTGGAGACCATCACAAGACCAGTAACCTGCTTCAATTTTACCCAGCGAGTCGTTCACCAAGTCCACAACGTCACGTAATTTTGACGGGGTATTTGATCTTGCAACGTCACCTATAAGAATACCCCATATCATCTCAATTGGATTTAGGTCATAATGATATGGCGTTAGCCGCAATATTCCATGACCTTTACTCTTAATGTAGGTGTCTACTTTGTATACGGGGTCTTGTTTGTTAGTTTTGATGATTTCGTACAGTTGGGGCTTCGTCGCTTTTGACGGATACGGAATGTTCAATTTGTTAATCCAAGCAATCCTCCACGCTGTGGTATGGCGCATTGTCCATGACCATTAAAGATCCATTTGGCAAAGCTGCAACTAACTTATTTTGAACCCACTCGAAGAAAACGTCTCCATTCATCTCTGTATGGTAGTCCCTTTTGTCTTTGGTCTTGGCTCTGAACACCAGACACAACCAGGTAGGAAGCCCTGGCTGGTGCATCCAGCATGGAGAATAATCAATCTTTCCCCCCTTCCACAGCGGCAGTTTCCTCCGTGATCCCTTAGTCCCATCGGGTACCCATTGACGGCTGGCGGCATGAGATGCATTTACCCAAGTCTCGTCAAGATACACCGGCTGATACCCCGCATCACGGTTTTTCTGGATAGTCCTGAAGAAATGATTTCTCTATCAGATCGTTCGTACAATACTCTCCTGTTCTCTCATGCTATTTTTTGTACCTATACCCGAGTCGCCATAGTGTGTATTTCGTTACTGACAAATTGTTTTGGTTTTCAAGGTGTTTCTGTAATACTTTTAATGACATATATATGTTTTCTGAGTACAGTTTAGTGATTGCCTGTCTGACCTGGTTCGTCTGGAAGTTGACTAATATATTAACCTTTGATGCTTTTGACATTCCCCCTACATGCATTGTGTCGCCAAGCTCTCTCCTATCTGTATTATATGATTTAATGCCCGTGTAGAAACTCTCATTGCCTTGAGGCACTTTTCTTATACCTATCGATGGCATCAAACGGCCTCCCCCTTTCCGCCTCAGCGCGAAAGAAATCATACACTTTAATTATCAATTTTTGTGCCTGTACAGTGGACTTCATTTCATCATCAGCACACAGGAGTTATTACGAAATGCCCGTGCATCAGATGCACCCTATTCCCGTTGCTGCCGTGCGCCCCTCTGCGCCATCTGTCAACAATCATGTTTATAATGATGATAGTTTCTTAAACAACGTTTTCTGTGATGCATGACAATTTCTAATAGCTGAAAAGGTGTTTGGGTATAGCTTATTCATGAACATCTTACCTCGTAATATTTATTAACTACCTTTCTAAACTGATATATTTAGCCCTTCATGGGGACACTTTCTAGTCAACAGACTGTAGTTGGACATACACCATCCCTTTCGCAGCTGGCTATTGTAGGAAACTTTAGCCATAATGTATAATCACAAAAATACTATACTAATTTGGGACTTACGTAACCTCCCAGATTATCACAATAATTTTATGATACTTTAACCCCCTTTGAGGACACTAACAATATCAGCTTATAATCTAAACTACCATTATAAAATGGGGGCGCGGTGGACGAACTGTCTAAGGCGCCAAGCTAGTGATCCAGCGAGGTTGAGGTGCCGGGATCGAGCCCGCCTGTGACCCGGTGTAAAAAGCTTGGAGTCAACTTTGTGTGCAGACTCTTTCCGTGTTGTCACAACCCCTAGTGTACAGTACACAACCCAGTACACAAATGCTCGAAACAAGCCACCAATAGTTGTGCTGTGCCAGTCCTTTCCTATTCCTTTGGAGTAGTTGATTGACATCCAGAGTCTTGACCACCTGACCAGAAGGATTATGTCTGATAACAGAGCCCACCACCCTCGTTCCTCTCTTAACCGTTTATATATGCCAATCAATTCTGGAGGTCGGGGTTTGATTAATGTGGAGGCTCTTCATGATAGAATTCTATTATTGAGCCGTGCTGAAATAGGTGATACAATCTGGGAGTACTTTGGCACATATTTTTTTATCGGATGATCCTCTGGTGATGCATGTCAAGACTCATGATGAAAGCAAGGGATTCCACAGCGACCTTAAGCAAGCCAAGGTTGTTGGGCAGAATCTGAAATTTGAGGTTGATTTTTTTATGGCAATGTACTGCTGGACGGTACAGCGATGTGAATAAACCAGGTGTAGTCTTTCACCGAGTCTGCCCAGAATCGTTTTTTTTGTGGAGAAGCATTCTGAGACGCCATTGCATCGTGTGTACATGCAGTGTGTGGAACAGAATAGCAATCCCACCGACTCCTTCGCCTTGATGAAGTCGGCTGGTCTCAAATGTGAAACTGAGGGCTTCCATTTTGCTGCTCAGGACCAGTCACTTCCCACTCATAATCGCCAAAATGTGATTCTTAAGTAAGATATTAACATGGCATGCCGACAGTGTAATGAATTTACAGAGACTGTCCAACACCTTGTCAGTGGATGCCCTTCCTTGGCACAAAGAGCATACCTTATGCGACATGGTGGCATGGCTCGTTGCTTCTACTATCGTCTTCGCCATGCCTTTGGCTTTGACTCTGAGGTCCATCCATGGTACGACCCTGAGCATGTCCAGGGCGCCATGGACAATGACAGCTTTAAACTTCTCTGGAATAGGCTCATATACAGCCTGAGAAGAATTCCAGCAAACAAACCTGATCTTGTCCTTTTGGATAAAGCCAATGAATTTATTTATATCATTGAATTTTCTGTCCCTTTTGATAGCAACGTGATTGGCAAGATTCAGGAAAAGAATGATAAATATGCGGACCTCGCCACTGAAATGACTCGCTTGCATCCCAAGTACACTGTCATCAGGATCCCCATTGTCCTCAGTGCCCTTGGTTTGGTACCTCCTGATCTCTTGGCGCAGATCAGGAGAGTGCCCGGGTTCTCCACCGGGAGCACAGCCCTTCTGACACTCTGGGTAACGCAGAAGGCTGCAGTGTTGGGGAGCCTTCATATTCTCCGGAAAGTTCTTGGTGGGTCCGACAAGGCAGTGTTTCATGTATTCGCTGTCTGGGCTGTTTGTAGAGGGGGCAAGGGCCCTGAGCTAATGACAAGCCTTACCAGCCTGACTGTGCCAAGGTCACCCGAACCCTCTCTGCTGCATTTTCATCTTTAATATGAAAAACATAACTATAAAATACCATTTATCTTTTTACAAACGATATTGTTAAAATATATCTATTAATTATATTTCCTTAAAAAAAATATTACATGATAATTAACATTATAAAAAAGATCCTTAAGTGTTTTGACACTGAAATATTTATCACTTGTGATGGAAAAATCAATAGACGAAATCAATTTCGACCAATTGTACTTTGGGCCACTGGGCCTTAACTACTAAATAAAAACTGTCTGTCTGTCTGTCTGAAAAATCAATAGTCAGTCAGGACATGCTTCACCGTGATTCTCTCATCACAAGGGATACAAAACAGTGGTTACCTTGAATAACCACCAACTGGGTGTTGAGGATCTATTCTGCCCTGGGTCAACACGGGAGAAGAGTTATTAGCGTTAACCAGCACTCACCACGAGGAGGTTGCTCTTCATGGGTGCAAGGTAGCAAAAGTACTGTAAATCCCCATGGTCCCTAGTATTGTGTGTGACCTGCCATCAATTGCTGGTGATCTCCAGCCCGGCTTTATATTCCATTGCCTTAAAAAAGGTATAAATAAATAATTAACGCAATTAGATTATTAAAATTTGTCGACAAAGGACAGTCAAATAACTAGATTATCACAGATAGAGAATGTGGCTAAAATAGTGCTGAGGTGACAGAAATCTCAACTCGCTCACTCGCTTAAGGCAGGCTACTGTTGACACGTGACATTCCGAATCCTCTTGCGTGATTCAAATGCCAAATGTTCGGCCATCCCGTCAATACTTGTACACTGTCTGTTGTGTGTGCTCACTGTGGTGAAAAGACACATGCAACAAAAGATTATGACAGTAATGCACCAACAGCACCGGGCCGGGGGATCATCTTACTCTAAGCATTCCTGTTTGGAAACATCGCATGATAATCAATGAAATTAAGTTCACACAAAACATTAATTTTCCAGAAACTGGTCGAAAGCCCAGAACATACAGAAAGCTATGCTTCCATTACCAGGACAACGACAGAAGCAACCCTGAGGGTAAACCAAATTATCTACAGGTTGTCAGACAAACCTGACTTTCATGAAAACGGATTCTCCTCAACTTTTCTCACCTGCTATATCTGCGCAAACAGCAGAATCAGATGCAGATATAGTGCACACCTAAAAATAAACTTATATCGTGACTCTTTTGTTCGTGAAAGATTGTTTATGCTACATTGTTAAATGGCATAACGTCATTAAAAGGCGATGAAATATGTATTGCAGTTTATACCACACGGCTGTTTCTCCAATGTATAACAATTAACAAAAGCGACAGAATCTTTTCAATAATCATAATATATATCGGCCAGACTGCACATTGCCAACGTTTCAGCAAGTAAAAAACAAACAATGATCACGCAGCTGTTCAAGAAAAGTCGAGGTCACGCTGCCCCACCAGTCTGACACACAAGAAACTCACACAACGTCAAGTCAATTGTGTACCCGAAAACGTAACTGGAAAGGTCGTCATCACGTCCATAACAAAACCTTTTTGAAATCCCTACCCAATCCCTACCCCCAACAAAAATATAAAATGATGCGATGCATACTAGTTGTGGAGTAAACCGAATAACTCCCATCTGAATCGTAGTTGTGGCGTAAATCGAATTCATCCGCCTGAATCGTAATTGTCGCGTAAATCAAATATATCCGTCTGAATCGTAGTTGTGGCGTAAATATAATATATCCGCCTGAATCGTAGTTTTGGAGTAAATCGAATATATCCGTCTGCTTTGGTTATGAGAAATTTATTCAGCACTGGGGTTTGAAATCAGGTTACACTGTACAAAAACACTCTCAGTAATATCAAATATGTCGAATATATAAACAAAACAGTTAATTAAGCTCCCCATGTATTTTTGCAAGGATAGGTTTGCAACACGCACATTAAACTTCTCGTGGTGGACCCGTGAAGATCCGGGGTAGAATAGGTCTTCAGCAAATCGTGTGCTTGCCATAAAAGGCGACTATGCCTGTCGTAAGAGGCGACTAACGGGATCGGGTGGTCAGTTTCGCTGACTTGGTTGACACATGTCATTGGTTCCCATATGCGCATATCGATGTTCATGCTGTTGATCACTGGATTGTCCGGTCCAGAGACTCGATTATTTACAGACCGCTGCCATATAGCTGGGATATTGCTGAGTGCGGCGTAAAACTAAACTCACTCACTCTCGTGGTGACCACTATGGAAAAACATGACTTTGTCTGACCTGTATCATCCCTTGACTCATAAAAAAACACGAATATAATTGGAATCCATGTTGATTTTATTATGTTAATTGCTCATTTTAAAACCAAAAAAACACACTGATTTCCCTACAAAACCATGTCTGTACAAGTGTAACCCTGGAATGATTAATGTTGAATTTATAGGTGAATGTGAACATTCAAAATGTCATTTTGCGTGTCTTCCACGATTCAAGGTCAAGTGTAACCGTCAATTTACTGTATGACAGCCCGCACACTCCTCCTATCCCGTGTCAGCCCCCTGATCGTCTGACGGGGCAGCCTATGCCATTCCTTGTGTAAAGCAGCTTCCAGTTGGGCCAGGTTATGTAGAGGAGAATCCCTTTGTTGCACATGACGACCAATCATATCCCAGATATCCTCCAAAGGGTTAAGATCGGGGCTCGTTCAATCATGAGATATCTCAGGGGGTGCTCTATGAAGTTCTTTGTGTATATTTCAAACGTCTGGAGCTCATGAGATATATTAAAAATTTGAATTCATGGATATGTATTATTTCACCCATATACATAGGGCGGCATGTTATATTCTGTCTCATTTTGACGGCACTTACAGTGACAATGCCATGTTTATAAGAAATTCGTTATAAACCACATAAACAATATTGGATATATACTAGGGGTCATTAATAAGGGGTCAACTGATTTATAGCACATGTAAAAAACGTTTCTCTGAGATAATAGAACTAAGAGTGTCATCATAATGTTTAATATGTTGACAAACGTGGGCACTAGCAAACATCAGTTGTATAGAACACCCCCCCCCCAAAAAAAAATAAAAAATGAAAATGACAAACATGCACCTTGTTCTCATGCTCCTTATCAAGTTCATAAAGAAAGCTTGCGGAATCGAGATCCACTTGTGCTGGGTGACGTGTGTGGACTATTTTCTGCTTTCGCTACAGCACCGACACAGAATGAAACAGAACATGTTCCTCTTCTAAGATAGATGGCTTAATACATTTCTGTAATACTATAATGCCATGAATGGTACTACAAATAGATGCTACTGGAAATAAAACACTAAGATGACAAATTTGTGAAGTGCCAATTTCAAACTTCAGTTAATTAAGGATACACTGAGAGAATGTCTTCTGCTATTTTATGTTAGGTTTTGTCTATGTGCTGGTAGTACATAGGCAAACTGTATACAAAGAGGTGGTGTAAAGGTAAAGTGTCAAACGTTCAAATTCAAATCAGGAAGGAGTTTGGGGTTATAGAAATTGTGACTAGTCCCAAGATCACTAAACGACGTTTTACAGTTCACAAGGGAACAAGGACAACTACGACAAGGTCAAGGTTTGTATGCATTAATACGATTGAGATAATACGTTCATAACAAGGAAACCAGGTTTTCCCTTGATCACAGAACCGCAATGAACAATTGCTTCTTGTTCCATTCACGCAAGTGATAGAGCTTATAGATAACTTAGATTCGTAGTGGCTATACCCTCTAGGGATGTATGTGTATGTGTGTGTGTGTGTGTGTGTGTGTGTGTGGGGGGGGGGGGGATTGTGTGTGTGTGGTTTGAAGTAACGTAAATAAGTTCGACATATTTCGAGGTATTTCTATGCGCACCATACTTTTAGACGCAGTATACTTGTCATTGTAAGGTTTGGCTAAACTCACTCACTGTGACTTAAGGGATGATGTAAAACCAGCTAGGGTCCATGCAGGTAGCAGAGGTACCCCAAGTCACCATGGCCCCTTGTATGGTGATCTCCTTTTAGCTGCTGGTGATCTATAGCCTGTTTTTATATTGTAATGTTAATATGATGATATATTTTATGGTTTCATTGTATGGTACCGATGTGACTCTAAATTGTAACTCACTCACTCATCCAAATGGATATTCCTCAAATATTTTCCTTCTTTCTATTGTTCTTCCCTATATAAGTAATCTATTTTTCGCAAAGACTCCAGTGGGTGATGCTATGAGCGACTATTGTGGTACAATGGCATTCGTGCAGGCAGCTGCAGGTAACATACCGAGTGAGTGAGTTAATATTTTAAGTCACATCGGCAATACTCCTACCATATCGTGACTAAATCAAATCATAGATATATAGCAATTGAAAGTAAATATTAAAATCATGTCAACGAAGGACAGTAAAAAATCTAGATCGTCACAGATATAAATTTAAAACTAGTAATTAAATCTAAAATAGTTTAACTATAAATGACATTACAATATAAAAAACGCCGAAAAACAGTTAAGGACCTTTATACTATTGTTAATTATGATTTAATCATTGACTTTTCTTTTGTTGACATTGAATTGTTAGAGAAATGTTGATTACAGTTGTATTAATAGATATATGTTTTATGATTAGTGGTTTAAATTAACAATTGATATTGTTAGTGGCAGTATCATCGAAGGGGTTAAAAATACTGTAAAATTATTATCCTCCTTAGAGGGTACGTAAGTCCCAAAACAATTATAGTCAATTTAAACCTACTACGCTTTTATTAACTGCAGCATATGTGTTAATTTAATTTATGACTGGATTGTTAAACCTGGGATGGTGTAAACCCAGCTAGAGTCCATGCAGGCAGCAGATGTACTGTAAGTTCTTTGTAAACAGAATTGGTTCCAGATAGCGTGCACCCTTAGAAGTGGCATGTAGCTTCACTCTACTGTTCACCAAAGCATAAAGATATTTACATTGTTGTGATAATGTAATGGAAAATTGACATTACCTTTGTGACGCATGAGTATGATTATAATGACAATAACTATAATGTTCAGTTGGCAAAAGGGACAAAGTCTTTTCAAGAGTCATATATTCATGTCTGCCAGACTGCACGTTCTCAACGTCAAAGGAATGAATCACAATCAATGATCACACAGCAGTTCGAGGAAAGTCGAGGTCACGCTTACCTTGGAAGGAAATGCGTAGGAAACACAACATTTCCACGTGGCCACAACATTCTTAATGTAGTTCTTACTGTGCGTAACTTTTCAATATATGTTGGGTATTTCAGTACTGGGTCGATTCTTACTGATATTCACGCGGATGTCAAACAATAATTATTGGCCAAGTCTTTTCATTAGTTTATACCTTGAGCGTCCTCGTTTGTGTACATGAATCAGTTGAATATAACATGTGGTATAAGCGGTATCCTCCCAAAACTTCCACATCCCAAAACTTCCACAGCTTATAACAACAGCATTTCTGGTTGACTGCACACACTTTAGCATACTAATTACCCCAGTCTGTAATGGTTTAACCCATAAATCAGTAGTGAATACAAACACTCACTTAGTAATAAATCATATATTTTATTAGCGCAGGGTTATTAACAAAAATATATATCTTTTCTGGTTACATATGACAGTCTATGTAAAACATTTATATAGAACTTATGTCCTATAGTGTCCAAGATTTCACATTTGACAGTCATAACCCTGTCACTCTGTACTGTTATGAAGAGTTTGACGTAGAAGAACACGGCTGTGATAGGGCTGTTACGGTGTTGACATTATATACCGCCACAGTGTCCTCCCGTAACATGCAGTCTTTTGCCTATTACATATTCTTCAAACTTTCTAATATATCTGACTGACAAATTTCATTAAATCCTCTTTTAAAGTATACATATAAAACTGGCTACTACTAAAAATGTCACTACCGTTATTGTTTCACTACCATTAATGCCAATGTCCATACCATAACATTATCAATTTCCTTATTTATAATTGATTTATGTGTTTATGCCTGGATTTGGTAGTGCAAGCTCCAAGTGAGCATAATACAATTCACATTCTCATTTTGAATATTTTGCTACATGTTACTTGATATTTGCAAATCAAAATTGAAAGGAATTATTTGGCTTGTTGGCCCCTTTTAAGCAATAAAATTAAGTTTAAACTTTCAAAACTCATTAGCCATGTTATTTTGTAAAACTACAAATTTTAATATACATGTATATTAAATATATGTTAACTTCGCAGAATTTATGTTTTGTATATTCGGAATACTATGAACGTAATCAACAACATTTCAAGGTAAAACAAGAATACAAAACTTAACATTTTTTGCCTATATGAAATATGCACGAAGTTATATGATATATGTTTCAGATTTATTAACTAAATGCTCTCTTCTCTACTTAAATCTCTACTGTGCTGAGTCAGGTGATCTATCATTACCTGTTGTTTTAGTCCAGTGCACTTCCTGAGCTATCCTATTACCTAAAATGGGGTGAGGTGGTGGTATTGGGATGTGGACGTTTTGGGATATAACCGGTATAAGCATATGTTTTCATTTGGAGTCCATCAGATTTCTGGAAAAATATTAATTATGTCTTAACTTTATCAGTCAAATCTACAAGGATGATTTAGAACAAGAAGGTCAAACGTCACATGCAAACCTCATACCCCATGTTTCATTCAAATGAGATTGTTTGAACATAAGCAATTGTTTGGGACAATGTGTCACACTCGCGCTATAGTAAAGCATCATGCCAGTTCTTTCACAGTCGATAAAATCAAGCACTTATTCAATATCATTTAAATATGTTGTCAGCTTACAGTACCAACATTATCAAAATATAGCCATGATTAAGTGAAGTGCTGAGGATATTCTTGTGAGACATTTCACCTATAAAGTGAGCACTCTGCAAGCCAACAGGACACCAATCTTTACTTTACTAAAACAAATTATAGAACCATTATGTCTTTGTGAGCAATAGTCGCGAATAGCTTCACGACTGCTAATTAGTCCTTAAACAATCATCAGATTCAACTTAAATATCACAGTCCCTGAAAATATGTTACATTACAATACAGTACATACACCACACTGCAGTCTGCTCCAATATCTCATGTCATACATAATTAAGGATCGTTAGTAAAAGAGAAAAAAGACTACTACATGAAAAAGTGTAAAATAGGTGGGAGTACGTCACAACAGGAACAGTCTTGGTCTTGTTTGTCAAAGCACGTTATGATATACATAGCAAATACCAGGTACTTAACTTCCCAATGTCTCGGGTTCATGCAGGAAGCAAATGTACTGTAAGTCCCCATGGTCCCTAGTATGGTCTGAAAAATCAATAATCAGTCAGGACATACTTGACCGTGAATCTCTCATCACAAGGGATACAAAACAGTGGTTACCTTTAACAACCACCAATGGGGTGCTGAGGATATATTCTGCCCTGGGTCAACACGGGAGAAGAGTTATCAGCGTTACCCAGCACTCACCACGAGGAGGTTGCTCTTCGCGGGTGGAAGGTAGCAAAAGTACTGTAAATCACCATGGTCCCTAGTATTGTGACCTGCAATCAATTGCTGGTGATCTCCAGCCCGGTTTTATATTTCATTGCCTTAAAAAAGGTATAAATAAATAATTAATGCAATTAGATTATTAAAATTTGTCCACGAAGGACAGTCAAATAACTAGATTATCACAGATAGAGAATGTGGCTAAAATACTTAAGGCAGGCTACTGTAACATCGATGTTGACACGTGACATTCCGAATCCCCTTGCGTGATTCAAATGCCAAAAGTTCGGCCATCCCGTCAATACTTGTACACTGTCTGTTGTGTGTGCTCACTGTGGCGAAAGACACATGCAACAAAAGATTATGACAGTAATGCACCAATAGCACCGGGCCGGGGGATCATCTTACTCTAAACATTCCTGTTTTGAAACATCGCATGATAATCAATGAAATTAAGTTCACATAAAACATTAATATTCCCGAAACTGGTCGAAAGCTCAGAACATACAGAAAGCTATGCTTCCATTACCAGGACAACGACAGAAGCAACCCTCAGGGCAACCACATTATCTACAGGTTGTCGGACAAACCTGACTTTCATGAAAACGGACTCTCCTCAACTTTTCTCACCTGCTATATCTACGCAAACAGCAAAATCAGATGCAGATATAGTGCACACCTAAAAATAAACTTTTATCGTGACTCTTTTGTTCGTGAAAGATTGTTTATGCTACATTATTGATTTGCATAAAGACATTAAAAGGCAATGAAATATGTATTGCAGTTTATACCACATGGCTGTTTCTCCAATGTATAACAGTTAACAAAAGCGACAGAATCTTTTCAATAATCACAATATATATCTGCCAGACTGCACATTGCCAACGTTTCAGAAAGTTAACAACAAACAATGATCACACAGCTGTTCAAGAAAAGTCGAGGTCACCCTGCCCCACAAGAAACTCACACAACGTCAAGTCAATTGTGTACCCGAAAACATAACTGGAAAGGTCGTCATCACGTCCATAACAAAACCTTTTTGAAATCCCTACCCAATCCCTACCCCCAACAAAAAATATAAAATGATGCGATGCATACTAGTTGTGGAGTAAACCGAATAACTCCCATCTGAATCGTGGTTGTATCGTAAATCGAATATATCCGCCTGAATCGTAATTGTCGCGTAAATCGAATATATCCGCCTGATTCGTAGTTTTGGCGTAAATCTAATATATCCGTCTCCTTGGTTATGAGAAACGTTTACTCAGCACTGGGGTTTGAAATCAGGTTACACTGTACAAAAACACTCTCAGTAATATCAAATATGTCGAATATATAAACAAAAAGTTAATTAAGCAACCCCTGTATTTTTGCAATGATAGGTTTGCAACACGCACATTAAACTTCTCGTGGTGACCACTATGGAAAAACATGACTTTGTCTGACCTGTAGCATCCCTTGACTCATAAAAAAAACACGAACATGATTAGAATCCATGTTGATTTTTTTATGTTAATTGCTCATTCTAAAAAAAACCCCAAACACTGATTTCCATACAATACCATGTCTGTACAAGTGTAACCCTGGAATGATTAATGTTGAATTTATAGGTGAATGTGAACATTCAAAATGTCATTTTGCGTGTCTTACACGATTCAAAGTCAAGTGTAACCGCCATTTTACTGTATGACAGCCAGCACACTCCTCCTCATACCCCTTGTCAGTCCCCTGATGCTCTGACGGGGCAGCCTATGCCATTCCTTGTGTAAAGTAGCTTCCAATTGGGCCAGGTTATGTAAAGGGGGAATCGCTTTGTTGCACATGACGACCAATCATATCCCAGATATCCTCCAAAGGGTTAAGATCGGGGCTCGTTCAATCATGAGATATGTCAGGGGGTGCTCTATGAAGTTCTTTGTGTATAGTTCAAACGTCTGGAGCTCATGAGATGTATTAAAAATTTGAATTCATGGATATGTATTATTTCACCCATATACATAGGGCGGCATGTTATATTCTGTCTCATTTTGACGGCACTTACAGTGACAATGCCATGTATATAAGAAATTCGTTATAAACCACATAAACAATATTGGATATATACTAGGCGTCGTTAATAAGGGGTCAACTGATTTATAGCACATGTAAAAAACGTTTCTCTGAAATAATAGAACTAAGAGTGTCATCATAATGTTTAATATGTTGACAAACGTGGGCACTAGCAAACATCAGGTATATAGAACACCCCCCAAAATGAAAATGACAAACATGAACCACTCGGTCATTCGATATCTTGTGTACCCTCCTCGCGCGTCCAAGACACGGGTGCACCTTGTTCTCATGCTCCTTATCAAGTTCATAAAGAAAGCTTGCGGAATCGAGATCCACTTGTGCTGGGTGACGTGTGTGGACTATTTTCTGCTTTCGCTACAGCACCGACACAGAAGGAACAGAACATGTTCCTCTTCTAAGATAGATGGCCTAAGACATTTCTGTAATACTATAATGTCATGAATGGTACTACAAATAGATGCTACTGGAAATAAAACACTAAGATGACAAATTTGTGAAGTGCCAATTTCAAACTTCAGTTAATTAAAGATACACTGGGCGAATGTCTTCTGCTATTTTATGTTAAGTTTTGTCTATGTGCTGGTAGTACACAGGCAAACTGTATACAAAGAGAGATAGTCCAGGAGGAGAATCTCAAAAGGGTTTTTATATCAGTACATATTTAGTTCTCCACGATGTATATGTAGTAAAACTACAATGGCGGCCATGTTGGCGGCCATTTTGAATTTTGGGTAATATGTAACAATTTCTAATAACATGCCATCACTCTAGAAGTAAAGAGGAAACAAAAACAACTTGTTTTAGTTACAAAACTAATGTTAACTTTCGATAAATACATCACTACCACCCACACATTTCCAATGAAAAGCCGGAGAATTGCTAAAATACCCCCGTCTCAAAGAATAAGCTGTAGAACATTATATTACCAAGATATAGTACTATACAAAATTTCTTGTTTTGTGCCCAAGCCATCATTCTATGAGATACAAGTGTCAAACAACATAAAAAATACCAACTTGGGATGGAAATGGAAACATTGGGTGTTCATTTTTATGTAAATTAAAGCACTGACAAGGCAAAACACGACAAAACAAAATGGTGGCCATTTTGATTTTTTTTTAAAACAAAAATATGTCAAATAATATCTACATCCTTTAGCAATACACAAAAGTCAAAATGCAAGTGACCAGATTGATAGTAGTAAAAGTATCCATGATTAACTTTCAGGTGTTGTTGGGCAGCAAACCAAATGTGACGAAAATGCTCGCAGACCCACATATAATGGCCTGTAACAAAAAAACTGTTACCACAATCTGAGAGTATTACAGGCCATTTCATGAGCCCAAGACATCATACTAACTGAAAATAGTGTCAAACAAAATCAGTACTGGGGAGGCTACGATTTCAATTTCTTCAGCTGCCTCCTCCTTGACTAAGATGTCGTGTAAAGGTAAAGTGCTAAACGTTCAAATTCAAATCAGGAAGGAGTTTGGGGTTATAGAAATCGTGACTAGTCCGAAGATCACTAAACGACGTTTTACAGTTCACATGGGAACAAGGACGACTACAACAAGGTCAAGGTTTGTATGCATTAATACGATTGAGATAATACGTTCATAAAAAGGAAACCAGGTTTTCCCTTGATCACAGAACCGCAATGAATAATTGCCTCTTGTTCCATTCACGCAAGTGATACAGCTTATAGATAACTTAGATTCTTAGTGGCTATACCCTCTAGGGATGTATGTGTGTTGGTGGGGGGATGGTGTGTGTGTGTGTGTGGTTTGAAGTAAACGTAAATAAGTTCGACATATTTCGAGGTATTTCTGTGCGCACCATACTTGTCATTGTACGTTTTGGCTAAACTCACTCACTGTGACTGAAGGGATGATGTAAAACCACCTAGGGCCCATGCAGGTAGAGGTACCCCAAGTATCCATGGCCCCTAGTATGGTGATCTCCTTTTAGCTGCTGGTGATCTATAGCCTGTTTTTATATTGTAATGTTAATATGATGATATATTTTATGGTTCCATTGTATGGTACTGATGTGACTCTAAATTGTAACTCACTCACTCATCCAAATGGATATTCCTCAAATGTTTTCCTTCTTTCTATTGTTCTTCTCTATATAAGTAATCTATTTTTCGCAAAGACTCCAGTGGTTGATTCTATGAGCGACTATTGTGGTACAGTGGCATTCGTTAAGGCAGCTGCAGGTAACATACCGAGTGAGTGAGTTAATATTTTAAGTCACACCGGCAATACTTCCACCATATCGTGACTAAATCAAATCATAGATTTAAAGCAATTGAAAGTAAATATTAAAATCATGTCAACGAAGGACAGTAAAAAATCTAGATTATCACAGATATAAATTTAAAACTAGTAATTAAATCTAAAATAGTTTAACTATAAATGACATTACAACATAAACGCCGAAAACAGTTAAGGACCATTTTACTACTGTTAATTATGATTTAATCATTGACTTTTCTTTTGTTGACATTGAATTGTTAGAGAAATGTTGATTACAGTTGTATAAATAGATATATGTTGTATGATTAGTAGTTTAAATTAACAACTGATATTGTTAGTGGCAGTATCCTCGAAGGGGGTTAAAATACTGTAAAATTATTATCCTCCTTAGAGGGTACGTAAGTCCCAATAAAATTATAGTCAATTTAAACCTACTACGTGTTTTTAACTGCAGCTTATATGTTATTTGAATTTATGACTGGATTGTTAAACCTGGGATGGGTGTAAAGTGATAGGATGTAAACCCAGCTAGTGCCCATGCAGGAAGCAGATGTACTGTTCTTTGTAAACGGAATAGGTTCTAGATAGCGTGCACCCTTAGAAGTGGCATGTAGCTTCACTCTACTGTTCACCAAAGCATAAAGATATTTACATTGTTGTGATAATGTAATGGAAAATTGACATTACCTTTGTGACGCATGAGTATGATTATAATGACAATAACTATAATGTTCAGTTGGCAAAAGGGACAAAGTCTTTTCAAGAGTCATATATTCATGTCTGTCAGACTGCACGTTCTCAACGTCAAAGGAATGAATCACAATCAATGATCACACAGCAGTTCGAGAAAAGTCGAGGTCATCCTAACCTTGGAAGGAAATGCGTAGGAAACACAACATTTCCACGTGGCCACAACATTCTTAATGTAGTTCTTACTGTGCGTAACTTTTCAATATATGTTGGGTATTTCAGTACTGGGTCGATTCTTACTGATATTCACGGGGATGTCAAACAATAATTATTGGCCGAGTCTTTTCATTAGTGGCACCCGTGAAGGGCCACCTCCTCGTGGTGGGTGCTGGGTAACGCTAAGCGCCCTTCGAACTTTGGACCCAATATATGGTCCACCAACCCGTTTGCCGTGGGTTGCCCCCTGTGTCGGTGGAGGACGGGATTCTTCACCCAGGAACAGCGGGTTGCCCAATACACCACTTCGACCCGTACTTCACCTAGACGGGTGGTTGAACTGGCCCGGTTCAACCAATCGGCTGGTCACGTCATGCCCTGCGCATGGAAACATTCCTTTTGAAATTGTGCAATTTCAACTGTATTGTGATTCATTAAAATGAATGTCATCATTAAAATGTTTTATTGAAATTTGCCTAGAGTCCTATGCCAGAAGGCGGTGGCTCATGGGTCAATCTGGTGATAATGACCGCCAAATGATGCATGTCTCTAATTTCTTGTCTTGGGCCGAACCAGTCGGGCATGTAATTGGTAGACAAATGCAGCTATTTGTGTTGTTTTCTCTGGAGTATAACACCCCTGTATCCCTGGTGTCGGCATCTTGGATATTCGGTGCTATTTGACACTGTCCTTGTTGACACTCCGTGGTGGGTGGGGGGCAGGGGTGCTGAATATTTTTCCTTTCATCATGGCACTTCCACTATCTGGTTCTACTAGAAATGAAAAAAAGAGACGCTTAGAGGAATTAGATCTCTCTACTGGACATGTGACTTCTAAAAGTGACTTATGGGCTAGATTTCTTGTTATTGAGGCTTCGGACTTTCTTCCACTTAAACTTAATCCCTTTGCAATTTCAAAGGCCATCTCCGGAATTTGTGGAGAAGTTACAAATGTTACCCGTCTCCGTAGTGGCTCGCTTCTTGTCGAGTGTGCACGGAAGCAGCAATCTGTCAATCTGTTGTCGATCAAGACATTTGCAAACATAGAGGTTGCTGTATCTGCGCACAGGACGCTAAACTCTTGTCGTGGCATTATCCGAGACAGAGCACGTTGTCTCGCTGATATGTCAGAGGAGGATATTGCTTCAGAGTTGGCAGATCAAGGTGTATCTGCAGTGAAACGTTTCACGATTAAGAAAGAAGGCATTATTGTGAAAACTAACACGTATCTACTGACTTTTGACCGATCATCTCTACCAAAGTCTATCAAAGCTGGTTATTTCAACATCGGAGTGGATGTGTATGTCCCAAATCCACTCCGTTGTTTTAAATGTCAACATTTCGGGCATGGCTCGCAATCCTGTCGCAACTCCTCAGTCTGCCATCGTTGTGGTGATCGACATGATGGTTCTGACTGTGAGCAAGAATATAAGTGCGCCAACTGTAATGGTCCTCATTCTGCCTCATCAAGGTCCTGTCCCGTGTATCAACGGGAATCACAGATATTGAAAATCAAATGCCAAAACAATATTTCATACCTTGAGGCAAAGAAACTGTTGACTCCATCAACTCAGACTCCATCAAATCTGACCTACTCTGCTGCAGTCACCCGCTCTGTAGCAACGTCCTCCGTTTCCTGTCAGACCGACTTGACATGGGTTACATCACCTAAACCTATTCCTTCTGCTTCAGCCCTTCAGAGTATTCCGAAAGTCACACACTCTACGTCTGCTTCTCAAACAGAAAATCACAATGAGCATCAAGCTGAAACGTCTGTTTCTAAACCAGTCAGTGAAACTTCAAAACAGAAGAAAGGAAAGAGATTAAATAGAGACAAACAACCTATTGTCCCTTCATCTCATGAGGTTTTAACACAGAATACATTTGCACCTCTAGATATGGAGGTTACTCTGTCCTCACAGGACAGGCGGGGGGAATAGTTCCTCCTCACATTCACGTGGACTCACTCCAATTAAGCCACCATGAATCACTTGACCAATCTACTTCAGTGGAATTGCAGAGGACTGAAGAATAACTTCAATGAAATACAATTACTTATACAAGATCTTCAACCGTCAGCATTGTGTCTCCAGGAGACCTATCTTAAAAATACTGATAACTTTAACTTAAGACGGTATAATGATTATCATTCTTTTTCCCCTCCAGGCGATAAAGCTACTGGAGGCGCTTCTATTTTGGTACATCAGAGTGTCATTCATAGCCCTGTCACTCTAAATACAGATCTTCAAGTTGTTGCTGTTCGTCTGACCCTGCACATTGCACTGACATTGTGCAGTTTGTACATACCTCCTTCTTCCAATATTCAAAAGTCCGATCTTCAAAATCTATTTGATCAACTTCCGCAGCCATGTCTCATCATGGGCGATCTTAATGGACACAACCCGCTTTGGGGAAATGCTCATATTAATACCAAAGGTAAAATCCTTGAAGAATTCATTTCCGATAACAATTTATGTATTTTCAACGACGACTCAGCCACTTATCTGCATCCAGCTACGGGAACATATTCTTCCCTGGATTTATCACTCACCGATTCAACCTTGTATAATGAATTCGAATGGATGGTCCATGATGATCTGTGTGGGAGTGATCACTTCCCCACCATTCTCAAAACAGTCAACCCTGGTGATGATCCACCTTTATCGAGAAGGAACTTTGCCAGGGCTGACTGGTCATTATATGAGACTCTGTGTGCTGAACAATTAACTCATGATCGTTTTAGGAACAGTGAAGATCCTATTCAGTCGTTTTCTGATATCCTTAATGGCATTGCTGACAGAACAATTCCTCAGTCCTCTGCGGTTCCACATATTCGTAAACCATGGTTTAATAACGAATGTAAACAGGCCAGAAAGTGTAGGAAGAAAGCAGAAAAATATTTTCGCCGACATCCTACTGTCCATAATTTAGATAAATTTAAAATGTTAAATGCCAAGGCGCGACGCAGTTTTAAACAGAATAAGCGTCAGTCTTGGCGAAACTATGTTTCCAAAATAAATTCTCGAACACCGATGTCAAAGGTGTGGAACATGATACAAAGAATAAAGGACAAAGGTTCCAAATCTACCGTTCATCATTTAAAGGACGGTGATAATGTGTTAACTGATAAGGCTGACATTGCCAATAAGCTTGGTGAAACTCTCGCCAAACATTCGTCTTCATCCAATTATGTCCCTGAGTTTCAGAAACATCAGAAACAACAGGAGAAGAAAAGAATAAATTTTACATCAGACAATGGAGAAGACTACAATGAATTATTTTCAATGCATGAGTTACGTACTGCCCTTGAGCAAGCTCATGATACAGCAACAGGAGCTGACAATATACACTATCAGCTCTTGAAACATTTACCTGATTCATGTTTGGAAACACTTCTAAATATTTTTTGATACAATATGGACTTCAGGGAATTTCCCAACTTCGTGGCGTAAAGCCATAGTAGTCCCTATACCAAAGCCTGGCCGGGATCATACTGATCCGTCAAATGACAGGCCAGTCTCTTTAACGAGTTGTGTCTGTAAAACCATGGAACGAATAGTAAATAATCGATTAACATGGTATCTTGAAACCAATAATCTCATAACAAATATTCAATGTGGTTTCAGGAAAAATCGTAGTACCATTGATCATTTGGTACGATTAGAATCCTTTATCAAAAATGCTATAGTCAATAAACAACATGCAGTATCGATATTCTTTGATCTCGAGAAAGCGTACGATACCACCTGGAAGCATGGCATTTTAAAGGATTTACATGATTTTGGTTTAAGGGGTCGTTTACCTCTTTTTATATCACAGTTTTTAAAAGACAGGCAATTTCAAGTCCGAGTGGGTTCTACCCTGTCTGACCATTATAATCAGGATCAGGGTGTCCCACAAGGCAGTATTTTGTCTGTAACATTGTTTAGCATTAAGATCAACAGTTTATCCAAGGTTTTAAATGATTCAATTGATGGATCACTTTTTGTGGATGATTTTAATATTTCTTGTCGCGGTAAGAATATGCATACTATTGAACGGCAACTACAGTTGTGTTTAAATAAAATAAATAAATGGTGTCTTGAAAACGGCTTTAAATTTTCTAAATCAAAAACTAATTGCATACATTTCTGCCGTAAATATAAACCACATAAAGACCCAGAACTGTTTTTAAATGGCACTCCCATCAAGGTTGTAAAAGAGGCCAAGTTCTTAGGTCTCATTTTCGACTCCCATTTAACTTTTCTTCCGCATATCAAATCTCTAAAAACTAAATGCCTGAAGGCACTCGATTTATTGAAAGTCGTGTCTAATTCAAGGTGGGGAGGGGATCAAGCTACGCTCCTACACCTTTACAGATCACTTGTCCGCTCGAAGCTTGATTATGGCTCCATCGTATATGGTGGAGCCTGTAAAAGCAACCTAAAACTACTTGATTCTGTCCATCACCAAGGCCTAAGACTTTGTCTTGGGTCTTTCAGAACCTCTCCTGTTGACAGTCTTTACGTCGAGGCAGATGAACCTTCTCTTAACCAACGCCGTATAAAATTATCATTACAATATATTACAAAATTATATTCTAACGAGTCTAATCCTGCATTTCACTGTGTCTTTAATCCTCTTTATGAGGATTTGTATAACAAAAAATCTTCTCTTGTTCCTCCTCTTGGGCTCAGAATTAAGTCATTTATTGCTGCTGCCGGCATTGAGCTGGAAAATATAGCTCCTTCCCGTCTTCTTTCTTCTCCTCCTTGGCAATTGGTTAGGCCACAAGTCGACCTAACACTCACTAAATTTAAAAAATCAGAAACTAATGACTTACAATATAAACAAGAATATAATCAATTAAAAAGTACATATAATACATATAAATCCTTATTTACAGATGGGTCCAAGGATGGTGGCGCGGTTGCTTGTGCCACTGTCATTGGGTCCAAAACAATCTCTTCCAGATTACCCAATGACAGTTCAATTTTCACAGCAGAAGCAAACGCAATACTAACAGCTCTTAAATATATAAATAGACACCCTAAATATAAACAATATATCATATTTTCAGACTCTCTTTCTTGCCTTCAGGCCATTAAAAATATTTCTTGTAAACATCCACTTTTAATAGAAATTATAGAATTATATAATGATCTTGCAACTGGCCAATACGACATCGTCCTCTGTTGGTTACCCAGCCACGTTGGCATTTCTGGGAATATAATGGCCGATTGTGCTGCTAAGGCAGCACTCAACAAATCTGTGACACCACTTCTGATCCCATACTCTGATTATAAAGCCAGCATTAGAACATACATCCGCGATCTGATGCAAAAGAAGTGGGATACCCAAGTAGGTATCAATAAATTACATGCAATCAAACCAACTATCGGTTACACCTACTTGGGTTGTCAGTCCAGATTTGAAGAGGTCATCATACGACGATGTCGTATTGGTCACACCAGATATACTCATGAATACCTGTTAAAAGGTGAGGATCCTCCGTTTTGTATCCCTTGTGATGAAAGAATCACGGTCAAGCATATCCTGCTTGACTGTGTTGAATATTCCATCACAAGGGATATTTATTTCAAAGTAAAAACTATGAAGGATCTTTTTCGTAATATCAGTTCTCATTTAATTATTGCCTTTTTAAAAACATTAGACTTGCTAACTGATTTGTAAATAGATATATATTTTATTATTGGTAGTTTAGATTAATAACTGAGATTGTTAGTGGCTGTACTCTCAAAGGGGGTTGAAGTAGCGTAAAATTATTGTCCTCCTGCGAGGGTACGTAAGTCCCAAAACATTTCAAGTCAGTTTAAGTGTACCAGGTTTTTAATCGCACTATTTTTGTGTTTTTAATGTATGGCTAAATCTCAGTATCAACGTCAGTGGCTGCAGGGATGGTGTAAATCCAGCTAGGGTCCATGCAGGTAGCAAAAGTAATGTAAGTCCCCATGGGCCTTAGTATGGTGATCTACCTTCAGTTGTTGGCGATCTATAGCCCGTTTTTATATTGTATTGTTTTCGTAATTCAAATAGTTTTACATGTTCATGCTAGTTTTAGACTCCATCTGTGATACTTTAGTTATTTTACTGTCCTTCGTTGACAGGGTTTTATATATTATATGTATGTATTATAAATTATAAATTTAGAACTAGTTTTAGTCACGATATGGCTGAAATATTGCCGATGTGACTTTAAATCTTAACTCACTCACTCACTCTTTTCATTAGTTTATACCTTGAGCGTCCTCGTTTGTGTACATGAATCAGTTGAATATAACATGTGGTATGAGCGGTATCCTCCCAAAACCTCCACAGCTTATAACAACAGCATTTCTGGTTGACTGCACACACTTTAGCATACTAATTAGCTCAGTCTGTAATGGTTTAACCCATAAATCAGTAGTGAATACAAACACTCACATAGTAATAAATCATATATTTTATTAGGGCAGGGTTATTATCAAAAATATATATCTTTTCTGGCTACATATGACAGTCTATGTAAAACATTTATAGAACTTATGTCCTATAGTGTCCAAGATTTCACATTTGACAGTCATAACCCTGTCACTCTGTACTGTTATGAAGAGTCTGACGTAGAAGAACACGGCTGTGATAGGGCTGTTACGGTGATGACATTATATACCGCCACAGTGTCACTCCCGTAACATGCAGTGTTTTGCCTATTACATATTCTTCATCTCTTTTAAGGTAAACATATAAAACTGGCTACTACTTAAAAAAAGCCACTACCGTTATTGTGTCACTACCATACCAATTAATGCCAATGTCCATACCATACCATAACATTATCAATTTCCTTATTTAAAATTGATTGATGTGTTTATGCCTGGATTTGGTAGTGCAAGTATGTTTGGTAGTAAAGCTTCAAGTAAGCATAATACAATTCACATTCTCATTTTAAATGTTTTGCTACATGTTACTTGATATTTGCAAATCAGAATTGAAAGGAATTATTTGGCTTTTTGGCCCCTTTTAAGCAATTAAGTTTAAAATTTCAAAACTCATTAGCCATGTTACTTTGTAAAAATACATATTAACTACATATATATGTTAACCTCGCAGAATTTATGTTTTGTATATTCGGAATACTATGAACGTAATCAACAACATTTCAAGGTAAAACAAGAATACAGATTTATTAACTAACTGCTCACTTATCTACTGTGCTGAATCAGGTGATCTATCATTACCTGTTGTTTTAGTCCAGTGCACTTCCTGGGCTATCCTATTACCTAAAATGGGGTGAGGTGGAGTTGTTGTTTTAACAATGTGTGGTGGTATTGGGATGTGGACGTTTTGGGATATAACCGGTATAAGCATATGTTTTCATTTGGAGTCCATCAGATTTCTGGAAAAATATTAATTATGTCTTAACTTTATCAGTCAAATCTACAAGGATGATTTAGAACTAGAAGGTCAAACGTCACATGCAAACCTCATACCCCATGTTTCATTCAAATGAGATTGTTTGAACATAAGCGATTGTTTGGGACAATGTGTCACACTCGCGCTATAGTAAACCTGTTGACGAAGAAGAGCCCTGTGTACATCTATGACGCCCTTGGTCGTTTCCACATATATCTTTCTCTACATATGATTTTTGCAACCCTGCGTAATGTCTTAGATATGATATTTACATGAATCACAACGCTGTGTACATCTATGACATCTTTGGTCGTCTCTACATATGCTTTTCCGCAACCCTGTGTAATGTGTTAGATATGACATTTAGATGAATTACAATCCTGTGTACATCTATGACACCTTTGGTCGATTGTACGTATACGTTTCAGCAAGCCAGTGTAATGTCTTAAATATGAAATTTAATTGAGCCACAATCCTGTGTACATATATATGCACATATGTATGTACGCGTATGTATTGTTATGGAAATGTAACCCTTCATATTCGACTGTCAATAAGAGGCGTTTTCTAGCACAACTGATGTTGTAACAATCGTTTTACGAAATTTTAACTCATGCAGTCTTTGGTTGAAATTAATCACAGTCAATGAAATCATGCATTAGTCATGAAATGTCGTCGTTGTGCTTATAGTGTGTAAGCGATTAATTACATATTTGTATTTAATAATGTTAAATTTTCCAACCTAAACAAATTCAGATGCTAAATGAGTCAAGTCAAGTCAAAAGGTTTATTGTACAGAAGGCCTCTGGTCCATATACATGTATGTATGTATACCTCATACTGTTACACACAGGAAGTAACACGTTCTTTAAACAAAAACGTTTTGATTAGTCTAAAACGTTTTCAGTCCAGAAAAATTCAAACAGGTTAATCATTGAAACGCGTTTACATTATCGGACAATGATGAAGCACTTATCAAGCAGACATCTTACTGGAAAAGGAAGGGTCCGATTATAATATCAAAACCAATGATAATAATATGTTACTACTAATTAGCTCTGACAATGTTAAAGATAATGTCATACTATCTATTTTTATATATTAAAACGATACACTGCCAGTGACCACATGTGCCAATAGATGCAGTTAACGAACATTCAATTCTGGTTAATATGACACGTCATACTGTTATGGTTTGACTGACATTTTTCCGAATGTTTAGTTCGTGAAATGCATATATATAACGTAAGGGTTTACTTCGGAAACTCAATAAATGCTATTTCTGTATCTCGGAAAAGATTCACCGTTATTTCAACATAAGTAGTGCATGTAATGGAGGATAAAAAAAAATCATTTTGTCTGATGAATGAAGCAAACATTAATCACCATGAATAGCAATCCACATGCAACATGAGCTTTACAACTGCACTAAAGTGTTGTCGGAAATAGAAAAAGACACTGTTATTTCACATTTACATCTACAAGTTATGTAGATAATATGTGAAAGTGTGAAATATTTGTCAAACTAGGTTCGGCCTAACTAAAGTCACAGTGGTAGGGAGATAGGAAACGTAAAACGTCCAAATGGACTTATTTGGAACAGGCCATGGCTTTATGCAAATAAGAGTGCGATGATATTATTTTACAAAGGAAACTAAATACCCATTTTGAAATAATACTAACATGTATCTTCATTATAAACGATAGCTGACGTAAAAAAATAATAACTTGGATACTGAAACTATTAAGGACGTAGCTACCATGGAGTCTCACTATCACTATAACAAGAAACAGGTAGGAGAAGGTCGTCTCTGAAGCAAAACAAGGACGGGTCTCGCAGACGGTGGTTGGGGTCGGGCTGGGGGATAGAAATATCAGCTAAGATAAGATAGTCCTTCAGGGGAATGAAACTGGGGAGGTAAACGGCATGTCATAACAATTTACAAATAATATCCAGTCCTGTTGATCTTTGGATCGTCATGCCACCTATATATTTTGAGACATTTAATACGATAACTGATTATGTTTCTCTACGGGTATCATACTCTTTGACATATCTGAACATAAACTTGGGGATTGATATTGCTATGTGTAAACAGAAAATGGAAAAATGTTACTTTGCAAGCAAAAATGTTAACAGAGATAATTTTAGATGTTCCTAGAAAAAAATTCACAATATCAAAAACACTTTTACTTGTTTTCACTAATGCAAATTAGCAGAAAATGTTTTAAAAGACTGGAATCGTAGGAGTGATTGTTTTACAATTTTACACACAGTTGTTTCTTGTTTTATTCGTTGAAAACTTGTGACGTTAAATAGTGTACCTGTGTCTCTGAGCAGAATTTTATTTCAACCTTTCAACCTTTCTTTTGGAGTTTATTATTCGCAGAGTTTATTTAAATAACTACCTTGTAAGGGTGATTGAACGGCTTACCGACAGTACTATAGCTACCTACCAAACAGCGAATATCCTTCAAGATCGATCTATCTGCTTTTCTGTTCTCCACTGTGACACTGCTCAAGCCTATCTCCCTGCCCGTAAACTCCGCTCATCTGATCCATTGCAGCTCTGTGTACCCTTTACGAGGACAAGGTTGGCTGGTCAGGCTTTTTCAGTTGCAGCTTCAATTCTGTGGAACAGCCTCCAAACATCTCTCAAATCTCTCAACCAATAAAAGCCATACAAGAGCATCATTATAATCGTTTTACAGATTGAGATGAAAATGTAGCAGAGAGGTGATCCTGGCACAGTCAAGCTGGTAAGGCTCATCATCAGCTGAGGGCCATTGCCCCTCGCAGCCCAGACAGCGAATGGGACTTCTCTCAGGAAGCGCTGCCTAGTCGAACCCACCAAGACTGGCTGACTGAGTTTGGCTTTACGCCGCTTTTAGCAATATTCCAGCAACATCACGGTGGGGGGCACCAGAAATGGGCTTCACACGTTGTATTCATGTGGGGATTCAAACCCGGGTCTTCGGCGTGACGAGCCAACGCTTTAACCACTGGAGAATATGTAGATTCCTTAACACTGCAGCCTTCTGCATTACCCAGAGTGTCAGAAGGGCTGTGCTCATTACACAGTCAACATTCTATGGTAATGTTTTCTTTAAGAATCACATTGCGACAGGTATGTGGTCCTGGGCAGCAAAAAGGAAGCCCTCGGCTTCAAATTTACGACCAGCCGACTTCAACCAGGCGAAGGAATCGGTTGGAGTACTATTCTGTTCCACACACTGCATGTACACACGATGCAATGGCTTCTCAGAAAGTTTTCTACAAATGACCGACGCTGGGGAGACTTGGTAAACAACTTCACCCGGTTTACTCCCATCGCTGTACCGTCAGCAGAACATTGCCATCCACAAAATCAACCTCAAATTTCAGATTCTGTCCAACAACCTTGGCACACTTAAAATAGAAGAGGAATTCCTCGCTTTCATCATGAGTCTTGACATGCATCACCAGAGGATCATCCGATAAATAGATATGTTCAAATGTACACACTAAAATTCTATCATTAAGAGCCTCCACATTAGTCAAACCCCGTTCTCCAGAATTAATTGGCATATACAAAAGATTAATAGAGAAACGAGGGTGATGGACTCTATTATCAGAGATGATCCGTCTGGTCAGGCGGTCAAGACTGTTGTTTTGTCCACTCAGCTACTTCAAAGGAATAGGAAAGGACTGGCATAGCAAAAGTATTGGTGGCTTTGGCCTTGTTTCGAGCATTTAGCTCTGAGATCCAGATTTTCTTTAAGCGAGTTTGTCTTGAATTTGGGCATTCTGGAGCTTGTATCGAGCTCTCATTCCAAGATAGGTGTAGGCCTGATCTTCCACAAGATGCTTTTTATTATTATTATTTCAAATACAGGAAAACATGACAAAAAGACCTTATGTTTATTCAACGGGACTAAATAAATTGACACAATTGGTTTCAATTTGAGTTTGAAGACGAATCGGGGAGAATTGCAATCCACTAATTTTGATCTAGCTGGAGGACCTGATTAAAACATCACTTGAGATATTCTTATGTTGAGCCACAGCTTACAAATTCACTTATATAGAAACATAATTCTTTTTCGAATATATGCAGTTTGCCCGGATATCAACATTTATATGCCGTTTCCAGGGTTTTTTTAATTTCAGGAACCTGTTCTGTAGAATCTTGGGAAAGAATAGAATGATAAACATGGGTGTGTTAAAATATCAAGTTGAATATGAGGGGTGACGTGCTATAGCATCACTTAACCTTTAAAAATTCGTGAATATTATTATCGCCTTCATGGTGACTTATTCCGGGCAGGTTGTGAATGACTTTCTAATTATAAGCACAAAGTAGAACTAAAATAATATTTTCCACCTTTACTTTTCATTACAACGTTGGAATTTACTTGTGAATTCATTGGTATTATCAGCCAACACAGGAAATGTCAGTAGAAACGGGGATCGCCATTACGTCACTGACGGGAATATTGTGCGCTGGCAATATAATGCAGTCTTATTACTTAACCACAGAAATAGATGTTAATTTCTGTCAACATGGTAATGATCCGTTAACCCAAGGCGGAGCATTTAGGAGAATATGAAATACAGGATAGATATAAACCTTAGCATACAGGATTTCATAGGTATTTAAGTTTTCAATCATCTGGTCCAAATATTGTTATATATACGTGTGCAAATACTGGACGCTGGACGTTCTCATTGATACATCTTTGTGAACGTTGGGGGTAAAACATTTCGCCAAGAAGTGGGAATCACATTGGACGCCAATTGTGCTTCCCTCCTTGCGGATCTGATTCTGTATGCAGATGAATCAGAACCATCAACTAGCCAATTGCTTTCCACTAATTTACCCACCTGAACTTGAAATTAAGGAGACAAGTGAGGCCGCCTCAAATGTTTCATATTTAGATCTATGCATAAAAATTCAGAGTGACAAAAAATCTCCACAAAGCTGTAAGACAAAAGGGTTTCCAATAGTTAACTTCCCTCTCATGTAGAGCAAATATTCCAACAGCTCCAGCCTTTGGTGATTACATTTCCCATTTTTCAGGTACAATCGAGCGTGCCCTTTTTATAAGAATTTCAAAGGGCGTCATGCCACTCTTGCTCAGGAGTTGTTTGATCAAGATTACAACATTCAAGGCCTCAGTAAAGTTTTCAAGAAGTTTTATGGTAGGCATGTGGAGGAAATTTCCAAATTTGATGCATCAGTCACAAATATGATGTCCGATGCAATTCCCTATTTTGACTTATACCATGCGCTCTCGAATCATTTCAGGTGATCAAATGACTTGACTTAGCATATGTTTATCACGGGTGCCACCGGTGGGGTAGGATACGTTCACTTTTTAGCGAACACCTGGTATCATCACTATTTCATATAATGATTCATTAACACATGCTCTGTCATCGTATCCCAATCACTGGATTGCCTGGTTCCGACCCGATTTGTTTACAAACAACATCATACAGCAGTAATAATGCTGAAACAAATATTCTAATGATATAGTCACAATTGTACAATCGACTCTGCTTTTGCCAGAGATTCCTTATGGATGTGGAAAGGAAATATGTTGCGTCTACTTGTAAACATACCACCGAACACCTATGGCAGTATCAGTTGCAATATGTTTCCCAGGATCTGCTTATTGATGCACAATAAGATTGGGGTACGCCTTTGATACTAAGTCATTGTATAGTCCAATGTGTCGAATACAAACAGTGATCTGATTGGATTTTCATAACAATGGACACAACACGTGTTCTCCACACAGAAAGTGACACGTTCGTGTAAACAAAAGTATGCTATAAAAGGCAAACGTAGGGCCTAAGCTTTGGTATAGGCTAGAGGACCCTCTTGCTGATGTAGATGTGGCAGATCTCACTGTAAGCCTTGGTCACTGGTCATCTGTTCAGACACTGAGTGTTTGGCTCATCCTTGGGTGTTCAGTCATCTCGACCCCCCCAGTGAGTAAGTACATATGTATATAGTGTAACAATATATAAGAGGTTGCATTGCCATTACTGTGTATTAAGTTACTAAGACATGTGATTCAGATACCCTAATTGATTTCTAGTTTGACCAAGCTAATGTAATCCCTCAACTGAAACGATATGTGCTTATTCATGATGTTTTTTTGAGTATTACTTATATGCCCATTTTCTATTTATGTGGGATTTACTCAAGCCTTAACATATTGATCACTAGACAAATATAAGTTTGAAATAGCTGCACTCGAGATAAAAACATGAAATAAAACAAATGCAACTGTTTCAGTCACATTTTAGCAAGTTGTCATATAAGCATTAAGCATGATGTTTTCTGTAATAGATAAGCTACTGCCATATAGTAATGACTCACAAACACTTCTGTGCAATATCATATTATGTATGAGTTTGTTTCGTTAAACGCTGTGTCAATAATAGTAACTAACAATCCAGTAACTGATGCCGTAAGCATTGTTCCATGTCATCAGGGTACAAGGGTCTTGCAGAAAACCAAGTCACAGACCTAGACCTCTTGTGACACATTTATGACAAGTAATACCAATGTGTCTGTGTACTGAAGTGTCCCAAATCAATTGTTCACCAACAAGGTCTTAAAATACAAATTTATCTCTTAATACATTGATATGTTTCCTGATATGGACTTTTTGTGCCACCCCGATATGGGCAGGATCGGCTTGGTCATATCTGGCCCCGGGCAAGATATTGATATATTGCCCGGAACGTCTCAAGGAAAGTCTTGAAAGTCTATGAAGAAAATCCAGTGAACTGTTCTTGAGATATCTCGTTGACAATCTTAACATGCAGTTTAACTCATTAAGGCCGAGAGACGCATATATGGGGCAAATTAATCAGCTCCTCACAGCGAGAGACGTGTTTATGGGGCAGGTAATTGGCAGTTTCTCACAGCGAGAGCCACATATATTCGTTAACAGAAAGCACCTCTTATTCAGCGAGAGATGCACATGTGTGTCGTACCTATTATTTCAACCAATTTAGTAGTACTGAGCAAATATTAGCCTTTCTTACGAGAGATGCTACCTTTAGTGTCAATCAGAAGAAATATTTAAAGTGTTTTGATAACAATTGCTAGTCACTATCATAGGCTTATACAGCGTTTGGCAAATGAACACATGTCGGCGAGAAAGGGGGTCATGATGTTTTTACAGAGGTAAGTGTCTGGTACTCTTCATTGGGAATGGATGCTAAAAATTTCTTTTGCACTTTGATTGAATTAGATGTAATGGTTTAGAGGTTACTGAAGATTATATTTTCTTCAACTTCCTAATGAATAGGTATCAATATACGAAATTTCAAGGACATACACAGAATTCAAACATACTAGAATAGTTTGAATTTACTTTTCAGGTATTATTACGTTGTCATGTTTCATATAATGAAACATAATGTATAAACACAAGTAATTATACATCCAAGCTCGAATAGATTAGACATAATTTAACTTACTAATTTAAAGCTTACTGAATTGTAACTAGTTATTTTCCATAATCAAAGTTGATAACATTACCAAATCGAATATAAAGTGATAAGTCTCATGGAATTGCATCGAATATATATACATGTCAGTGTTATTACAACAATGAAATCTTTTACTACGTTTGTTACAAAACACAGTAAGTTGGTAATTCAAAAGATTCTTAGACATAGCCAGAAGTGAGTGAGTGAGTTATTACATGTAAACCATACAAAGGTATTTCAAGCATTAATGTTCAAGCTGTTGAAAGTTTCATGTTGATTTCAATTGTCAGTTTTCTATGCAATTTACATGAGCATTGTGTAAAACATTTGTATTTGATCTCTGTAATTATCAAATCTGGTGTAATTATCAAGTGTATCAATGAACGTGATTAATCGTCAATAAAAGCTGGATAGTATATCAGTTACGGTACCTATATACATGCGTATAATCATTCAATCAGATCACAGTAATGAGATAATCGAACACGTCTTCGACCTTGAAATAACAGCCTCCGGTAGAATGCATGTGTAGTTACGCCCTTGTTGAAAGGATTGTCCCGTGACAAGTGTAAAATAAACAGACGCGATGTTATGTCATTGGACAACCTGCTTTATGGAGTCACACCCCTCTCTGTAATGTTTCTGCATACAAGCACATCTGTAATCTTATGTACCTCGTTTACATTCAGTATAAATATAGGCACACCCATCTTCATAAATATTTGTAGGGATTAAACTGCAAGTTTATACATAATAATAATTCAGTATCGTGTCACGTTTTGAATTCTATAATACGTGTACTTTAATTTGGAAATTCATTCGTATCAAGGTGAAGATTATATTAACATGTACAGCTAACCATTTTGTTTTATGTACTAGTTGTGTGCGTTAAATGTATAGGAAAATAAATACTATCTCTACTCAATGGTTGGATTTCCATCACTTTGTTTCCTTATCAAAAACACTAAAATGTGTTTTCTATCTCTGAGATCTATCTACTCCTATTTGTCTTATGTGTATATTTCATAGATCGTTACGATTATGTATGTTTACAATACACAAACTGTTACCTGATAGCTTGAGTTGATAAAGCCGAAACCCTGCATATCGACTGGTCAACGGCATAGCCTATAATCAATCTCTATCCAGCTGTTGAGTGACCAAACGAGGTCTTCAGAAATTTCGCCCACACCCCATCACCTGTCCCTTCTTCTGTGACAGGTACCTCATGATACGATTGGTCATAGACAATAAACGATCAGACATTATATTGAATAAATGAGATACAGCACGTTCTATTGGGGAACTTTGATGACGCCCTATCACATGACTCTTTGTTTTATGTTTATAGAAGGAATCTGTATTATACAATTTGTATATGTATGTTCGTATGATAAGGTATGTTTTTGCATTAAATCTAGATGAAACAAAATTATGAATGTGCTCTATGTTAGTCACGGATTAGCGTAACAGTACTTTCCTTGAAATATTCAGTTTACACTAGATATGTATCGGCAAAAACGCTAATATCGTAGAAGATTATAAAGCATGTAAGTAAATTACAGTATGTCATTGTCATAGATGTTTTGTAAAATTAAACCTCACACAATGATAATAGAGAAAGACTTTGTTTATGTATGTCTCATCTCTTACATACAAAGAATGCATACATATGTTGATAAA
The DNA here is from genome assembly GCF_003918875.1 of Haliotis rubra. Classification (NCBI taxonomy): domain Eukaryota; kingdom Metazoa; phylum Mollusca; class Gastropoda; order Lepetellida; family Haliotidae; genus Haliotis; species Haliotis rubra. Next base: position 1,111,621 of record NW_025764904.1, on the reverse strand, counting down.
ATATAAATGTACAAGCCGCTAATGGCCTACAAGAGAAACATGCAATAAAATTACATAAAACGTAGCAATACATTCACACGTGTTTTCTTTTAACTTGTATCTTTACGACACAATTAAACAATCAGAGCTTGTTTGTACGACTAGACAGTTTCTGCCAGGGAAATCAGGTGTGAATAGCACTAATTAGCTTCGCAACAGCGAGCAGGGCAATCAGCGAGGGGTTCCAGGTCTTGAGTAGTGAAGTGGCTCTCGGGCTTAGTGAGTTAACATGCTGAAATCTTCGAAGTGTCGCCGTGACCTTGAAAATTATTTGAAGGTCACCCAAATCAACTGGGCCCTGCGCATCCCCTCGGTAAAGCTTGACGTTAAACATGAAGGAAATCCAGGGATTGGTTCTCGAGGTATCTCGCTGACAAGCTTAAAATGCATCTTAACATGCTGAAATCTTCAAAGTGTCGCCATGAAAATTAGGTGATGGTCACCAAAATCGACTGGGCCCTGCGCCTTTCCTAGATAAAGCTTGGTGTTGAATATGAAGAAAATTTAGAGAACGGTTCTTGAGATATCTTGCTGACAAAGGTAAAACTTTAAAGTCCCCTTGTGACCTTGAAATGAAGGTGAAGGTCACCAAACCTGACTGGGACCTTTCTTTAACTGTGATAAACCTAGGTACCAAATATGAAAAGAATCCACTCAATTGTTCTTGAGATATTCCAATTCGTACGTACATACGGACGGAGCCTAATACTATATCCCCCCGCGGCGGGGGATAATAATCTCTACATAGCAGTTGAGTGGTGTAACACTTAACCACGAAGTCCTGCATAGGCAACACACTTGGATGTGTAGTTTGCCATAGATTAGCCTGCGCCTCGTGATGGATATGGCCACACATCTTGAGTGGGTTGCCAGAGATGAGGCAACACATCTGGCTGTGGAAGCTGCTATAGGTTAGACTATTGTTTGACTTGGTATTGTTTTATGTTATGTGTTGTTTCACGCTGCAGTATATTATACTGGCTTGTAACCTGTAAATAGTTGGATGGAAATAGTCTGGGCCTCTCTAGTAAGCGATGGTATGACAAAATCTATACAGCAGTCGAGTGGTATAACACTTAAATCCAGCATGTCACCGAATGCGATCAACAGATCAATTGACGTTCGTTGGTGTTAGGTCCTGTGAATAAGGCACTTGCGACTTTGGCAACATTCTTTGACCGTTCAGTCAAATCCATTAGGTTAGAATTCTTGCTGGCAGTGATTAATGTCTCTTGGGATACCAAGTTCCAGAAAACAAGCAAGGGTTGCCGGGAACAGTTCAAACGCCATCATTATGACCACATTAAATGCAGTATTGGGGGAAATTAATCACAGTTAATGAAATCAAGCATGACTCATCAAATGACGTCCGTTGTGGTATCAAAGGTGGTAACACCCTTATGACACCAAATTGAGTACTCACATGTCTGAAGTTCAGAAAGAATTTGAACAAATTGTCGTTTTCAATCTAATTTGCAAAATCAAGAGAAGTGTTGGTTCCTCAGATTCCATACACAATTGCACTGGCGCCAGTGTTTGGATTAAAACTTACAGGAGATTGCTGTAAAAAGAAAATACCATTTACATCATTTATACAGGATATTAAAACAAGTATCAAAAGAAAGTACCAGGAAGGAATTTTAGTAACAGAATAAAGCCTTAAACACGTATTAGCATTCCGGAAACTACAAAGGGTTAATGAGCGTAACTGTCACCACGTAGCCTGGTGTCATAGTGGGGACTTGAGTACACTGTTTTTTGTGTAGTGTTTCGTGCACCACCAGCGTTTGCTATGGCATTGCCAGACAATGCCAACGACGAGTGGACAGTACACATAATCTTCCATATGAAAATCAAACCATCGACTGACAAAATAATGTAGACAACAACAAGAAAGAGAAGAGGATCGGTACTGTGAAGGATCAGATGCAACACTAAACGATTTAGGGGACATAGCCTGGTGTTAAGCGCTGTGGAGATTTAAACAATACTCAACATCGATGTTGATATAACTACTAATAATATGAAAGTTATTTGTTTAGCAAAATGTGCTGCATTTAGATTGATTCAAGCAATTGTCAAAACATAGCTAATTGTGTTGGCCTTATGCTACCACAACCCCATCTTGTGAAATTCACCAATTACATTCTGTCCTTTCGCACCAATATAACAACAGTTCGTTTGAAAAAATAATGGACCCACATCAAATCATGATCAATCGTTGATGAACATTAACTACATCTGACATTCAAGCATAATAGTTTACACTGACCTTTATCCGGAAATAATGTTAGAGGCAAATACATAGTTTGTTTAAAATCGTTCATCGGATATATTAGTGCTGCACAGTATTACCGGTAAACCGCAATACGAAATTATAACAATTACGAATCGCAATACGTTTAAGATGTACCAGTTTTTATGGTTCCATGTTACATGTTATCCCCATTTAACACCGCAAGTAGCGGAAGGAAGTCTTCCCAAATGATTTGCACCGGGTCCACATAAAAACTGTGATAGAGCTAAGTATCGATGTTTCGAGGAAGTCACTTAAATTGAATAAACTAATGTATAACATCAAGAGCTATATTCATAAAAGTTGCCAGACGTACATCTTTTCGTGCGATTATGTTATATAACTCAAGTGACGTGTCGGCTTTCGTCGTCTGGATCTTCATGCTCGGACACAATGTTTAATGCGACAATATATGCATAAAGCATTTTTGTCACAGGTCGCCAGCTAACACGATACGTCCAATAAGTTCCATAATTTACATACAGATGGCGATTTCTTGCTTAACACGTTCAGAATAGCATTAATTAACCCAAAACGTTTGTCTGAATCTTAAAGTTTTCGTTTACGAGGACGGTATTCATTGGTGTAATATGATTGGATGCCTTAGTCACGTCCAATATTTTTACCAATCACGAACCTTATAACAGACTGCGTCATGAGAAACCAGTCTTCATCCAATCAAATCGCTTCTTACAACTGCGAAAATTCTCCTGGAAAATTCTTCGAGAGGCCTTTTAGAAATTGTATAGTTAAAGGAAAACCAAGTTCTATGGATAGTCAACTTTTTTATTGCAATGAGTGCGACGTTTCGGTGTAGGTACTAACACTGTTATCAAACAAGTACAAAAAGTTGTAATGTGGAGAATATATACATACCTGCATAGTGAGTATATACAATTGACAAGGTTGGCATATACTATTCCAAAAAAGAAACGCATAACCCAGAAATCGGTTGCGAAAATGCTGCATTTTCAAACATGTATAACTCGTCCACAAAAGACTTTAGTACATGAATTTTTACATCACTTTAGAAGAAGGTAATGTCTATACAACCAAGTGATAAGTTTAGACAACGGAGACGTTGCGCGCGATGCTGACCACGTAGCATGGTCCCGACGTCGGGTCCCCTGGCTCTCAGTATAATCTCTCTCAAACTGTTCCGTACAGTTTGACCGGATATCCTCCGAAGTCCTGGCACCCGTGGGAGTATGATCACGCAAATGTAGTACCCGCATGTACCGATCTTGGGCTGCAGTGGTGCCTCGAGGTCTGCCTGTACGGTGACGGTCATTTATTATACCTGTTTGGTTGTAACGAGCTGCAAGCAGTGATATCGTGCTCACACTAACATCCAGACGCCTGGCAACAGAAAATTGGTAATCTCCAGCGTGCATTCTTTCAATGGCGATGTTCCGTGTCGCAGCGTCAAGACGTGGCGTAGTGATTTGACCTTGAAACTCCTTTAATACGGATGCCGATTTCCGAAAGTAATCTGGATTTTTATAGCCAGACAGTGCATGCTCCTTGCTGCACAACTTCAACTGGAAGGTGATTTATGTTGCGTTGTGGCGATGCCTTTTTAATTCTTCAGGCAAAGTCGATTTTTCACTTGTGCAATAGTGTAGAATCATGTTATCAACACTTTCGTTACATATTTTGACGATTGTTTGAACACAATTGGTAATTAATAAAAAAATTAAAATACAAAACGCCTATGCGTTTCGTTTGTAAGATAGTGTACATTGGATTGCTAATTAGTGAGTTGAGCAGAGTAGGTTGATGTACAGAGTGATAGTGATTAAAACAATATGAAAATTAGTTTATACAATAGATGAGTTGATGTACACTGATATGGTTATAGTGAGTGAGTGAGTTAATATTTAACGTCACATCGGCAATATCTCAGCCATATTGTGACGACAAAAAGTTATGTACTAAGAATAGACATATGTATACTTATTTAAAAGCCTGCCAGCGAAGGACAGTATAACGACTAGAATATCACAATTCTATTAAAACTAGTTTGAGTTCAGTGTAAAATGTTAAATCATATCAAAACAACACAATATAAACTCGGGCTATAGATCGCCAACAACTGAAGGTAGATCACCATACTAGGGACCATGGAGATGGTAATAGTGAGTTGAAGAGAGTAGGTTGATGTACACACTGATTAGTTGTGATTACACTACACAAAAGGGAGCATGGAAGATAAATTGTACGAGGTATTGGCGGGTTATTGGTGATCTTTACTTAGGTGGTGATAGGCCTACCACACAAAATGACTGTATTATCCAAATTACTAACGTTAAGAAATATACGTTTGATCCGGCGGCCATATGAACAAATGTTTGAAATCTACGTATCATCTGGCTGTGTGTTTAAAGGGGTCTTAAAATAAACGAACACTCAACTCTGTACTTACATGTATTTCACAGGTGTGTAAATCTGGCCATTGTTTTCATGTGTTTTCTAGCTTGTGTAACATATGTAAATGCTGTGATTGTAGGACATGCATTTTAATACCTTTGAAATCTCGTATGACCAGGGTTAGGTTTGTCATATATTAAGTACACGCGTAAATGACTGACTGACTGACTGAGTATAGTTTTACGCCGTTTTTAGCAATATTCCAGCAATATCACGGCGGGGGACACAAGAAATGGGCTTCACAAATTGTACCCATTTGGGGAATCGAACCCGGGCCTTCGGCGTGACGAGCGAACGCTTTAACCACTAGGCTACCCCACCGCCCCACACGCGTAAATGGTTGGTAATGGGTAAATATAGTGTTACAAGATTAACACTATTTTAACATGTATTTCAATGGTTCTGTAATGTAACTGTCACATCGGGTTCGTTAGCGCGTCGGACCACGCCATAATGCACGGAGATCATTAGAAACACATGGCGAAGTGATATCCATGACTGAGCACCACTATTAACGTGCCTCCCTTTCTTGACACACACATGATGTCTGTTTAAAAGGTTCAAATATTGGGTCTATGGGCCAGAGCGATATGCATGTTAGGGAGTGTGTGCACGTCTGTCCATGTGAGGGAGAGAGTGTGGGATAGGGTAGGCCTAGGGTGGGGTGGTGGCGATGGGGTACAGATAAGCCTTTCTGATCAGTAGGTAATACCGTTTATACTTTTTGTAATTGAAATTACATTATAGTTTAAATAACTGACCTTAGGTACACTTCTTATATATGACATACAAGGAGAGACTGCTTGTTGCAATAAAACACAGACAGGTGTGTTCACATAGACATGAACCGGTAGGTCCCTAATTTTAGTGCACACTTGTATGAGTTATCATACTCGTGATCATAGCTATCTATACTTTCAAAAAAGATGATTACAATGTATTAATTAGTCCTGATGTAAATTTCTGCAACAGTTGTAATAGGTTAATATGCACATAATTGGTATTAGAGCTGTGTTTTGTAGTCTAAGAGGGGAGACGATATATCCTCAAAATAAATTTGAAACTGAAGTTTTCCCTTGGGAAGTTGGGTTTCTACACCAATTCTTTCACAGACAATTCAATGTAATTTATATCAGAATTCAGAATCACTGAAAAATACTCTTAAGTCTGCTGTCTAACTGGTAGCTCATCTTTGTTCTCTTTCTTAACAAAGCTAAGATATCATTCATAGTTGTGAATAAATGGTGTTATTTGTCAAACAACTAAAAAATATTTCAATTACTTGAAGACAAGTATTGTACAGTTCACAGAGTTCGAAACATGTTCACATTCTTTCACTTCTACAACAACTGCTAGCATTAGAACTTACATCCGTGATCTGATGCAGAAGAAGTGGTTATTAATAAATTACATGAAATAAAACCTTACATTGGTGACACCTACTTGGGATGTCAGTCCAGATTTGAAGAGGTCATCATACGACGATGTCGTATTGGCCACACAAGATATACACATGAATACTTGCTTAAAGCTGAGGATCCTCCGTTTTGTATCCCTTGTGATGAAAGAATCACGGTCAAGCATTTCTTGCTTGACTGCATGGAATATTCCATCACAAGGGATAACTATATCAAAGCACGAACTATGAAGGATCTTTTTACTAATGTCAGTTCTCATTTAATTACTGAATGTTTTAAAGCATTAGATTTGTGAACTAATTTGTACATAGATATATATGTTATGATTAGAAGTTTAAATTAATACCTTAGATTGTTAGTGGCTGTATCCTCAACGGGGGTTGAAGTATTGTAAAATTATTGTCCTCCTGAGAGGGTACGTAAGTCCCAAAATTTGCCTAGTTTTATATTGTATTGTCAAAATAGTGCTATCAGTTTTAACTCTCCACACTAGTTTTAGTTGTAATTGTGATATTCTAGTTGTTTTACTGTCCTTCGTCGACAGGTTTATATAAGGTACATATATTCCATTTCAATGTCAAATGTTCTCATTTCACTTTTTATTGTATAAATTGTTTTCGTCACGATATGGCTGAGATATTGCCGACGTGACGTTAAATATTAACTCACTCACTCACTCACTCTACACCAACTCCTTTGTTCATGTAACAGATACACACAAATTCCTATAAGGCTCAATTTGTTGTTAAATTTCGAAGGATTTCAAAGAGACTCCCTTCCTATTCCTAATGCAATACTCATTACAACATTAAGTAGTACTTAAGTAGCATCGGGATATATCGTCTCTTGTTGCGATACATTGCTGTATCATGGACCCTTGTGATATAAATATCCTGATGTATTGCCTAAATGTGTTTTGTATTGATGCATTCGTATCGCATAGTTGACTATGCAAACATGGATACTATCGATGAATCGTTACACCACTAATTGGGATGGCCTCTTTTTGATTCGGAATACAGATGTTGTCCCATACGGACGTTTTCTCCTATTTCAGTTACCCGACGGAATATACTGTACACCTATTTTATTCCATCTCTGGGGTAGATTATAGAAAGTTCTAGTGACTGCAATTAGTTCATAAAGTTAGATAACTAAGCGGTTTCTGTAATTATTGAAAGCTTACTACCTGACATCATTTATGTTGCTCATGCATTTTTAATTTTTGCTGTCTGATTTGTTATACATTATATAATAATGTTAACCATTTTGGCATTCCAATATCAGGGAATATAATGTGAACTTATATTTATTAATCAATCAAAGTACCGAAACGTATTATCTGTATACTTTACTGTTATTGGGTGAAACTGTTAAATGTACCTGCGTTGAAAATTTCCAGAAAATAATAGAAACTGAAAATTGCTAAATAAATGGAAAACTAAACTGCTTAAAAATTGCAAACAGTTATTATTTATATACCTGTTTTAAATTATCAGTGTGCAGATCATGTCACAAACATAACAACTGAAGGATGGGTGTGGAAAGAGTGGGGGAAAACACGTGCAAAGTCTCTGAGTCAACTGACATTATCCTTCAAAAACATCATATGTACATTTAACAATCACTTATCATTAAGTGCAACCAAAGCATTACAAAAACGCTATATTTCCAGACAGCATAACATCACCTTTGGCCGGAGTTCCAAATATTTGATACCAAAAGGCTGTCAGTTAACTCAAAGGAAATAACCCTTGTGTTTTACAATGACAGACAGACAGACATAGTTTATGTTGTAATGTCGGCCTAATGGCCCATAATACATTTATATAATATAAGGTACAGACGGTCAGTGGTCATTCTCATTAACTACATTGTAGCTTTATACCTGCAAGAGAGTATTTGGTGTATAAATAAAGCAGTAATGATAATAATACGTGGATGTTTAGAGCTTAAAATATTATGGAGTGAGAGAGGGGCCCTTGTATACATTTCTAAGTTGGATGAGATATTTTTCGCGGAAGTGTTGGTACTGTTTACAGGAAAACAAATATGTTTTTCGTCTTCAATCTGTGGGGAATTGCAGAACGTACAGTAGAGCTCTTCAATAGGCACATCCTGATGACAAAAGATGTTGGCTTTAAAATCGTTGTGGGCAATCCCACATTTGCAGAGAGCAGGTATGAGATCTTTACGTTTTAGTAATGTAAGGTTCTAGTTGGAGATCGTATTTAAACTGTGAGTATTGATTTAGATGTTTTGATGTATTGATATCGTTGCGCCAGTTTTGGTGTCCTATATCTGTAAGTCGTTGTTGGAAGATAGACATGAATAACTTTACTTTGTCAACTCCTACGTGTGAGAAGCCGGTTCGGAAAAGGATGGTTCTTACATTTGACACCCAGTTGCTCTTGCCCATATCGTCAAAAGATTTAAGCATCTTATATGATTGTAAAGGGTAAGGATTATTCTTCATGTGCAGTAATTTGAACCAGAATGTTATTACTTTAGCCTGTGTGAGCACGAACATAGGAAGACGTCCTAGTTCACCAAGGAGGACCTTGTTTGACGCACATTTTCCAAGTTTTAAGAACCTTTTGAAATGAGTTGTTTGGACCCGTCCAATGACCTGTGTGTATCTGAAGCCCCATATTTCCGATCCGTACAGAACTATCGGTACTATTTTCCTATCAAATATGGTTGAAGCGGTGGAATAAGTCAGTTCTTTATTTTTTTTAAATAGTCTGAACAAAGACAGACAAGCTTTGTTCGCTTGCTGTGCAAGAGTTTCACATGCTTTTGTCCAAATAAGTCTTGAAGAAACACTATTCCGAGGTATTGGTCCATTTTTCAAACTGGGTGATGATTCCTCCGTTACGAACACAACGATATTAAATTTATTCAAATTCACTTCGACTCCCCATTTGGCACAGTATTGGTCTAGGACATTACATTGACGTTGAAGACCAATGCCGTTGCTTGAGAATAGACCCATAGAACATAAGGACAAAGAGATATAATTCAGTTGCAAGTTCATTGATGAACAGGAGAAATAGTACCGGACTAAAGAAACATCCTTGTCTAACCCCACGCTAAGTATCAAATGCTTCTGATATCTGGATGTCCACTCTTACACATGCTTGCACTTGACAAGTAACTTTCCGTGACATCCACTTTTAACTAATGTATACAATAATATATTTTTATCCACATAGACGAAGGCTTTTGTGAAGTCGATAAATCCGCAGTAGAATCGCCCTGAATCGTTCTATTTAGATACTTAGAGTACAGTGCCTGTAACGTGAAGATATGGTTTGTTGTGGAATATTGTGTACGGAATCCAGCTTGGCTTTCAGAGAGTAAATTGTTGAAATCAATCCATAATCTATGTCGTTTTTCAATTATTGTTGTAAAATCTTTCCCATAACATTGAATAATGATATGCCTCTGTAATTGGTAGGCTCCTTCTTGTCACCCCATTTGCAGAGAGGTAAGATTATTCCAATATTCCATTGTGTCGGGAACATACCTTCATCCAATATTTTGTTAAATAGCAGCTTTAGATACGGAGTTAGGAAACCTGATGATAATTTGAAGAGTTCGGACGTAAGCCCATCAATGCCTGGAGCCTTTCCACTTTTGAAGTCCAATAAGGCCGTTGTAATTTCATCCTCAGTTATTTCAGTGTTAAGGTAAGCGTCACTATTTGCACAACCTGCACAGTCATTACATGTATGGTGTTCCAAGAATTGACATGTTCATCAAAATCAGTGTTGGTGTTAATCAGTACAGGATGTAATAATTTCCTAAAATAATCTTGCCATTCACATACTGCAATTGAAGAAACGTGGTTCGTACGGAATTGTTTCTTAATTTGTTTCCAAACTTCTTTGCAATTTCCAGCCGCAGCTGCAGCATTAATTTCATCTGTCATTTTCCTCTTGTACTGTACATGTTTTTAAAGATTTTTTTGCATCCATATAGTAGCTCCGATTTTTGTAACATCTGAAATTCCTGAACTTATGAAGGTGTCTGTATTTCTCAGATTTTAAGCCTTCGCAATCTTCATCAAACCAGGGTAGTTGCTGGCGTCGTTGATGAACCTTCGAAGAGCCGGATTTAAGTTGTCCAGTGGCAGCAACCATATCAGAAAGTTTACCAACAGCATGCTCGACATCAATGTCCACATATTCCAGAAATTCTGCTACTATACCCCTGATTTTGTCACTATAGTACATGGTATGTAAATGTTGTGAATCTTCATTACTGTAGGAGTATCTTGGTATCTTAAACAACGGTATATGTGGCACATCCTGAGGAGGATCCTGAATGGTGGCGTCATTGAAATGACACGATATTGGCAGAGTGAGTGAGTGATTTAAGATTTAAAGTCACATCGGCAATATTTCAGCCATATCGTGACTAAAACTAGTTCTAAATTTGTATTACATACATATAATATATAAAACCCTGTCAACGAAGGACAGTAAAACAACTAGATTATCACAAAATGAATTAAAACTAGCTAGCATATATCTATAAAAGTAGAAAGCTATTTTTGGACAATACAAGGTAAAAATGGGCTATATATCGCCAGCAACTGAAGGCTGATTACCATGCTAGGGACCATGGGGACTGGATTTACACCATCCCTTCAGCCACTGGTGATTGTAGTGAACCGTAGCCATTATTTAAAACAACAATTGTTCTACGATTAAAATATTTTTGTAGGTCGAAATTGACTTGGACAGTCGTGGGACTTACGTACCCTCTCAGGAGGACAATAATTTTACATTGCTTCAACCCTATTCGAGGATACAGCCTCTGACCATCTGAGTTGCAACTGAAACTCTACTAATATTAAAAATCAACTATCTACACAATATCAAAATTTATCAATTAATTCAATTTCTTTTAAAAATCCAAGGATTAAATGGGGAGCAACATGATTAAAAAGATCCTTCATTGTTTTTACATCGAAATATTTTTCCCTTGTGATGGCAAAATCAATACAGTCTAGCAAGACATGCTTGACCGTGATTTTGTCATCACAAGGGATGCAGAATGGAGGATCTTCGCCTTTTAACAAATACACATGAGTATACCTGCTGTGGCCAATGCGACATCGTCGCATGATGACCTCTTCAAATCTGGACTGACAACCCAAGTAGGTGTAACCGATAGTTGGTTTAATTGCATGTAATTTATTAGTACCGATTTGAGTGTCCCACTTCTTTTGCATAATATCACGAATGTACGATCTAATGGTTGCTTTGTAGTCGGAGTATGGAATGAGAAGTGGTGTCACAGATTTGTTGAGTGCTGCCTTAGCAGCAAAATCGGCCATTGTGTTACCAGAGATTCCAACATAGCTGGGTAACCAACAGAGGACGATGTCGTATTGGCCAGTTGCAAGCTCATTGTATAATTCAATTATATCGAGTAAAAGTGAGTGAGTGAGTGAGTTAATATTTATCGTCACATCGGCAATATTTCAGCCTTATCGTGACGAGAACATTTTATAATTATATTAAAGATGAATAAAGTTAGAAATTAAAAAACCTGTTGACGAAGAACAGTAAAACTAGTAGTGTATCACAGATATCCATTGAAAAACTAGCAATTAAATCTAAAATATTGGAACTAGAAATGACAATACAATATAAAAACAGGCTGTAGATTGCTAACGACTGAAGGTAGATCACCATACTAGGGACCATGGGGACTTACAGTACATTTGCTTCCTGCATGGACCCTAGCTGGATTTACACCATCCCTTCAGCCGTCAGCAAGTTTAGACAAATTAGCCATAAGTCAAAATAACACATATTCTACGATTAACACTAATGGTAAGTTTAAATTTAGCTTGAATGTTTTGGGACTTACGTACCCCCACAGGAGGACAACAATTTTACAATGCTTCAACCCCCTGTGAGGATACAGCCACTAACAATCTCAGCTGCTCAACTAAACTACCAATTTTAAAATATTTATCTAATTACAATTCATTCAACAAATCTAATTCTTTTAAAAATGCAATAACTAAATGAGAACTGATATTATTAAAAAGATCCTTCATCGTTCGTGATTTGAAAGAGTTATCCCTTGTGATGGAATATTCAATACAGTCAAGCAGGACATGCTTGACCGTGATTCTCTCATCACAAGGGATACAAAAAGGAGGATCCTTACCTTTCAATAGGTACTCATGAGTATACCTTGTATGGCCCATACGACATCGTCGTATGATGACCTCTTCAAATCTGGACTGACAACCCAAGTAGGTGTAACCGATAGTTGGTTTAATTGCATGTAATTTATTAGTACCTATTTGAGTGTCCCACTTCTTTTGCATAATATCACGAATGTACGATCTAATGGTTGCTTTGCAGTCGGAGTATGGAATGAGAAGTGGTGTCACAGATTTGTTGAGTGCTGCCTTAGCAGCAAAATCGGCCATTGTGTTACCAGAGATTCCAACATAGCTGGGTAACCAACAGAGGACGATGTCGTATTGGCCAGTAGCAAGCTCATTGTAAAATTCAATTTTATCGAGTAAAAGTGGATGTTTGCAAGACAGATTTTTAATAGCCTGAAGGCAAGAAAGAGAGTCTGAAAATATGATATATTGTTACTATTTAGGATGTTTTTTAATATATTTAAGAGCTGTTAATATGGCGTTAGCTTCTGCTGTGAAAATAGAGCAGTTTTTTGGTAATCGGGAAGATATTGTTTTGGATCCAATGACAGTGGCACAAGCAACCGCACCACCATCCTTGGACCCATCTGTAAATAAAGATTGGTATGTATTATATTTAGTTTTTAACTGATTAAATTCTTGTTTATATTGTAATTCATTAGTTTCTGATTTTTTAAAAGTGGTTAATGTTAGGTCGACTTCTTGCCTAACCAATTGCCAAGGAGGAGAAGAAAGAAGACGGGAAGGAGAAATATGTTCTAGCCCAATGCCAGCAGCAGAAAGGAAAGGCTTCATTCTTATTCCCAGAGACGGAACAAGAGAAGACTTTTTGTTGTACAGTTCCTCATACAGGGGATTAAAGACACAGTTATATGCAGGGTTCGACTGATTAGAATATAGTTTAGTAATAAACTGCAAGGATAATTTGATACAGCGTTCGTTTAGAGGAGGCTCGTCAGCTTCAACGTAAATACTGTCAATGGGAGAAAAGCGGAAAGATCCAAGACAAAAGCTTAGACCTTGGTGGTGGATAGAATCAAGTAGTTTCAAGTTGCTTTTACAGGCTCCACCATATACGATGGAGCCATAGTCAAGTTTTGATCGGATGAGTGATCTGTACAAATGCAGGAGGGTAGTTTGATTCCCTTCCCACTTTGAATTTGACACGACTTTTAATAAATCTAATGCCTTCAGGCATTTAGTCTTCAAATACTTAATGTGTGGTAAAGAGGTCAAATGTTTGTCAAAAATCAGTCCCAGAAACTTGGCTTCCTTTACAACGTTAATTGGAGAGCCATCTAAGAACAGTTCGGGATCCTTATGAGGCTTATACTTCCGACAAAAATGTATACATTTGGTCTTAATCTGTGACAATTTAAAGCCATTCGCAAGTGACCATTTATGAATTTTATTTAAACACATCTGTAATTGTCTCTCGATGGTATGCATATTTGTACCACGACATGAAACGTTAAAATCATCCACAAACAAAGACCCATCTATTGAGTCATTTAATACTTTCGAGAGACTATTTATTTTTATGATAAAACAAAGTAACAGACAAAATACTACCTTGTGGAACCATCTGATCCTGATTATAAAGGTCAGACAGGGTTGATTCAACACGAACTTGAAATTGTCTGTCTGCTAAAAAACTGTGATATAAACTGAGGCAAACGGCCTCTCAAACCAAAGTCATGTAAATCTCTTAAAATTCCATGTTTCCATGTTGTATCATAAACTTTTTCCAGGTCGAAAAAAGATTGATACAGCATGCTGATTATTTACAATGGAATTTTTAACAAATGATTCCAGCCGAACCAAATGGTCAATAGTGCTTCTATTTTTGCGAAAACCACATTGGATGTTAGTAATAAGATTATTGGATTCTAGAAACCATACTAATCTATTATTGACCATGCGTTCAATGGTCTTGCAAACGCAGCTAGTTAGTGAAATAGGTCTGTAGTTTGATGGATCTGTATAATCCAGGCCAGGCTTAGGTATTGGTACAACAATGGCATGACGCCACGAAGGAGGAAAGTGCCCCGTTGTCCAAATATTATCAAAAATGTTCAAAAGTGTTTCAAGACATGCGTTGGGTAAATGTTTCAGGAGCTGATAGTGGATATTATCAGCACCTGTTGCCGTATCATGAGCTTGCGCTAAGGCAGTATTCAGCTCATGTAGTGATAATACTTCATTATAATCTTCACCATTATCAGAGTGAAAGTTAATTTTAAGTTTTTCGTGATGATCTTTATATTTCTGAAACTTTGGATTATAGTTTGATGAAGAAGAATGAGTAGCTAAAGTTTCACCCAACTTATTTGCAATGTCAATTTTATCAGTTAAAAGATCGTGTCCATCTTTGAGATGATGAACACTAGAATTTCTACCTTTGCCCTTGATTCTCTGTATCAAGTTCCACACCTTCGTCATTGGCGTACGGGAATTAATCTTTGATGCAAAGTTCTTCCATGACTGACGTTTACTTTGTTTAAAAGTACTCCGAGCCTTGGCATTGTTTATTTTAAAATTATCTAAATTGTGAACTGTAGGGTGACGTCGAAAGTATTTCTCTGCCTTCTTCCTACACTTTCTAGCTTGTTTACAATCGTCAGTAAACCATGGTTTACGAACATGTGGTTTAGCAGAAGCCTTAGGAATCGTTTCATCGGCAATATTCTTCAGTTTAGCAGAGAACAACTCAATCGGATCTGAAACATTGACAAAAAGGTCAGATTTCAAGTTGTCAGCACACAGTGTCTGAAATAATGGCCAGTTAGCCTTATTAAAATTCCACCTTGTTGTAGATGGGTCATCACTCGGGTTTATAGCGGAAAGTATTGTAGGAAAATGGTCACTTCCACACAGGTCATCGTGGACAGACCACTTAAATTCGTTATAAATACTTGGGTCTGTGAGCGACAGATCGAGTGCAGAATACGTTCCTGAACCAGGGTGTAAATATGGGACAGATCCATCATTAAAGATGCATAAATAATTGTTTGAAATGAAGTCCTCAATGATTTTTCCTTTACTGTTGGTATCGGCACTACCCCACAAAGGATTATGGCCGTGTAGATCTCCAATGATTATACATGGTTGAGGAAGTTGGTCAAAGAGATCCTGAAGATCGGACTGCCGAATAGCTGAAGAAGGAGAAATATACAAAGAACAAAGCGTAAAGGTTATCTGTAAAGAAAGACGGACAGCAATAGCCTGAAGATTGCTTTTAAGAGGAACCGAACTATGGATAACACCCTGTCTCACGAGAATAGAGGCGCCGCCATTGGCTTTATCGCCTGGAGGTGAGAATGAATGGAATGAATTGTACCAACGCAATTCAAATTTATCTGCACTTTTCAAGTAGGTCTCTTGTAAACTAAAAACCGATCGATTAAAATCTTGTGATAATAATTGTAGATCATTAAAATTATTCCTAAGGCCTCTGCAATTCCATTGTATTAAATTAATAAAGTTGTTCATGGCGCTTCAACAGGGGATCTTGACTTCGAAGAATGTCTACTCCCTCGTCCTGGCTGTGAGAGAGTGACCTCCATATCAAGAGGTCCAAACGGATTATGAACCGTCACGGATGTTGACGAGGTAGATGGTACCTCTAAATGCTGGAGGGCCTTTCCCCTTCGCATCTTTTTCTTTTCTTTATTTGACAAATGGCTGAAGTTTCCTGGATTTGATTATGTCTCTGGTTCTTGTTCTGTCTGTGAGGCAGGTGTTGACGAACTTTGCTCATTTTGAGAGGACTGGGTGTATTCATCGATTATAACTTGTTTGGCCTTTACCCAAGATATGGCTGTCTGGCATGAAGTTGAAACCTTTGTTACAGGATGATGAACAGGGGTAGAAACAGTGGCTGAATATGATCGAGTTGTAGTGGTTTGAGACTGTGCAGGTGTTAACTTTTTGGCTTCTTGGTAGGAGAGGTTGTTAGTGATTTTGATTTTGAGAATCTTTGACTCGAGTTCAAAATTAGGACATGATTTGGACGATGCCATGTGCTCACCGTTACAGTTAGCACATCTGATATCTTTTGTACATTCAGTGTTATCATGAGCCCCACTGCAGCGGGATCATACTGGTTTACGAGTGCATGACTTGGCACCGTGTCCAAATTTTTGGCACTTAAAACATCGCAGCGGATTTGGGACATGATTAGTAAACATCAACTGGGATATTAAAGTGACCAGCTTTAATAGCTTTTGGTAGAGCCGACAGCCCAAAGGTGAACAGGTAAGTATTTGTTTTAATTATATCTGCCTCCTGTTTTCTGGTAAACCGCTTAACAGCAGTTACGCCTTGGTGTTTCAATTCTTCAACAATTTCTTCTTCTGTCATATACGCCAGACAACGAGATCGGTCACGGACGATACCTCTGCAAGAGTTCAATGTCCTGTGCACAGAGACAACAACTTGTGTATTAACAAATTGTTGTAATCCCAACAAGTTGACAGATTGCTGCTTCCGGGCACATTCAACAAGAAGTGAGCCAGAACGAAGACGTGTGACGTTTGCTACCTCTCCACCTTTGATACCCATGGATATAGCAGAGGGATTCAGTTTCAATGGACTACCATCTGCGGTTTCAATAACCAAGAATCTTGGCCATGAATCCACTACCGCTGAAGAGACTTCATCATCAGATGATGTTGAAAGGTGTCGACGTTTATTCGTTTTTGAACCAGGGGGAATGTTGTGAGCCATAGTAATATAATGATTTTCAGCAACCCTGATCTCCACCCGCCATCGAGTGTCAACAAGGACGATCTTGCAGTGGAAACCAAACTGCACGATCAGAGCTACAGGGATGCTATACTCCAGAAATACAGACATAAATAGCTAAGAAATCAAGAAGAAGAAGTGTCAGGCTGGTTCGGCCCTTGACATTCTTCTTAAGAAACTCAGAATTTAGAGGTCTATACCACCAGATTGGCCCATGAGCCACCGCCTTCTGGCATAGGACTCTAGGCAAAATGTAAATTTGCATTAATAAGGTTGTCACAGTCTTTAACCAATACTTTTATGTCATGATTAATCCAAAATAAAAGTTTCCATGCACAGGGCATGACGTGACCAGCCAATTGATAGAACCGGGCCAGTTCTACCACCCGTCTAGGTGAAGTAAGGGGCGAAGTGGTGTGTTGGGCAAAAGGAACATGGTTCCAGGCTCCAAGTGCCCTCAACTACCAGCCTCCCGTCCTCCACCGACACAGGGGCGCAACCCACGGCAAACGGGTTGGACCAAATATACCCCCGGGTCTACAACGGGGGGTCGAAGACCGCTTAACGTTATCCAGCACCCACCACGAGGAGGTGGCTCTTCACGGGTGCCCAATATTGGCAGATGGTCCGATTCAGTTCACTGGATACTATGAGAAAATCAACAACGCTGGCACCTGCTGTTGAAATGAAAGTAAAATGGCCAAGCATATCTCCCTGTTTCCTTCAATTTACAATATGGAGGTTGAAAACTTTACACAATGTTAGCAGACTCCTGCCATAATTATTGGTTTGCTTATCACACGACATTCTTTCCATATCAAAATGGTCTGAGTTGTAGTCGTCATGGAGAGGCAAATATACTGAGTCAAAAAATAAACTTCACTTTCTTTCCTTAGGGCACTATAAAAGAACAAGAGATGGTAAGATGGTTAAATTGTTATTATTTCATTGCTGAGATCTGTGTGATGTACTCGATACACTGACAGTGCCATAATCAGTTCCATTAGGCTACACCGCCGTTCCAAAACATGGGTATACAGAATGTCAAGTCACAAGAATAAAAATGCGAAATTTCTCAGTTCAATATCGTGTATGGCTGTCCCGCGCATTCACCACTGCCAAACACCGTCTCCTCATCGACTGCCTGATGCTTGTGAACACGTGGTTGGGGATTCTGCGCCATTGTTCTTGCAAGGCAGCGAGGTTGGTTCCTAAGACCACAAAGCCTTCTACCAGGTGCATCCCAAACGTGCTCTATTGGATTAAGGTCAGGGGACCTCGATGGCCAGTCCATGACGCTGATTCCAGCGTTTTGAAGGAAATTTCGTGTCAACAGCGCGGTATGCGGCCGAGCATTATCATGCTTGAACTGTATACCTGGGCCATGAGCCGCCATGAAAGGAACGATTTCAGGGGTGAGCACCTGGTTGCGGTAAGCAGCAGCTGTGAGGTTTCCACGGATGACCAGAAGTCGGGAACGGTTGTTACCACAGAAAGCACCCCACACCATGCAACTTCCGCCCCCGAATCTGTCGACTTCCTGTACACAACATTGGACATACCGTTCACGACGTCGTCACGACTCTATGCCTGCCGTCCGCGAATCTGAGGGTAAACCTGGATTCATCGCTAAAGACGACTCGATTCCAGTCGGAGGTGACGTTGGGACCACAGCAGACGTCGCTGTCGATCCAACGGCGTCAATATTGGCCCACGATATGGACGTCGAGAATGGAGATTGGCAGCCCGCAACCGATTTCGAATGGTCTGTGAGGACAGTCGACCTCTAAACATCTCAGCCCTGGTTCGTGTAGCCGGCCGAAATCTGTCACGTAGGTGACGTAGGACGATTTGACGGTCTTCTGCTTGTGACGTAACACGTGGACGACCCGACCTTGGGCGATCAGAAGTGGTGCCAGTTTGTTGTAGACGACCTCACAAGTCATACACAGTACGACGGCTGCATCCCATTGCTCTTGCGACGTCAATAACTGATCTTCCCGCTTGCAACATGCCAACGGCACGTTCACATTGCACATTTGACAGTCGTGGCATTTCAAGTACCGTTAGAACTGTGGTTTAAAAGTGTTTTTTCAATTCTTGAGTCCAATGCAAACACGTGCATATGAAGAAAACTTCGATGCGAAGATCACGTGATCGACTGCACGTGCAAAACCTGATTTGGCACTAACGTCATTTGCACGACGAATGGATGGGTTTGAGTGGGTTTTGCTAACGTTTTTCTAGAGTCGAAAGATAGGGATCCCATTTTGGATACATAGATCTTTCATCTGAGAAAAATTATTCATTTCTTTTTTGACTCAGTATAGTCAATATCATCATTTATAATACAGTCTGAATCTTCAGCAGTTCTAGCATTAAGATCTCCGAGTAGTATAAACTTTATCTTATCACCAAAGTCGGACATAATGTGAAGTAGTTTCTTCTCTAGAAGGGAAAACCCATCGTCGTCAGAACACGTGTACACCCTTGCATTTTCCGGATGTATGTAGTTTCCGGATGTATGTGTTTTACAATGATCTTAATCATAGTCACAATGAATAATAGGTTGCCATGTGTTTTCCAATATGATTAAGTCAGTGAAATGCTAATATTTACCAAACAAAATTCTAAAGGAGCTTTTCTTCAAACAGTGACTTAAAGCCATACATAGCTAGACTTGCTTAGATTATACTTAGGTGATCCTGGCACAGTCAGGCTGGTAAGGCTCATCATCAGCTGAGGGCCATTGCCCCTCGCAGCCCAGACAGCGGATGGGACTTCTCTCAGGAATCGCTGCCTAGTCGAACCCACCAAGACGGGCTGACTGAGTTTGGTTTTACACCGCTTTTAGCAATATTCCAGCAACATCACGACGGGGGACACCAGAAATGGGCTTCACACAATGTACCCATGTGGGGATTCGAACCCGGGTCTTCGGCGTGACGAGCCAACGCTTTAACCACTAGGCTACCCCACTGCTCCGCTTAGATTATAGACTTTATATAAGGCATCATAGATATTTCACAAACATGGCTCATTAGCGTATTGCCTTACCACTTGCGAATTAAGCGTTGGCAGATGTAAATGTTACTGAAGATGTTGGTCCCCGCCAGCCATGGGTGTTTGGTATGTCTGCTCTGTAACCCGAACCCTGCAGTGAGTTTTCCTGCAGATTATAACAGACGCTTAACGTGGAAATATCTAGATATGCTTCATTTAGGGCGTAAGCATTACAGTAGGGGCTGGGCGGAGAATAAATAATATTGTTCTTAGACTATGACACATAATAGACTATTATATCGTCTCTGGATACAGGGCACCTGTGAAGAGCCACCTCCTCGTGGTGGGTGCTGGGTAACGCTAAGCGCGCTCTTCGACCCCCCGTTGTGGACCCGGGGGGATATTTGGTCCACCAACCCGTTTGCCGTGGGTTGCGCCCCTGTGTCGGTGGAGGACGGGATTCTGGTGGTTGAGGGCACTGGTTCCAGGAACAGTGTTCCTTTGCCCAACACACCACTTCGCCCTTACTTCACCTAGACGGGTGGTAGAACTGGCCCGGTTCTACCAATCGGCTGGTCACGCCAAGCCCTGTGTATAGACTATATATGTATATGTCATTGCACAAATTTGATTTGGAATTGTTTTAATTTCGGTCTTGGCCTACTTGTTTATCTAAAACGTTTGTAATTTTGAGATATACTGTTCTGAACTTTGCCTAGAGTCTTATGCCCAGAAGGCGGTGGCTCATGGGCCAATCTGGTGGAATTATTAATCTTTTAATTCTTCTGCTGGAGTATATCATCCGGGTATCCTTGGTGCTTCAAGTTGGAAATCCACTTGTTTTTAGCATTGTCCTTGTGATACTCCATGGTGGGTGGGGAGCTCGGATGATGAACCATTAAAAACTAACCATGGCATACGAAACCCCCATTAAAAAAACAAAACGTCCACTCGACACTGATCCTGTTGATACTGACCACAGACCCTCCCTTTTGATTGAATATTGGCCACGTTTCCTTGTGCTTGAAACTATTGACAAGACACCTTTGAAGTTGAATCCTTTTGCCGTAGCTAAAGGTATACAAGGCATAGCTGGTGACGTTAAAAACATTAAACGATTACGTTCCGGTGCTCTGCTGGTTGAGTGTGCAAAGAGGCACCAAGCCACCAACCTTATGAGTATTGATTCTTTTGTCGGCATTCCAGTCACGGTCTCAGCTCACAAAACACGAGCAAAGGAATTATCAGAGATCGGGATCGATTGTTTGCTGACATGTCAGAACTTGACATCGTCTCTGAGATGAAAGATCAAGGCGTACTCTATGTCAAACGTTTCACAACCAGGAAAAACGATACTGTTATAAAAAACAAATACCTACCTGTTTTCATTTTCTACACCAAATGCTCCAAAATCTCTAAAGGCAGGATATTGTAACATCAATGTTGACACGTACATTCCGAACCCTCTCAGGTGCTTCAAATGTCAAAAGTTCGGTCATGGCGTAAATACTTGCACATTGTCTGTTGTATGTGCTCACTGTGGTGAGAAGACACATACAACAAAAGATTGTGACAGTACTGTCAAAAAATGTACAAACTGTGCAGGGGATCATTCCTCTTACTCTAAAAGCTGTCCTGTTTGGAAACGTCAAATGGAGATAAATCAAATCAAATTCACCCAAAACATTAGTTTTGCAGATGCAAAAAAAAACTAGTTCAAAGCTCCGAGCATAAAGAGAGCTATGCTTCTATCACCAGAACACCGTCAGAAGCGACAACTAGAATAACAAAATCATCTGCATGCTGTCAGACAAACTTGACCTGGGTTAAATCTGATTCTCCTCTGATATTCTCACCTGCAATATCTAAACAAACTGCAGAACCACTTCCTGGTACGCCCCAAATCCAATCAGAACCATCTTATGACCGTGACACTTCTCAGTCAACTCAAAGATCTCAATCAACGCCAAACGTTCAACCAATCGTTAAAAACAAAGGCAAACTGAAGCCAGATTCAAAGAAACAAAGTGGCAGAGCCCCCAAGGGGTCACATGATAAAATCAAGTTATTTAACAAATACGGATCACTTGAGGACATGGACGTGTCCGAAAACGTCCATTCTAGGGCACATAGCTTGTCGCCCTCGAAAACGGTGCGGGGTAGATCCCCAATTAATCCGTCTAAAAGATAGGTATATCTACCAATATCGTGCAGTGGAACTGTAGAGGACTCCGGACAAATTTTAATGAAATACAGCTATTAATCCAGGATTTAACACCATCAGCGTTCTGTCTGCAAGAGACGTATCTGAAACAGACAGATAATTTTAACTTACGTCAGTTTGAAGCCTATAATTATTTTTCCCGTCCAGGTGATAGAGCCACTGGAGGTTCTACTATCCTTTTATGACAGAATGTTATTCACAGCCCTGTTACTCTTAACACTAATCTCCAAGCTGTTGCAGTGCGACTTACTCTGGGTGTATCATTTACGTTATGCTCTCTGTATATTCCGCCTTCATCGACACTTCATCTGACTGATCTTCAATCACTCTATGATCAACTCCCGAAGCCATGTGTTATCATAGGTGACCTAAACGGTCACAATCCACTCTGGGGCAGTACTAACATTAATACTAAAGGTAAAATAATTGAAGACTTCATTTCCAATAATGACCTGTGCATATTTAATGATGATTCAAGCACCTATCTGCATCCTGCAACTGGCACTTATTCTGCTTTGGATTTATCTGTTGCAGATTCTAACCTCCTGAATGAATTTGATTGGTCTGTTCATACTGACCTGTGTGGAAGTGACCACTTCCCAACTATCCTTTCAGAAATAACTCCATCTGATTCTCCATCGTACACAAGATGGAACTTTTCGAAGGCTAACTGGTCTTCATTTCAATATAATTGTAAATCGAAATTGCGACCTGATTTTTTCAGTGATATAACTGATCCCATTCAAACTTTTTCTGCCGTTTTAAATGAAATAGCTGATGAGTGTATACCAAAGTCCTCTACGACTCCACATGTACGAAAACCATGGTTTAATACTGATTGTAGACAAGCCAGAAAAGCGAGGAAAAAGGCCGAGCGTTATTTCCGCCATCATCCAACTGTCCATAACTTAAATAAATTTAAAATACTCAATGCAAAGGCGCGTCGTACCTTTAAACAAAACAAACGACAATCTTGGAGAAATTAAGTCTCAAAAATTAATTCACGCACGCCAATGTCTAAGGTTTGGAACATGGTTCAGCGAATAAAAGGCAAAGGTTCAAAATCTGCTGTACACCATCTTAAAGATGGCGATAATTTAATAACTGACAAATCTAAAATTGCAGATAAAATTGGCGAAACTCTTGCCAAAAATTCATCATCGGCAAATTATGTCCCTGAGTTTCAGAGATATCAGAAGCAACAGGAAAAGACAAAACTTAATTTTGCATCTCATAACGGTGAAGATTATAATGAAGTGTTTTCATTACATGAGCTACATACTGCTCTTGAGCAAGCTCATGACACTGCAGCGGGTGATGACAATATACATTACCAGCTACTGAAACACTTACCTGAACCATGTCTGATGACACTTTTAGATATATTTGACCAAATATGGACGTCTGGAGAATTTCCTCCTTCATGGCGTAATGCCATTGTAGTCCCAATACCAAAACCTGGCAAGGATCATACTGATCCGTCAAATTACAGACCGATATCTCTAACTAGTTGTGTCTGTAAAACCATGGAACGTATGGTGAATAATAGATTAACTTGGTATCTTGAAACCAATAACCTTATTACAAATATTCAATGTGGTTTCAGGAAAAATCGTAGTACCATTGATCATTTGGTACGTTTAGAATCCTTTGTTAAAAATGCTATAATAAATAAACAACATGCTGTATCGATATTCTTTGATCTCGAGAAAGCATATGATACCACCTGGAAGCATGGCATTTTAAAGGATTTACATGATTTTGGTTTAAGGGGCCGTTTGCCTCTTTTTATATCACGATTTTTAAAAGACAGACAATTTCAAGTCCGAGTGGGTTCTACCCTGTCTGACCATTACAATCAGGATCAGGGTCTCCCACAAGGCAGTATTTTGTCTGTCACCCTGTTTAGTATTAAGATCAACAGTTTATCCAAGGTTTAAACTGATTCAATCGATGGATCATTATTTGTGGATGATTCTAATATTTCTTGTTGTGGGAAAAATATGCATACTATTGAACGGCAACTGCAGTTGTGTTTAAACAAAATAGATAAATGGTGTCTTGAAAACGGCTTTAAATTCTCTTAATCCAAAACTAATTGTATTCATTTCTGCCGTAAATACAAACCTCATAAAGACCCAGAACTATCTTTAAATGGAACTCCTATCAAAGTTGTGAAGGAGGCCAAGTTCTTAGGTCTAATTTTTTACTCCCATCTAACATTTCTGCCGCATATTAAATCCCTAAAAACTAAATGCCTGAAGGCACTTGACTTGATGAAAGTCGTTTCCAATTTTAAGTGGGGAGGGGATCAAGCTACCCTATTACATCTGTATCGATCATTGGTCCGTTCCAAACTTGATTATGGCTCCATCGTATATGGTGGAGATTGCAAAAGCAACCTACAACTTTTAGATTCTGTCCACCACCAAGGCCTGAGACTTTGTCTTGGGTCCTTTCGAACTTCTCCTGTTGACAGTCTCTACGTCGAGGCAGATGAGCCATCTCTTGCACAACGCCGTATAAAATTATCTTTACAATATATTACGTAACTATTTTCTAATGAGTCTAACTCTGCATACAACTGTGTCTTTCATCCCCTCTATGAGGATTTATACAACTACAAACCTTCTCTTGTTCCGCCTCTTGGGCACATAATTAGGCCATTCCTGTCTGCTGCCGGCATTGAGCTGGACAATATAGCTCCTTCCCGTCTTCTTTCTTCTCCTCCTTGGCAACTGGTGAGGCCTGAAGTTGACCTAACTCTGACAAAGTTTAAGAAATCTGAAACTAATGAATTACAATATAAACAAGAATATAATCAACTAAAAAATAAATATAATACACACAAATCCTTATTTACTGATGGGTCCAAGGACGGTGGCGCGGTGGCATGTGCCACTGTCATTGGATCCAGAACAATATCTTCTAGAATACCAGATAACAGCTCTATATTTACAGCAGAAGCAAACGCCATCTTAACAGCTCTTAAATATATTCAAAGACATCCCAAACATAAACAATATATAATATTTTCTGACTCTCTTTCTTGCCTTCAGGCTATTAAAAATCTTTCTTGCAAACATCCACTTTTAATTGAAATAATCGAATTATATAATGATCTTGCTACTGGCCAATGCGACATCGTCTTTTGTTGGTTACCCAGCCACGTTGGCATTTCTGGGAACACAATGGCCGATCTTGCTGCCAAGGCAGCACTCAACAAATCTGTGACACCACTTCTTATTATATATTCTGATTACAAAGCTAGCATTAGAACCTACATCCGTGATCTGATGCAGAAGAAGTGGGACACCCAGGTAGGTATCAATAAATTACATGAAATAAAACCCTACATTGGTTACACCTACTTGGGTTGTCAGTCCAGATTTGTTGGTCATTATGCGACGATGTCGCATTGGCCACACTAGATATACTCACGAATATTTACTGAAAGGCGAAGATCCTCCGTTTTGCATCCCTTGTGATGAAAGAATCACAGTCAAGCATGTCCTGCTTGGCTGTGTTGACTATTCCATCACAAGGGATAAGTATTTTAATGTCAAAACATTGAAGGATCTTTTTAATAATGTTAGTTCTCATTTAATTATTGCATTTTTAAAAGAATTAGATTTGTTAAGTGATTTGTAAATAGCTTAATATTTTATGATTGGAAGTTTGAATTGGTAACACAGATTGTTAGTGGCTGCATCCTCGAGGGGGGTTAAAGTACTGTAAAATTATTGTCCTCCTGAGAGGGTACGTAAGTCCCACAACATTCAAAGTAAATTTCAACTTTCCGTTTTTTAATCGGAGAATATGTGTAATTTTAATTTATGGCTAGATATATCTTAATTGCTTATAGCTGAGGGGATGATGTAAATCCAGCTAGGGTCCATGCAGGTAGCAAAAGTAATGTAAGTCCCCATGGGCCTTAGTATGGTGATCTACCTTCAGTTGTTGGCGATCTATAGCCCGTTTTTATATTGTATTGTTTTCGTAATTAAACTAGTTTTACATGTTCATGCTAGTTTTAGACTCCATCTGTGATACTCTAGTTATTTTACTGTCCTTCGTTGACAGGGTTTTATATATTATAGGTATGTATTATAACTTTAGAACTAGTTTTAGTCACGATATGGCTGAAATATTGCCGATGTGACTTTAAATCACTCACTCACTCACTCACTCACTCACTCACTGGATACAGATTGGGACAAGATATGGAAAACAAAACATTTGGACAACAGACCATTGTTTAGGTCTTTTAATTGTAAATATGATTCAAATTGCTTAACCTAGATTTAGATATCCTTCGAATGTACATTTGGTTGAAACTGGAAAGTATACATTTATCCCGTGACAAGAACGAATGTTTACTTATAATTCTAAAGTATAACAGCACGAGTATCCATTTTGTCTTTTGTCTTCTACCCGTCTCTACATACGCTCAATCACATGTGTCTCCAGGTCACGGAGCATCAGTGGTTTAGGGTCCCGAATTGCAATTCTCGTGCGTTTCCATGTGTTGTTGACGCGGCATGGACGCCTTGTAACATCAGTAATTTATTATGATTCACAAACACATGCTCATGATATGGTTCGAATCGTGCCACGGATTAGCAGATATTTATCATGGAGGTTTTCTGTGTAGGTGGCTTGAAACGCGCTTTTACAAAGGACTATGCGCGGAGGAGACGAAATAACCTTGATCGCGGTTCATGGTGGGGGCTGAAGCGTTGGATTTTTATGGCTTCAAGAAGTTTCCTAATCTTGTAGTCTGTTCGGTTGGTTTCCAGGATGTGGACGTTGTTCCAAAGGATGGCATGGTCAGGGCTGGCTTGGGTGTGGTCGGCTATGGCGCATTTGGAGTTTTTTTCTGGACTGAAGTTTTGTGTTCTTTACGTCTTTCAGTCATTCTCAGTTAAGTTGTACAAATGCTGTCGGACTGGTTACATGCCCCACTATCCATACCATGAAACCGTTTTTCTTATGAAATCGACAGTATTCAATGGTCAGATGTAACAGAATTTTTTGGTAAACTACAATAGTCACAAACATTTGAGAAAATATTTGAAACTGACTGTTTCTTTACAGTTGGTTATGATTTTCCTGCTGTCGGCAAAGCATATTGGCGTCAATGATTCTCTTCTAGATAATACTAATTACTTACAAGTCAACGTAATAAACCAGAATAATGAAATTTCAAAGTGTGCTTTTATATTTAAGAACATAAAAATCAAGAATGAGAAAGAAACAAAAAGACAATTTTTTGTTTTAATTTTGTCGGTAGAAGTAACGTAATTTACGTTATGGTAACTGATGTACATAACATTTACTACATATAAACAAGTTTAGCAAGTAAAATGGGATGTATTCTATGCCGGACACAATATTGCTTGCAAACAAATGTCAACTGATCAACAAGTAAAATTAATAGAACGAACTAATCCATTTTATCTTCAGTTATTGGAACGATTTTTTAAAGATGTAATCCTACGTGACGGTCACAGTTAAATAAGTCTGGAAAAGGAATCGATGCTGGCCCTAATGCATTTACATGGATAGCATAACCGTGTATGTTTCCAAACATTAAAATCACCAAAACGGAGTAATGTGGCCCTCATCCTGGACATTTAATATAAGGATGTAATTTACGTTTTGTAATTTACGTTTAGTAGATGTTCAGAAATCCCTTGTAAGTGCAAAAGTGCACCACTAATACCCTATGCAATCACACGTTGGAAGCAGTGGTCATTTCAGCACGTCATTCGAATGTGAACCTTGAATAACCGGAGTTTCTTGATTCATCCTGAAGTAGAATAAGTGTTTTTCAATGATAAGGATGACTGTACTGTTTTGACACATGCTGCATAATAATTCCGAGTAACATGTTTGCAACATAACGATAATATATTGATTAATCAGTTTAAATACTTTATAATTCAGACATGATTTATGAAAACCATTCTTTGCCTTCCATGCATGGCCCTGTAACCTAAATTACAAGATGTTTGACGTAAATTACTTTTCATTGCCTCTACATTAATCTTGTCTGTATAAAGCACAGGTGTATAAAGTAAGCTGAATATTGAAACATATGGTTTCCTATCAAGTGATAAAGCAGTAAAACTGTGATTGGATCGTGGGGATTTAAATTTAAAGATGTAAACAGAACTAATTTCAGTGTTTGATTATTTATTGATGTTGTTCTTTATATGATACTTGTGAAACTGCACACAATGATGATAATACTTAAAAAACATGCATGTTTTATCCTTAAACAAATGGCTATTGGGATACTCTTCAAAGTAGTGATGTTATTGCATGCGATTCATAATAAACCATTTATGAAGTCTAATATTAACTGTTAACGTAAATTACATTACTTTATTTGGGATTGTTTGGAAAGTGGCATTATGTTAAATGATTGAATCTATACATTATTGCTTGAATTGTGGTCATCTATTACAGATATTGTAGCTAATTCTCAAGCAGAGAAAGAAAGAGAATACAGAGAACGGGAAAATCAGAATTGGGAAACAAATGGAATAGGAAAGAATTGGAACGTGTTAAAAGTATTATAAGCAGACCAGTACACTGTTTAGAGCTGAAAAAGAAAAATTAATCGTAGCGAAAGAAACAAAAAGAAATGTCAGAGAAAATGTAAAATGCATTCTAGCTACTATGACCCAGAAAGAAGCGACTGCAGAAGTTGTTCTACGGGAGCCTGCAGTGACTAAAAAGTCTGATGAGAATGGCGTGTCCAATACACCACACGGACCAGTGATTTTAAGCTACCTGCTTTTATTCATGTACAAGTTTCTGTGTTTTATACGTTCATATACGTCAAATGTTCTTCGAAACCTCTGCTTTGGTCCTTGCTTATGATAGTATCACCAATGACCATTTATATATAAGTTGCAATTGTTGACTGGTAATTTACGTGACAGTGGTATTTTGATCAGGGTTTATGTGTCTAATGTTCAAGGTCAGGTTAACCAAAAGTTGTTGGTTTCATTAATTAGTTGTCGATTTGGTAAAAAAACAACTTCGAAATATAGGCATTTACGAGTTGCAACTTCTGTCATTCGGTATTGTTTATTTGTATCAAAATTAATGAGTGAGTGAGTGAGTTAATACTTAACGTCACATCGGCAATATTTCAGCCATATCGTGACGAGAACATTTGATATTGAAATGAAACACATGTACATTATAAAAACCTGTCGACGAAGGACAGTAAAACAACTAGATTATCACAATTAGAATTAAAAACTAGCGTAGAAAGTTTAAAACTAATAGCACTGTTGGGACAATACAATATAAAATCAGGCTATAGATCGCCAACATCAGAAGGTAGATCACCATACTAGGGTCCATGGGGACTTACAGTACCTTTGCTACCTGCATGGACCCTAGTTGGATTTACACCATCCCTTCAGCTGCTGGCGATTGTAAGAAATGTCAGCCAAAATTAAAATAACAAAAAATGCTACGTTTAAAAATCCTGGCAAGTTTAAATGGACTTTGAACATTTTGGGACTTACGTACCCTCGCAGGAGGACAATAATGTTACACTACTTCAACCCCCTTTGAGGGTACAGCCACTAACAATCTCAGTTACTAATCTAAACTACCAATAGTAAAATATATATCTATTTACAAATCAGTTAGCAAGTCTAATTTTTTAAAAAGGCAATAATTAAATGAGAACTTATATTACTAAAAAGATCCTTCATAGTTTTTACTTTGAAATAAATATCCCTTGTGATGGAATATTCAACACAGTCAAGCAGGACATGCTTGACCGTGATTCTTTCATCACAAGGGATACAAAACGGAGGATCCTCACCTTTTAATAGGTACTCATGAGTATATCTTGTGTGGCCAATACCACATCGTCGTATGATGACCTCCTCAAATCTGGACTGACAACCCAAGTAGGTGTAACCGATATAGTGTTTTATTTCATGTAATTTACTGATACCTACTTGGGTGTCCCACTTCTTCTGCATCAGATCACGGATGTCGGTTCCAATGCTAGCTTTGTAATCAGAATATGGGATAAGAAGTGGTGTCACAGACTTGTTGAGTGCTGCCTTAGCAGCAAGATCAGCCATGGTGTTCCCAGAAATGCCAACGTGGCTGGGTAACCAACAAAAGACGATGTTGCATTGGCCAGTAGCAAGTTCATTGTACAATTCAATAATTTCTAATAAAAGTGGATGTTTGCAAGAAATATTTTTAATAGCCTGAAGACAAGAAAGAGAATCGGAAAAGATGATGTATTGTTCATATTTACGGTGTTTATTAATATATTTAAGTGCTGTTAAGATGGCGTTAGCTTCTGCCGTGAAAATAGAGCTGTTATTTGGTAGTCGAGAAGATATTGTTCGGGATCCAATGACAGTGGCACATGCCACCGCGCCACCATCCTTGGACCCATCAGTAAATAAGGATTTGTATGTATTATATTTATTTTTTAATTGATTATATTCTTGTTTATATTGTAATTCATTAGTTACAGATTTCTTAAACTTTGTCAGAGTTAGGTCAACTTCAGGCCTCACCAGTTGCCAAGGCGGAGAAGAAAGAAGACGGGAAGGAGCTATATTTTCCAGCTCAATGCCGGCAGCAGAAATAAAGGGCTTAATTCTGTGCCCAAGAGGCGGAACAAGAGAAGGTTTTTTGTTGTATAAATCCTCATAGAGGGGATTAAAGACACAGTTAAATGCAGGATTAGACTCGTTAGAATAGAGTTTTGTTATATACTGTAAAGATAGTTTGATACGACGTTGGGTAAGGGATGGCTCATCAGCCTCAACATAGAGACTGTCAATAGGAGAGGTTCTAAAAGACCCAAGACAAAGTCTAAGGCCTTGATGGTGGACAGAATCAAGTAGTTTTAGGTTGCTTTTGCAGGCTCCACCATAAACGATGGAACCATAATCAAGTTTGGAACGTACCAGTGATCGATATAGATGTAGGAGGGTAGCTTGATCCCCTCCCCACTTAGAATTGGAAACGACTTTCAACAAGTCAAGTGCCTTCAGGCATTTAGTTTTAAGGGCTTTAATATGTGGTAGAAACGTTAAAGAACCACTAAACTTTGTTTTTTGTTACTCTTTTAACCATTACATATGAAAGATTTGTGGTTAGTCTTATGCGGAACACCAAATTTATTCTTTAAAAACTTGTGGTTAATTAATACCGAGCGATTAAAAGTGGCCAAAAAGTCGCCTGCTTCCCTCTCGCCCGCCAACGAAACCACAGACAGGTTACGTAACTCTGTCGCCAGAGCACTGCAGTGACGTCATATGAGGAACGATTTTCAGTTAGTTGTATGGAAAGTGTGTAGCACGCTCATCATTTTGATGATTTCTCGACATGAACGACGACATGCCGAATCGTTGCTTTGTCGTCAATTGCTCCTAGGGGTCGGGTGATGGTGTCACCATGCACAGATTTCCACAGGACCTCGCAGTTCGTGCTAAATGGGTTATGTTTGTGAGTGCGAAGCGAGCGTTGTGGAAGCCTGAAACGATATCTTACTTGTGTTCAGATCGCTTCACGGAAGTTAAAGAATCAAAACTACTTACTAGTTATAGTAAAATATGTATATGATTGATGGCCATAAAGATTTTCCATAACACAACTTGTAACATAACGATTTCTTCCTCGGAAGTGAGGTTGTGGTCGAAGTAACAATAATATTTTAAGTAGTATTATATTGACACCCACCTCGCTGCCAGGAGAGAAATTGTTATGTTATACGCTATGTCATGCAAAATCCTATTGGCCATCAATAAAATACATATTTTACTACCAGTAGAAAGTAGTTTTGATTTTGTAACTCGGTGAAAACAAACCTAAATAGCATTTATCCACAGACTGGTGGATGTTCCTGACAGGGCGCCGCCATTTTTTGAAAATCGTAAAGTCTGTTAGAATTAATGAGATTATAGTTTGTTTTCATCAAGTTAGAAAAATCAAAACTACTTTCTACTCGTAGTTAAATATGTATTGGAATCATAACCAAAAGGATTTTGCATGACACAACTTATAACATAACGATTTCTTCCACGGAAGCGAGGTGGGGGTCGAAGTCACAATACTGCGCGATAAATTTCTTGCTACATTCACATGGTTAATGTCCACTCACCAGTATGTAGATACTAGTCAATGTGCGTCTTTATATTTGGTCTTATAATCCTAATTAGTTTATTATCATACTTTTATGCATTTTGAAACTAAATAAAAAGCTGACGATCTGCTGATACTTATAGTGAATTTATAACAGAACTGTAATATCTAGACATTTTATAGTTTGCCAATGTGAATCATAATTCGCACACACACCCTAGTGTATGTTGTCTGTCTCATTACACTTCACGGCGAAAACAATGATTCTGTTGAATGCTACGACAAATGAATAAAAACAAAATGCAAATATTAAAATTAAAACAGATTAAAGTTATAGGAACAATATCAGGCCATTACCTTGTTTGAGGAATGTATCCATCAATATCCACAAAACTGTTCCAAATGATGTGTCTTTTAACAGTTTAATATACGAAAAAGTGATAAATCTTTTCAGGTATTGGTGTATAGTCTCATTGGTCACCCAAGATAGCACACCTGGCAACTAATTGCATAATGTCCGCCTTTCATTAAAAACAGTAATTTAGTTAGCCAATAATGGGCAATCAATCAATGTATTGCCGGTTAATCCTTTGAAAGAAGGACGTTGTTTTACGCAGACACCGACACGGCAGAGTGTATTCAGTATAGATTAGTAAATCTACATACATAAACACTACCTTTGACAATTCCGCTGTGTAAGATAAAAGTAATTAATCAATCAGCGTGTTATCGGTTAATCCTTTGATCGATGTTTATAATGTTGAATATTTACTCCAGACACAAGAAATGCCAAATGGGAACCTTTGTCGGGTAATCTAAGTGTGTTACCACTAATTATACCTGTTATAAATTCATTAACTGGCCATCAAGTGAATGATGACAAATAACATGTGTAGGTTTATACCACCTAACACGGGTTACAACAAGGGAGTATTAATTGCTGTATTGCATGTGAAAACTTATGGGCCGACACTGTTTTGAGAATACAAACAGATTTTTACATGACATGATTAAATATCGAGGGTAAAAAAACACAGAAATGGGATTAATTTGGATCAGTCATTATACAAATAGGGCCTAACGACACCAATCAATTGTGACAGAAGCGTCTATGAAAACAAGTTGTAACTCGGAAACTAGGCAAAGCAGGAGACAAAATTAAATGCCAGTAGATTGTGAGAACATATAGCTTTCATTTTCCACAACAATTGTCACGATTTCAGGTTTATACAAGCCTGTAAACAAGATCATTTAACCCCTAAAATGTAGATGAATTCTGCATCGGCCCTCAAAGCTATTCCTCATATGACGTCACAGAGTCGCGCCGCTCTGATTGGTTGAAATTTCGTTCGCGGGTGAGAATTGTGCACTGTTGTCAAAAAGGTCGATTTAAGTCAATTAAAGGTCGAAATGAGTAGTTTTAATGACGGGGTTTCATTTATAACGATGCCAGTTAGTGATTTATGTATTTTTACCCCCTAGGGTTTATGTGACCTTTAAGTGTGAGTCAAAAATAATACCCAAGAACTTGGCCTCCTTAAAAACTTTGATGGGTGTGCCATTTAGAGATAGTTCCGGGTCTTTATGCGGTTTGTATTTACGGCAGAAATGTATACAATTAGTTTTGGATTTAGAAAATTTAAAGCCATTTTCGAGACACCATTTATCTATCTTGTTTAAACACAACTGCAGTTGCCGTTCAATAGTATGCATATTTTTACCGCGACAAGAAATATTAAAATCATCCACAAAAAGTTATCCATCTATTGAATCATTTAAAACCTTGGATAAACTGTTTATCTTAATGCTAAACAGTGTGACAGACAACATACTGCCTTGAGGGACACCCTGATCCTGATTATAATGGTCAGACAGGGTAGAACCCACTCGGACTTGAAATTGTCTGTCATGTAAAAAGTTGGATATAAATTGAGGCAAACGGCCCCGTAATCCAAAATCATGTAAATCTCTTAAGATACCATGTTTTCACGTAGTATCGTATGCTTTTTCTAGATCGAAAAAGATCGACACTGCATGTTGTTTATTAATTATGGCATTTTTAACAAAAGATTCCAAACGCACTAAATGATCAATTGTACGTCTGTTTTTACGGAAACCACATTGTATATCAGTTATTAAGTTGTTGGTTTCCAAGTACCAAACTATTATTGATCATGCGTTCCATGGTTTTGCAAACGCAGCTAGCGAGTGAAATTGGTCGATAATTAGAAGGATCGGTATGATCACGTCCAGGTTTTGGAATTGGAACAATTATTGCATCACGCCATGCTTCAGGAGTTGATAATGTATGTTATCAGCTCCTGCAGCAGTATCGTGAGCTTGGTCAAGAGCTTTATGAAGCTCATAAATAGAAAATAATTCATTATAGTCTTTATTTGCAATATCTGAAGTATCTGTTAATAATTCATTTCCATTTTTAAGATGGCGAATGCCAGTTTTAGAGCCTTTACCTTTGATTTTTTGTACCATATTCCAAACCTTGGACATGGGTGTACGTGAATTGATGCTTGATACATAATTTCGCCAGGATTGACGTTTACTTTGTTTAAAAGTACGCCGAGCTTTGGCATTTAAGATCTTAAATTTATTGAGATTATGGACCATAGGATGGTGACGGAAATAGTGTTCAGCTTTTTTCCGTGCCTTCCTTGCTTGTTTGCAGTTGTCATCAAACCATGGTTTTCGTATGTGAGCAACAGCAGAGGACTTAGGAATACATGCATCAGCAATTATATTTAGTTCATCAGAGAAACATTTTATGGGATCAAGAGTGCCCATGAAAAGTGCAGGTTTCAATTTGCTAGTGCAAAGCGTTTCATATAAAAGCCAACCAGCTTTTTAAAAATTCCATCGTGATGACGGAGGAACGTCAGATGGGGACACAGGTTTCAAAATGGTTGGAAAGTGGTCACTTCCACAGAGGTCATCGTGGACTGACCATGTGAATTCATTCAACAAATTTGAATCTGCAAAAGACAGGTCTAGTGACGAATACGTACCTGAAGCAGGATGTAGGTAAGTTTCTGAGTCATCATTAAAGATGCACAGGTCATTATTAGATATAAAATCCTCGATCACTTTTCCTTTTTGATTAATGGATGGACTTCCCCATAAAGGATTGTGCCCATTTAGATCCCCCATGATTATACATGGTTTTGGGAGCTGGTCGTATAGCTTTTGAAGCTCACTCAGATGAAGATCCAAAGAAGGAGGAAGATATAAGGAGCAAGGTGAGCCGAACTGCCACAGCTTGCAGATTTGTATTTAGGGGAACAGGACTATGAATGATGCCCTGTCGCACCAAAATAGAAGCGCCTCCAGTAGCCTTATCACCAGGAGGGGAAAATGAATGAAATGAAATGTATTGCCTAAAATCAAATTTATCTGTGTTTTTTAGATATGTTTCTTGTAAGCATATAGCTGATGGATTTATATCTTGAGTTAATAATTGTAATTCATTAAAATTATGCCTAAGTCCTCTGCAATTCCACTGAAGTAGATTGGAATAGTTCATGGTGGTTCGATTGGAGTCCTTTCACGTGAACGTGAAGAAGTGTTATGGTGGGTAGATGGAGTAACATCCATCTCTAATGGCTCAAAGAAATTTTGAAGTTCCACTAATGTTTCAACAGGAGTGGCAATCTTCGTTGTAATTTTCTTATTTTGTTTCTTTTTTTGTTTTTTGGACAGTTCAGTTGATGATTTTTCCAGAGCTGATGTTTCAGGAGCTGGAATGGACTGAGATGTTGAAGAGATGTTACGTTGTTGACTGTCTGTAGAAGTTGCTTGACTGTTCGACGATTTAGAAACAGGCTGAGGGTGTTCGGATTTTGCCCATGTCAAATCAGTTTGACATTCTACAGAATTAGTGGAAGATGCGTCAGAGTGAGAGACAGCTGCAGCATAAGTTTGCGTTGAGGGAGGTGAACGGCTCGCTACAACTTTTTTAGCTTCTTGAAAGGAAATGTTGTTTTGACATTTCACTGTCAAAACGTCCTTTTCAAGTATCCACAAAGGACAAGATTTAGAAGCAGCGTCATGATCATCCTTACAATTCACGCATTTCAGTTCTGCTCTACAACCAGTGCCTTCATGATTACCTCCACACCGAGGGCACGCAGAAGGTCGATTGCAGAATTTCGAACCATGTCCAAATTTCTGACAATTGTAACACCGGAGCGGATTGGGTACATATACATCCACTCCGATGTTGAAATAGCCAGCTTTAATGGATTTCGGGATAGCAGTCAGTGAAAATGTGAACAAATATGTATTTGTTGGAACAGATACATCTCCATCTCTTCTCATGAAGCGTTTCACTGAGGTAACATATTGTCCAGAAAGTTTCTTTTAAGATGTCTTCCTCAGTCATTTCCGCGAGACAACGGGCTCTGTCGCGGATGGTCCCTCGACTAGAATTTAAAGTTCTGTGCACAGAAACTGAAACTTCAGTGTTTGCAAATGTGGAACATTTCAAAAGGTTGATAGCTTGCTGCCTCCGTGCACACTCAATCAAGAGGGAGCCGCCTCGGAGACGTGAAACATTTATCACCTCACCACAAATACCTTCGATTGCCTTGGAAATTGCAAACGGGTTGATCTTTAACGGAAGACCATTCTTAGATTCAACAACAATAAATCGTGCCCAAGAATTAGAATTTTGTGGAAGAGAAACATCATCAGACGACAATATCTCAGCTTCCAAACGTCTCTTTTTTTCATTTCGGTTAGAACCAGAATGATTGTGAGCCATGATTATATCAAAGAGATTCGACAACCCTGCTCCCCACCCACCATGGAGTGTCAACTAGGACGGTGTCTAACAGCATTGGGTCTCAAGCATGCAAACACCAGGGATACAGGGGTGCTATACTCCAGCAAATATGACATGAATAGCTATATCTGTTTAATAAGTTCACTGTCAGGCTGGTTCTGCCCATAACAATAACTTATAAACATACAGAATTCAGCGGTCAACATCACCAGATTGGCCCATGAGCCACCGCCTTCTGGCATAGGACTCTAGGCAATATAATATCATGAATAATTGAAATTTTGAAAAGCCAAGACCAAATAACAAATCAAATTTGTGCAATAATACCCACTATGCACAGGGCCTGGCGTGACCAGCCGATTGGTAGAACCGGGCCCATTCTACCACCCGTCTAGGTGAAGTAAGGGCCAAAGTGGTGTGTTGGGCAAAGGGAACATGGTTCCAGGAGCCTATTACCCTCAACCACCAGGATCCCATCCTCCACCGACACAGGGGCGCAACCCACGGCAAACGGGTTGGTGGACCAAATATTCCCCCGGGTCAACAACGGGGTGTTGAAGGGCGCTTAGCGTTACCCAGCACCCACCACGAGGAGGTGGCCCTTCATGGGTGCCGCTTCCTAAGAAGAGACACCTTTGTCTTTTGCCCGATGAATCAGTACACCCTTGCATATACAATGCCCCGTATAATAATAACTTAATCTTCATAAAAGTTAATGGGTTGTAGAAGAATGATTAAAGCTCCTTTACATTTGTGCAATTGAAAATAGTTGTGTGACATGTAAGAGCTTGTGTTTATACATTAGCGTTCGACTTCAACATGAACATGGCATAAACGATAGGATAATGTTGACTTAGTAAGATTTAAAATCACAACACGACCTGAGGCAAAGTTAACAACAATATTCTGTGAACGAATGAACGATTGCATATTTTTGAAACCTGGTGAAAACGATGTCAGCCGATTAAGCATTACGTTCATTCTATCATACTGATTTTCAGACAAATCCATTTGCAGATAAAGCAGTAGTAGTTCTTGAATATTTCAGTCTAATACTATAAGAAAATTTTAATTGCAAAGGAGTCCATTCAGCGCTATGCTAGAGTGGGAAGCCTTCAGTTTACGAATTTATCCAAAATTGTACCCAGTTGCTGAAAAAGGAGAAGGTGTATTGTAAGGTGACCAGAATATAATAGGTTTGTGGATTGGGTGCCCTGAAGGATCTTGAGGACGCCGTTGCATGCGTGCCATCGTGTTGGAATGACGGCCTTCCTCACAATGTCAGTCATAAGTTTCTGTGGGACATTGATGTTAAACATATTGCTAACCTGTCATAAATGTACTTGATTTTCGTGTCTTTATACTTTTCAGAAATGTCCATTGCAACTGTCTTGTCAGTCTGTGCGTTTCTTCTTATTTCCAACGTGCAACAGACAAAAGGACAAAGTAAGTTGATTTGATTGTAACTGCATTTGCATTACGTTTACAGTTAAATTCCTCTTACATTCTTAACGATTTTCACCTTTCAGGGCGGGGATAAGTTATTTCAACCTAAGTCTGCTTGTAGCACACCATGGGACTCGAAAACTCCTTGGAGGAAAAAATAGGATGATAATGTCACTATAGTTCTCCTGCTCTTTGTAATCAGAGATTATTGTGTTTAGAAATGGTGGTCCCTTGCGCTCACATGAAAATTGGTTCTATAATGGAAATGTTATTGACGCTGTAACATTTACAAGTACCTTTGATTTATGTTCACTCCTAAATTATCCGGGAGTAAACCTACCTCTGCCTTGCATCACAAGCTAATAAGGCATATATTCTCTGTTAAAAATGACCAAAGGAAACTTGGCAGCATTAATTGTACAGATTTATTTCAGATTTTTAATTGTATGATATCACCTATTCTATGTTATGGGTCTGAAATCTGGGGCACATCCTACTGTAATACTATTGAATCTGTCCAAATTTTAAATATTGAATTTTGTAAATATGTTTTGAAACCTAGAATATCCACCTGTAGAAAAATGGGTTTGGGTGAATGTGGAAGAGTGACTTTACAATTTACTTATACAACCAATGCAGTGAAATACTGGTGCAAACTTCTAAACATGCCTGACTATAGATTACCAAAACAATGTTATTTTATGCTATTATCTCTCGACAGGGTACGACGAAATTCATGGGCAACTAGAATTAATTTGGTTTTGGATTTGTTTCGATAAGCCAGGAAGTTGGTGATCACAAAATATTTATTGAATCATTTAAACAGAGACTACATGATAATTTAATCCAATCTTGGCAGTCATCTTTGGACAGTAGATTCAAATCTTTGTTAAATGTAGAGAGCTACTTGATAAATAATGATATCCATCAATATTTAAAAATTATATATGCCTGATTTCGGTGTTGTAATTTTGAACTAGCAGTTGAAACTGGGTAGCAAAACCCACTCAAACCCATCCATTCGTCGTGCAAATGACGTTAGTGCCAAATCAGGTTTTGCACGTGCAGTCGATCACGTGATCTTCGCATCGAAGTTGTCTTCATATGCACGTGTTTGCATTGGACTCAAGAATTGAAAAAACACTTTTAAACCACAGTTCTGACGGTACTTGAAATGCCACGATTGTCAAATGTGCAATGTGAACGTGCCGTTGGCATGTTGCAAGCGGGAAGATCAGTTATTGACGTCGCAAGAGCAATGGGATGCAGCCGTCGTACTCTGTATGACTTGCGAGGTCGTCTACAACAAACTGGCACCACTTCTGATCGCCCAAGGTCAGGTCGTCCAC
Source organism: Haliotis rubra (assembly GCF_003918875.1). Taxonomy (NCBI): domain Eukaryota; kingdom Metazoa; phylum Mollusca; class Gastropoda; order Lepetellida; family Haliotidae; genus Haliotis; species Haliotis rubra. Next base: position 1,071,530 of record NW_025764904.1, on the reverse strand, counting down.
GTGTGAGGTCACGAGCAGAAGACCGTCAAATCGTCCTACGTCACGTACGTGACAGATTTCTGCCGGCTACACGAACCAGGGCTGAGATGTTTAGAGGTCGACTGTCCTCACAGACCATTCGAAATCGGTTGCGGGCTGCCAATCTCCATTCTCGACGTCCATATCGCGGGCCAATATTGACGCCGTTTTATCGACGTCAACGTCTGCTGTGGGCTCAACGTCACCTCCGATGGACCCAGAGAGACTGGATATCGAGTCGTCTTTAGCGATGAATCCAGGTTTACCCTCAGATTTGCGGACGGCAGGCATAGAGTCTGGAGACGACGTCGTGAACGGTATGCCCAATGTTGTGTACAGGAAGTCGACAGATTCGGGGGCGAAAGTTGCATGGTGTGGGGTGCTTTCTGTTGGAACAACCGTTCCCGACTTCTGGTCATCCATGGAAACCTCACAGCTGCTGCTTACTGCGACCAGGTGCTCACCCCTGAGCTCGTTCCTTTCATGGCGGCTCATGGCCCAGGTCTACAGTTCAAGCATGATAATGCTCGGCCGCATACCGCGATGTTGACACGAAATTTTCTTCAAAACGCTTGAATCAACGTCATGGACTGGCCATCGAGGTCCCTTGACCTTAATCCAATAGAGCACGTTTGGGATGCACTTGGGAGAAGGCTTCGTGGTCTTAGGAACCAACCTCAGAATTTGCAGGAACTTGGCGCTGCCTTGCAAGAGCAATGGCGCAGAATCCCCAACCACGTGTTCACAAGCATCAGGCAGTCGATGAGGAGACGGTGTTTGGCAGTGGTGAATGCGCGGGACGGCCATACACGATATTGAACTGAGAAATTGCGCATTTTTATTCTTGTGACTTGACATTATGTATACCCATGTTTTGGAACGGCGGTGTAGCCTAATGGAACTGATTATGGCACTGTCAGTGTATCGAGTACATCACACAGATCTCAGCAATGAAATGATAACAATTTAACCATCTTTCGTTCTTTTATAGTGCCCTGAAGAAAGAATGTGAAGTTTCTTTTTTGACTCAGTATATATATATTGTGGGCCGGAGGCCTGTTACTGAAATAAAATTCTGTTCTGTTCTAATCAGAACCAATCACCAACACATGACTTTTGGGAAAGAATTAGTATATTTGTATTGTTTTTGCCTCAACTACATGTTCAATATTCTTAAAAACACCTATGTGTTTCTATTTTTTGAAGTTTACAATTGCTTTATAACTTTTAGTTTTATAAAGTTTTAGTTTGTGGCAAATTAGTTTTAGTCAAACATTCATGGCACTATTATTTACAACTGTTTGAAACACAACTTGTCAGCCCCAACGAAACAAAGCGGGGTCACATGGGTAGGAATCACGGTGACTTGGGTACCCCAGCTTCCTGCTGCCTGACTTACGTTGTCATTCTTGCTACTGGTTGTTGCACGTAATACCAGCCAATGCCCAAACTACTGTTTGATGATAGCTACATTGATAGAAGTCACGGCTCGTACAAGAGTGCAATCACATTACAATACTTCAACCTCATGGGCAGTACGTTCGATAATATCTGTATGGAAATCCATGTTACCAAGTTTGAAAACAAGGATTCAGTTGTTCATGAAAGTATTTACAATATACGAGAAGGACAGGTGTTTGAAACAAATTCCTCTCAAACGGGATAATAAATCGTTCAGATTTTCTTTTGGATGTTAAAAGATTTGTTTTTTCGCTGAAACATTAATATGTCTGGGAACCATGTTCTTTTGCATTTCGTGTTCGCAGCACACCCAAGGACTTCTATTTCAGCAAGCCAAATCATTTTGTAACCATTGTTGAGGTTTCAAAAATTGTTCAGGTGCACATAACTGCGAGAAACGAGAACGAGAAAACGAAACACTTGATACAGAGAATTGCGTTATTCTTTCAGGTTGTCAATTATTTTTTACGAATGTAACCGGGATTGGCGTGAATGGTTCCGTCCTTGTCAAGTTCCACTGTGAAGAGACTTCAGATGAATTCATTGAAATCGCTGCCGATGCAACAAACCTGGAGGCCATACGCTTTTTTACAAACAAAGCAGTCACGTTTTGTCCTGGTACTAACGTGTTTAGTTTCGACGTTGGAGTCGCTGACGATACGGTAAGGTTTAAAGACTAATATGCTCAACAAAAATGACAAAAACATTTTCATATTCATAAACATCTTGACACGGTTATGCTTCTCCTTACACAACAAACAGAAATCTTGCGTAAGCAATCTTTTAAGTCAACATAAACATGAGTGATTTGTATCACAAATTAAACAGGCCCTTTCCCGCACTCACCCTTATATCGCCAACAAGCCATCGATTGGCGATAAGAGATATCACTCAGCTACAAGACATCAGTAACGACAGACCATGAACCCACCATCAAACCTGTTACAATTACTAAAACAAAATCTAATCACAAACATATTATATAACGTTTGTTTCAAGTTTTTATACACATTAATTTCTTGTGAGCAACCGCCTCCGTGGTGTTGGGGTTAGAGCGTCCGCCCGGAGAGCGGAAGGTCGCGGGTTCGATATCCGACTGCGTCTTAACAGAAGACGTTAAAATATGGTACTTTTTTTTTTTCTTATTCATGACATATAATATACATTGCTGGTTATGAAAAAAAACCCATATAAACAAAATTATAAGCGTACAATCGCAAATATGGTACGTGTTGGTCCCTGTCTGGCGCTCGGCATTAATGGGTACATCAAGAATTGGTCAGCTCGGAGTCAGTATAATGTGTCTGAGTGGGGTATTCATGCTTCACTGCGGCATGGTAACTCAGTGGGCTAGCACTATGAAACCAGTTTCAGTCTGGGCTAGTACAAGCAGCCGCACATACACATACACACGCATGCACGTCGTCATATGAGCGAAATATTCTCAAGCACGACGTTAAACACAATTTCACCTCACCTCTTGTGAGCATTTGTTAAATCCTCAATCTAAGCATCTCTTTTAACAACTAAGACAACACCTGACACTTGAAGCAGAACTTCATGACACTTGAAGCTGAAATTTCACAAGCTTTTTCAAAGCTTCTATTAATGAGTTTCGAGTTCGAGGTTTTGACAGCATAACTGAAGATCCGTATAAATGAAATTTGCCAAATGTTTAGCTTGCAGTGGCACTCAAAATGTACTTTTATTTCGCATGATATTATGTTTCGATCTATGGGGGGTTTGGCTTGGGTTGGACGTCACTACGCTCTGAGATGTTTGAGTTTTTTAGATACAGACACTGAACGTTTGTCTGTACCATGTTAAGATTATATGATCAGATAGCAGTGTCAGCTTTTGGATCTGAAGTAAGGCGGAAACGCCCTGAACATTTTTACCGGCCACTGCCATATACCAAACAAATGAAGAAATCAAACATCAAAACATCTCGCTTTGGAGTGTTCCGGTTTGGATATAACATTGACAATCCCCTTTATTTGCAGCTTCCGGAAGTGACTGGCGTCAACGCAGATAATGATACTGGTGAGTGTGCTGTTTACTGTAATAACTTTACCTGACTTCATCTTATCACTTTAAGGTAGGATACAAATAAATACAGAGATTACACAGTGCAGTATTTTTCACAGGGAGGTTACACCTTTTGGTGAAAATTGATTATTTCAGAAAATAACAAAAGGGATTTGGGGAATACCCACATCGCGGGTTTCCTTACAGAGAAACTGCTGCTTTCATTTTAGTTTTTTTGATACATCGAAAACTGATATGGGTAATAAAAACAACCAACTCGTCACGGGAAATGGCCGATTATTTCGTTATATTCTAAGGCTCGAGAATTATGTCATCTATATAACACGGGAAAGATAAACTGTAATTCCCCGTCACTCTTTAGTTATTGTCTAAATCCTTTATTGTGAAGTATTTAGCTTCTGGTCAATTTCTTGTCAGCGGCAGAAAAAATCCATCTTATCTAGCTACAGTGTTCATAACTTGAAATTGAATAAATGCTTTTGATATCAACATCTTTCAATGTCATGAGCGTTTAGTTCTACTGACGATTCATATCTTCACGAACATAAGACAATAGAAGTACATATATCAAACTTGACGAGCAGTACTTGAAAATGGGAGTCAAGCTTTTCCCCCTAATGATACGAATCTCTGCTGGAAGTCAGTTGTACAATACTGTGAAAGACGACGGTAGAAAAGGTTGTCACAAAAAGTGAGCAACTAAATAGTGACACCCAATACATATGGAATTCAATACTCATGTTGGGCAACTGACATTATACTATATTTGATCACGTTTTAGGTCGTCTTTGTGGGAAAACACGAAGACATTATTTGTCCATCATTTGTTTGTTTTCAATAATGGTGTAACGCCTTCTTGTAAGGGTAGCCTGTGGTTAAAGCATTAGCTTGTGAGGCTAAAAGTACCATATTGCACGTGGGTACAATGCAAAAAGAATAATGCTGGTGACCAGTGGTTGATTGGTCGCTGAATAGTTTGCAGAACAGGTGCAAGCTACAACTAACAAAATATACTAATAAATACCTAGCTGAATATAGCATTTTACATAGACATGTAACACTTTTCCGGATTTTAAGAATGAAATTGAAATGTGAACTAAAACATGGAAATTTACTGAATGATTTATGTAATGTGACAATATTTAAGAGATATTGAAAAAATTATTACAATACTTACAAGATGAAAGAATCACGGTCAAGCATGTCCAGCTTGACTGAATTGGGATGGGAGAAGTATTTCAATGTTAAAACAGTAAGGGATCTTTGTAACATCAATTATCATTGAATAATTGCATTTTTAAAAGAAATAGAATTGTTGCATAACTTTTAATATTTGATTTGTAAATAGATAAATATTTTAGAATTGGTCGTTTAATTGAGCAGCTGAGATTGTGAGTGGTTGTATCCTCACAGGGGATTGAAGCATTATAAAATTATGATCCTCTTTTGGGGGTACGAAAGTCCCAAAACATTCAAAAGTAAATTTAAACATGCCATCATTTTAACCGTAGAATATATCGCCAAGTCACACAAGTTCGATCGACATGTAACTTCGATCGCCCATTTTGAATGGTAATTGTCGCGATACGTAGCGATAACTTACGATATATGCAGATTGGATCTTCTGGTGACAAGCTTTCATTCGTTTGGACTGGAAAATGGTTCGTGTCAAGTTACCAAACGTAAGTTATAGCTCATATTCAGCAAAAAACTACTTTTTAACCCTAGATCAATAATGTAACTTTATCAGCTCAAATAAAATGTAAACAGTATTTATTTCACACGTTGTAAATTGACAGCACATCTGTCTTCTGCTTGTTTACGTTGCTGGTCTAAATGTCACATGACCAGACACGTGATATCCTTGTCAAAATTTATAACTTTGGAAACAAGTAAGGGCCATTTCTTATAGAAAACGTAATGCTTTTTGAGAATTTCCGTCAATTGGTACCTGATGAGGTTCGAGCTAGTGCCTCATTGATAAATACAACCAGGGCACAATGTACCCACCCTACATGTACATGTCAGCACAGAAAACACATACACGTTTCTGCAATCCAGTTCGTGGTGTTTGTTGACATTCTGAGGTTTGGTGCCCCTGTCACGATCCTGAAGAATAACTCCCTGCATAATACTAGTATATAAGCTGAATATTTGTGACTTTTCATCGTTTTTAGAAGTATTAAAATATAAAACGAACGTTTCATGGACATAAATACCATAAAACTACTTGGGACTGCTCTAACTCTGAATTTGACACAAGAGATCGTCCATGCATGTTTACGCGACAAGCAAGCAAATCATATGATCGAACTTGTGTGACGTAGCTTTCGGGGTCACTTGTGTTGACAGTCAGAGGCATTGTGAAAAGCAGTAAAAATACCTGGATTTCGGAAATGTTTGACATAAATAGACACGTTTAGAGGTAAGAGATTTAAAAACAAGATTATATGAATATTAATTTGAAAATTCAGCGATAGTTCTTAAGTAATCGAACTTCCATGACACGAGGATATGTTAATTGAATTTATGGCTAAATTGTCTAACCTTCCTGACAGCTGAAGGGATGATGTAAATCCAGCTTGGGTCCATGCAGGAAGCAAATGTACTGCAAGTCCTCATGGTTCCTTGTATGGATATACCTTCGGCTGTTGCCAATCTATAACCTGATTATATATTGTATTGTCATATATAGTTAAATGTTTCAGAGTTCATTACTAGTTCTAAATTGGAATCTGTGATAAACTTGTTTTTTACTGTCCTTCGTTGACAATGTTTTATCATTTACCTTTATTTATTGTGAAATTATATCTTGTTTTTACTCATGATATGGCTGAAATATTGCCGATGTCACTTAAAATAGTAACTGACTCACTCACAATACTTAAAAATGCTATGCGCCCTTAAATCCAACATAAAGTTGACATCACAAACATGTGACTGAATTCAGCCATTGTTGTAATGTATTCATTAACCAGGCCGAACCGGGACTAAGAGACAAACTAAACTTTTATACAGAAAAGCTGAATTTGAACAAAGGGTGGAGATCTATGAAAGAAATCCACATATGGACAAACCAAAAATTACTGAAATCAGATTATCACTGAATATTACAAGGTGATAAAATCCCTAAGGAGAAACTCAAGGGGTCGCTCATAAATCACTTCCTAGAGCCCACTCCAACACTTACAACAAACAAGTGTTTGCCCACTAAAATGGCAATGTCCCCCGCCGCTAAAGATGAATGAATATTTATAACATATACTGAACATCATTGAAAACGCACCACCTGTATTAGTTTGGATTTCCAAGAGCATAAATAAGCAATCGGTTTAAATTTTACATATACTGAGTCAAAAAAGAAACTTCACATTCTTTCTTCAGGGCACTATAAAAGAACAAGAGATGGTAAGATGGTTAAACTGTTATTATTTCATTGCTGAGATCTGTGTGATGTACTCGATACACTGACAGTGCCATAATCAGTTCCATTAGGCTACACTGCCGTTCCAAAACATGGGTATACATAATGTCAAGTCACAAGAATAGAAATGCGAAATTTCTCAGTTCAAATATCGTGTATGGCCGCCCCGAGCATTCACCACTGCCAGACACCGTCTCCTCATCGACTGCCTGATGCTTGTGAACACGTGGTTGGGGATTCTGCGCCATTGCTCTTGCAAGGCAGCGCCAAGTTCCTGCAAATTCTGAGGTTGGTTCCTAAGACCACGAAGCCTTCTCCCAAGTGCATCCCAAACGTGCTCTATTGGATTAAGGTCAGGGGACCTCGATGGCCAGTCCATGACGTTGATTCCAGCGTTTTGAAGGAAATTTCGTGTCAACATCGCGGTATGCGGCCGAGCATTATCATGCTTGAACTGTATACCTGGGCCATGAGAGGAACGAGTTCAGGGGTGAGCACCTGGTCGACTTCCTGTACATAACATTGGGCATACTGTTCACGACGTCGTCTCCAGACTCTATGCCTGCCGTCCGCAAATCTGAGGGTAAACCTGGATTCATCGCTAAAGACGACTCGATATCCAGTCTCTCTGGGTCCATCGGAGGTGACGTTGAGCCCACAGCAGACGTTGACGTTGATGAAACGGCGTCAATATTGGCCCACGATATGGACGTCGAGAATGGAGATTAGCACCCCGCAACCGATTTCGAATGGTCTGTGAGGACAGTCGACCTCTAAACATCTCAGCCTGGTTCGTGTAGCCGGCAGAAATCTGTCACGTAGGTGACGTAGGACGATTTGACGGTCTTCTGCTCGTGACCTCACACGTGGACGACCCGACCTTGGGCGATCAGAAGTGGTGCCAGTTTGTTGTAGACGACCTCGCAAGTCATACATAGTACGACGGCTGCATCCCATTGCTCTTGCGACGTCAATAATTGATCTTCCCGCTTGCAACATGCCAACGGCAAGTTCACGCTGCACATTTGACAATCGTGGAATTTCAAGTACCGTTAGAACTGTGGTTTAAAAGTGTTTTTCAATTCTTGAGGCCAATGCAAACATGCATATGAAGAAAACTTCGATGCGAAGATCACGTGATCGACTGCACGTGCAAAACCTGATTTGGCACTAACATCATTTGCACGACGAATGGATTGGTTTGAGTAGGTTTTGCTAACGTTTTTCGAAAGATAGGGATCCCATTTCGGATACATATAGATGTATCATCAGAGAACATTTATTCATTATTTTTCAAATTACATTTTGTGAAGTTTCTTTTTTGACTCAGTATACTTTTGTAGTCCAATGATTGGTAAAGAAAAGAAACAAGAACCAATCCAGCAAACAGTGAAGTTTTAATTTAGCTGACCATGAAAGAAAGATGGTGTCAAATTGGAAAGTCAGTAACGTGTATGACCACCGTTAGCAGCAACACAAGGTGTGTAACGCCCCCTCATTGAACTGATAAGTCTCTGAATAATGGTTTGAGGCAATGCATTCCACTCTTGTTGCAAGGCATTCCCAAGTTCCCCAAGGTTGTTGATCTGTTGGCGACGTGAGAGGCATTGGCCGATGTAACCCCTCAAGTGTTCAATGGGAGACACATTTGGTGAAAATGCAGGCCATGGAAGTAGAGGAATGTTGTTGTTTGCCAGAACCTGTGTTGCAACACGTGCATTGTTCTGCTGGAATGTGTGCAGATCTTGATGTTGGTTAAAGAAGGGAACGACGTTGTTCTGAAGAATGGTGTCACGGTAGTAAAGGCCATTCACTCTGCCACGACAAACTACCAGAGCGGTTTTGTGAGGACAACTGACTCTATAAACCATAATACTGCCTCCACCCCACCGATCTGTTTGCACAAGACAGTCCTGATGGTAACGTTCTCCCCGTCGACGCCATACCCGTAGACGCCCGTCAGCATTTCGCAAGTGAAAACGTGACTCGTCGGAGGACACAACACCATGCCAACGTCGTAACAACCACAAACGATGCTGTTCAGCCCCCGTCGGCGTTCACAGCGATGTCTATCAGACAGGGTGGGTCCAACATAAGGGCACGGATACGGCGTCGGACGGTGGAAGCACTGATCAAACCACGTCGGCCTTGGACAGCGTTGGCAGTTCTGGCAGCCGGCAACGTACGATCCCGAATATGGCGCCGAACAATGTCTCGATCTTGGCGAGGGGTGGTAACACGTGCCTGTCCAGGACGTTGGCGGTTCCTGGTGGTTCCTGTTTGTTGGTACCTGTTGGTAAGTCTTATGATGGTGGATTGATGTCAACCAAATCGTCTGGCAATAATCCTGCTTGATGTGCCAACCTGCCACATGCCCAACGCCCGTTCTCGTTCCTCTGGTGACAATCTTGGCATTGCAAAATAAAATTTACTTGCGGAGGTACGGCTAAAATGAGAACGGTCTTTTGCAGACGGTCATTTATATCCCTAATCAGTATGTTTTTCGCATGCAATTTGTGCTCTTCGTGTGTGTTGTGCATGAATTTTGTTGTTGTCATGCGATGTGTTCCATGATGCGTTCAGGCAATCCGTTCTTTACTGTACAGAATTATTCATTGTCTTTTGTGTTATTAACAACATTTCTAACGTTCATTTTCACTCTCAAAACAATCCTATTACCATATTTCAAAATTTACAGGTGGTGCGTTTTCAATGATGTTCAGTATATCTACTACTTTCTATTCTTTGATCACATACGAGACGCCTGAAATGACTGTTGTCTGCATAATCACCCAATGTAGGCTGTCGACATAATTGAAGACATTTGGTGCAATGTTTTATGAGATATCCCGTTTACATAAGTTTGAAAAGTCGTTAAACGGGCAGTGTTACCGTGTAGATAAGTTCAAGGTTACCCAAATCGACTAGTGTCTGCATAATCCCCCAATGTAGGCTGTCACCAAATTTGGAAACATTGGGTACAACAGTTCACGAGAGATCGCGTTAACAAAAGTTTGAAAAGTGGTCAAAGTGTCGGGGTGACCTTGAAAATAAGGTCCAGGTCAGCAAAATCTACTGGTATCTGCGTAATTCCCATGAGATATCGCGTTAACAAGAATCGGGACGTACGTCGGACGCCGCTGAATACATACTTCCCAGTTCCGCATTGCGGCGTGAGACAATAATTGAAATCTAACAGACACTCCATGGTCGGTAAGGAGATAGAAATATATACGATTCACCCTCCTATCATGGCTTTCACACTAAAACATCGTTCTCACATTTCTGCCGATTCGTTTTCTTCAGAGGATATAGCTCAAACAAGGTTTACCAACCCTGATAATTGGCCTCGTTTTATTGTTATGAGTGCCCCTGGTGGTGGCTCTATTAACTTGAATCCCTTTGCTGTAGCAAAGGGCATTGAATGTTTGAAGGTTTGGCCGAAGAGGTGCTAATTGAATGCAGGAAACAAATACAACCACAGATTCAGCTCAAGACAAAAGCTTTAGCAAATGTTACTGTTCAGGTTTCTCCTCACAGGTCATTAAATACCAGCAAAGGCTTTGTGATATTGGAAGTTGGCTTTTAGACATGAGCGAAATTGATGCCGTGACTGAAATGCACTCCCAAGGAGTAACTCATGTCCAACGATTCGTGTAATAACGGAGTCTTCAAAGCATAATCCTGTCTGCTAACAGTGCATCCAACATAGCTGAAAGCAGGATATTACAACTTGAGGTTAGATACATTTATCCCCAAACCCTAGAGGTGTTATACTTGCCAAGGGTCTTGCCACAATCCAGCTGCATGTCAACTACGTGCTGGAACATGCAAAGAAAGTAGCCTTTGTGATACTACTCTTTATGCCAACAGCTCTGGCTGTCATCCGTCTTCATCCAAGGAATGTTCTTCCTGGAAGTTACAATCACAGATTTCGCGAGTGAAGCTTGAGCGAAATGTTTTAATCTTTGAAGAAAAACAGACTGTTCTTGCAAAAGAACATTCGGGCCCGACTTATGTCACCACAGTTTCGGATTCTGCCCTAACCTTCAAACCAAAACACGTTTCATGCAATTCAGTAGGTTGTTAGACGGACTTAAAGATAGCTAGGACATCTGCTCCTACTTTTGATGTCTGCAGAATTCAAGCAAGGCTTCCATATGTGACAAACCATCGTTCAGTCTAGCGCATTTTCTGAGAATGATACATCTGCATCTCAGAAACAAGCACCTAAATCAGACACAAATGTGAAACTATATGTAAAAGATAAATCCAAACCGAGCAATGAAATTTCCAACAACAATCCAACTATATGAGCCCCCAAAGGGGTAGATTAACCAGGTCCAAGTTTGGATCCTTTGAGGACATGGATGTGTCGACCATAGCCACGTTTGGGCATATAGCTTGTCACCCTCAAATGAAGGTGGGGTTAGATCTCCTGTCCGAGAGAAGAAATAATGTCCTCGCCTATAATTCGGTGATATTGAAGAGGACTTGGAACTAATTTAAACCATTTACATGTATAAGCCCAAGATTATATACCGTCAGCGTCCTGCATAAAAGAACCTGTCTGAAACAGACAAATAATTTACGTCAGTTTTATGCGTACCATTGTTTGTCTTCTCCGGGTGATAGAGCTTCTTGTGGACAATTTTATCCAAAGCCCAATTCCGCTCGATCCCGTACAGTGATTTCAGGCCCACTGTCAAAAGTTATACTCTGGACCTCATGCAAAAAAGGTGTGACACCCAAGCAGGAAGAAATAAACTTCAAGAATTCAAGCCAACAATACGTTATGCCTACTTGGGTTGTCAGTCAAGACGATGTCGTATTGGCCAGAGTCGGTTTACTCATGACTATCTGCTGAAAACGGATGGAGATGGACCTACCAGGTATGTCTCTTGCGATGAAGTGTTCACCATCAAGCATATTCTGCCTGACTGTGTGGAAGTGCAAGGGATGCAAATTATGATGCAAGAAATCTGTTTCCCGCTTGAGTGGGCATCATTGTTAACTACCTGAGGGAAGTTGACCTGTATCATAAATTGTAACTATGTCATAACAAATTGCTTGCTTTTGAATTTGATGCTGTGACATTTTCTGTTTTAAAAAAATAATGTAATGAATATATATGATTTTAACATAAAGCTCATTTGGACTTAAAATGCGTATTAATTCAGACTTGATCTCGTCACTATATGGCTGGAATAATGCCGATGTGACGTAAATCCCAACTCAACTCAGCTCACCCCACTTGAAACTAATCTTCAAGCCGTTGCAGTTCGACTTTAATAACAGGCAGCAATTACTTTGTACTCATTGTACATTCCGCCTTCATCAGCCGTTCAACTAACTGATCAGCAAGTTCTTTATATTATCAACTACCAAGACCCTGTTTTATCATGGGGGATTTGAATTGCCACTATCCACTCTAATAAAAACACCAAAAGTAAATGACTGTTGGATTTCATTCCAAATACTGTTTTATGCATTTATAATGACGGTTCAATTACATATTTGCATCCTGGTGCTGGAACTTATTCAACTCTTGGTTTGTCAATTACTGACTCCAACCTATTGAGTGAATTTGAATAGTTTGTTCACGATGACCTCTGTGGAAGTCACCATTCTTGGCGATTGTATGCGTAAAAAAATCAGTTCGCGCATGCTGATATCAAAGGTATGAAACATGATCCAGAAGTCAAATTAAAGGGCCCTAAATCTTATATTCACCATCTCAAAGATGGGTACCACTCATTGACTACTATTTTAAATATACCTGTTGAGAGGTTGGCCAAACATTCTTCCTTGTCTAATTATGTACCCCAATTTCAAAAGTATCAAAAACACCAAAAAAGAAAATCTGTTACTTTCAGTACTATCGATGACTTAGTGCGTTTGGAATTATTTGGCAAAAACGCTGTAATAAACAGAATGCAATGTCTATCGTTTTTTATCTAGAAAGAGCATATGACACTTCGTGGAAATACGGCATTTATAAGTTTTACATGGTTTGGCATTGAAAGGCTGTTTATCTCAATTTATATTCACCTTTTTAAATGACACAAAAACTCAAATCCCCGTGGGTTCTATACTGCATTATTATAATCAGGAGTAGGGTGTCCCACAAGGCAGTATCTATTTAGCATTAAATTTAACAGTTTAGCAAAGGTTTTAAATGATTCAATGATTGCTTTTTGTGGATGATTTTAGTACTTGTTGTCCTTGGTAAAATATGTATACTATTGTAAGGCAACAGCAGATTTGTTAATATAGGATTAATAAATGGAGTTTGCAAAATGAATTTTCAAAATAAAAAACTAATTGTATTCATTTTGGCCGACCATATAAACCATACAAAGATCCAGAATTATATTTAGAAAACACACCTATTAAAGTAGTAAAAGAAGCGAATAACTTGTGTATAATTTTTGAAGCGCATTTGACCTATTTTTGACCCATATTAAATACTTAAAAATTAGATGCCTGAAGGCCCTTGATTTGCTGCAAGTTGGGAGGGGTTCAGCGAACCCTCCTCCAACTGTACTTAGGCATGAGAATCAAACCTTTCCTTTCTGCTGCTGGCATTGAGCTAGAACATATATCTCCTTCCCACCTTTTTTCTACTCCTCCTTGGTGATTAGTGAGGCCACTGATTCTAGGCTACATGCTAATAGTTCACTTTTCTCAGAAGCATCCGAGATATAAACAGCTCTTTCATATATACCAAAAAACAACACCCCAAATATCAACAATATGTAATATTTTCTGACTCCCTCTCTTGCTTTCAAGCTATTAAGAATGTATAATAATTTCATTATACAATGATTTTGTTACTGGCCAATTATCGTCCTCTGTTGGTTACCCAGCCTTGTTGGAATTTTTGGAAGTACAAGGGCCGATTCTGGTCCTAATGCAGCAGTCAATAAATCTGTTACACCACGTCTTATTCCATACACTGATTATAAATCCGTATATCCGTGATCTAGTAATGCAAAAGAAGTGAGACAACCAAGTATGTATCAATAAAGGACAAGGTATGATAAGGGTGGTTTTTGGCCCACAAACAGAATTGGCTGAACACATGTTATTTGTTTAGAGACAAGATGGCTTTGTATAAAAAAGCTATTTTTTAAATGATTTGAGGCCATAATTTCAATGCAGAGGGGCCAAAAATGGGTTTTATCAGTTCCCATGAAAAAATAACAGGAAATCTGAAATATCAGTGTGCCATAATGACTAATATACAACTATAAGTTTATTTACATACAAACAGTGTCAGTTTTGCAACAGGTATTCATGATGAAGAAACATGTCAACATCAATCACAAGGTTTTAACTTCAAGGGGCCCAATTAGGGTTGCAATACATTGTGGACAGTAATTCAATTACTTGCCAATTGATTACCAAAAAGCTCATTATTCACAACTTTCTTTGCACACATAAACTATAGGTCAATTTTACAACACGTACTTATGATAACCAATCATGTCCCACGAAAAATCACAGGGGGCCCATTTTAGGTCTAATTACATTTTGGGCACAGCTTGATTTTAACAAGTTAGTGTTAAAAGTCAGTATTCACAACCGGTTTTAGCAAATATACAGTAAACATCTAATTCACAACATGTTATTACAATAACCAATCATGTTGCACTAAAAATCACAGGTCTTGACCTCAAAGGGGCCTATTTCAGGTGAAATTACATTCTTGGCACAGCTTGATTTAACACCATGTAAGTGTTAAAAGTCAGTATTTACAACATTCTTGCAAATATATACAGTAAACATCTCATTCTCAACATGTTGTTATAATAACCAATCATGTTGCACTAAAAAGCACAGGTCTTGACCTCAAAGGGGCCTATTTCAGGTGAAATTACATTCTTGGCACAGCTTGATTTTGACACCAAGTAAGTGTTAAAAAATCTTCAAAAAGTAATTATTCACAACTCATTCACTGTATAGATATATAAAACATCCACTTTCCCTCTTCATCCACATGGTCATCAATCTCTGAATCAGTTTCTGAATCACTGCCAAGAACTGCAGCATTCAACCGTGTATCACTAGAGTTGCTGGAAACTGGCATATTGTTTTGGTGTCTGCCATACCCAGATCTTCTCTCAACTGAAAAACAGATGACTTTATATCAAAAGAAAATTCTGTTTTAAAACTTTGATATTATAAATCTATTCAAGGGTAACATTACTTATTTATTTTCAAATGTCAGTAGTCTGGCCTTGAAGGCTTATGCAGATTTAATCACCACTGAGACATCAGTATTTCTGAAATTCGGTCACATTAAATTAGAAAATTGAAGAAAAAATATTGGATATTATTATGCTTACCTTCCACCTCAAGTTTTAAGTTCTTCTGAAATCAGTCCAAGCAAATTTCTCTTATCTGAAAACAAATATTTGAAATCATAAAAGAATTATCAATATGTTCAAGAAATTGGTGCTTTCTAATTTTTCTAATGCTAAACATGTCAATAGTATAGTTATATAGGGAAGGGAATTGACCTCCAAAAGCATAAGCAATTGTTGAGGCCACTTTTTGATCAATTATAGATATAAGATAAAAACAACTGTTAGAGCACATGAAAACAAAGGTAATCAGTCCTCAATTTTAATATGACAATTGAAACCAATAGTCATTGATTCTGTTAACATATTTTTAAGAAGAAATAGTGAATGCTTTAATTGATTATGTGATTTGTTTATTGGTAATTGACTGGCAGCCCACAAAATATCCATAAACTAATTATTTGTTTGATCAGTGCACCACTAATTAACAGCTCTGGACAGTTTGTAAATATTTACTTAAAGAAATTACCATACTAACATTTTGAAACAATGCTTACCTTCTACAAAGTGGAAAAGTCAGTGTCTTCAGGCTTAAACAAGATTTACATGATGTTAATTCAAGTTTGTTTGAACAGTGTAACTTACATTACCAAACTTAAGAAAATCTTTTTACAAAACTGTATTTCATGTGCACAAGTTTGGTCAGCCAATTTACAATGTTTAACTTAACTTTTGAAGAAGAAAAAAAGAAGAAAAGAAAAAAAACAGGATTTGAACCTGAATGTCTGATGACAGAAAAAAAATTGAGAGGCCATCACTGTAACCACTAGGCTACAGATTCTACTGTTACTATTTGTCACTTTAAGCTTATATATTACACTTTGCAACAATGTGTCACTTGACGTCTGCTTGCTTTTCATAATCTGCTAGACCTTGATACAATGTTCTTATTCTAATAATATTAAATGTAGCCTGATATATCCTAGAAAACATCAAGCTACATTATTTTTGTTAAAATGTGTATGTTTATACACAGTTACATCCTGTGGAATGCCAGTGTTACTTGACAGTGCCAGTAGACACAGAGGGGTTTGCTAAACAGATGATAGAGCAAATATGATAAAATTCTAGCATAATTACAAAGATTCTCACCTTTAGAATGCTGCCTGATCACATTGTGAAAAATCTTCTGATGTCTTCTTATTTTTCCAGCAGTGATCAACAGGGTCTCCAAAAAACTACCCTTGTTTTACCTCAAAGTAATCAGCCTTGAGAGTCCCTTACGATATTGAAATTTTTTAATAAACATGTTTGATAAGTTCATTTTAGTGCTCTAAAACATTCAAAATAGTAATGAATCATGGTACAGTTGTGTAAATGTGACAGATAGTTTTCAGAGATATTACTTTACGCCAATGTTTATTTTTGAGATGTTGTATGGGGCAATTTCATACAACAGAAAAAAATGTACTTTTTTAAACATTTTGATATGAGCAAAAGCGTGACCCACCACAATTTTTTAGGAGTGCATTCAAATTTACTCTCTTCATGTGTGGTGAAAAAATTGGGATGGGTCAAGCTTTTGCTCACACTTTTTTATCACTCTGAAAATGTGAAAATGCAGGTTTTTCGAAGATATTGTAAAATAGGTTAACTTTGAGGTCTTCAAAGAGGAAAAAAACAGCACTAAAACATATAAAAAAAACATATGGAGGTAATTTCAACAATTTATTTAGCATTTTTTATGCTAAAATTATCATGTTGTAGAACTTTGAATATCATGAAATTTTGTGGGCCAATAAGGGCCTTTATCATATCTTGTCCTTTCATCAAACAAAACCAACACTTGGTTACACCCACTTGGGTAGCCAGTCCAGATTTGATGAGGTCTTCATGCATGCTTTTTGTACCCCTTGTGATGAACGAATCATGGTCTTTGTGATGACTGAGTTTATGTTTCCATCACCAGGGGATAAATATTTCAGCGTAACAACAGTTTATGTTCTTTTGGTAATGTTAATTACTGAACTAATTGTCAATAGTTTGTTTGATATGTATTGTAGACAAATGTATTTCTTTTATAATTGGAGGTTTAAATCAGTAGCTGAGATTGTTAGTGGCTGTATCCTAAGAGGGGGTTAAACAATTGTAAACTTATTGACCTCCTGAGTGGACACGTGAGTTCCAAAACATTCAAAGTAAATTTACAGTTGGTTTAAATGTTATTTTCCGAATTGCTTCCACCTGTGCTGGATAGGGCTGTACCTTACCTTGATTTACAACATGACCTACACATGTGCCTGTGCAAATTCACGTTTCGCCAAGTTTACATTGAACTTTGCTTTTTTGTGAGTGTCTCAAAGACGGCACTGCTCGCCTCCATGTGTCCATCCTACTCAATGGAAAATCATCATTGATGAACGCTTTGTAACCACCAAGATCGTCTGTAATGTCAGTGATGAGACGCTGGAAGATGGCTGGAACGTTCACATGGGATAACTTTGTTATGAAAAAGTTCATGTGGAGTCACAAAAGCTGACAAACTCTTGGCAAGCTCACTCAGTAGACTCTGCCAATACCCTTTGATGGGTCAAACTTGCTGACGTATGTTGCCTGACTGAGTGTGTAGTTAGTTATTCCTTTAATGGTTGACAGTTAGTGTTAGAAACAATGTTCACCCATTTCATGTATATATGCAACTGTAGTTACTATCAGGCTATTGCACAAGAATGAAAGGATAATTTGCTGACTTGGTTGATACATATCATCATATCCCAGAGTGCTCTTGATGTCAGTCACTAGATGCCTGGTCGGGGCACGATTACATATACACAGGCCGTCGTCATAGAGCTGGAACGTTCCTGAGCAAGGCGATAAACAACATTGAAATCCAGTTTTGTCAATATGTTTCCCAATGCTATTAATTCTCTTTGGTTGGCTGCCTTGTCATGTGTCATGTAGCCTTCTTGTAGACGACGTTTACAAAAAGTGGATTTCTTTTTTTGAATGAGAGAAATTTGAACATCTCATCACCGTTATTCCTGGTATATAGTGACGAGACCAAGTTGACACACTTATACAATTGTTTTATAACTACAAAGTTTTATTTTGGTGCAAATTTGTTTTGGTCATTTATTCATGGCACTGTTATTTACAACTGTTTAAAACACAGGTTATAAGCCACAACGAAACAAAGCGGGGCCACCTGGATGGAAATCATAGGGACTTCAGCTTCCTGCTGCAGGATTGTCATTGTTACCCTTGCTATTGTTTTTTGCACGCAAAACCAGCCAATACTTACAATACTGTTTAATGACAGCTACATTAACAGAAATTACAGGGGTATAATCACATTACAGGTCTACAATCACATGGGCAGTGCATTCGATAATATCTGTTGAGACATCCACGTTCCCAAATTAGAAAAAAGCATTCAGTTGTTCGTATAAATATTTACATTTCACGATTAGGTTTGATTTCCGGTTTGATAATGTAAATTCAAAATAGTTTATTTCGATGAAACAGTAATATGTCTGGGAACTTTGATCTTTTGCATCTCTTGTTTGCAGCACATCCTAGGACGTGGATTTCAACAAGCAAAATCACTTTGTAACCATTATTTAGGTTTCAAAAATGGTTTAGGTGCACCTAATGGGTAAATATGATTAAAACGAGAAAAATGTTTGTGTTTCTGCTTGAAACAGACATTTGAGAGTACTACCTTATCGTTTCAGGCGGTCAAATATCTCTTTCGGATTACACACAGCAGACTGCAGACATAGGTGTTGTACTGCTCAAACTTGAAGAGGAAGGAGGTTCAGATGGATTTATGTCAGTCACTATCAACATAACACACCCTGAAGAATTTTTTATTTCAGTAAACAAAACAATCACGGTTTTTTCTGGTTTTAACACGTTTCGTTTCGGCGTTGGAGTCGCAGACGACACGGTAAAATTTTAAGACTAATATTCTTTACAAAAATAACAAAATCAGTTTCATATTCATAAAATTCCATGTGCTGAAGGCAGAGTCCACTGTACGATTCAGATTATACAATGAACCATGCCTTTATGATTCACGACCAAAAAGTGATCAAACTAGTAATCAAAAGGTGAGTGCATGTGAATCTTACTATCACACAGTGGTCCGAATGGGCTGATGATGGAACTTGCTCTACAACCTGTGGATCTGGATCACTGATGCAGTCTCGGACACGGAACTGTACCCAATCTACCTGTTGCCCAACCGACTTTACATCAAATGAGACGAGAACAGTGGAATGTGAGCTTTGTTCCTGTCCAGGTTAGTAGAAAGAACCGTTTAGTGAGTAAATATTACGATGTGTAATGCAACTATGTCACACTGTGTACGTGTGTTCACCTGATACACGTCAAGGAGTGAACAACGTCTATGGTTTCTCCTATAGACGAGCGACGGAGTACGGCATGGTTTGTTTTGCGCAGACACAGTAAATGAAATATATATCTGTGTTATGAATTAATCACAATTTCCTATTCTGAGTGCATTACCTACCTGCAGCTGTTTAGTTTCATACTCTGCATCCATGTCTGTTTGATTGTGCCCTTGGTCCCTTCGCCTCAGTTATCAGTGAGTGGACCGAATGGGCTGATAATGGAACTTGCTCTACAACCTGTGGATCTGGATCACTGATGCAGTCTCGCACACGGAACTGTACCCAATCTACCTGTTGCCCAACCGACTTTGCATCAACTGAGACGAGAACAGTGGAGTGTGAGCTTTTTTCCTGTCCAGGTTAGTAGAAAGAATCGTTTAGTGAGTAAATATTACTATGTGTAATGCAACTATGTCACACTGTGTACGTGTGTTCACCTGATACACGTCAAGGAGTGAACAACGTCTATGGTTTCTCCTATAGACGAGCGACGGAGTACGGCATGGTTTGTTTTGCGCAGACACAGTAAATGAAATGTATATCTGTGTTATGAATTAATCACAATTTCCTATTCTGAGTGCATTACCTACCTGCAGCTGTTTAGTTTCATACTCTGCATCCATGTCTGTTTGATTGTGCCCTTGGTCCCTTAGCCTCAGTTATCAGTGAGTGGACCGAATGGGCTGATAATGGAACTTGCTCTACAACCTGTGGATCTGGATCACTGATGCAGTCTCGCACACGGAACTGTACCCAATCTACCTGCTGCCCAACCGACTTTGCATCAACTGAGACGAGAACAGTGGAGTGTGAGCTTTGTTCCTGTCCAGGTTAGTAGAAAGAATCGTTTAGTGAGTAAATATTACTATGTGTAATGCAACTATGTCACACTGTGTACGTGTGTTCACCTGATACACGTCAAGGAGTGAACAACGTCTATGGTTTCTCCTATAGACGAGCGACGGAGTACGGCATGGTTTGTTTTGCGCAGACACAGTAAATGAAATATATATCTGTGTTATGAATTAATCAAATTTTCCTATTCTGAGTGCATTACCTACCTGCAGCTGTTCAGTTTCATACTCTGCATCCATGTCTGTTTGATTGTGCCCTTGGTCCCTTCGCCTCAGTTATCAGTGAGTGGACCCAACTTGCCCTACGACCTGTGGGCCTGGGACAATAACGCAGTCTCGGCCACGGAACTGTACCCAATCTACCTGTTGCCCAACCAACTTTACACGAAGTGAGACGAGAACAGTAGCGTGTGAGATTTGTACTTGTCCAGATAAATAGAAAAATCCGTTAGTGGTAAGGGGATAGAATGTATGATGTGTATTTCAGTTAAGTCTCGATGGCTTAACAAGTCAATTGATAAGAAGAAGGCATCGTATGATTCAGTTAGATTCAACCACTATATTAATTGTATTTCTTTCTTGAAATCACAACCCATCGGCGCTTCTACAGGAATGAAGTGTCTAAACAGTCAGTGTTTCCAAAAAGGAAAACACGGGTAATGTGTAGATCATCTAAGACGCAATGGCCTCAACAGGTCATTTTATATTACTATGGAGCGTCTGGAGTTCACAGTCAACCTCTTGACTGGAATCTGACAGTAGTGGAAGCATCCGTGATAGCTTCATTGAAGCCTAGCACTTGTTCGTTAACATTTCTCAGCAGCTTCCTTCAGCTTGTTTGCCAAAGATGGGTAAGCTTTGCAGACACAGTAAATCTTCCCCACGTGCAAAAACATGTCGACTTGGTAATCACTTAAATAAAGCTGTATCCTCGAGGTGGTTAACGCATTGTAAAATTATTGTCCTCCTGAGAGGGTACGTAAGTCCCGAAACATTCAAAGAAAATTTAAATTTACCAACTGTTTTAAATGTAGTATATTTGTCATTTTAATTGTGTCTAAATTTGACTACAATCGCCAGCTGCTGAAGAGTTAATACAAATCCAGCAAGGGTCCAGCTGTCAGTCCTCATGGTCCCTAGTGTGGTGATCAACCTTCAGTTGCTGGTGACCCTACAGCCCGTTTTTATCCCCGTATAGAAACGGGTTCCGTCCGTGCGACCATTGCATGGCAACAAGTTTAGGCTTCAAGTGAATTTGGTGGTAGTGCTCCTTTCTGGAGCAGGTCATAAAAGCCTTTCAATGTTCTCCTTCCACTTTGCTGTATACAGTCCAAAATAATTGACATAATCATAACTAGTAGACATATTCATAAAGAGTATTTTGCCGTTGCGGGGGATATTGATGACTCTCTTCTTGTTTTATATTGTGCTGTTGTCTCTTGTAATGCATTTTTATGATAGCGTACTTGTTTTAAATTAAGAGCTGTCATAATCTAGTATTTTACTGTCCTTCGATGACAGGTTTTTACGTTCTAAATTTATTGATTTTACTATTGATATAAATTGAATTGTTCTCGTCACGATATGGCTGCAATATTGCCCACGTGACGCTAAATACTACCTCACTCACTCTCTAAAATACAGTGATACAAACTACCCTGTGCTGACATAGCTTTTTGAGAAAGGAAAAGTAAAAGATGTAGTCAGGTATGTAAACGAAAGTCTCAAAACTTAATTCTCACTTTGCATTCGTTGTGAACTTGTAGCATGGACGCACGATGTAAGTTTTCCGTTTTCAAATATTCTTGTTACTCTGTCTTGATTTCATATTCAGTTATCGGTGCCTGGTGCCCATGGGCTGATAGTGGTCAGTGTTCGGTGACGTGCGGAGACGGAACAAAGATACAGGCTCGCGATCGGGAGTGTACAAATACTTGCACGTGCTCTGACTGTGTTAAACACGAGGAGAGAACAGTCACTTGCAACTGTTACCCCTGCAGTAAGTGTCTTGATATTATTGGGATATCTTTACCGTCACTGATTCATTTTTTTGGAAAGGAGCCCAAATAAACGTTGTTCACAAAACGACATACATGATGGCAAGCGGATAATGAATCATTGTAAAGGCAAGGGGAAATTATCTTCTTTGTAAACCAACTGGTTATGTAGCTGGAAAATTGTAAAGAATCACTCCATTGTCATTTTTGCAAGGTATGGACATTGACAAGTGTACAACTACTTATCCCACATTTGTCTTAGTACGAATATTTGTGCATCACTTGTTGATAGCACAGTCTTTAGAAGTTACAACTTACGATTTTAATCCGAATAATTTCAAAACTATCGATTTTCCTGATGAAATGTCGTGTTAACAGGAACATTGTTTCCATTATGCAAAAATCATATCTGTTCAAATACATTCAGAATAAAACCGGTGGGGGTTTTGGATACAAGAAGATACAAGAAGCCTGTGCTTTTCGCAAGCGGTGACCAAATGACTTGCGGTCATGATTACTATACTGACCTAGTGATTACATTCGATCATTACATTTCAATCAGTTGGTTCGGTGCTTATGTCTGTAATGTATTCCGTAGAGGTTTGGGTGGGGTGTTCCTTACCCCATGCATGTGCACCAAGACACAACGAGGGAGAAGTGTCAACCTTCGTGTTTTATTCAAGATGGCTAACTGATCCATACATTACGTCATCATCCTCGTGTAGATGACGTAATCAGAATACGATGTGCAATAGGGTTGGTGTTACAACTACTTATAGCAAATACACTACAATGTCCATCACTAGATTGTCTGGTCCAAATCGGATTGCTATATGTCATCTACATACAGCTGGTATATTGCTGCTTGCAGCGTTCACAACTAAACCGTTTCTACTGCAGCTTCGACTTGGAACAGCTGGTCAGGATCGGGACGGCCGAATGGGAAGAAACGGCCTCGAAGATGGAGACGGCCAAGGGGACGGAAACGAAACAGATGGTCACGGAAAAGACGGCATCGATGGACAGGATAGTCTCGTCAAGACTTGGCTGTTTACTCAGCTTTATGGAACAGGTGAATACTGCTTTGTGCATGGTTAAACAGTTTCCAAAACCCTGCTTTGGAAAGATTGTGTTGCAATTTGTCTTAAGTGAAGCCTAATGTTTATGTTCAAGTATGATCATTGTTATGGTTTAAGGAATTGTAGCATCTACAGACACAGCAATATATGTGCGCGAAACATAGTTGCATTATTCATTGAGAGTTAGTGTCGCATGCTTATTTGTAAGATCTAGACGCTTGGATACTTTGTTTTATCTTTTTTAGTTTTTAGTTATTGAGGTCGAGCACTGGAGGTACTTTGGTACGAACTCGTATTAGATGACATGAGAAAATGAAAGTGTTTGCAAACACGTCTCTAGTTTACAACACGAGTGTGAGATACCTTGATGATAATTTCTAAACTTTCCTCACGTCCTCCTTGGACTTTTATCTAATCGTGTCCAGTTGTGACTCAACTTAGACAAATTGTTTGCTGGGCATTCTATAAGTTGGTTACTCAAAAATGAAACATACAATTTTATGGATGACAACCTCTTATTTATTGCAAAGAGCGACGTTTCGATGTAGATTCTCACATCGTTATCAAGCTAAAAGTGAATACAACCAGATGTAGAGGGGTATATATACACAGTGTGATTTGACAACAGCAGATTAACATTAACAACAACATGAAATTGAATAACGAAATTCGCCGCCACAAACCTTTGATCAACAGAGACCACATTAATCCCCCTTGTTTATTGGCTTCGTTCCCAGTCTCATTTGTTGTTCTTAGTCTCCCACTGGCCTCCCATAATTATGTACCAGTTATTCAATATATATACCTCTCTACATCTGGTTGTATTCACTTTTAGCTTGATAACGATGTAAGAATCTACATCGAAACGTCGCTTTATGCAATAAATAAGTTGTCATCCTTAAAGTTGTATGTTTCATTTTTGAACTTAGTCAAGTTGACAAAAACATCACCGATGATGACAGTATTCACGTGTGTATTTTACCGTGTTTGTTTTCGAAGCTTTGTATGCAATATATGAACTCGTGTCTGTTGCAGAAGGCCAGACGCATCCATCAGCAGCTATTCTGACAGACATGTAGACCCTTCTCCGGATATCCAAATAAAAGGTGCAACTTACTTCGTGTCGAGTTATTTATATTGTCATCAACCTAACGATTGACAGGTATGTGGTTGTCAAGGACCCCTTCAGAAACAACGTCATCGATTTCGATCATGTTGTGTTCTGGAACAAAAAAATTACCTGTTCATCTATCTGAAAAATGGGTTCCCGAACGGACTACGATGACTGGTTACACCCATTCCATAATCAAGAACGTAACTGTTGCATGTACACGGATATATAACCATTGTTTTGCATTTAGCCAATCCCAAAGTGCCAAACATGGCATTATATCACTTGGCGTATGAAGTGTCATGAAAGGTTTGATGAAACGTCAAATGAGATAGGCACTTGTCCTAACCTGATATATCTCAGGCAGTACCATGATTTGCTAACTTTGTTTATAAAAGGTCCTAAAAGTCCATGACAAATCTCTGCCAAAAGCAAAATATTCTGCCCCACCGGTGGCAGCTGCCATTACCAAAGGCGATGGCGAGTTAATTGTTTGTCTGAAACACGGGCAATTACAAATGTATAGTATATTCTCGGTCTTTCTGTGTGATATACACTGATATATAGTTATGGTTGTGCATTTACCCAATGCCTAAGTGCTAAAATGTCATTTTATCCCTTGAAGTATGAAGTGTCATGACTGTGCAGTGTAAGGAAGGAATCTAACGAGTTCCACAAGCACGAGTGCCAATGTCAAAGGGCAGATGATGTCAATTTGTTTACATCCGAGTCTGTTTCACATTCTCCTACACAACACAATAGTGTTTGAGGTGAGCTGGAACGTTATCTGAGATGCAAAGAGATGGCACTGGTTCTAACCTAATGTATCTCAGGCAGTACCATGACTTGCTAAATTTGTTTATAAAGAGTCCTAAAAGTCCATGAGAAATCTCTGACAAAAGCAGAAAGTTCTGCCCCAACGGTGGCAGCTGTCATCAACAAATGTGATGGGGAGTCAATTGTGGGGCTGAATCACGGGCAATTACAAATGTACAGTACTAATCAAAATGGGGAATTGTATCAGACATTAACTTTGTCACTCATGCGTCAGATTGGTAGATATGTTACACATGTCTGAAACATTGAATGTCGTAACCTTGATCAAACACCTTATGAGCAAGGGTAGTTTGACGCTGTATGAAATCAAGGAGTTTGATTGATTGTACATTAAAGTCTGCGACATTTAAACCAAGAAAAGACTTCACGAATATGTTCGACGTATGGGGAAAGTCTTTCCTCTTTTCATACAGTATTTTGGAAGATGTGTGTCACTGTTCAAATTTAGGCACAAATCTAAAAATGAAAAACGATGACGAATTCTCGTCAGTCTCCTTTTCTTCTTCATGAAAATGAATGTGCTGTACCTTATTCCTAAAAATGAAGACATATCTATGAAAATCTGACTTTAAAAGTAATATCAATATTTCAGTAATTTAAATGATTTCAGTAAATATGTATAATTTTGTTTCTTAAATTTCAGGAATTATGTATAATTATAGAAAATGTCAGTAAATATACATAATTCCTGAGGGAATCAGACATTATACATAATTACTAAAATTTTCAGTAATTATACATATTTACTGATTATACATATTTCCTGTAAAATATATACTCATTGATCACATGATCAAGCACAAAGTTTTTGGTAACTGACGCACAAAATCAGACCCGTGTACACCACCAAGATAACAGTAATGTGACAAGTAGAGCTCTACTATAATAACACTTACGCAGTAAGTGAATATAACTGAATCAACTGATCTCTCAGTGATGTGGCTCCTCACTCTCTTCTAAGTCACATTCCTCACTGGGGGCTCCATTTTATAGCAGGGTAGGGGTGGTACTCTTTGATTGTAAACAACGCCTGCTGGGATGTGAACTGTGACTTACGCCACAATTTATTGAGCTCAGATATATGTATTTTGTTTTGTTTTCACCCTGTAACATAATAATAAACAATCAATAAAACAGCCATAACACATCTAAACTACAGTAATCTAGGACATGGCACATTACAATTACTGATAATAATTATATATCTGTCAAAATATATTTAATGTTATACAAATTACTCAAACTGCATCACTTCCGAGAAAGCATAAGTAATAAACAAATGCAGTTTACAAGAAAGGATTATATATATTGTACTAAGACATGAAATATATTAGCAGCAAAATATCACAATATCCATCATAATAGGGAACATATATCACTCTACACATACTTGTAGCAATAATATACATGAAATATAAACATATTAAAAAAATAAAATACCTACCAAATATATGGTACTCAGGTGACAGTGAGCAACGTTTACCTTACATTAGCGTCATTCAGCTTGTCCCATCTATAAGTAATAGCATAATTTTAAGTATATTCTGCTAACTTATCATGATAAAACATATATCAGTCTAAGACTAACCAAATTCTGAAATAGCTATTATAACATAATTATAGACAAACCTGCATAAATAATTTGTATATATAAGATGGACGCTAAGCAGGCACACAAGCATCATAAAATGACTTCATAAAATGTTACTATATTACCAATAAAGTTATCATAATAAGCATGATGCAATAAACATGAAAATCATACCTCTAAACATACAATATTCGACTTACACTGTTCTTACAACACATTCATACCTTCACATCACACAATATTGAAACCTAGGTTTTGTTAAAAAAGTATATATTAATTTATAAATATTATTTGGGATGGGGGAACAAGAGGAACTCATACCCTGACGTTAAACAGATAGTAGTTGTAGACCAAAAAGAGCAGAAATCAGACGTCTGTCAAAATGTCACGTCCTATGTGTAAGGTGCCTCTCTTGTGCAGCTGTATGTGGTAGACTGATTAAAATGTGCTGATGTTAGTAAAGAAGAAACAGACAACATTAAACTTACCAATCAGAGATCAAGGAAAAGTTTGCCCTCTGAGTATTTCAAGTGGCACAAACATAACATGTACCATCAGGTAGACAACATGGCCAACAAAGATGGCCGCTACGCAGGCACACATGCTTGTGTGTCGACTGACTTTCAAAACATGTTACTATATTACCAACAAAGTTATCATAATAAGCATGATACAATAAACATGAAAATCATACCTCTAAACGCACAATATTCGACTTACACTGTTCTTACAACACATTCATACCTTCACATCACACAATATTGAAACCTAAGCAAGAATGGAAAGAGTTCCTATCGTTCCCCCATATTCTTTCTTCCCCATTTTAACAGAGCTAGCGCTAAGTGGTTCGACCCTATATATTTTAATTAATTTTGGGGCATTTTAGCTACATGTATTTTTGTGAGTTCTTTATTAATTGCTGTGTTAGGTTTTGTTAAAAAAGTATATATTAATTTATAAATATTATTTGGGATGGGGGAACAGGAGGAACTCATACCCTGACGTTAAACAGATAGTGGTTGTAGACCAAAAAGAGCAGAAATCAAACGTCTGTCAAAATGTCACGTCCTATGTGTAAGGTGCCTCTCTTGTGCAGCTGTATGTGGTAGACTGATTAAAATGTGCTGATGTAAGTAAAGAAGAAACAGACAACATTAAACTTACCAATCAGAGATCAAGGAAAAGTTTGCCCTCTGAGTATTTCAAGTGGCACAAACATAACATGTACCATCAAGTAGACAACATGGCCAACAAAGATGGCCGCTACGCAGGCACACATGCTTGTGTGTCGACTGACTTTCAAAACATGTTACTATATTACCAATAAAGTCATAATAAGCATGATGCAATAAACATTAAACTCATACCTCTAAACACCCAATATTCGACTTACACTATTCTTACAACACATTCATACCTTCACATCACACAATATTGAAACCTAAGCAAGAATAATGTTTATGATATGTCTATACTTAACTCATTAAGCCCGCGAGCCCCATCACTACTCAACACCTGGAAGCCCTCGCTGATTGCCCACTCTCTGTACCGAGACTAATTAGTGCTAGTCACACCTGATTTCCCTGGCAGGTTTCGGGGATCACAGGAAACTGTCTAGTCGTACAAACAAGTCCTGATTGTTTAATTGTGTCGTAAAGATATATGTTGAAAGAAATTAGGTGTGAATACATGTCGTGTATTGCAAGCTTTATGTAATTTTATTGCAAGTTTCTCTTGTAGACCTTTTGTCTACATTTATATTTTATCACAAAATGCATACACATGTATTCTTTGTATGTAACAGATGAGACACACGTTAACAAATTCTCTCTCCTATATCATTGTGTGAGGTTTAAATTTACAAAACATCTATGACAATGACATACTGTAAAGAAGAATTTACTTTCATACTTTATAATCTTCGACGAAAATAGCGGTTTTGCAGATACATTTCTAGTGTTTACGAATTATTTTAATGAAAGTACTATTACGCTAGTCTGTGACTAGCACAAAGCACATTCATAGTATTGCACTTTATTTCATACAGATTTAATGCAGAAAACATACGTGACCATACAAACATACATATACAAAATGTATACTACATATTCCTTGCACAGACATAAAACGAAGAGTCACGTGATAGGGCGTGATCAAATTTCCCTAATAGAACGTTCGGTATCTCAACTGTTCAATGTAGTGGCTGGTCATATGTTATCTGCGACCAATCGTATCATGAGATACCTGTCACAGAGGAAAGGACAGGTGATGGGGCGTGGGCGAAATTTCTGAAGAGCACGTTTGCTCACTCAGCAGCTTGGATAGAGATTGGTTATTGGCTATATCCTTGACCAGTCGATATGCTGGGTTTCGGCTTTATCAACTCAAGCTATCATGTAACAGTTTGTGTATTGTAAACATACACACTGGTAACGATGTCTGAAATATACACATAAGACAAATAGGAGTAGATAGTCACTTTGGCGAGTTTATTTGTCCTCATTTTAGTGTTTTTCGATAAGTTAAACAAAGCGATTGAAATCCAACAACTGAGTAGAGGTAGTATTTATTTTCATATACATTTTATGCACACAACTAGTACATAAAACATAATGGTTTGCTGTACATGTAAATATAATCTTTACCTTGATACGAATGACTATCCAAACTAGAGTACACGCATTACAGAATTCACGAGGTGACACTATACTGAATTATTATAGTGTATAAACTTGCAGTTGACACCCCCACCCCCAATATTTATGAAGGTGGGCGTGCCTATATCTTTACTGAATACAAACGAGGTTCATAAGATTACAGATGTGCATGCATGTATACACATCACAGAGAGGGGCGTGACTCCATAAAGCAAGATGTCCAATGATATAACAGCGCATCTGTTTATTTTACACTTGTCACGGGACAAACCTTTCAACAAGGACGTAACTACATATGCATTCTACCGGAGGCTGTTATTTCAAGGTCGAAAGAGGCGTTCAATTATCTCATTACTGTAATCTGCTTGAATGATTATACGCATGTGTATCAATACCGTAACTGATATACTATCCAGCTTTTATTGACGATGGATCAATAGAGACTGAGTTGATTGATACACGTGATAATTGCACCAGATCGGATAATTACAGAGATCAAATACAAACGTTGTACAGAATACTCATGTAAATTGCATAGAAAACTGACAATTCAAATCAACATGAAACTTTCAACAGCTTGAACAAAAATGCTTGAAATACCTTTGTATGGCTTACATGTAATAACTTATTATTATTAGTTCTGTCCATGTGTGACAATGTTTTGAATTACCAACTTAGTCTTTTGTAACAAACGTAGTAAAACATTTCATTGTTGTAATAACACTGACATGTATATATGTATTCGATGCAAAGGCGCGACTTATCACTTTATATTCGCTTAGGTAACATTACGAACTTTAGATTATGGAAAACAACTAGTTACAATTCAGTAAACTTCAAATTAGTAAGTTCAATTATGTTTGATCTATTCGAGCTTGGATGTATAATTACTTTTGTTTATACAGTATGTTTCAGTATATGAAACATGACAACGTAATGATGCCTAAAAAGTAAATTCAAACTATTCTATTGTGTTTGAATTCTTTGTATGTCCTTGAAATTTCGTATATTGTTTCCTATTTATTAGGTAGTTGAAGGAAATATAATTTTTAGTAACGTCTAAACCATTACATCTAATTCAATCAAGGTGCATACGAAGTATTTTAGTATCCATTCCCAAGGAAGAGTACCAGGCACTTACCTCTGTAAAAACACCATAATCCCCTTTCTCGCCGACATGCGTTCATTTGCTAAACATTGTACAAGCCTATGATAATGATTAGCAATTGTTATCAAAACACTTTAAATACTTCTTCTGATTGATACCAAAGGTGGGATCGCTCGTAAGAAAAGCTAACATTTGCTCAGTACTGCTAAATTGGTTGAAATAATAGGTACAGTGCGATTTTTAAAAGTACAACACACATGTGCGTCTCTCGCTGAATAAGAGGTGCTTTCTGTTGACGACTGTATGTGGCTCTCGCTGTGAGAAACTGCTAAATACCTGCCCCATAAACACGTCACTCGCTGTGAGGAGCTGATTAATTTGCACCATATATGCGTCTCTCGGCCTTAATGAGTTAACTAATAACATGTCCATAATTAAGTTAATTGACCTTAAACAGATAGTAGTTGTAGACCAAAAAGAGCAAAATCAGACGTCTGACAAAATGTCACGTCCTATGTGTAAGGTGCCTACTTTGTGCAGCTGTATGTGGTAGACTGATTAAAATGTGGTGATGTTAGTAAAGAAGAAAAAGACAACACTAAACTGACCAATCAGAGATCAAGGAATAGCTTGCCCTCTGAGTTAAGAACAAAAGGACACCCTGCTCTCCAACAATAATACAATTGAGCCCAGATACAGCTAGGGGCAATCAAGTTGGGGACAAATACCAAACATACATGCTGGGATACCTCCAGCCTTATTTCCATCAACATTTGTGGCTCACTCTGGCTCTTCATCCCTGTGCTCC
The DNA here is from genome assembly GCF_003918875.1 of Haliotis rubra. Taxonomy (NCBI): domain Eukaryota; kingdom Metazoa; phylum Mollusca; class Gastropoda; order Lepetellida; family Haliotidae; genus Haliotis; species Haliotis rubra. The sequence continues at coordinate 1,039,812 of NW_025764904.1, read as the reverse complement.
TCATGCAGAGCGGCATCTGTTACAACTTCAGCCTCACTTTCAGATGGCCTATCAGCCGGTACACCAGCTGACACTAAGGGTTCTTGTGAGGTCACGGGAACAAAACAAATATCTTCGGAATCGTCCTCTTGATCCTGACACAAATCTTCCTGTTCCTGGGTTGATGATCCAGATGGAGCAAATGGCCTTGGAATCGGGATGGTGCACCTGGGACTGCTTGTGGCAGAGATCCTATGGGAAGAAGTAAATTCCTGTGGAGGGACCTCCATTTCCCGTCGTTTCTCTCCTTCCCTACTACAAACACAGGTATCGCAGGATCAGGCTGATGAAGAATGACATATACATCCTTTTCCCACTTGTCAGCAATCTTGTGTTTCCCATCGAATGCAACGATCTTAACCAGCACCCTATGTCCAACATGGCAGCTCTGGCTTTGATGTCATAGTTGGGCTTCTGTCGTGCTTGAGACTTGGTGGCAACTTCAGCAGCGAGTTCATATGCCTGTGTCAGCCAATCTTTCAGGGACATAGTGTATTCCAACAGAGACTTTGCCTTGCTTGGTTAAAGATCCAGTCCGAATGCTAGGTCTACAGGAAGTCTCGGCTGTCTTCAGAACATAAGAAAGAATGGTGAATATCCTGTTCTGTCGTGCATGTACGAGAAGCATGTACGAGAGGACCAACATGGCTCTTCCGGTCCTTCTTTTCACTAGCATCCAAGGTTCCAAACATGTTCAGTAGCGTTCTGTTGAACCCCTCACACTGTCCATTTCCCATAGCGTGGTAAGGAAAATATTCATGGAATGATCAACCTGTGTGAGATTACACACCTTCTTCAGAAGATTTCCCTGAAAGTTTGCTCTTTGGTCTGAGTGGATCCTCTTGTGTCATCTGTAATTAACGACAAAGTTCTTGAAAAATACCTCAGCTGTTGGTCGAGCAGTCATGTTTTTGGTGGGATAAGCCTGGGCGTAGCCGGCAAAATGATCGGTGACCACTAGTATACACTGTTGTCCTCCCTTGGATGGTTCCAGTGTAAAGAAATCCATGCAGACCAATTCCAAGGGCTGTGTGGTCTTGATACTTACGAGTGGTGCCTTTACTGTGGTTCCGCTTTTCCTCCTGATACATCTGTCACACTGGCTGACACGATTCTCGAAGTCCTTTGTCATTCCAGGCCAAAGAAGCGATCTCGTATGAGTGAATTGGTCCTGTCGCATCCTGGATGTCCAACCTGATCGTGAAGGCAGCGCACCACAGACTGGTGACATCTACTAGGCAGAACAAGTTGTTCACAGGTTTCACTGTGCACGGATGTAACTCGATACAGGACTCCTCTTTTCAGTTTGAGACTTGGAAAGGTCTTAAGGAGACCACTCATCTCAGGATCTGCTAAGCAGTCACTTGCTCTGGGCTTGGTTCCGTTCCTCGCATGGGCCATGATACTATCCAACGCTGGGTCTTTGACTTGGGCTCTCCTCAAATCACAGGCATTGACATCACACTTATCATCACTGATGTTCAGACCTGGCCCTTGAAGGATGTCAGATGAAACAAATACACTCTCTACTAGGCTAGGGGTTGATGTCATGTTGCAGATGGCGCTAATAGAATCTGCTGAAATCTGTCTGGTAGTCGACTGATCTTGGGGTGTCGGAAGTCGTGACAATATGTCAGCATTAGTATTGTTATTCCCAGGTCAGTATGATATGGTGAAGTTATAGGCGGAGAGTGCTGCAAGCCATCTATGTCCTGTTGCGTCTAACTTCGCCCTTGTGAGTGCATAGGCAAGAGGGTTGTTATCCGCAAGTACTGTGAATGTCTGTAAAGGTAGTCGTGAAGTTTTTCTGTGATGGCCCATGGCCCAAAAATCCTAACTTGTGAGGAGAGTACTTTGTTTCCGACTTATTGAGACTCCGGCTAGCATGTGTAATAACTTGCTGGTGACCTTCATGCTCCTGATACAACAAAGCTCCGTGACCGTGTGTGCTGGCATCCGTGTGCAATTCAAAAGGATGTGAATAATCCACAAATCCAAGAACGGGCGGTGATACAAGTCTGTTATTTAGCTCCTGGAATGCTTTTTCCCTCAGTTGGGTCCCCTAGTCCACTGTCGATTTGTCTGATCTTGTCATGTTCTATGTTTCTTGCCTTTCGTCTTAGGTATCGGCTCTGAGAGGGGTTAAGTGATCTTAGAGAAATCCTGGACAAATTTCCTATAGTATCCTGCAAAGGAAAATTTCCAAACTTCTTCAGGACTTGTCCGTGTAGTCCAGTCTCTAATTTTATTGATCTTTTCTGTGTCTGCCTCAATTCCATTCTCAGAAACGATGTAGCCAACATACTTGACTTTGTTCTTGCATTTCTTTGGAGCCACCTTCAAGCCACATTCTCTGAGATGTTGAAAAACAAGTTCAAGGCGTTTAAGATGTTCTTCATAGGTCTAGGAGAAGATTATGAGGTCATCAATATATACCAGGCATATCTTGAGATGCAGTCCTGACAGGCCATCCTGGGAACTGGCTGGCGCATTACATAGGCCAAATGGCATCCGGTTGAACTCATAGAAGTATTTATGTCCACCAATGTCTTTTATGGAAAGCTTCTAGCAAGTCATCAAAACATTTCTTCAACTGGAGGGAGTGCGTAGGATTCCTTTAGAGTGTGATTGATCAGTTGGCGATAATCTCCACACATCCTACGTTTTCCATCATATTTGCGTACCAGTACAACATTGGATGACCATGGGCTGTGGGACTCTCGGACAACTCCGGCTGACAACAGTTGTTGGAGATGACTGTGCACTTCTTCATACATGGTAGGAGGTATTCTTCTGTGGCGTTGCTTGAAGGGTATGTCGTTGGTTACGTTGATGAGATGTCTCACAGCTGTACTTTGGCATCATCTCCCTTATAAAAGATGTCCTTGAACTTGTGGATGACTCCAAGTCCTACATTCAGTTCTTCCTGAGATATAGCTTTCTGTTCAACATCAGCTTGTTCCAGCAAGCGTTTTTCATCCCCTGACTCCAGTGGCATCAATCCTTTGAATGTATTGGGTTGGAGCTCGCATAACAGTGCTCTTGGGTGTACAACAACTGTCTGAGCAGTGACGTTGACAACATGGACATAAATTTTGCCAGGATGTTCGCAGTTGTAGTCCACAATGGTGGGAGCAATGTCAAGGTCACGTGGAATTGCAGCATTGTCAGTCACCTGAATCAGTGCACACACATTAGGGTAGTTGACACTCTTTACAACATGACCTCTGATAACAACTTGGCTAATTGCAGGGATAATAACATTTACTTGTTCCGCGCTTTTCACAAGACCACATTTCCATCCATTTCTTATCAGCTCTTTCTCCCTCAACACTATACTGCGGAAAGCCAAGTACCAGGGTGTATACAGTGCAGCCTTCTGTAGAAACTTGACACCATGTGTGTTATTGCATCCTTTGAGTAGGTGACATAGGATGTTGGTTCCAAGTAACGCTGGCACTTTAGAGTTGTACTGGTTGTCCGTTGATACAAGAAACAAACATGAAATAGGTTTGGCAGATGCTATTCCTGATGTTTCTAGCTTCACGTCCACATATCCAGTATAGGGTAATGACTCTCCAACTGCACATTCAATGTTCAAGATGTTCTCAAGCGACTCCAATGGTACATGTCTAAGGTGTGAATCGTAGAAGGACTGAAATATTATGGAGACTAGCTCCTGTGTCTAAAAGTGCTCTCAGTGGTAATGTCCACTTCGTTTGCGTTACTCACAAGTCCATCTGGGATTCTCCTTTTCCTTTCTCTGGGGCTCTCGAAAATGCCTACAGGCAGCCCCTGCCCATAGGCCTGCGCGAGTTTAAAGTCCTTCATAGTCTTGAATGATCCAATCTGACATGGCAAGTATGCTGACTGTGGCCGACTAATCCACATCTCCAACAAGGGGGTCATGTTCTCGGTAATCTGTAGTCCATGCTTTGTCCATATGAAGGTTGGTAGCCGACTTGTGCTTCTTTCCACTGTAGTCCATAGAAAACATTGCTGGCTTGACGTTGATCCACTCTGGTCTGTTGTCTGTACCAGTTAGGGCACTAGGTGGCCTTGACCTCGGAACCGGTGAAGAATGAGGGAGCTCTTGCTCTGATGATCTTGCTAACTTCATCTCTGAGACTTCAGTGACAAGCTTGTGTATCATAGCCTTCATTTCCTTCATCTCACTTTTCCATTCGAATCCTGTGTGGTGAAACTCTTCACTGTTCCTTGTGCCTTAGGCTTGGCAGGTATGACTGTGCTCAGCTGGCCATTCTCTATCCTATGGAGAGCTTCTAGCAGGTCATCAAAATTATCGACAGCATCGAACTTGTGTCCTCAGATATTCTTGAGAGCTGGTTTGAGGCCTGTCCAAAGCATACTCCTGAGCATTTCCTAGTCCTCATTGGTGGTAGGCTTATGCTTCAGGGCATGGGATAGAAGTTCCTCCAAACGACAAGCCCATTGTGAAACACCCTCATCATCATTCTGTCTTGCACTATAAAACTTAGCCATCCTCGATTCCCTCCTCTGGACAACTCCAAAGACAATATTGAAATTCCTAAGTAAAGATATAATACTAGTTCCAGGTCTCATGTTGACGGCGATCTTAGCGGCTTCTCCCTTCAAGGATTCCTTGATGGCCTGCTCCTTAATATTCTGAGAATAGGATTTGGATTCCAGAAGAGCATCAACCCGATACCTCCATACATCTTAAGTACTGTCCTTCCCTGTCCTATCACCACTAAACGAGGGTATCCTAGGGAACCATTGATGACCCATAGCGCTACTAGACTGAGCTCCAGATCCTGTTGCAGACGAGCCCTTAATCCTGTTTCTCAACTGGCGTGGACTCACTCTTCATACACATAACATTCTGAAGCCAAGCCTGAAAATCCTCCGGAGAGTTGGCCTTGGGTTTCACCTTTCCTGGCCTAAATGTTTCCAAAATGTTAGCAATTTCTTCCTGTGAAAAATCCATGTCTGATCAGAGTAATAGCTCCAGATGATCATCCACAAAGAAATTGATATTATACAAACTGTGAACCGGAATCCAACAACAAATTCACACCGTGAAGCTAGAATCCCACAATTCACATAATGCCAGGAACAATCCACAAATAAACCAAGCAATCACATAATAGTGAGTACCAACAATTTTAGGGAATGCATGAAATCTCTGGGGGTCACAGCGATTTCACGAAATCACTGCCTCTTTTAGGGATTACGTGAAATCCCTGGTTTTACACATTCCCTGTAACATATATAGTTATTAAAATAATATGGTATTTCAAGTGGCACAACCATTACATGTACCATCAAGTAGACAACATGGCCGACAAAGATGGCCGCTGACAGTGAAATGTCAAAACAACATTTCATTTCAAGAAGCTAAAAGAGTTGTTGCGAGCCGGTCACCTCCGTCAGCGCAAACCTGTGCTGCAGCTGTCTCCCGCACGTCTTCAACTAGATCCATAGAATGTCAAACTGACTTGACATGGACCAACTCGGAACACCCTCAGCCTGTTTGTAAATCATCTAACAGTCAGACGACGTCTACAGACAGTCAACAATGCGTAAATTCTTCAGCATCTAAAGGTATCTCAGTTCCTGAGACACCAGCTACATCAAAATCATCGATTGAAGTGTCAAAATCACAAACGAAAAATCAAATAAAAAAAGCAATATAAGAAAATAAAAACTAAGATCCCTACTACTGAAACATCAGTAGATCTCAATAACGTCTTTGGGCCATTAGAGATGGATTTTACTTCTTGTACTAGTGGTGGTAACAACTCTTCATGTTCACGTGAAAGATCACCTATAGAACCGCCATGAGGCATTCCAATCTTCTTCAATGGAACTGCAGAGGACTTAGGCATAATTTCCATGAACTGCAGCTATTAATAGATGATATACTTCCATCAGCAATTTGTTTAAAAGAGACGTACCTAAAACATACAAATAAGTTTAAATTCAGACAGTATAATTCAGTTCTTTTTCTCCACCAGGTGATAAAGCTGCCGGTGGCTCTTCCGTTTTGATGCGACAGGGCATCATTCATAGACCTTAACACAAATCTGCAAGCTGTGGCAGTTCGCCTTACTCTGCAAATAACTTTCACACTTTGTTCCTTGTACCTTCCTCCCTCGTTAACTATTCAGAGATTCAAATTTATTGAGTGAATTCACATGGTCAGTCCACGATGACCTCTGCTTTCCAACTATTTTGAAAACTGTGTTCCCATCTGATGTTCCTCCTTCATCACGATGGAACTTTAGAAAAGCTAACTGGTCTTTATATGAAACCCTTTGCACTAACAAATTGAAGCCTGAACTTTTTATTGGCACTCCTGATGACATAAAATGTTTTTCTGATGAACTTAATGCAATTGCTGATGAATGTATCCCGAAGTCCTCTGCTGTTCCTCACATACGAAAACCATGGTTTGATGGCAACTGCAAACAATCGAGTAGGGCACGGAAAAAGGATGAGCAATATTTCCGCCGCCATTCTATGGTCCATAATTTAAATAAATTAAAAATCTTAAATGCGAAAGCCAGGCACACTTTTAAACAAAGTAAACTTCAACTTTGGCGAAATTATGTATCAAAAATCAATTCACGTACGCCCATGTCCAAGGTATGGAATATGGTACAAAACCTCAAAGGTAAACGCTCTAAATCTAGCATCCCCCACCTTAGAAATGGAAATGAAATATTAACAGATACTTCAGATATTGCAAATAAATTAGGTGAAACTTTGGCTAGGCACTCTTCCTCCGCTAACTACGTACCTAAATTTCAAAAGTATCAACAGCAACAAGAAAAGAAAACGATTGATTTCAACAACAGGTAATGGGGAAGACTGTAATGAACTATTTTCTTTGTAGAGCTTCATAAAGCTCTTGAACAAGCTCATGATACTGCTGCAAGAGCTGATAACATTCATTATCAAGTCCTGAAGCACTTACCGGAATCATGTTTGGAGACACTTTTAAATATCTTTGATAGTATTTTTTGGACATCGGGAGAATTTCCTTCTTCATGGCGCGATGCTATAATTGTTCCAATTCCTAAGCATGGACGTGACCATACTGATCCTTCAAATTATCGACAAATTTCACGAACTAGCTGTGTTTGCAAAACGATGGAACGCACGATCAATAATCGATTAGTTTGGTACATTGAAACCAATAATCTAAAAACTGATATACAATGTGGTTTCCGTAAACAAAGAAGTACAATTGACCATTTAGTGCGTTTAGAATCTTATGTTAAAAATGCCATAATTAACAAACAGCATTCAGTGTCGATCTTTTTCGATCTTGAAAAAGCATACGACATTACGTGGAAACATTGTATTATAAGGGATTTACATGATTTTGGATTACGGGGCCATTTGCCTCAATTTATATCCAACTTATTAAATGACAGACAATTTCAAGTACGCGTGGGTTCAACCTGTCTGATCAGTACACTCAGGATAAGGGTGTCCCACAAGGCAGTATTTTGTCTGTCACACTGTTTAGTATCAAGATAAATAGTTTATCCAAGGTTTTAAACAAGTCAATTGATGGATCACCTCTTGTGGATGATTTTAATATTTCTTGTTGCGGTACAAATATGCATACTATTGAACGGCAATTGGAGTTGTGTTTAAACAAAATCAATAAATGTTGTCTTGAAACACAATTCAAATTCTCTCAATCGAACTAATTGTATACATTTCTGCCGTAAATACAAACCGCATAAAGATCCTGAACTATTTCTAAATGGCACTCCCATAAAGGTTGTCAAGGAGGCTAAGTTCTTCGGTCTTATTATCGATTCACATTTAACATTTTTGCCGCATGTCAAATACCTGAAAGCCAAATGCCTGAAAGCACTCGATCTGTTAAAATTCAAAGTCTCCAGTTCAAAGTGGGGAGAGGATCAAACTAGCATCTTGGGCTAAGAATTAAATTGTTTACTTTTGCTGCCGGCATTGAACTAGAAAATATATCTCCTTCCCGTCTTCTTTCTTCTCCTCCTTGGCAATTAGTGACGCCACAAGTTGACCTAACATTAACCACATTTAAAGAATCAGAAACTAATGAATTACAATAAAAACAAGAATTTAATCAAATAAAAGTAAATATAATTCATACAAATCCTTATTTACTGATGGGTCCAAGGATGGTGGCCCAGTGGCTTGTGCCTCTTTCATTGGATCAAGAACTTCTCGTTTACCAGTTAACAGCTCTCTTTTTACAGCAGAAACAAAAGCCATATTAACAGCCTTAAAATATATTAAAAACACCCTAGATACACACTGTATATGATATTTTCCGACTCTCTTTCGTGCATTACTGCTATTAAAAATCGTTCTTGTAAACATTCAAATTTAATAGAAATTATTGAACTATATAATGATCTTGCTAATGGCCATTGCGACATGGTCTTTTGTTGGCTACCCAACGCATGAATACCTATTGAAAGGTGAGGATCCTCCATTTTGCATACCTTGTGATGAAAGAATCACGGTCAAGCATCGCATAATTCGTGTTGCGATTTTTGGCCGCGAGTGGATTTTACGAGAACCGGAAAATATCGACGTATTAGAACAGAGGTTCGTAGGAAGATATGACAAGTAACCTCCGTGGGAAAAGAATGGGGTACGGTATGCCAAATCACAATTCATTGACATTTAGGTGGACAAATGATCTGACCATGTTGCCGTTTTTCACGGAAATGTATGAATAAAATTACTTAGTTTTTAGTACACATCGGTCTGTACATTCTAAACCGATGAAAGCTCTACGTCAACTGAAGGCTGCAATTTTTTATGAAGATGGCCATGTCCACGGTGCTGCCCTTCACGCTATCAGTGACGATTGCTACCACACTCATTATAAGATAAGCAGTCATTCCTTCACTTCAAACGTCAGACAAGAAGACAAATCCAGATCATCAAGTTTGGGTGTGTCTATCCAAGGTGACAGGTCACATCAACTCAGCATATTGCACATGTGCAGCCGGGTATGAATACACATGCATCAAGCAACCCATTTGGTTTCTAAAGTGAATTCTTTGTTCAGTTATCAAGTTTCACTTACATCAAAGATAACTTGTTTGAGTGGCATTTTAGAAGTTTGAGTGGCATTCTCGCCAACAACCAAACGGACTTCACTAAACGCAAGCTCACAGAAGCCATTCACATCAAACGCCACAAGCCTACCATCAACCGTGACCAAGGATACTTCATTCCATCTGCTTATGATCCACTCCTCCACCAAGCCCAGTCTATTGTATAAACATCGCATCCATTGTATAAACATCTCATTGTAACTACATCTCTGGCTTCCATTCACTATCCTTTATGTACTTACTGGCTTCATCAGCTTACTGCTTAGCCAATCATGGCAATTATGTTGTTTCCTTTGTCTATTATGTTGTTTCATTGTTATATACAGTATATATATGCAGCTCCTACACTTCATGTATCACTCTTGCTTGACAACGGTACAAGAATCTGTATCGAAACGTCGCACTCACCAAAATAAAGAAGTTGTTATCCATAAATTTGTTATATATTGTACATCAAAGATGTTTCAATTTTATTCATGGATAAAGTAATCATGTTATCATCAACACAGAGCAATATTTTTCATCACTATCTTTTTTCTACCTTTAGATCTATAACCTTTTGATGATCATGATGGACTCAAAAGGACTGCTACGAAACTGTATATTGTAAAATAAGCCAAGCTCGTGATATTATTTTACCTACATGTTTTCTTATTATGAATTTGTGTTTGAATCTTATGTGACAGTAGGGGCGGTGGGGTAGCCTAGTGGTTAAAGCGTTTCGCTCGTCACGCCATTGACCCGGGTTCGATTCCCCATATGGGTACAATATGTGAAATTGTGAAGCTCATTTCTGGTTTCTCCCACCTTGATATTGTTGGAATATCGCTAAAGGCGGCATAAAACTAAACACACGCACTCACTCATTATGTGACAGTGTGTCTTCATTTATCAAAACATTTTGTAATGACTGATTTGACATTGTTCTATTCGATATCTTTATGTTGCCCTTTTCTATTTCAGAGCTGGTGAAGCTTGTAATCATGTCTCAACACTTCTATATGCTCTAATTAACATTTCCCAGAAAAAAGAAGATGGATCATTGTCATGTACATCTACAAATGTAAGTGGATGGCTCCTCGAGACTTGCTCCAATGACATCAGACAACTTGCAACTGATGTCAAGTGGCAGAAAGAGCGTTTTAAAGAGGAAAATGGACAACAATGTTGATCAGAATGTCAGTGCGTCATCTGTAAATGGCAAATCTACTTTGTGTTTGAACAGCGGTATGCCCGAGACTAAGATGGATGTTGACAGGTTTAGGGTAAAACTGGGTACTATTGATACAAAAAGAAAGTGTGGGTGACTTGTAAACACGAATGCAGATATTCATGCCCTTCCTGTTGCTTCCAGTCTTCCCAAACGTCCTGACGCTGATCGTTGCTTCCGAGATCATATAGATCTTTTATCAGATAGCTGCAAAGATGTGTTTACAGATTACATGCAAACTATCAATCTCTCTGGAGAAGAAGCAGCAGCTATTGAAGAATTGACAAGGGCCAACACAAAGAAGATAAATGGACAGGGAGGATAACACGTTCAAGTTTTGGAAGAGTTTGCAATCGCAGGTCATCAACACAACCAGACCGACTTGTTCATCATATACTTGGATGTGGGAATGACTTTAGTTCAGTTCATACTACATGGGGAGTATCACACGAGTCTGCAGCAAGACAACATTATTTTGCGAATATGATGCAAAAACACCCCAACATAAAAGTATCACAATGTGGACTAATTGTTAACCCACAGTTTTCGTATTTGGGATCACGTCCTGATGGTTTGATTAACTGTATTAATTGTGACATATGTGATTCATCACTTGGTGTTCTTGAGATTAAATGTCCATCGGTATATAGAGATATCAACCCTACCGAAGCTGCCATGCATGCAAATTTCCTTTGTTCAGTTGATGAAAATGGAAATTTGAAGCTAAAAGAAAAACATCCTTATTATTTTCAAGTTCTGGGCCAGATGGCTGTTACGAATAGAAAGTGGTGTGATTTTGTTGTGTGGACATTGAAGGATATTTCAATCCAAAGAGTAAAGTTTGATGAAAAAAGTGGGATGAAATGCTGAACAAATCTTGAAAGCTTTTGCATGACAGCTGTAATTCCAGAAATATTTACCAGACGTGTTTACCGCGAACTTCATCCCTACTGAAATATTTCTGAAAGCTCAGAACAAGAATGCCATCACTGTATATGGCAGCGTTTAAAATTCCCGCCTGCCCGACTGTACAATCATGTACTTTCAGTTTACCTAAACTCGGTTCATTGCCTGTTAGTGCTATGTAGTTCATTGATATGCCTACAAACAGTGAATGGGGCTTGCGCGAGTTGGAAATGGCAGTCACAGTTTTTAATTGTTTAAAACCAGACATGCAAGTTTGCATCCGGACTGGTAATTTTTTAAGTTACCAGTCCGGCTGTCTGGCTTGGAATTTTGGGAGTTTTAAACACTGCTGTACATCTGTGACTGTTTTGCTACAGAATATGGTTTCTCAGTAAAGATCTCTGTGCAGTCAATGACAACTCTGGTTTGGGGGTACAGTTCCTTGAATCCTCTTGGCATTGTTGCATCAATTATATTTCTACTTGGCCACGCTACTAAAAATGACAAATTGTTATGAAAAATATCTATCCACTTGTTTATGACTTGAGCACATGTTTATTTTGAAACGTGGAAGCGGTGTCCTAGATCGACAATTAAAAATCCTAGGCGAAGGCGCATGAGTACCATAAAAACTGGTCAATAGGAGTCATTGATTGTGACCTACCAACTTTAGATTGCAGATATTCCTTTTCATGCACATCAGACAAAGCATCAAACATACAATTAAAAGTGTCACCATCCCCCAATCCTGTATAAAGTTCACCATCTCTGAATCTCCCAATATATCCTTCAAGGTCAATGATGGATGTGTAACTTGTGTAGCTTGCTCACATGTTTGAACTGTGTCACTCTCAGTGGATACACTGTGCTGGATGATTTTCTTTTGATCCAAATTTTTTTCCAAAGTCTCAGTACTCTGCGTTGAGGTCGTAATAAGCTGAACTTCATCTGTCTGGGTTGCTGTCAATCTATGTGAAAAAATAGACTCTGCTGCTACAGGTCCACAGTAGTCGTGAAACACGAGGGACATCTCATCAAGGGCTCTGTTTAAAAAATAGACATTTGTCTACATATGTTGTCATTGATACAATTGCAAACTAACAGTAACATATGTCATAATATAATTGTGCAATTTTACACAACTTATCAACTTACAATTGTACCATAAAACAGCTAACAATATTTTACTTTTTTGGTGGTATGTGCACTGGTATTGAAAAAGAATAATAAATGTTGCTATTTGAAATAACATCAAACTAACCTATTATTCTGATGAACTGATGCTTGGACGCACTCTTCTATAGATGCATTAGGCGTTGATGATTCTGGGACCACCGTTTTCAAGCCTGTTGCCGACTCTAACCACTCTGTCTACAGAAAAAAAAATCATACTTTTTGTATCAAATTATTTTCTATATTTGCATGCACCTGATGTAAGATATTCAGTAGATTATAACATGAACAGTAAATTAATTTCAAATTCAGACGTGATTGATAATAACTTCGACAACCCTTACAAGCAGAGTTCTCTCCCTTCACTAGACAACTGAAACTTAGATTTTATAATATCATTTTAATTCAGCAGTCAGCATGGCCGTTTTGTAATAACATATAGACCAGTAAATTGAACAAAATATTCCTGATATAGAGAGTAACCTACTATCAATCTATTGTTTATTATCATTTATTGTAGGCTACATATTTTTTACGGTCTATGTAATGTCGAAAATGTTCAATAACTAATGAATTATTATATATGCATAATAACTCATACATTACATCAGCTAGGTTGAAGAAGGCACTTAGATGAGATAACTTACTGAAGAATTGTTGAATGTCTTGTTGGGAAACAAAGACGGCACTATACTGTCTGGGGATGGTCCGTTCAGGCCGTCAAAATGGTCGGAGCACAGTCTTGTGTATCTAGATGGTGCGAAATCTTTCCTCACCAGTCTCAATCGGCGAATCCATGCCTTCCTCAGACGTACCTCAGAAGGTAAGCAATGCAAGGAAATCTTCCGTGAACCTACTTCTTTCCCCCTATAAGTATAGTTTAACAAACGCAACAATAATGTCGGCCCATTATGTTCGCATGTCAAGTGACGTAAATATACTGATCGGAAGTGGTTCCTTCACGATTGGGGAGCACAATTAAAGGAAGATAACTCGGAATTACTAGAGTTTTCGGAAAGTCGAATTCCAAAACCTGTCCGGGATCATACTGATCCGTCTAATTACAGACCAATCACGTTAGCGAGTCTGCAAAACCATGGAACGAATGGTAAACAATTGATTAACTTGGTATCTTGAAACCAATAACCTAATAACAAATATTCAATGTGGTTTCAGGAAACATGGTAGTACCACTGATCATTTGGTACGTTTAGAATCCTTTGTTAAAAATGCTATAGTAAATAAACAACATGTAGTATCGATATTCTTTGATCCCGAGAAAGCATACGATGTCACCTGGAAGCATGGCATATTGAAGGATTTACATGATTTTAGTTTGCGAGGTCTTTTGCCTAGTTTTATATCACAGTTTTTACCCGACTGGCAATTTCAAGTCCGAGTGGGTTCAACTCTGTCTCATCATTACAATCAGGATGAGGGTGTCGCACAAGGCAGTATTTTGTCTGTCACGCTATTTAGTATTAAAATATATAGTCTTTCAAAGGTTTTAAGTGATTCAATCGATGGTTCCATTTTCGTGGATGATTTTAATATTTCTTGCCCTGGTAAAAATATGCGAACTGTTGAGAGACAATTACAAATTTGCCTAAAACAAATTCATAAATAGTGTCTGGAAAACGGGTTTAAATTTTCTAAATCCAAAAGCTAATGTATACATTACTGTAGGAAATACAAACCCCATAAAGACCCTGATTTATCATTAATTGGCACACCCATCAAAGTTGTCACCGAAGCTAAATTCTTTGGTCTCCTCTTTGACTCGCATTTCACCTTTCTGCCACACATCAAACATCTAAATGCCAAATGTCTGAAGGCACTCGATTTTTTTAATGTCGTTTCAAATTTAAAGTGGGGAGGAGACCAAATTACCCTCCTTCATTTGTATAGATCACTGGTCCGATCGAAACTTGAGTACGGCCCCTGGTTGGCACATGTCATTGGTTCCCAATTGCGGAGGTCGATGCTCATGCTGTTGATCACTGGATTGTCTAGTCCAGACTCGATTATTTACAGGCCGCCGTCATATAGCTGGAATATTGCTGAGTGCGGCGTAAAACTAAACTCACTCACTCACTGATCACGGCTCCATCGTGTATAGTGGTGCCTGTAAAAGCAACCTCAGGCTACTTGATTCTGTCCATCACCAGGGTCTGAGACTCTGTCTTGGGTCTTTTCGAACTTCCCCCGTGGACAGTCTCTCCGCCGAGGCCGATGAGTAATCTTTGAAACTTCGCCGTATCAAATTGTCTTTACAAAGCTATATTCTAATCAATTCAATCCTGCTCACAACTGCGTTTTTAATCCTCTTTATGAGGATTTGTATAATAAAAATCTTCACTCGTTCCACCTCTTGGGATAAGAATCCAACAATTTATTTCTGCCGGTGGCATTGAATATATCTCCTTCTCGTCTTCTTTCTTCTCCTCCTTCGGAATTAGTGAAGCCACAAGTTGACCCAACACTGACAAAGTTTAAAAGATCAGTAACTAATGAATTGCAATATAAAGAATATAATCAATCAAAAATTATTAATACATGCAAATCCGTATTTACAGATGGATCCAAGGACGGTGGCGCAGTAGTTTGTGCCAATGTCGTTGGATCAAGAACAATATCTTTTCGATTACCGGATAATAGCTCTATTTGTACAGCAGAAGCAAACGCAATACTAACAGCTCTTAAATATATTAACAGACATCCCAAATATAAACAATACATATTTTTTTCTGACTCTCTTTCGTGCCTTCAGGCTATTAAAATCCTTTCTTGCAAACATCCACTTTTTTCAGAAATTATTGAATTGTATAATGATCTTGCTGCAGGTCAATGCGACATCGTCCTATGTTGGTTACTCAGCCATGTTGGAATCTCTGGTAACACAGTGGCTGATCTTGCTGCTAAGGCAGCACTCAACAAATCTGTGACACCACTTCCTATTCCATACTCTGATTATAAAGCTGTCATTAGATCTTATATCCGTGATCTGATGCAACAGATGTGGGACACCCAAGGAGGTATCAATAAATTACATCAAATCAAGCCAACTATCGGTTATACGTACTTGGTTTGTCAGTCCAGATTTGAGGAGATCATATGCGACGATGTCGCATTGGCCATGCTAGATATACTTGTGAGTATTTGTTAAAGGGTGAGGATCCACCGTTTTGCATCCCATGTGATGAGAGAATCACGGTCAAGCATCTCCTTCTTGACTGTATTGATGTTTCCATCACAAGGGATAAATATTTTAGTGTCAAACAATTAACAATCTTTTTTGTAATGTAAATTATCATTTAGTAATTTTTGTTTTTAAAAGAAAAACAATTATTGGATAAATTCTGAATTATATGTTTTGTAAATAGATAAATGTTATTATAAAATGGTAGTATAAATTATGAACTGCGATTTTAGTGACTGTATCCTCAAAGGGGGTTAAAGTATCGTAAGATTATTGTCCTGGGAGGGTACGTAAGTCCCAAACACTTTCAAAGTCAATTTCGCTCAACCATTCTTTTTAATCGTAGTACTTTTGTTATTTCAAAATTTCGGCAAAATCTCCCTACCATCGCGAGCGGCTGAAGGGATGGTATAAATCCAGCTAGGGTCCATGCAGGTGGCAAAAGTAATGTAAGTCCCCATAGTATGGTGATCAAACTTTGGTTGTTGGCGATCTATAGCCCCTGTTTTATATTGTATTGTCTTCTTTAATTAAAATGTTTTAGTTTTACATGCCAGTTTTATATTCATATCTGTGATACTCTGGTATTTATACTGTCCATCGTCGACAGGTTTTACTCTTCAACATTTTTTCATGTTTTATTGTATAAATTGTTTTCGTCACGATATGACTGAGATTTTGCCGATGTGACGTTAAATATTAACTCACTCACTCACTCACTCACGTAAGTTTGGTGAAGAAATATCGAAAGAAAGTTCTGCTCCGGAAAAGGCTAGGGCTGCGCAATATAACCGGTTTACCTGTATATACCGCTTCAGACATGAAAACGATACGTATTGCAATACGTTGATCGAAAACCGGTATTTTGACATGCATTCGGAAAACTTCGTAACACTCGGACATCTTCGGATATTTCCGTTGTTCACACCGGAAGTCATACGTTTGTTGTAAAATGGCGACCCCCAACAATGAACAATTTATTGTGGTGCCAAATACTAGGGCAACGGCTTCAGTATGGCAGCATTTTGGGTTTAAAAAAGTTCACGGTAGATGGAACTATTGATAAGAGGAACGCGGTATGTAGAATATGTAATGGTAAAGTAAATTGAAAGTTTTTATTAAAGCTTAATCAAGCATAGTGATTTTGTTGTGTTTTTGCTTTATAAATCAAGCATTAACTTCTTGCAATATATTGCAATACATATCGCAATATATGCTTTCGCATCGCAATATATCGCAATATGAAAATTCTCTGCAATACCCACCCCTAGAAAAGGCAAATGTGCACGGACGGGCGCACGGACGAACGGAGACCAATTTGATAAAAAGAACTTAATTTTTTTATCAGTTCCAGTTACCAGTTGGTGTATGTTTCGCGAGAATAGGTGTTCAGATATGTCTGTGGGTTCAAATCCATCACTAAGCCAATTAATAGACTATTCCTGAGTTCGAGTTATTTGCGAACCATGGCTCTCGTTACGGGACAAACGGATTGTACTGTGTGTATTGTAAACAGTGCATGAAACAATTTCCAGTCACGTCCTTGGTCACTTGTCCAGGCACACGTGACACAAGTCTCGGCCGTTCCTGTAGTCACGATTTGATTACACGATTTGTAAAGCACGACTCACACTTCGTACGGCACCTTGTAGCTTTAACATGTGTGACCCTTGTCAATGGTAACACAATCCGTGCTTGGGTGCGCATTTTCCTTTAGTTCGAAGCACAAAGTCTTCGATTAGGAGTGAGTGAGTACGGTTTTACGCAGCTTTTAGCAATATTCCAGCGTCTGGGGGACACCAGAAAAGAGCTTCACACAATATACAATATGTGGGGAATTGAACCCGGGCATTCGGTGTGACGAGCGAACGCTTTAACCACTAGGCTACCATTCCGCTCGTCTTCGATTATGAACATAGGTTAGTTAGCAGCAGTGTTAAGAAGCTAACCTATTCATGATAACTCCATACAGCATACAGACCTGGTATTGGGTTGTTAGAAGGTTTACAGGCCACTTCGAACATTATATTAGATCAGCTTCAGTTGGGTTGACCGTAATATGAAAGGACATATTTTGAGGTTGGGAAAAAAAGGAATGTCACTACAAAAAACGTGACTCACACATGGAACAAAGCAAGCGAGATAAGATCGTGGACAGAAAACATCCCCTTGTCTGACTGCGAGTCCATTGATCCCTTCGTGTCATTTGGTTCTCGTGTTTGTATATTACTGCATGGTTGGACTCTGCCTCTGTTGAGATTCACAGAATGGCACATGCCTTATCATTGACCCTTGTTTAATCTTAGCAAGAGTCAGCCAGTCTTAGTCAGTCCAACGGAGTAGAAGTGTACGCAATCCATACCTAGATCTCCACCAAATGATCGACGTGATCCGTTGCTTTACCGAGGGTTAGCCTTGAACCAGGGTATTATTGCATAGAGCAGCAACTGATTTGCATATTTTGTGACAAACATTGCGTTGAAAATTAAAATCTTTTCTTTCCTGTATGCGAATGTTACTTGAGATCAGAAAAATATCTTCAGGAAAGCTACTATGAACTACCATCAACTACATTCAGGCGACGTTTGTACCGTCTGTGCCAGTAAATAAGAGACAATGTACAAGATATGGCTTAAACGCATTTAAGCCATGAAAGGACACATGGCTGGGACCGGCAGGCAAGCCTAGGTCGCTTATGTCAATGCCTCCCTAGAGGAATCAAGGCATTTTTTAGTTTACATTTGTGTGTGTGTGTGTGTGAGTGGGGAGCACGAAACTTTCCTTCCTCTCTCTAACCTGCTCCGTTTAGGACAAACTGCCAGGACGTCACTCCCCCAGCCAAATGAATGAATGAATGAATATTCTATTTGACTTGAATATTTGCCAAAAACTAATTTTGGCAATATATCATTATATAAGGATCCTAGTTGATCATTACCAAAGATTCATGTCAGGTTTATAAGTCCGTTCCATTTTTTTTGCCATAAGGAACCAATAAGCCTATCAGACAGCCGGCCTTATCACTCAATGAAACCGCCGCACCTATGTCTGAACTTCTTTTATAGCCCACTGACACGGTTTTGCTGCCTTGTTCCTTGAACCAGCTCACCTGACCACCATGCTTCGTGCTGTCGTTATTGCTGCTCTCCTAGCCGGTAAGTGACTTCATTTTGTTTGAACACTGCGTCTGCTTGATCTGGAAGGACCTCCGATCACGGGTGATGTAGATCGTAGACGTTTGACATTTTAACAATGCTACGTCCATTCGCTGCAGCCTTTCTTCCATCCTACGACCCGTGACGATCCGGGTTAGAACTGATCTTCAGCAACCCATGTTTGTCGTAAGAGGCGACTAACGGGATCGGGTGGTCAGGTTCGCTGACTTGGTTGACACACGTCATCGCAACCTATCTGTGTAGATCGATGCTCATGCTGTTGATCACTGGATTGTCTCGCCAGGCTCGATTATTTACAGACCGCCGCCATATAGCTGGAATATTGCTGAGTGCGGCGTCAAACTAAACTCACTCACTCATTCTTTCATCGTACTGGTGGTGGTTAGTCGTCTCAGTATTTGCGGTTTGTTTTTAAAAGAAATATTTTGTTTGCGTGATCCAAGAGCATCGAAACTTATCATTGCTGTGGGTTTCGACCTTTGTTAAGACACTCCCTGCCGTCCAGATCCGCCGTGCAACCTCTGATCAAACCGTTTATACTTCAATCAATAAGGCCATGTGAAAGACCATCGTTAAGATTACTTTGTACTCCATGAAAATAGTAAATAAAAAAATATAGATCCGATATATTTTTTTTATAAATCACGAGGATCACTTTTTTTTTTTTTCCTAATTTACCTTTAACAAAACAAATTAATCAAGGAATAACGCAATTCCATTCTCAGTTCAAAGAACACAGTGTGCTCATTTACCGGGAAAGGACATTCCACTGTCCTACCCAGAATCCAGTGCGGCCAAACTAGTACCCCTGCCGCTGGCCTGAGCCATGTACAAAACGATATGTTGAGAGCGCAGAAAGTCTTGCATTTGGCCAGTCCGTTCTGATGTCAGATAGGGGGGAAGTGGGGGTAGCCTAGTGGTTAAAGCGTTCGCTCGTCACACCGAAGACCCGGGTTCGATTCCTTACATGGGTATAGTGTGTGAATCCCATTTCTGTGTCGCCCGTCGTAATATTGCTGGAATATTGCTTAAAGCGGCGTAAAACTAAACTCACTGATTTCAGAATAAAAGCGTTTGTTTATAACAGAAAGCACGTCCGGTCACGTGGTATGCAAATGAGTGTGAATAGTGTGATGCTAATTCAACACTACGCTGAAATGTGAAGACAAGTTTTTTCAGCAAATTTAGTGAATAAGTTAGATAATCACAAAGTACATGTAGTCATAAACATCGTGTAAATATGAAACAGAAAACTAATTCAAACCAATATTGTTAATTTTGTTTGAAAACTTAACTGTGTTGATAAACGTGTCTAAACAGTTATGAAATGTAAATATAATTTTGACAAACTCCATGTTTCATTGCATTGTGCTTTACGAGCCAAGTGGAGCAAATTTGGTTGGTAGGAAAACTAAAGCTGTCACTCTGACAACAGTCAGTACAGATATTAGATAAATAGATTTCTAACTGCAAAAATGATCGTCGGTTCATATTAATTATTCAGTATCCAGGTAAGCTAGATCGTGACTTGTATTTGCTATTTCTGCAAGGTGATAATTATAAGACACGTGTAGCCAGGCGCGTAGCTGCCTATATAAAAACGCCCGGGCTTACACATGAGTGTTGCTATAAAGGTTTGGCAAGCCCTCAATGCTATTTAAATATAAAGCTTTGCAACTTATCGGGCTTACACGAGAAGATGGCTTGCTACGCGCCTAGTGGCCCCTCTGACAGCAGGCTGTATTCATGATGTCGTGGAAATCCTTTGTCATTAGCCTTAGACACTCTTAAACAACAAACATTGGTAGTATTTGATGCCACCTGGAACAACCTCTATATGTTAAATTCCAGGAGTTTTCGTTTACATCCATCAGCACAGATAGGTCATATGCTTGCCCTGACTCGTCTCTATGTTATTGTGGTTGTTTTTCAGTATGTTCTACACAGCTGGCGGACATATTTGGCAGCTACTCCTGTAGTTACATCATGTACATTAACTGCGATAAGCAGCATGAGCGTGAAGAATGTGGCACTGATGGCGTCACGTACAGAAACTTGTAAGTCCCGATTAAGTTTCATAACTAAAGAACGTGACATCGTGACACATCACTGACACCGTGACACGTCACTTCCTTTATTTATCACATCCAAAAGAAAAGAGCGACTTTGATCCACGCCACTTAGTATTTCAGATATTTCATACCGTTTCGTCCAGCTATATGGCGGCAGTCTGTGAATAATCGAGTCTGGGCCAGACAATCCAGTGATCAACATCATGAGCATCGATCTACGTAATTTGGATATGATGGCATGTGTCAACCAACTCAGTGAATCTGACCATCCGATCCCGTTCATCGCCTCTTACGACAAGCACGGGTTGCTGATGACCAATTCTAACCCGGATCTTCACTGTTTTTTCCGTCTTGATATGGTGACGTGAGGTGACGTGAAATGGAGTTTAACGTCGTAGTTAAGAATATTTCGCTCATATGACGACGCGCATGTGTGGCTGCTTGTACTAGCCCAGACTTAAGATGGTTTTATTGTGCTAGCTCACTGAGATACCATGCAGCAGTTAAGCATGAATATGCCACTCAGACACATTATACTGACTCCGAGCTGACCAGTCCTTCTTTTACCTATAAATGCGCCAGGCAGGGAACAACAAGTACCATATTTATTTGTTTTGGAATTACGCGGCCGGGGATCGAACCTGCAACCTTCCGCTCAGAGGGTGGACGCTCTAACCACTACACCACGGAGGTGGTCTATCTTGGAAAGAAGGCAGTGATGTTGATTGTGTTTATCCCCATTTGATGGCACTCATGAGCACGTCCAAGATGATGAAGTGCATAGAAATGAAATAAGAGCTGGGATTCGAATGTTTCATCATAGGTTTCTGGCACAACTAAGGGAAGCTACTCTGCACTGCAAATAACACACGAGCCACAGGTGCATCCAGAAGAAAGTGACAACAGGCAACATGAGACAGATTATTAATAACATCAAATACAAATAAATAAATGACATCAACCCTATCTATTATTTGCAACTTTCAAACAGCATTTACTCACTAACAAAACATATTCGTTCGAAGTATCGAGGTCTAATTATGTATTCATATGTGCCACTTCTTAAAATCTTAAAACGTATCACTTAAAATGATTCTGATTGTGTTAATAATAATATACAATAGATAGATTTGTATTCATTCGTGACCCACTCTTGTGATCAACCACGGTCAATCGGACACGGCACTAAGAGCCTCCAAACTGTCATTTACAGTAGTTGGCCATAAGTGAGTCATCATTAGTGAAATTCCCATAGGCCTGCATGTTAATTTACTCTTCCAAGAATAATATGCATAACATTCGAATTGCTTCCAATACTTACCTACCAGCTGGGAAATCATCTCATCTACATACACATAATTTCCGTTCAATTTTCCGATTATTTTTAAGAAAACTGCAATTATTTGAACAACATATATTAGACATACCAATCTGGTTAACATGGCTGTCCATTGGATATAATTACTTCTACTCAATTTATGAAAATAATGCTTGCAATAGTTAATTAACATTTAAGTCTATGGAAATTTCACTAATGATGACTCACTTATGGCCAACTACTCAACTTTTCATACAGGTGCGCGTTCACCAAGGCCCATTGTCATGGAAAGGATATTGACATCGCTTTCCGTGGGAAATGTGACGACCGTCCAGCGACTGGCGGACAAGGAATAACAGGGGAGGAGGCAGTACTCGACTACTTCTGTGTCGAATTATCCCACCAGAGTTGTCCAAACGACACCGAGACACTGTGTGGTACCGACGGCAAGACCTACGCCAATGTGTGAGTTTGTTTGTTGTTTAACGCCGCACTCAGCAATATTCAGACAGACAACCCAGTGATTAACATCATAAGGATCGATCATGTGTCAACTAAGACAGCGAGCCCGTTAATCGCCCCTTACGGCAAGCATGGGTTGCTGAAGACCAATTCTAACCCGGATCATAACGGGTTATGTATGAGGAATTTGTATCAAGTAAGCGATTCATACCTTCATCACAACGCATTTTTTTTCATTGTCAGCATGGGCGACTTTACGAAATGTATTATTTAACAAACGTTTGGGAAAATATATTAATTAACAATTATTCATATCCAATGCATTTGTTCTTTGCGGGCAGAACGGAGATTGGGTGGTCAAAATGCCTAACACTGGTGGTCCTTACAGCCACATCTGATTTAATTTTGTTCCATAATAAATATCTAACAAAGAATCTATTTTGTAGGTGTGAATACGAGAAGTCAAAGTGTACCCACCGCGATCTCCACGTAGCTGACTTTGGCGCCTGTTCAAATTAGGTAAGTGAAGAGTGATTGTAGTTTTACGCCGCTCTGGAACACTAGAAATGGGCTTCACGCCTCACTCAATTACAACAACAATGAGCACCCTTCTTTCAACCCGGTCTAATCACAGCCCTGTAACATCTCCACTACGGTCAATGGATCACAGTGCTAATAAATTTCATTCTCAACTAGGGCTCTGACGGGTAGCAAAAATCGGACTCGAGTACCCGAGGGATAAAACCCGACCCGGACTCGAGTACCCGAAAATTATAGCATCAATTTTAGGGAGAGCTATGTGCGTGTGTTTTAAGTAGCTTTCAATGGAATTTCACACAAGAATGCCGCACTTGTAAGTTATAACGTCTGTACTGAATTGAAAACTTACACGAAATCTTTCCTTAAAACGTGTGGTTATCAAATTTGACGAACCACAACCTAATATCATTGACTTATTTGACTAGCATTGGTTTATGCAGGGCCACATTATTCAACTGAGCAATAGCCCATATCAGAAACCAGTTCATGTGAAGCATAGGGTCGCATGTTGCAACACGTTGTTCTTAATACACAAAATCGAGAGTTTGAAAAGCTTTGAGACAATGAGGTTCAACCCACAATGCAGAGAACAAAACAAAAACAAGCCATTGTCAAAATCAGAACATTTATTAAAGCACATTTCGTTTAACCAATATCAAATGTGAATTTCTTTCAAAAGCTTGCGCATTGTAACAAAATGAAATGTCCACATCAGCTGTTGACAACATTGACACAGTTGTACGTGTTGATTAACGCATGTAACTTGAAAACTAGAAAATCAATAAACTTATGATAGTTATAAGATAAAACATTGTATCAATCATGAAATAACCAAACTAGCGCCACAATGCAATTCTTTTAACAATCGAAATCAAGTTGGTTAAATTGTCGAAGAATGAAACGATTTAAATGGGAAACACATATCCCTGAAGTAACAACAAATAATTAAGTACTGATTAAAACTGTAACTCTTGAGTTCACCTCGATTTAGGAGTACAATCTCTGTTACTCTGTGTATGTTATGTCCGGAGAATAAGTCAGTATACTTGACAACTGAGTAAGTTAGACATTAAAATATGCTTCAACAATGATTGAATCAGAACCCAATTTAAGTACATTTAACTCTCTATGGTAATTGGTACACAAATATTAATATCTATAACATGAACACAACGAACTGGAAAACAGCTGGTAATCCCATGCATCACAAATGTGTCATCTTTAACTGTTAAGCATTTCTTCTGGCAGATCGGGAAGAGATAGGTTCTGTTTTTTTTGTACTGACTCACATTTCACTGGGGGAAAGTCCTGTAATGTTCTTGTGATGTTAGGAGCGCGCTCAGTTTCAGAAGCTGTATAATCCGGCATTGTGGCAACTGTGGATTCTGGCTTTGCGAAAGAGGTACGCATGTTTTTGTTAAGAAATATGACAGCATCAGACGTGTCGGGGTGGAGTTAAGCTCTCTGTTGTGTGATTGTAAGCCCGGCTGCTGATGGTACACTAGTGCCTGGAATAGAGAGAAAACGTTGTGCAAGGGTTGCAACTCTTGGGAAACAGTGTTTGTTTTCTTTCCACCAGCTGAAACTGAATGATTTGCCCGTTTGCAAGTTAGAAACCTTTGCTGCAGAAGTAAGGAAATCCTTGTACTCTTGTTGTTCATTTCTTGAAGACAAGTCAGCGTTCTGGTCAGCGGCAATCTCAATTATGTCTCCGAACAGGAAATTCATAGCCTTTTCTGTTTCACGGTACTTGGTTTTCTTCATTGGTGACACTGGTTCCTGCTTGACAGTTACTTGTTCGGTAGCTGGTGGGGTGGAAGGAGGGGGTTCTTGACCTTCTCCAGATGTTTCCCTCAAGAGTGTAACAACATAACATGTTCTCGTGTTCCTCTCCGCTGTTCTTCATTAGGAAAGCGAAGATTTTTGAAACACGGATCCAGTGCTTTGGCCGTCATGGTTGGGGATAGTCAGAAGTCAGCTGTCACAAGGCGGGATTTAAGTCCATCTGCTAAAGTTGTTTTCATGTCAGCCACAATGCGAGTGTCCAAATCCGACGGAATGAGGTGTTTTGTGACTAAGGCAAACACCAGTGGATAAACTCCAGCAGCAGTTGGGAGCTCCTCGCTGCACAACACCTCTGTTGCAGAAACAAGTGGTTTGAGGGCAACTATCAACTGTTCGAGAAGCCATTGGTTGTCTTTGAGGTTGAGATGCTTTGGTTTCTTGAATTTGTCATCATGAAGAACTGCTACAATTGATGCATGCAACTCATTTAGCCTCTCAAACATGAAATATACAGAATTCCATCTCGTTGTAACATCATTGACTACGTGCTTCACCATTCTGCCAAGACGCTTCTGTACATCTTCAAGCTCCTGTGTAGCTAGGACAGATTTCGAAAAATAACTTACCAGTTTTCGTGCGTGAATAATCACGTTGTCAATGGCATTCAATTTCAGTGCATCATGGACAGCTAACTGCAGGGTATGTGCGAAACATCGCACGTGTGGGAAGCCAGTTGCCCTCGCCGCCACAGTCATATTGCTTGCGTTGACTGTTGTCAGACCACAAACATACTCAATTTCAAACTCCATTGGGATGGATACTAAGGCATCAGCTTCCTCCACGCGTCTAGTGGCAAGAATGCATGATTTTAGATCCCACTCGTCTGTGATGTAATGCCCTGTGACGGTGATGTAACCGTGGGTGGCACAGCTGGTCCACATATCTGTTGTCAAAGATACGCCAGGGGACTGCTTTAGAATATCCTTAAGCTGAGTTTTGGTGTCGGTATATTCTTTCATAAGGTAATTATGGAGGGTCTTTGGACATGGTACGATATAACTGGGATTCAGTGAGTGACAAAAATCACGAAAACCATCAAAGGTCTGAGGTCTCTAACGCACATCAGCATGGCCTTGCATGTGAGTGTCTCGTATGTTTTTGAGTCAAGCTTTTTTCGGTTGTAACCACCAAAATATCCCTGCGTCAGCGTGGCTTGCTTTTTGACTGGAGTTTGGGAAGAATCGTCCACATTAACGGACTTGTGTTTCATGTTAAGATGTTTTCTCATCGAGCTGGTTGAGCTCCCTGCATAACTCAGCATAATGCCGCAAAGGCGACACTTGGTTTTGTGTTTTGAACTGTCAAGATCAAAATGGGCCCATACGTTCGACCTTTTCTCATCCATGACTGCACGTTTGGTCACGTTTAGTTTAGAGTTATCTCCCTTTGTCGGGTACTCGAGTGCCCTATTCTCAACTCCCTGGGAAACATACAGCGCAAGCGGTGTATGAAGCGCTACAGCGTCTAACAGTCAGCTCATCTTACCCTGTACTTATTCGCTGAAGAGTGAACAGATGCATATTTCGAAAATTTTAACCAGTCTAAGGACATATATTTTCAAATATTACGTCTACCTTTAATTATTCAGTACCCATACTGATGGTCATCCAAAGTTAGGGAAATATTATTAATGGAGATCTGTATACGAAAAAAAGGGTAATAGTTTTTGTATTTCCCCAACACGTAAATTCGTAAGTTTCGTAAAATCTGTCTGACACACACGCGAGTGTCTTTTTCAATATTGCCCCTCATTTCTTAATCCGT
This sequence comes from Haliotis rubra, assembly GCF_003918875.1. Classification (NCBI taxonomy): domain Eukaryota; kingdom Metazoa; phylum Mollusca; class Gastropoda; order Lepetellida; family Haliotidae; genus Haliotis; species Haliotis rubra. The sequence goes on along the minus strand of NW_025764904.1, from coordinate 1,012,992 downwards.
TAGAGCTCCTCTCTAGAAAAATGCACTGATCAAGGCTTAGAAAAACAAACAGAATGACGTCAACACCTTTGAGGTGTGACGTTATTTCTTGTAATTCCAATAATTTCAATAATTCTTTATTTCAGTACTCACAAGGCCCCGTCCTATAGTACAGTCCATTATTAATACAATATAAAACTTCATGGAACATATACATACTTGCATTTGACCATACCCTGTGTAGTTATTAATTTATTTGTTTATGTATAATAATGATAAATCCTTAAGTATTTTTACATTTGGGTTTGTTAACAACAGTGTAAATATAGTGGAGTTTGGGTACTTATAATAATATGCTGGGATATATTTTTCTCTAAGTGATAAGTATAATGGATAAACGAGTAAAAAGTGGTATTCATCCTCAATCAATTCTAAGCTACATAGTTTACAAATTCCTTTATCTCGGTTGATGTTTGTGTAACGGCCAGTTTCAACAAAGAGATCATGGATTGAGCAACGGATACGAGACAGCGCTATCCTAAATATTTTAGCATGTATATTACATAAGTAGTCTTCTGTACTGAAATGAGTTTTGAAAAGTTTATAATAAAAACACTTATTTGATGATGGTATGGATTCGGTCCAAGATTGCATATAGATGTCTTTCAATCTTTGTGTCACTGACATGATAAAATTGCATTGTGGGTTATCTTTTTGATTATACCATACATTACCAAAACCGATTTTAGAGAGCAGCAGTCTCACCCCCGTAACCCAGTTTTGTTTTCCATTATTATCATACACGATCATCATGTTATAACATTTTTTCGGTATTCTATATGCATGCATATCTTAAAGTTTTAACCAGTATTTGACAACATTTATGGAAGAGTAGATAGACAGCGGAAACCTCCCCATTTCGCCATAAACCATAACACTGGGTGTATTTAATTTTCCTCATAGACATTTCTTGCATACATACAAGTGTGCTTTCTCTATTAAGTCCATATTTTGTAGGCCCCATACTTCAGAGCCGTACAACAGTATTGGTTTTATTTTGACATCAAATATTTTGAGAAAGGTCTTGAGCGAGAGGTCGCCTAAGGAATGCGTCTGTTTACAAATACCTACGAACACCTTTTTAGCTTGCGTTGCTGCCTGAATTGAGTGTTTGTGTCTTGAAAGATTTCTGCTGAAATATACAACTTAATATTTATAAAATGAAGTTGTCTCCAAACGTTCCCATTTATGATACCATTTTCTGTTTTTGATAGTTGACCCCCATTTTTAAACACCATGACTTTTGACTTTGATCTGTTCACCGTCAATTTCCATTCGTTAGAATACTTTTCTAGTTCGTTGACTTGTGCTTGTAGACCCTAATTGTAATCTTTGTAATTCACCGGCAATAGCCGACGAATTCCACTCTCTATTTAAATGCTCGTTCTTTGACAACAAAAGATCCCAATATATCCCGACTTATTACAGTAAATGGCCGAATCTTGTACAATTTAAATTATTGTTACCTTTAGAGGATTATTCACTTGTTAAGAATATTTCAAAGATTTATAAGAATTATCAATAACATGGCTAGTAAAACTTTCCGAGATGTAACTATTATTCCGGACACACACTTTTACATTCTCATAAATACTGTATAATAACTTGTTCATTTTCTTGCTTAAACCATGCAATTTTAGTAAGTTCCATAGCTTCTTTCTTTCTACTGAGTCAAATGCCTTGGCAAAGTCGACAAAAAATACGTAAAATTTACCTCCCTTACTACACTTAAGTATTTTTGTATCATAGCCTGTAAAGTGAAAATATTATGGACTGTAGAATATCCTTTTCTGAATCCCGCTTGTTCTTCACATATTTTATTTAGAGAGAAAACTAATCTGTTGTTTATGACATATGTGAATACCTTACCGAATATACTTAGAATAGTGATACCTCTGTAGTTGTTCATATCCTGTGAGTTGCCTTGTTAATATATGGGAACAATAACCCCAAGGGACCATGTTTCCGGGAATTTTCCATTTTCTAAAATCACATTGAATATTATTTCAAAACATGGCAACAAGATATCTGTTGAATTTTTAAAGAATTCAGGGAGGGTATTGTCTATTCCCGGGGCTTTATTACATTTGAGGTGGTGAATACTATCGAGAATATCATCTCTGCTTATAGGTGAATCTAGAGTCTCATTAATAAACAGCATGTCTGAATCTGTTTGGGATGTACTCTGGGTTCCACCTAATTCGGAGTCTATTCAAGTCCCATTCTCATCAGGAGAGGAGAATAAATCTTTGAAGGAATCGTGCCAGTATTTAATATCAATGTTATTTGTTTTACGTTGACCACTTAAGCTTTTAGGTTCTGACTAGAATTGTTTGGGATCATGAATACTATCTTCTAGGCGTTGTTGTCTATCTTTTAAATAGTCCTGTTGCTTTCGTCTGCAAGTAGCATTATAATTGTTTCTTGCATTATGATGCTCGCGGAGATTCTCAATGGTTTTACTTTTTCTGAAATGGTTTAGGGATCTGCACCTTTCTTTTTTTCAGAAGATTACACTCGGCATCAAACCATTTACAAGTAATTCTATTCCTGGTATTATTTCTAATTTTCCCAGTTTGTTTTTTCATACTTGAAGCAGCTAGACATAGGGCGTCGGCTAAGTAGTTTACACTCTTATCAATATCAATCATTGCTGAATCAACGGATTTATCAAGTAACTCCTGGATGGAATCAGAGAAAAGATTATCTCTAAATGTTTGTAGTTTGTTGGTATCCCAAACAAACCTGAATGATTTGGTATTATCTTTTTGTCTATCAAGTGTATATGGACGTTTATGAAGCGCACGTAATTTTAATGTAACTGGGAGGTGAGGGCGATTCGGATGTGAGGGCTCTGGGATTCAGAGCGAGACTCTATTCCAAAGTCACAATGTCAAACAGAGATGACGGAGCCAGAATGTAGTCCATAACGCTAGCACCGTTAACACCTAGAAACGTAAAGTCACCAGCATTTGCATCCCTACCACATCTCCCATTCAGAATGTGTATAATGAAAACTGAGCATAAATCTAAAAGACATTTCCCAAAATTATTTACGGATTTATCAAAGGAGAAGCGTTCAAGATTGAATGAATCAACTATGAAGTCCCACGTGGAGTTACTATGTTTCTCCGTGTACTCCACTATGTCATCTTCTACAAAATCACATTTGTTTCCTGTTCTAGCATTAAAATCACCGCCACTTAGTACAGAGACCTCGCCAAGTTCTACTAACAGATCTAATAAGCTGTCTTAGTGGATAGTGATACCATTTTTACAATGGGCGCTCATCGTGTCATACCAAGTTGAACCCTCTGGATTGATATAGGCACATGAGTAGAGTAAATCATGATCATATCCGAATAATTTTTTATCAAATAGAATGAAAATAGCATATTCTGAGATATTGCACCATTTGATGCCAGTTTATGTGTTTTTTACCAAGAACCACAGTTCCACTAGAGAGCCTGCCCCATGTTGACAATTTATCTGCATCCGTACTATATATTTGGTAGTCTTTGAAGGTATTTCCTAAGTCTATATCAACACACCAAGTTTCTGTAATTCCAACAATGTCGAAGGAAGATATATAATTACAGAAGTCAATATCTGTAAGTTTCTGATAAATCCCGGAAATGTTCCAGAATATGAAGCTAATAAAGTTGTCACAATCAATCAGCACGCTGTTCCTGTGGGTCACGGGTATCATGATTCACCGTGTGACAATCATTGCATGGCGACACGTAGCCCTGGCCCCACCGCTATTGTGAGTTTCCCCTGTCAGAAGTGTGGGTACTGGATCTGAGCTGGCGTCTGGGTTGCTCATCCTGGCTCTGGTCTCCCCGTCTCTCCTCAGGCTGAGACACATGGTTCTCCTGGGTGGTATCCTCTCCGCGTTCCCTGACTAGCTTGTTTTGTTCCCTTTGTAGTAGAATGGTGAGTCGGGGTGTTCAATTCTATGTCTCTGCAATTTCTTTCTTTGGAAGTTTGTCAAGTCATTGGCAATTCCTATTCCTTTCTCTTTCAGGGCGCTTCTCAACTTCACCGCCTGCCAGAGATACCATGTGCTCTCTCAATGTCCCTGGCAACGAGTGGACGTAGGTCTTTGGATTTCCAGCCCTCATTCAGTATATCCAGCACCTTTGATTTACTTTCTGTAGAAGTTTCGTTCTCACTCTCTGGGATATTGTACATGACCATATTGTCTCGCCTGTTTCTTCGTTCCTGGTCCTCTATACGGTCCTCGAGATCACCAATATATGTGTCGAGCTTATCAGTTTTATTAATCAATTCATCGATGTCCTGTTTCATTACCAGTTGTTCCTCAATGTTAAGTTGCAGTTTACTTTTCAAATCTGTAATATCGGATTTCATAGATTTTATGTCCTCTTTAGCGGAATATATATCTCCTTTCTGACTCTCTTAATCTGTCGTAATATCGTTGTCTTCATTTCCTCTAGTTCCCTAGTAGATGGGTCTGGGTTTTGTTCCACATCTCCAGCTTAGTGGATCATTGAGGGTGCAGCTATTACACTCGGCAAGATACATACTTCAAGTGATACCTGTTTTCGCCATGTAAACAATGACGTCACATCTACCGGAAGATCACATATCTCACCTTGTGGACATAAAGAGGCTGGCGGGATCAAGTTGAGTTCAAAATCCGTCATCCAAGATCCTAAGAGTGATCCTGTGCACATCACAGAACTGAATAGCGTGCCACACAGTAGCAATCTGTAGGAGATATCCATTGCCGGCGTCCATTGACTTGTCGCAGTGTAGGGTTGCACTTTCTCAATCAGTTTCAGGCTCTTGGGAGGCACGAAAGTTCCAATCCTGGAATCTCTCCACAGGTCGACAGAGATATCCACCGTACTGTATGTACACGATTAGCAGATGTCCCCGTAATATATTAATGTTGATAATCGTTTTTCAGAGGAGCGTGAAGTGGACAGCTGAACTACCCAGGGGAGATAACCAGTCTTATTTCTTGTGTGACGTAACGACTGACGTAAACTTTGCACTGCCATATCACTGACAAGCATACCCAAAGCGTTTAATTAGATGCCATTCTTGACTCTGACAAAACAGATTCTATTGGACGTAAACTTACACCAACCGTGGCTCTTTGACAACGTAACACACCATGAGTTGATAAAATACGAGAACAGCACGCAGACTCTTCACCCATCGATATAAAGAGAATATGTCCAACGATATGGAATCAAAGCATAAATATAATTCCACTTTCCATTTTTCAGAACAACACCGTCTTTGGCTGCAGTTCGAAACAGAAGTTTGTTCACAAAAACTACCCGTCTTGAATAAAGCTTGGCAAAGTAATTAAAACCTGATCTAAAACCGTTCTTTCGTATTTTTTCACGAGTGAGTGAGTGTTTAGCACAGCATATCAGAAACGGGCTGCAGACATCGTACACATGTGGGGAATGGAACCCGGGCCTTTTTAACGTGACCAGTGGACGATTTACCTACAAGACTACTCCACTAGACAGGATGGTGTAGATATAAATGCACAAAAGATGACAATGAAGTGACGGTGGGATAGCATCGTGTTGAGGCGATGGTGCACACACGTTGTTGAAGAAGCGAAGATGGACACATTGACGGCGAGGTTATGATGCATACTCTTTTGCGTATAGTCAATGATGCACACACTTTGACGTAGAGACAGTGAAACACACACACTGACGTAGAGCTGATGATGCACAAAGTATGACGGAGAAGCGATGAAGCAAACACGTTGACGTAGAGGCGATGATGAACTAACGTTAATGTAGAAGCGATGATGCACACACGTTGACATAACGGCGTTGATGCACGCACGTAGACGTAGCGGCGATGATAAAAACTTGTTGACGTAGCGGCAATGATGCACACACGTTGACGGAGCGGCGATGATGCGCACACGTTGACGGAGCGGCCATGATACACACACGTTGACGGAGCGGCGATGATGCACACACGTTGACGGAGCGGCGATGATGCACACACGTTGACGGAGCGGCGATGATGCGCACACGCTGACGGAGCGGCGATGATGCGCACACGTTGACGGAGCGGCGATGATGCACACACGCTGACGTAGCGGCGATGATGCACACACGTTGACGGAGCGGCGATGATGCGCAGACGTAGACGTAGCGGCTATTATGCACACACGGTGATGTAGAGGTGATGATGCACACACGGTGATGTAGAGGTGATGATGCACATTTGTTAGTTTGCATGATCTTGAAACTATTTAACTCAACCAAACGCTACATATATTTGGACCATTTAGGCACTTCACAACCTATCACATTTCATACAATAAGATCCTTAGGGGGTACGTAAGTCCCAACACTTTTAAAGTACATTTAAACTTACAACATGTTTATAATGTAGTTTTTTTGTAAGTTTATATAAGGGCTAGATTTGACTACAATCGACAGTGGCTGAAGGGATGATGTAAATCCAGCTAGGGTCACTCACTCACTCACTAACTTAAACAATAACAAGAAAAATACCAAAATGAGTTATACATGCATGGAGTGTCAAAACGTTGCCATAGCACCCAGTGCTTAACACTGTCTCATTCAGTCATAACCTGTTGACATATTTCTTCTCCGACTGAAGATAGAGTTCTATCAGTATCTGCAGTCGGATTATATAATCCACCTATATGTTTCCATAAGATCACATCGTTCTTCGTTACACGCTTATATAGTGGGGTAGCCCATTGGTTAAAGCTTCCGCGCGTCACGCCGAGGGCCCGGGATTGATTCCACACATGGAAACATTGTGTGAAGCCAATTCCTGGTGTCCCCCGCCGTGACCTTGCTGGTATATCGCTAAGAGTGGGATAAAAGTCAAATCACTCATTATTAACATCTCGATATTGATTGTTTTCCTTCTTGCAGCTTTGTCCAGACGGCACATGGCATATGGTTCATTGTCAGTTGTTAGCAGTATAAAAGAACCTTTGAACGCCGCACTCAGCAATATTAAAGCTCACCGATATACATTGTATGAGCTGCAAAACGTCAAATCTGCCACGATCAGTCCATTGATCGATCAACAAATCATCAAGCTCGATCCTGTGGTTCGAAAAGCATGGGTTTCCGAAGACCAATTCTACTGACATTCTTAAGTACGGAGAATGTCGGATAAGTTCAAAGCCACAGCCATGGCGACAGCTCACTGCGAACAGCTATTCAACGTTAAATAAGGCTGCCTATTTGTCCCAAATGCAGCAAGTATTGCATATCGTACCTGTTAAGTGTGTTTTTACAACCTTCGTTGATTGGTCCCGCTACTTTCGTCCAACCATCGTAGAAAGCTGAACTTCGATTGGTGCAATGAAGAAACCACGTGGGTTTCTGTAAGAGTAGGAGGTCAACGTTCACTCAGGCTCTCATTCGTCACCACTCGTCCCTTTCCGTAACCTCCAAGAAGATCAGTATTCGGCTTGTCCCGGAATAACACGAGTGGGCATGAATGTCAGGATCAACCAGACTGTTAGGGTCATGTCAGAACTTAGGAAACAGAGATAACTTATCTCAATAAAATGTCTGATTTTTAGGAAATTGCTGGAACATTCCACGCTAAAGCCAAATGGAAACTTTGGCTTCTAGTTTATAGTGTGACCAATTTAGTCATAAAAGGGGGACATAAAATCGGAAAATGGTTACGTTACATTCTCACCAGAATGTGAATCATTTGAGTGAGTTTAGTTTTATGCCGCTTTTAGCAACATTCCAGCTATATCACGGCGGGGGACACCAGAAGACACCAGAAATGGGCTTTACACATTGTCCCCATGTGGGGCATCGAACCCGGGCCTTTGGCGTGACGCTGTAACCACTAGGCTACCCAACCGCCCTGTAAGTGAATCAAAACGCAAATTTATGGTTATATCTGCCATTGCTTTATTCCTGCTTCACGATATAATATGTGTGTTTTATTGTAATTTTGGAGGTCTTTCAACAATTACAGAAGTTGTTGTCTATATTTCTAACAACCATCCTCAATTTCACATGGACCCGTAAAGATCCGGGTTAGAATTGGTCTTCAGTAACACATATTAGTCATGAGAGGCGACTAACGGGATCGGGCGATCAGGCTCGCTGACTTGGTTGACACATGTCATCATATCCCAGTTGTATAGAACGATGCTCATGATGTAAATCACTGGATTGTCTGGTCCAGACTCGATTATTTACCGACCGCCGCCATATTGCTGAATATTGCTGAGTGGGGCGTAAAACAGCGAACCAACCAACCAATATTTCACATGAATACCATACGATCGTACACATGCATGCACGTCGTCATATGAGCGAAATATTCTCAAGCACGACGTTAAACCCAATTTCACCTCACCTCACCTCACCATACGATCGAATAAATATTGCACAGATTTTGCTTAGGATTAGCCAGGTAATGGTGAATGTTAGTTGCTCCATAGAATGAACCATCTTTTCAAGTGACCTTGTAATACAGTTTTGGTAATCCCAGTGTTATGGTTAGGAGCCACCGAATTATGAGAATCAAGTGGTCAAATTCTGCAACATATTTGACAGCCATCGTTAAGTGTTATAGCCAGGACCTTTCGACCTCTTCTTGTTCTCATTCTAGTTGGTTCAAAAGATACTTTAGAGGAATTTTGCCAGAATGTACTCGTAGATATGAGCCAGGGAATATGAAACCTATCATAAATGTGCTATATCAGAGATATCATGCAAAAGCAGTGGGACACCCAAGTAGGTATCAATAAATTACATGCAATAAAACCAAATATCGGTTACACCAACTTGGGCTGTCAGTCCAGATTTGAAGAGGTCACCATACGACGATGTCGTATTGGCCACAGCAAATGTACAAATGAATATTTATCGAAAGGGGAAGATCCTCCATTTTGTATCCCTTGTGATGAGACAATCACGGTCAAGCACGTTTTGCTTGACTGTGTAGAATTTTCTCTCATAAGGGATACATATTAACAAGTTTCACATTTAAAGGATCTTTTTAACACAATCAATTCTCATTTAATTACAGTATTTTTAAAAAGAGATTGTTCAGGATTGTTCAGTAGTTTTTGAATGGATGTGTTTTAACTGAGGTTGATGTAATCAAACACTGTTATTATATTGGTCTTTATTGGGGTTGAAGTATCGTAAAAAGATTGTCCCCTTATGATTGCATACTATTTTTATAGTACATTGCAGACAACCGGAATTTTATTGCTTCAATTGTATTGTTTTAATTAATGGCTAGCATTGAATACAACTACCAGTGACTGAAGTGATGGTTTAAATCCTGCTGGGGATTCATGCAGGAAGCTGAAGTACTGTAAGTCCCCATGAACCCCAGTAAGGTGGCCTAGCATTGGATGTTGGTGGTCCATAGCCCGTGTTTTAATGTTAATATATATCATATCGAGTTGCATTTTTAAAATTAGAAATGATTAGTTTTTAGACTTGCATTCTGTGATACGTTGCTAAAGTTTTACTGTCCTTCGTGACAGATATGTATCATATATACTAACTTTGTTCTCGTCACTATATGGCTGAAACTTTGCCGGTGTGACGTTAAATTTTAACTCACTCACTCACTCACTCTTTAAAACTTCACCGTATCAAATTGGCTTCACAAAGCTATATTCTAATCAATCCAGTCCTGCTCACAACTGCGTTTTTAATCCTCTTTATGAGGATTTGTATAATAAAAAATCTTCACTTGTTCCACTTCTAGGGATAAGAATCCAACAATTTATTTCCGCGGCTGGCATTGAGCTGGAGAAGATATCTCCATCTCGTCTTTTTTTCTTCTCCTCCATCGCAATTAGTGAAGCCACACGTTCACCTAACACTGACAAAGTTTAAACTATCAGTAACTAATGAATTACAATGTAAACAAGAATATAATCAATTAAAAAGTAATGAATACATACAAATCCGTGTTTACAGATGGGTGCAAGGGCGGTGGCGCAGTAGCTTGTACCACTGTCGTTGGATCAAGAACAACATCTTCTCGATTACCGGATAATAGCTCTATTTTTACAGCAGAAGCAAACGCAATACTAACAGCTCTTAAATACATTAAAAGACACCCCAAATATAAACATACATAATACATAATTTTTCTGACTCTCTTTCGTGCATTCAGGCTATTAAAATCCTTTCTTGCAAACATCCACTTTTTTTTAGAAATTATTGAGTTGTATAATGATATTGCTACTGATCAATGCTACATCGTCCTATGCTGGTTACCCAGCCATGTTGGAATCTCTGGTAACACTATGGATGATCTTGCTGCTAAGGCAGACTCAACAAATCTGTGACACCACTTCTGATCCAATACTCCTATTACAAAGCTGTTATTAGATCTTATATCCGTGATCTAATGAAACAGAAGTGGGACACCCAATTAGGTATCAATATATTACATCAAATTGAGCCAACTATCGGTTATCCTTACTTTGGTTGTCAGTCCATATTTGAGGAGCTCATTATGCGACGATGTCACATTGGCTATACTAGATATACTCGTGAGTATTTGTTAAAAGGTGAGGATCCTCCGCTTTGTATCCCTTGTCATGTAGGAATCACGGTCAAGCATCTCCTGCTTGACTGTATTGATGTTTCCATCACATGGGATAAATTGTTTAGTGTCAAAACAATTAAGGACCTTTTTTATAATGTAAATTATCAATTAATAATTGGTTTTGTAAAAGAAATACAATTATTGGATAAATTTTGAACAATATGCCTTGTAAATAGATATATGTTATTGTATATATGGTAGTATAGATAAGCAACTGCGATTTTAGTGGCTGTATCCTCAAAGGGGGTTAAAGTATCGTAAAATTATTGTCTTCCTGGGAGGGTGAGTAAGTCCCAAACACTTTCAAAGTCAATTTCGCTCAACCATACTTTTTAATCGTAGTACTTTTGTTATTTAAAATTTCGGCTAAATCTTTCTACCATCGTCAACGGATGAAGGGATGGTGTAAATCCAGCTAGGGTCCATGCAGGTAGCAAAAGTAATGTAAGTCCCCATGGTTCCTAGTATGGTTATCTAACTTTGGTTGTTGGCGATCTATAGCCCCTGTTTTATATTGTATTGTCTTCTTTAATTAAAATGTTTTAGTTTTACATGCTAGTTTTATATTCATATCTGTGATACTCTAATTTTACTGTCCATCGTTGACATGTTTTACTCTTCAAAATGTTTTCATTTTTCATTGTATAAATTGTTTTCGTCACGATATGAATGAGATATTGCCGATGTGACGTTAAATATTAACTCACTCACTCAAGTTTGGTGAAGAAATATTGAAATATTTTAAAGTTCTGCTCCAGAAAAGGCTAGGGCTGCGCAATATAACCGTTTTACCGGCATATACCGGTTCAGACATGAAAACGATACGTATTGCGATACGTTGATCGAAAACCGGTATTTTGACATGCATTCGGAAAACTTCGTAACACTCGGAAATCTTCGGATATTTCCTTTTTTCACACAGGAAGTCACACGTTTGTTGTAAAATGGCGACCCCCAACACTGAACAATTTATTGTGGTGCCAAATACTAGGGCAAAGGCATCAGTATGGCAGCATTTTGGGTTGAAAAAGTTCACGGTAGTGGGAACAATTGATAAGACATATGTTATATTTGGGATTACACTTTCTTAGTAAAGTACAGATTCTAGTACTTTTGGGTTGAGCACACAAAGTCAGCCGCCTAGCCCGCTCAGCCACCGCGACTTCCACAATGGAAGTCGGACAACTGGTAGTCTAGACTGCGGACTTTGTGTACCCCTCTGATAAGTGTAAATTGGCACGGCTCCCACGGCCGAAACCTATGATTACTCAGTGCCATTTAGAAAGTGGTCAAATGTAGCATAGGTTATATTTGGAATTACACTGTCTTAGTAAAGTACAGATTCTTAGTAAAGTACAGATTCTAGTACGTGGAAGTCGCGGTGCCTGAGCGGGCTAGGCGGCTGACTTTGTGTGCTGGCGATTAGGTGCCTGACTCTGAGGCTGTGGGTTCGAATCCCGGATGGGACTCATACCAAAAAGTACTAGAATCTGTACTTTACTAAGAAAGTGTTACATTTGACCACTTTCGAAATGGCATTGTGTAATCATTTTGATAAGAGTAACGCGGTATGTAAAATATGCAATGGTAAAGTAAATTAAAAGTTTTTATTAAAGCTTAATCAAGCATAGTGATTTTGTTGTGTTTTTGCTTTATAAATCAAGCATTAACTTCTTGCAATATATTGCAATACATATCGCAATACGATATGGCTGAGATATTGCCGATGTGACGTTAAATATTAACTCATTCACTCACTCATATCGCAATATATGCTTTCGCATCGCAATATGAACATTCTCTGCAATACCCACCCCTAGAAAATGCAAATGTGCACGGACGGGCGCACGGACGGACGGAGTCCATTTTAATAAAAAGTACTTTAATTTTTTATCAGTTCCAGTTATCAGTTGGTGTATATTTCGCGAGAATAGGTGTTCAGATATGTCTGTGGGTTCAAATCCATCAACAAGCCAATTAAAAGACTATTCCTGAGTTCGAGTTATTTGAGAACCATGGTTCTCGTTACGGGACAAACTGATTGTACTGTGTGTATTGTAAACAGTGCATGGAACTATTTCCAGTCACGTCCTTGGTCACCTGTCCAGGTACACGTGACACAGATCTCGGCCTATCCTGTAGTCACGATTTGATTACACGATTTGTAAAGCACAACTCCGTACGGCACCTTGGAGCTTATGGTAATGGTAACACAATCCGTGCTTGGGTGCGCATTTTCCTTTAATTCGAAGCACAAAGTCTTCGATTAGGAGTGAATGAGTACGATTTAACGCCGTTTTTGGCAATATTCCACCTCTGGGTGACACCAGAAAAGGGCTTCACACAAAATACCAATGTGGGAAATTGAACCCGGGCATTCGGCGTGACGAGCGAACGCGTTAACCACTAGGCTACCCTACCGCTCGTCTTCGATTATGAACATAAGTTAGTTAGCAGCAGTGTTAAGAAACTAACCTATTCATGATAACTCCAGAGAGTAAAGACCTGGTATTGGGTTGTTAGAAGGTTTACAGGCCACTTCGAACATTATATTAGATCAGCTTCATTTGGGTTGACCGTATGTACAAAAACGCCCTTGGAAGGACATATATTTCTCATCAAATGTTTAGACACACTAGTGTAAATATAGCCACTTATTTCAATCCACTGTTCTGAACTAAATTTGCAAAATATTCCATTCTGTTTAAAGTTACTGTTTACACATGAACGGATGTATTGTAAAACAAATTCGTAACGTTGGAAATATTATTGTCCTGAGGTTAATAAATGATAGAAATCAGTGAAAATTGGCGAATTCTTAACAAAACTTTACACCAAAGTGTTCACATGTATGATATGTGCACATGCTTTCCAGCAATTTGATGCACAATCCTTGTGCAATGCATCTGCATAAGGTTTGCAGTTGGTTCTCCCAAATTAGTGGACAAATCAAACTTCGATGTAACCATATATACATACATATCATTTAGTGAGTGTTATAAGTGAGTCTAAACTTTTGATGAGAAGTATATTTTGAGGTTGGGAACTAAAGGAATGTCACTATAAACAAAAAACGTGACTCACACATGAGAACAAAGCAGGCGAGATAAGATTAATCGTGGACAGAAAACGTCCCCTTGTCTGACTACGAGTCCATTGATACCTTCAGGTCATTTGGTTCTCGTGTTTGTATATTACTACAGGGTTGGACTGTGCATCTGTTGAGACACAGAGAATGGCACAAACCTTATCGTCTCATTGACCCTTGTTTAATCTTAGCAGGAGTCAGCCAGTCTTCGCCAGTCCAACGGAGTAGAGGCGTATGCAATCCATACCTAGATCTCACCAAATCATCGACGTGATCCGTTGCGTTACCGAGAGTTAACTTTGAACCAGGGCATTATTACATAGAGCAGCAACTGATTTGCATATTTTGTGACAAACGTTGCGTTGAAAATTAAAATCGTTTCTTTCCTGTATGTGAATATCAACTGAAATCAGAGTGAGTGAGTTTAGTTTTACGCTGAACTCAGCAATATTCCAGCTATATGGTGGCGGTCAACTCAAATCAGAAAAAATATCTTTAGGAAAGCTACTATAAACTACCATCAACTACAACAAGGCGACAACTGTACTTGTGCCAATAAATCAGAGATGATGTACAATATAGGGCTTAAACGTATTTAAGCCATGCATATAAACATGGCCGGATGGGCAGACAAGCTTAGTCGGCTAACTTGAGTTCCTCTCTGGTTGGCATGGTGAACGTGCCACATGCCATACAATTAAGACGTACAATGATATAGGCAGGGTTTGCTTGAATAATATACAATGTAATAACAAATCAAAAGTAGAGTAGTTCCAATCTGTCTAAAAACAGGATAAACTATTGTACAGATTACAAATGGTTTGCGTTAGTGTCTCTAGATTTAACCGAGTTAAGGTCATATCCATTCAGTTACTATTACACTTCCGTCTGATTCTATCATATAGAAGGCGAAAAAAACGTTGTTGACAGAAGCGTCCCACTGATCATCACAGAGAGAGTAAGAGTGAAGCAATAGATGTCTAGTACACTTCGATTATATCACCACACCAGGGCGTGAAGCGAGTATGTAATTATCAGCAAGACGTATTCAGGACAGAAACTTTATTTCGATTTCATGTCCTAAAGACTTCTCTACATCGTCACCATCCAGAGTTACACATTTCTCCCAACGTTTCTTGAACTTATACGCTTGAATAGAAGTCCCCTGATTTCATGGAAAACCAACCCTCCACCTCTTCAATGACTTCATTGGTATCGTCAAAACGGAGTCCACATCTTGGCTCACCTGTGAGGGACATATGACCGGTTTGAAACTGTTTTTCCATCTCACAACAGTATCATGAGATGGACTATCTTCACCATAAACAGATTTCATCTCCTCGTGAATCTGTCAGGCAGTGCAACCTTTCAAGTGCAAAAACGTGACAATGCTGTATGCCTCAATTTTATCCATTTTACTAATGATTTGGATGAACAAACACAAGATTGAATAAAATATTGTAAATCGTTTTTGGTCCATTAACTAGATAAGGAACACTGATGTTATCTGCAAATTGTCATAATAATTTCCCAATAAATTCATGGCAATAATTAGAACTTTTTGATATCCCCTCGTATGACTTAAGACACACATGCTGCATAATTAACCTTAAAGTGGAAGCTTTGTTTAAGTTTCAACGTTGGTAGGTTCGTCAAGCGTTGAGCTGTTTCTAGTTTCTGTCTCAGAGTGTGAGGGGGCGGTAGTGTAGGCTAGTGGTTAAAGCGTTCGCTCGTCAGGCCGAGGACCCGGGTTTGATTCCCCACATGGGTACAGTGTGCAAAGCCTACTTCTGGAGTTCCCAGCCGGGATGATGTTGGAATACTGCTTAAAGCTGCGTAAAACCATGCTCACTCACTCGTAAAAACAATACCGTCTTGCAGTTGATAAGCTGATAGTTATCTCGATTTCCTAGACTATGGGAAGATGCTCCTCAAACAGTTTCAGGAATACGTTCTTTTCATTTAGCAAGCATATTACTTTGCTCAATAATTCAGTTATCTCCAATATGAACACATTGTTCACAGGAGGAATGATTGGAACGTTTTGCCAGATAAACGATATTTGAAACTATGAAGACAGTGGACCATTGGACCAAACGTATTTAACATTAGAGTGCCATGATCCAAGTCCTTAATGTTTATGGGAAGAGTATTTAGATATAGTTTTATCTTTTAATGTCAACAATGGTTTGTGACTATGACAGCACTTTGTGAATGTTTCTTGTTGGTCTTTTTTATCAAATGCTAACTGCCATGAATCAGCCCCAAAAGAAATAGTTCAGTCCTTGTAATAATTGCCTAAGGGTTTTACTACATACCTGAGGGCTTCCTCAAAAATCATCTTATTTCTGATATTCTCAACGCTTTTCAATTTCCCCCTACTCACAATCTGACCAAATCCGTAGTACTGAACACACTTGGCCTCCCTGCCTCAGTCTCGTGCTCAATTCCAACTACTGACTGAATACTAGTATGCTTCAAATTTCATGTCTACCAGTTAACTCTTCTTGCATTAGTCACACCCCTTTCAAAATCATCTAGAACCAGCTTTTCTTCTGCTATCAAATGTGCCATGTCAACAAAGGAAAGCGTCTGTTACACCAGGGGAGATAACTCTTGATGCAGGAAGCATCATTTTTCTGCCTATACGAGTTGCCTCCCATATTGAGTACTTTTCTACATAATGTAACACCTGTTTTAAGATTATATTATCAGCATTAGGAAACAAAGATTTTCTCAATAATTTCTGTGAAACTGTATCATGAACAGTAGCGCTCCAAACACAGAGCCCCGGGGCATACACGCCATAACTGTTTTAGTATCAAATTCTGAACCCTGTTCAACACCATGTTGTATTCTGTCTTTACCATTTGAGATTATTACCAGTAATTCCACGTTTTTTCTAGTTCATAAAACAGACCCGTATGTCAAACCTTATCGAAAGCCTTTCTAATGTCACGAAATACGGCTCTAACCTCCGTTCCGTTATCTTTAGCATTAACCGTTATAATCTACAAATAATTAAACAAACTAAGGTGAGTCAACAAACATAAATCCCAACTGTAAGTTGGTTAGTACATTACCATCATAAGGGATAAATATTTCAGTGTGAAAACAGTTAAGGATCTTTTTACTACTGTTAATTCTCATTTAATTATGTGTTTTTTTAAAGAAATTGATTTCATTGATGAATTTGATTAATATGTTATGTAGATGTATTTTAATGATTGGTAGTTTAGATTAGTAACTTAGATTGTTATCGGCTGTACCCTCAAAGGGGGTTGAAGTATTGTAAAATTATTGTCCTCCTGAGAGGGTACATAAGTCCCAATATATTCACAGTAAATTTAAACGTACTACTATTTTTAATCGTAGTATATATGTTATTTTAATCTATGGCTAGATTTATCTAAATTGCTAACGTCTGAAGGGATGGTGTAAATCCGGCTAGGGTCCGTGCAGGTAGCAATAGTACTGTCCCGAAGTCCCGAAGGTCCCTAGCATGGTGATCTCACTTCAGTTGTTTGCAATATATAGCCTGTTTTTATGTTGTATATTGTATTGTCCTAGTTTTAATTACTAGTTTTAAATTGAAAACTGTGATATACTAGTTGTTTTACTGTCCTTTGCTAACAGGTTTTTATAATTTACATTTATTTATTGTAAAATTATAACTTGTTTGTAGTCACGATATGGCTGAAATATTGCCGTTGTGACTTAAAATCTTAACTCACTCACTCGTTAGTACATTATCATCTCCATGTTAGTTAAAACTATATTTGAATGCATGTTCCGAAGACCTTGGACAAACAACTTGTAAGAGCTACCGGCCTATGGTGAGTGCTGTCATTTCCTTTCTTCGTGAATGGGTATTACTAAGGCTTCTGTCCATGAAGAGACGGTGAGGTAGCTTAGTGGTTAAAACATTCTCTCGTCGATTCCCCACATAAGTACAATGTGTGAAGCCTATTTCTGGTGAACCCGCCGCGATAATGCTGGAATATTGCTAACAGCGGCTTAAAACCATACTTACTCACTCACTCTTTACATGTAGAGCGACATATGAATTCTACAAGAGATTCATTAGTAAGTGACCCGTGAAGATCCGGGTTAGAATGAGCCTTCAGTAACCCATGCGTGTCGTAAGGGGCGACTAACGGGATCGGATGGTCAGGCTCGCTGACTTGGTTGACACATCAGTTCCCAATTGCGCAGATCGATGCTCATGCTGCTGATCACTGGGCTGTTTGGTCCAGACTCGATTTTTTACGGCCATAATGCTGGAATTTTGCTGAGTGCGGCGTAAAACTAAACTCACTCACTCAATAGCAAGTGAAGGTATCAGCAATGTCGGTCGCTATCGATAAATTATTTCATATTTTCATTACTTATGCCGAAAGCCGAATATCGCATACTTCTTTTGTGGAATGATCAATGTGAATTAATGGTAATATATCAATAATATCAGTTTATCAGGAAATTTTACAGTTGCCTTTCAGCAAAATGGTCTTAACTGGCTTCAGAAATTGATTGGGGGTCATCACACAAAATAAAATGGTAATAAATTGTTTGAAAAGCACCACAGTTTTGTTTCTTGTTAATATATTGTTAGACTCAGCAAATCTCCAGCTGGATGACGGTGGTCTATAAACAGTCGACCAGATAATCCGGTGGTTGCCATCATGAGCATCGATGGATGCAGTAGGACGGGATGACATGCATCAACCAAGACAGCAAGCCTTACCACCCGATCCTGTTACGACCGTCGTGGGTTGCTGAAGATCAGTTCTAACCACAGACAAATCCATGAGAAATATGTACAATTTAGCATGCCTTGGTCTCTAGGGCCTAGATTTTCGAAGCTCTCTTAGCGCTAAGATAGTCGTAAGTTAATGTTAATGTATGGCACTTACGACTATCGTAGCGCTAAGAGAGCTTCGAAAATCTAGGCCCAGGAACATATCTGTAAATAACTATAGAGACGATACTCGTTAATAAATATAGAGGCTGCTGGGAAACCTAGTGGTTTAAAACAATATCTCGTTTAATCCACTTCATTTACGCTGGGTCATTGTCCCATCCGCAAAAATGTGTCAATTACATGGTCATTTGACCACAAGCTGCACAACAAATATGTTGTTACATTTTTTCTCCTTGCAGTCAAGGAGTCAATGTCATAAATGCTAATCACGGAACTGCCGTTATGCTAATTGTGGAATTCAAATAGTTACAAGAACTTTATTCCTACTTATAAGCCCTTGTTCTTTATCATATGACCAGTGATTCGGTTATGAATTGGTCTTTTGCAACCCACGCTTGTCGTAAGAGGTAACTAACGGGATCCGCTAGTCCCCCTCACTGACTTGGTTGACACATGCCATCCTATCCTGCGCAGATCGATGCTGCATTGTTGATCACTGGATTGTCTGGTCCAGACTTGATTATTTACAGATCGCCGCGATATAGCTGGAAAATTGCTAAGTGCGGCGTTAAACAACAAACAAACGAATCTATACACCTGGAACTTAATTAAGCGCCCCCTGATATATTTCATGATAGTAGAGCAACTGTTAACCATCGTTAAACATGAATGATATCTCTGTATTACAACACATCTCTAGTAGCCTAAAAAGGTGTTTCAGTTCCTTTGCACTCGTCACAACGCATCCCTTGTGCACGTGAAGCATACAACCCACACTTTTCCCAAAATTCAGTTTCTCTGACATGCAATTTATGGGTATAAAAGCAGACAAATTTGTAACTGTCTCCATTAATGAATACTGAAATGGCGAGGAGAAGACTTTCTGAAGCAATAAGGTGGCAAATTGTCGGCATGCATGCAACAGGCATGTCCTTCAAAGCTATTGGACGACAACTGGGCTACAGTCACTCGGTCATCAGCCGACTTGTCCGAAAACATCAGATGACAGATTTGAGAGATCGTCCAAGGCCTGGACAACCCAGGAAGACAACTGCCCGTGATGATCGCAGCCTGGCACGTCTGGTAAGGCGAGAACCCTTTGCCACAAGTTCGGTTTTGAAGCGCCTGTGGTTACCCTACAGACAATTATCCACCAGAACCGTCTGAAATCGCCTTAGGGCACTTGGTATGAGGTCCAGAAGAGTCATGAAACGTCCTGCTCTGTCTGATCTCCTTAAGAGACGACGTCTGGAGTGGTGTATGGCCCGTCGCCAGTGGAACCTGAGGACATGGAGGATGGTCCACTGGTCAGATGAGAGCAGGTTCCTCCTCCACGTTACAGATGGTCGAATGAGAGTGTGGAGGCATAAAAACACTGCTTACGTACCCAGGAATATCCAGCCTACTGTTCCTTATGGTGGAGGATCGGTTATGATCTGGAGTTGTCTTTCACACGACTGTAAACTTCAAATGGTGACTGTCCGAGGAAATCTTGATGGTCAGCAGTACATCCGGGATATTCCCCATCCAGTTGTCGTGCCTCACTTTGACAACCACCCGTTGGCTACTCACCCGATATTCATGGATGACAACGCCAGGCCGCATCGTTCACGTGCTGTGACCGCACATCTCAAGAATGAGGCTATCATGACATTACCTTGGCCAGCAATGAGCCCCGATTTGAATCCTTTGGAGCACATCTGGGACTTTCTTGGACGCCGTGTGAGGTTGAGAGAACCCCCTCTCCAGCATCTTGCACAGCTGGAAGCTGCTTTGCATGAAGAATGGCTGCAATTGCCAATTGATCGTATCAGAAGGTTTACCAGTAGCATGATGAGGAGGATTCAAGCTGTCATCCAAGCACGTGGGGGATACACCCGATACTGATGCCAGACCCATCAGATGTTAACATGTGACATTCCTTGTGCATCATTTCTTGTAATAGTCAGCCATTGACAATGCTACGTCCATACTTGTTCAGTGACTATTTCATCAAGAATCAATAGTGACCAAATCACATTGGTTACGCTATTAAAACAACACGTATTGGAATCATTGTCTTGTTTTTCATTTGCCAATAGATCGTATGTTTCACAATAGCTAAGGTTCCACTATCTTTGGAATAGTGAAAGAGTTACAGCAAGTTTTGTTTCTCATCATCCAGAAAATAGGGGGGGTGCTTAATTAAGTTCCAGGTGTATATATCATATTGGTGATCACAACATATAGATATATTTTTTTTAAAACAAATTTTAAGTATTTTTATTTCCCAAAGTACATTTGGTGTTTTCATAATACTTTGTACAAAACATCAAACACAACATCCTCGTTATCAATTTGTTGTTGTCATAATACATTGTACAAAACGTCATACAAAACATCCTCGTTATCAATTTGTTTTTGTCATAATACATTGCACAGAACATCATACAAAAACATCCTCGTCATCAACATTGTGCAAGCATCATCATCACCATCAATACAAACAATCATCATCATATGTTCAGGGTGGATTTACTATAATGTATCTGTTATCTTTGCCCAGGGCTAATATGTATAAAACATATAGATATATTGTATCACGTAAATTGCAAGTGATTCCATTCCATTTCATGGGCTAATCAAGCAATTTGTTTCCATTTATGTTTCCGTTAGGCCACGCTCACAAGCGGTCTTCTTTCATAGGGGGCGGAGGTAGCCTAATGGTTAAAGCGTTCGCTCGTCAAGCTGAAGACCCGGGTTCGATACCCTAGGTGGATACAATGCGTGAAATCCAATTCTGGTATCTCCCATGGTGATATTGCTGGAATATTGCCAAAAGAGGCATAAACCCCGACTAAAACATCTGAAGCCTTGTGTTGGTTTAGAATACCTGAAACGTAACCAACAATGCATGCTTGACAATAATTCATATTTCACATGTACACGTTTTTCAATCTCCTAAAATATGCCGCCATTTGATGTACAATTGTAAAGAAATATTCTATTTGACTAAAATGTTTGACAAAACATATTTTATCAATATACATCTTATGTAAGGACCCAAGTTGATCATTACCCAAGATTCATGTCAGGTTTCATTCAAGTCCGTTCCATTTCTTCCCATAAGGAACCAATCAGACAGACGGCCTAATCACTCAAAGAAACGGCCGCACCTATATCCGAAATTCTTTTATAGCCCACTGACACGGTTTATCTGCCTTGTTCCTTGCACCAGCTCACCTGACCACCATGCTTCGTGCTGTTGTTATTGCTGCTCTCCTAGCCGGTAAGTGAATCAGCTTTATCTGGAAGGACCGTCACGAGTGATGTAGATCGTAGACATTTGACATTTTAACAATGATACGTCCATTCGCTACAGCCATTCTTCCATCCTACGATCCCTGAAGATCCACGTTTAAATGATCTTCAGCAACCCATGCTTCTGGTGGGATAGCCTAGTGATTAAAGCGTTCGCTCGTCACGCCGAAGACCCGGGTTCGATTCACCACATGGGTACAATGTGTGAAGCCCATTTCTGGTGTCCCCCCGCCGTGATATTGCTGGAATATTGCTAAAAAGCGGCGTAAAAACCATACTCACTCACTCACTCACTCACTCACTCACTCACTCTCGTAAGAGGCGACTAACGGGGATCGGGTGGTCAGGCTCGCTGACTTGTTTCACACGTCACAGTATCCCAATTGCGTAGGTCGATGCTCATGCTGTTGATCACTGGATTCTCTGGTCCAGACTCGAATATTTACAGACCGCCGCCATATAGCTGGAATATTGCTGAGTGCGGTGTAAAACACAACTCACTCACTAACTCACTCATTTTGCTGGAGTGATTCTAAAAGCGGCTTTACGCTCACTCACTCATTTCTGTTACAATGATATGTTTGCATCTATGTAACTATAGGAATGAATAAAATTGTATTGATAAACATTATTTTCTAAAACGTTATTTAATGTTAATATAATTAGACAAACTCCAGGTTTCATTGTGTACTTCTTTACGACCCAAGTCCAGCAAATTGGTTGGTAGGAAGACTTTGAGATGCCACTCTGACAACAGTCAGAGTAGGTATTGGATATATAGATTCCTAACCGCAAAAAGATCGTCGGTTCATATTATTTATTCTATATCCAGGTAACCTAGATCGTGACTGGTATTTGCTATTTCTGCAAGGTGATAAGACACGTGTGGCCCTCTGATAACAGGCTGTATTCTGTCATGGAAACCTTAGGGTGAGTGAGTGAATTTAGTTTTACGCCGCACTCAGCAATATTCCAGCTATATGGCGTCGGTCTGTAAATAATCGAGTCTGGACCAGACAATCCAGTGATCAACAGCATGAGCATCGATCTGCGCAATTGGGATACGATGACATGTGTCAACCAAGTCATCGATCCTGACCACCTGATCCCGTTAGTCGCCTCTTACTACTAGCATGGGTAACTGAAGATCAATGTACTAACCCGTACCTTCACGGGTCCATTAACCTTAGACACTCTGACGCCAGATTCCAATCTGTCCGTCAAAACCGTAGCTATCATTTCCACTTTGACTTGAACGTATGTCTGTGGTAGCAAATCTAACAAATGTGGCGTCCATCGTGGAATCTAGTTCTTTAACGCATATCATAAAATTATGCCAAATTAAAGAACCTGTTGAACTTTCCAAAAACGTGGTCATTTTTTTGATAATACATTTTGTACTGTTCTTTACAAGGCCGGTTTTGGTTAAAAACAGTCAGTGTGCAGAATCATAGTATTTGTGCAGCTTCGTTACATTATGTGACGAGTTCTGAAGTATGCCTACGTCTACACACATGCATATGTATATATTTCCGTGTATGTTTGTTATTCCTACCGCATGAAATATTGGTGGCATGCTCATCGCAAGGATCTGGCATCTTTGAGGGTGTTGTGAAACATGGTTATTCTCTAACTTAATGTAGTGTTAAATTTGGACATAACCACAATGACACACACACACACACACACACACACACACCACCACCACCGGATTAGATTTGATCTTCAGCAACCCATGTTTGTCGTAAGGGACGACTAACGGGATCGGGTGGACTTGATTGACACATGTCATCGTATCCCTGTTACGTAGATTGATTCTCATGGTGTTGATCACAGGATTGTCTGGTCAAGAGTCGATTATTTACAGACCACCGCCATATAGCTGGGACATAGCTGAATGCGGCGTTAAACAACAAACAAACAACATTTGATGGTAGCTGGAACAACCTCTATATTTAAATTTCAGGAGTTGTCTTTGACATACATCAGCAGAGATAGATCATATACTTACTCAGACTCGGCCTTATTGCTATTGTGGTTGCTTTTCAGTGTGTTCGACACAGTTGGCGAACATATTTGGCCGCTACTCCTGTCGTTATGTCAAAAACAGGGACTGCGATAACGAGCGGGAGCATGAAGAATGTGCCACTGACGGCGTCACGTACAGAAACTTGTAAGTCCAGGTTCAGTTTCATAACTACAGAACGTGACATCGTGACACGTCACTTCTTGTTTTAATCAAATCCAAAAGAAAAGAGACACTTTGATCCACGCCACTTAGTATTTCAGGTATTTCATACCGTTTCGTCTTGAGTGAGCGTGAGAGAGTGAGTTTAGTTTTACGCCGCATTCAGCAACATTCCAGCTATTTGGCGTGGGTCTGTAAAAGATAATCGAGTCTGAGTCCTACAATCCAGTCATCATCATCATGAGCACAGATATAAGCAATTACGATGTGTCAACCAAGTCAGTGAGTCTGACGTTAGACGTTAGTCGCCAATTCTAAGCTGTATCGTCACGGGTTGTTTCGTCTTAATATGGTGAGGTGAGGTGAAATGGGAATGGGGTTTAACGTTGCACTTAAGAATATTTCGCTCATATGACGACGTGCATGCGTGTGTATGTGTGCCTGTTTATACGGATCTTTATCATAGCTTAAAATGTATCGTTCAAAATTATTTAATTCTGATTGTGTTAATAATAATAGAACATAGATACATTTGTATTCATTTGTGACCCACTCTTGTGATCAGCCATGAACAATCTGGCTGGTTGCCATAGCCAATCTGACACGGTCCAAAATTGCTCCAAACTGTTTTTTACTTTTGATGCAGGTGCGCGTTCACCAAGGCCCGTTGTGGTGGAAAGGATATTGACATCGCTTTCCGTGGGAAATGTGACAACCGCCCAACGACTGGTGGACAAGGAATAACAGGGGAGGAGGCAGTTCTCGACTACTTCTGTGTCGAATTGTCTCACCAGAGTTGTCCTAACGACACCGAGACACTGTGTGGTACCGACGGCAAGACCTACGCCAATGTGTGAGTTTGTTTGTCTTTTGTTTAAAGCCGCACTCAGCAATATTCCAGCGATATGGCAGCGGTCTGTAAACAATCGAGTCTGGACCATACAATCCAGTGATTAACATCATGAGTATCGATCAACGCATGTAGGATGGCATGTGTCAAGTCAGCGATCCCGTTAGTCGCCCTTTACGACAAGCATGGGTTGCTGAAGACCAATCCTAACCCGGATTTTCATGCGATGTGTCCGTAAAATATCAAGTTACGGATACATTCCTAGATCCCAACGCTTTTGATCATGACATTTTCGGCATCAAGAACATGGGCTAGTGCAAGAAATTAAGTGTTTCACAAACTTTGGGGTAAAATATACTAATTTAAAAAAATGAAAAAAATGTACAAAGTAATTAAAACTCCACACTTCCCATCTACTCCCACTATCATCCCTTACATGTATAATGATTATAACAAAGATCATGTGAATTATTATTATTCATATCGATTACACTTGTTCTTTGCTACTCAGCAGGGAGAAAGGAGATTGGGTGGTCAAAATATCTAACCTGGTTGTGTGACGGTAAGGTGGATCTAGATGTTCGAAATTCTGATTCGAATTCATCCTAAATACAGCAAGACAGATGATGTTATAGTCATTAAGATCTTGTTCCATAATGAATGTCTAACAAAGAATCTTTATTGTAGGTGTGAATACGAGAAGACCAAGTGTACCCACCGCGATCTCCACGTAGCTGACTTTGGCGCCTGTTCAAGCTAGGTAAGGTAAGAGTGAGTAAGTATAGTTTTACACCGCTCTGGGACACCAGAAATCGATTTCACACATCAGTCAATAACAACAATAATGAGCACCTTCCTTTTACCCCGGTCACCGGTCACCCCGGTCAATGGATCACAGTGCTGTCAAATCTCATTCTCAAATCCCTGGCAAGTATACAGCCCAAGCTGCATATGAGGCGCTGGAGCGTCTAACAGTCAGCTCATCCTACCGGGTACCTGCTGAGTGAACAGATTCATATTTCGAAAAATTAACTTGTCTGAGGACATTTATTATAAATTTAAGTACGTCTAATCTACCTTATATTTCCTCAGTACCAATACTGATGGTTATCCAAAGTTAGGGAAATATTATAAATGGAGATGTGTATACGAAAAAGAGGGTCATAATTCTTGTATTTCCCCAGCCAGACCGAGCGTAACACGTAAATTCTTACACGAGTCTTTTTTTCATATTATCCCTTATTTCTTAATCCGTTAGAGCCCCTCTTTAGAAACATGCACTGCTCTAGGTTGCCGTCTTACAAAATACATTTGTTGAATGACGTCAACGAGTGTCTTTTTCATATTATCCCCTATTTCTGAAACCTTGAGGCCCTTTTTAGAAAATGCGCTGATCCAGACTGACGTCTTAGAAAAACACAATTATTGAATGACGTCAACACCTTGTGAAGTGTGACGTTCTTTCTTGTGTAACGTAACGAATGACCTAAATATTTCACTGCCTTGTCACTGACAGGCATACCCAAAGCGCATGGCACCCAGTTAACGGACCAGTGTCTAATTAGATGCCATTCTCGACTCTGACGAAACATATCCTTTAGGGCGTAAACTTACACCAACGCAGAACCTTCACCCACAAATACAAAGAGAATATGTCCAAAGATATGAAATCTAAGCAAACAAATTAATTCCACTTTCCATTTTTTCAGATGAAAACAGTGACTTGCAGTCTTCGGCGTCTAGTGCTGCAGTTCGAAACAAAACACAGTCTTGAATAAAGCTTGGCTATAGAATTAAAGCCTGATATAAAACAGCTGTTTTGTATTTTTCTTAACCTCGATGGGGATAAATAGAGAAATCCATTGACATGAAACGAGTCATTTGAATATCAACTAATAACGTCATAATGACGTCAGCGCACTGTGTGTTTACAAACCGGGACTATAGAGGTTCCATAAGCAAAATATGACAAGTACGTCAATAAACAAAACAGGCTTTGGTACGCCTTAAAGTACGCCCCTATGGTGTTGAGTGAGTGAGTGGGTGTTTTTAAACCTCTTTGATAATTATTACAGCTATATCAGAAACATCAGAAAAGGGCTGCAGACATCGTACCCATGCGGGGAATCGAACCCGGGCCTTTTTTAACGTGACGAGCGGACGCTTTAACCACTAGGCTACTCCACTACGTGATACAAATACAAAGACGATGACCTTGAAGCGATGGCGGGCATAAGGTCATACTAAGGCGATGGTGCACGGGTGTTGATGTAGAGGTGATGATGCACACACGCTGACGTAGAGGCGATGATCCACAGATGATAACGTAGAGGCCATTATGAACAAACTTTGATGAACAAACGTTGACGTCGAGGCAATGATGCATACACGTTGATGAAGAAGCGATGATGGACCCGTTGACGTAGAGGCTATGATGCACACACTTTGGCGTAGAGGCGATGATGCACACTCATTGACGTGGAGCTGATGATGCGCAAACTATGACGGAGAAGCGATGAAGCATACACGTTGACGTTAGCGGCGATGGTGCACACATGTTGATGTAGAGGTATACATATTAACAAAGAGGCGATGGTGCACACACGTTGATGTAGAGGCGATGATGAACACGTTGACGTAGAGGTGATGTAGTACATACGCTGAAGTAGCGGCGATGATGCACACACGTTGACGTAGCGACGATGATGCTCTCACGGTAATGTAGAGGCGATGATGCACACACGTTGATTTTAAGGCGATGGTGCACACACGTTGACAAACAAGCGATGGTGCACACATGTTGATGTAGAGCCGACGATGAACACGTTGACGTAGAGGTGATGTAGTACATACGCTGAAGTAGCGGCGATGATGCACACACGTTGAAGTAGCGGCGATGATGCACTCACGGTAATGTAGAGGCGATGATGCACACACGTTGATTTTAAGGCGATGGTGCACACACGATGACTTTGAGGCAATGATGCAAACGCGGTAATGTAGAGGCGATGGTTAACACACGATGACTTTGAGGCGATGATGCACACACGTTGATTTTGAGGCGATGATGCACACACGTTCACATAGAGCCTATGATGGACAAACGATGACGTAGTGGCAATGATGCACTCACGGTAATGTAGAGGCGATGGTTAACACACGATGACTTTGAGGCGATGATGCACACACGGTAATGTAGAGGCGATGGTTAACAGACGATGACTTTGAGGCGATGATGCACACTCGTTGATTTTGAGGCGATGATGCACACACGTTGACGTAGTGGCAATGATGCACTCACGGTAATGTAGAGGCGATGATTAACACACGATGATTTTGAGGCGATGATGCACACACGTTGACGTAGCGGTGATGATGCACTCACGGTAATGTAGAGGCGATGATGCACACACGTTGACGTAGAGGTGACATAACGGCAATGATACACACACTTTTACGTAGAGACCATGGTGGACACACGTTGACATAGAGGCGATGAGGCACACACGCTGACGTAGTGGCGATGATGCACACACGGTGATGTGGAGGTGATGATGCACATGAGTTGATGTAGAGGTGATGATACACACATGTTGACGTAGCGGCTATTATGCACACACGGTGATGTGGAGGTGATGGTGCACACATGTTGACATAGTTGCGATGATGCACACACGGTGATGTGGAGGTGGTGATGCACATGAGTTGATGTAGAGGTGATGATACACACACGTGGACGTAGCGGCTATTATGCACACACGTTGACATAGAGGCGACGAGGCACACACGCTGACGTAGCAGCGATGATGCACACACGGTGATGTGGAGGTGATGATGCACATGAGTTGATGTAGAGGTGATGATACACACATGTTGACGTGGCGGCTATTATGCACAGACGGTGATGTGGAGGTGATGATGCACTATAGTTGATGTAGATTCGATGATACACACACGTTGACGTAACGGCGATGATGAAGACACGTTGACATAGAGGCGATGAGACACACGCGGTGATGTGGAGGCGATGAGGCACATGAGTTGATGTAAAGGTGATGATACACACATGTTGACGTAGGGGCGATGACGCACACACGGTGATGTGGAGGTGATGATGCACATGAGTTGATGCAGAGGTGATGATACACACACGTTGACGTAACGGCGATGATGCACAGACGGTGATGTGGAGGTGATGATGCACATGAGTTGATGCCAATAGACCAAACGCTAAATATGTTTGGACCGTATAGACACTTGACAACCCATCTCATTTGAAACAATAACACGAAAAATACGAAAATGGGTTTTACAAGCATGGAATGCCAAGACGTTGCCATAGCTCCCAGGCCTTGACAAAATGTCTCAATTCAGTCGCTTCCTCACATGGGTACAATGTTTTAAGCCCATTTCTGGTGTCCGCCGCCCTGATATTGCTGGAATATTGCTAAAAGCGGCGTAAAAGGCAACTCACTCACTATTAACCTCTCGATATTGCTTGTGTTCTTGCAGATTTGTCCATCTGGTGTACGGTTCATTCCATTGTCAGTGCTGACCTCGATGCTTGCATCAAAAAATAATTCTAACGCCGCACTCATCAATTTTAAAGTTCTCCGGTACAAGACGACGATGTGGAAAAGGTCAAATCTGTCCCGAACAGTCCATTGATCGATCAACAAATCACCAAGCTTTACCACTCGATCCTGTGGGTCGACAAGCATGGGTTTTTGAAGACCAATTCTATCGACATTCTTCAATACGGAGGATGTCTGATAAGTTCAAAGTCGCAGCTATGGTGATAACAGACTACTGCGAATACCTGATCACCGTTTAACATGGTTGCCCATTGGGCACAAATACAGCAAGGAACGTATTGCACTTCATAGATGTTAAGGGTGTTTGTACAACCTTCGTTGATTGGCCCCGATGCTTTCCTCCAACCATTGTAGAAAGCTGAAATTCTATTGGTGCAATGAAGAGAGCACCTAGGTTTCTGTTAGAGCGGGAGGTCAACGTTCACTCAGGATCTCATTCGTCACCACTCGTCCCTTTCCGTAACCGGTATCGGTATTCGGCTTGTCCCGGAATACCGTGAGTGGGTCACAAATGTCAGAATTTAGCAGACTGTGGAGGTGATGTCAGATCTTCGGAAACAGAGATAACTTATCGGAGTAAAATGCTGGAACATTCCACACTAATGCCAACTGAAAACTTCGGGTTCCAGTTCTAAGTTATTGTTTGAACAATTTTAGTCACAAAAGGGTGACATGGAATCGGAAAATGGTTACGGTACATTGTCACCATTTGAGTGAGTGAGTGAGTGAGTTTAGGTTTTGCCGCCTTTAGCAATATTCCAGTAATATCACGGCGGGGGGACACCAGAAATGGGCTTCACACATTGTCCCAATGTGGGGAGTCAAACCCAGGCCTTTGGCGTGACGAGCGAACGCTGTAACCACTAGGCTACCCCACCGTCCCGAAAGTGAATAAAACGCATGACGGTAATCACGGTAAGATAGAATCTGTGAAACAGGCAAACTAACGGTTATATCCGCCATTGCTGTATTCCTGTTTCAAGATGTAAATTGTGAGTTTTACTTTAATTTTGGAAGATTTCCAACTTTTACAGAAGTTGATGTCTATAGACCCGTGAAGATCCGGGTTAGAATTGGTCTTCAGTAACCCATGCTTGTCGTAATAGGGATCGGGATCGGGGAGGTCAGGTTCGCTGACTTGGTTGACACATGTCATCGTATCCCAATTGTGTAGAACGATGCTCATGATGTCAATCACTGGGTTGCTCGATCCAGACTCGATTAATTACAGACTGCCACCATAAAGCTGAATATTGCTGAGTGCGACGTTAAACAACAAACCAATCAATATTTCACATGTATACCATGCGATCGAATAAATATTGTATAGATTTTTCTTAGGATTAGCCAGTTCATGGTGAAAGTCAGTTGCTCCATAGAATGAACCATATTTGCAACTGACCTTATAATACAGTTTTGTTAATTCCAATGTTAGGGTTAGGAGCCACCGAATCATGAGGTTCAAGCGGTCAAATTCTGCAACGTATTTGACAGCCTTCCTTAAATATTTTAATTTATATGTAGTTCAAACTAATTTAGAATGAAATCGGTTCGGAATGCAGCCCTCTTATCAATGTTCACCTGACGCCATTGAAACTATGTCCCACATTTGACTGTAGTGATGTTGTTCGCAGTCGGAAAACAAGCACCTGTTCAGAAACTAGGTGTTGAAATATATAAGACTATGCTTTGGATTTATGTGTGTATTCACTTTCGTGATGCATGTATTCAGCTGTTTTCTCTGATCGTTAAGTTGAAACAGGCTTCCAAATGTTCCCAACACTGACGGGTGAGTGAGTGAGTGAGTATGCTTTAACGCCGCTTTTAGCAATATTCCAGCAATAACACGGCGGGGGACACCAGAAATGGGCACATCATACCCATGTCGGGAATCGAGCCCGGGTCTTCAGCGTGAGGAGCGGGTGCTTTAACCGTTAGGCGGTCCCCACCATCCCTTCCAACACTGATGACTAATCCTTTGAAACTAAACTATTTTGTGATAAGAATAATTTCTGTCATAGTGTATCATGCAGGATTAAGAAGCAACCCCATATCAAAAGGAACCACTTTAATGTTCAAAGTGTAGATAGAGGCATTTACTCTCAACACATACTGGCTTTTACTCATACATTTAGTTCAATGACTCCTGCTAATGCAAGTGAATCTCATAACAACACCTGTGAGTCAATGAACCATATATAAGCGGTGTGGCACTCAAATAGTCACTTTAGAATCAAACTCAGAAGTCAACTAACAATAACAGTCAAGTTTCAAAACCACCCAAACAATCAGGAATTACACTCTTCAAAAAAAGAAACGCATAGGCGTTTTCAGCTGTTCATTTCGATATATTTTGACAGCAAACGTCATTAAGACAATTCCTTTGTTTGAATCCTGTTACTCGTGGTGTGGTTGTTTCCTGCAAACGCCACCCAAAATGTGTTTGTAAACGTTTGCCCTCCTAAAAAATGAAGACGATACATGAAATGTGCATGCAAAAACGTTTTCCACGTAATGCACGTGCAATGTGTTTGAAACATGGGCAGAGACATCGGTTATAAAAGGCCAAACCAAATTATCATTTCATTACGAGATTTACGACGTAATCCAAGATACAAAATGCCAAGTTTGAATGCTGCTGAACGAAATAGGTTATCGGGTGCTCATGATATCGACCACTCGATTATCTGGCCCACACTAGATGCTTTACAGACCGCAGAACAAAACGAACATGTTATATTTTAGATTTTAGTACCTTTTCGGGGGTTGAGTCCTATCGGGGATTCGAACCTGCGCTCTTAGGGATGGGTACCTAATACACAAAGTCTGCGCTCTAACCCTCTCAGCAATCGGGGTTCTTTACTTGGCCGCTTTCTAAACGGTATTTGGTATTCATGAGTAAATGACACCCTAAGAGCCAGAGCACGCAGAATTTTAATTTTTAATGTTAATGTTAATTTTAATTTTAATTGTTATTTTCTTACCAATATTACGATCCAATGCTATATTTTTGTAAAAACTTAATATTATAGGCTAGTGTTGACTCACTTATACAATGTCAGTGACAAAACAGCTTTGTGACATACTTTAATTTGACTGCTCATTGCAGGTCCGAGATAAGTGTTGGCCAGCTGGTAGAGCACATTGTCAGCCTGGCACACCTTAATGTAGTGAACTCAAATAGTCACGTGAAGGTGTGATCTCTCTCTATTTCATTCAGTTCAGTGTCCGATCGTGCTTTTTGTGAAAATGCTGCGTGTAGCTGTTGTTCTGGGGCTTCTGTCCGGTAGGTAAACAACAAACTGAGCACTCGTTGGAGGACAGGAGATTATAACATAATATATATAAACGCCTATGCTGGACATAGGAGCGACGTTTTGGAGCAGGATCTCACGCCGTTATCAAGCGCTTTGAACCTAACCTCACTTGCTCTGTGCACAGGTCATGATTCTTTAATTTTTTGTTCATCTGTTTGTTTGTTTGTTTGTTTGTTGCTTAACGCCGAACTGAGCAATATTCCAACTATGTGGCGGCGATCTCTAAATAATCAAGTCTGGACCAGACAATCCAGTGATCAGTAGCATGAGTATTAATCTACCTCATTGGGATACGATGACATGTGTCAACCAAGTCAGCGAACCTCACCGCCAACCAACCAACTTTATTAAAATTCCATGTTATAAGATAAAATGTTGTCATACATGATAATAGATCAACCTGATTATATTATTTATACCCGTCAGTTTGTAGATATATCAGTTATTGGACTACCATTTATGTTCCTGTTTTTATGCGGACAGTTTTATTCAGAACAAAGGCCATTTGCCCGAAATGCTTCTTACACTTAATAATATTAACCATTTTAGCCCAAGCAATATGCTGAAAACAAATACACACAATTAAACAGATCAAGGTGAAGACAATTTGAATATGTTAGAATTTATTTTTATTTACTTTAGGCTTAAAAGAACACCCAAACCAAACCTATTTATCTCTTTATGGGTATTTCTCTTGGAAAACCGAACGATTTGTCAAAGAGCGACAATGATCCTCAGTGACTGCGCTCTGAGTGGTTATTGTCCTCAGTTGTTACAAACCTGAGTCTCTTTAGTGGCATTTTTCGAGAGTGCGACGTTTCGATACAGATCCCTGCTCGACAACGGTACAAGGATCTGTATCAAAACGTCTCACGAAATAAAAGAAGTTGTTACCCTCGAAGTTTGTCAGTATTACACTTCCCATCTGTTAACTGTTAAAATGACACAATCCATCAAGGGATTGAAGGCTATTTGATGGTTATTGAACGATATCAAATCATCGACAAACTTAAGTTAAACTTCTTTGCCAAATTACCTTGTTTTGATTTTGCCAACCCAAGCAGAAATTCATATTCATTAAGAAACAGATCCGCAAGGTGGGCAGCACAATTGGTGCCACACCAACACTTTGAGGGAAGTGCGAGGTTTTGTGAGATGTATTGTCTAACATGATTGTTGGGTGACGGTGTCAAAAGCCTGAATCTCCACAATCAACAACATCAAACGAATAGGTAAAGTATGTCTTGTTTTGTCCTTGTGAAAGCCAAATGAATAAGAAATAGAACCTTTTTCCAAAAAGAAAGAATTCAAGACAGCAGATAAAAGAAAGAATTTATACAGACAAGTAGTGGCATTTGAGAACAATGTTGAATACCAGTTTTCAATATATCAGCGCCGTATTAGATTTGGACTTTAAATTACATTTTTTCAGACAATCAGATGTAATGAAACAAACAAATGGCGACCTTTCTTTATCGTGTATTCTATACTATTGTAAACCTCTACCTATGGTTGTTCGAGGTAACAGTTGCAACTATGTATACTGCTTCCAACACCTGTAACTAGAATCCATGGTGGGTCTTTTCGCATCAGTGCCATTTATTGCATTTAGTATAACCCTCATACCCACCCAACCCCATTAGCTTCACTCCCGAGTGAGTGAGGTATAGTCATTGTATACCCCCCATACCCTTTCCCTGTTTGCTTCACTCGAGAGTGAGTGAGAGAGTGAGTGAGGTATAGTCACTTTATATCCCCCATACGGGTCTTTTCGCATCAGTGCCATTTATTGCATTTAGTTGCACGTAAAAATGTAGCACTATATATTTGTTTGGTGAATTTATTTTCCTTGTCCCTCTTTCTTAGACGTAGCATTCAATGAATCAAGAATCTGACTTAGAATATTTTGTAGTTTGCAGAACAATCTGCATTAAGACTTGTAGGAACCACTTCATATAATTTCTGTGGGAATAAGTTGACAGTTTACTAGGCCTCCAGATTTGATCGTAAAATGACATTGAACAAAACATACAATGGATAATCAGAAATATCGCTTTATCGCGTCTGCTGCTGGAACTGAGCGCCTGACGAGAGTTAGAACTTGGAACATCTGAGACGAGAATTGGTTTTCAGCAACCCATGCTTGTCGTAAGAGGCGACTAACGGGATCGGGTGGTCAGGCTCGCTGACTTGGTTGATGCATGTCATCTCATTTGCGTAGGTCGATGCTCATGATGTTGATCACTGCATCAAGACTCGATTATTTACAGGCAGACGCAATATAGCTTCAACATTGCTGAGTGCGGCGTAAAACTAAACCCACTCACTCACTCAATTGCGTCCAGACTATATGGTCCAGACTCGATTGTTTGCAGACCGCCGCCATATAGCTGGAATGTTGTTGAGTGCGGCGTAAAACCTAACTCACTCACTCACCTCAATCGACTCTGTACCTCCTTTTGGGTTAAATCCCATATCCTATTCAGGAAGGCTGACTTAACTTCGGAAGTGGAATGTCATTTTCTTCTGTTTTTCTGGAACACATTTCCTGGATCAGCGTTCCGTGTATATTTGTTGATTTATATTTGTTTTAGTTTCCTCTGCTCAGTTGTTTCCCGGCGGGTGGTTCGGCAGTCAGTTCACCTGTCGACTCTACCAGCACAGAGACTGCTCAACATACTCAAAACACGAGGAATGTGGAACTGATGGGGTAACGTACGACAACAGGTATGACGAACACATGGCAGAGATCTTCTATGCTGCTGCACGTGTAACATGTGTGGAGATGTTACTATAGCTGAGACCGCTTTATAGCTGATATATTCATGCACATTGGTATTCTTGTCTTTAAGTACTCACATGCACATGAACAGGAAACCCGTTGATGCAGTCGCACATGAACAGGAAACTCGTTGATGCAGTCGCACATGAACAGGAAACTCGTTGATGCAGTCACACATGCACAGGAAACTCGTTGATGCAGTCACACATGAACAGGAAACTCGTTGATGCAGTCGCACATGAACAGGAAACTCGTTGATGCAGTCACACATGAACAGGAGACTCGTTGATGCAGTCACACAGGAATAGGAAACTCGTTGATGCAGTCAAACACGTTCCTGTAATCAATTATACAAGGAACCGTGCTGTCACTGAAGAAGTCACACCCAGTCATATATGAAGGTGTATGAAATTGGCATAAGCATGAATGACAGTGTATGCAGTTGACATAGTCACGTTTGAAAGTGTATGTAATTGACATAAGCATGTATGGAAGTGTACCTACTTGGCATTCATGTGACTTTGTTTGAAAGGGTATGTATTTGACATCTTCATATATGAACAAGCAGAGCACGAATGCAGTCACGCACATGAAAAGGTGGTATTCCTAATCCGATCGATTATGATGAAGACATTTTACTTACAACATAGCCCAATAATGAGTTACTATGAATACATACACAATGGGATGACACTGCATCCCTTTACAACTTTTACGGGTGTATTGTTTACCCAAACACATAAACATCAGATCACCTTGTATTACTTTACAGATGTGACTTTACCCAAGCCCGCTGTAAAGACAGCGTCATCGACGTTGCTTACTACGGTGCCTGTGACAACCGCACCGTCACCGGGGGCCCAGTGCTCTCCGGAGAAGAGGCTGTTCTAGATTTCTTCTGTCTGGAGCTCTCCCACGAAGACTGTCCCGCTGATAAAGATGAAGTCTGTGCAACAGACAAAGTTACCTACGACAACTTGTAAGAATTGCTTTTTGGTGTTGTTTTGAGCTTATATTACGTTAATATTTTGTCTCTAATATGCACACGTTGCAACAAATACAGTAAGATTATCTTAATCCAAATATAACACAAAGGAGCGAAGAGACTTTCTTCATATTGGAATTGAGCATCGATGTACACAATTGGGAACCTATGACATGTGCCAACCAAGTCAGGGAGCCTGACCACCCGAAATCGTTAGTCGCCTTTTACGACAAGCATGGGTTACTGAAGACCAATTCTAACTCCGATCTTTACGTGTATTATATACACTTAACAAATACAGTTTGGAATAATGAATGTTTCAAGGATAGGGGTTTGTAGAGAAGAATAAGAACCCACTTTGGTCAATAAAAGTATCAATGGTTCCTAATCTATTTTGCTAAGTCATTGATCTCGGCCATTTTAAACATAACCCTCTTTTATGATGAACTTAACAACGAATTGATAAAGGATTCCACCATTAAACTGACATTATGTTCGACATAATGGCAAGACGTATTTGTTCAAGAAAAAGTGAAAACACTATCTCATAAATAAAAACATCTTTGATTTAATTGTGTACATGTTCATGAAAAGGAGTGTGTTTGTTGACGCTGGTAGTTACCTTGTGTGGTTAAGCATCTATTTTGATGGAAGCGAGGTGCCTTCCACTGCTTAAGTACTGCTTGTGCATGTTATACATTAAACAACGAGTTCATCTAATTCACATGTATTGTTGTGTGTTAACACTTATACCTTTCGATTAAATAAGTACGTTCAATATGTGTTTCAGCTGTGAATATGAGAAGGCGAAATGCACCCACAGAGATCTTCACATCATAACTTTTGGACAATGTCCTACATAAGGATTTGTGTATGTACAGGGTGAGTAGGGAGGGCTTAAATAACATGAGTCAAATATCAATGCAGGACATACGATGGGCTCTACGCATTGTATTTATGTTAAGACTCGAACCCCGGACTTTTGCCTGAGGAGGAAACGCTTTAACCTCACCGGTAGAATATCAATAGTAATACACAGTATAATTATAATACAGGCGAGTGAACGTTTTTCAAGCATAATTTGATGTGTTCAACTTATTCCATGATTTGTTCAGCACTGAAATCATGTGCTGGTTCCATTAGTAGTTGCCAATCACAAAACGCATCGGTTGCTACTCGAACCAGGTTCAAGAACTTTCACGAAGAAAGGTATGATACTTTATGGATAACAACTTCTTTGACATATTATAATGCGACGTTTTGGTATAGATTTGTATACCATTGTCAAGGAAGAGTGGTATAATAAGAAGCTGTATAATAAGAAGTTTTTATCCATATCATACCTTTCCTATTATTTATCAACTTCTAGAATTCCAATCAAACAGAGTTTTATGGATTTTGAAAATAGTTAATAGCTGATCAGCTTGTACTTGGCGGATTCATGGTTTGAAAGCAACTGAAACAATGTTTGTTTGTTTGTTGTTTTATCGGTGGTATGTTTAGGAGGGACGGTCACTGTATGTAAGTTTTTTTTATTCACTTGGGTTAAGCCTTTACATGAAGGGTTCTTGATAAAGGCATCGGTAAACTGATTTTATCAATAGTTATGAGAGTTAATGCCATTTCTGTTTCAGAGTGCGTGCTCAACATCGGAGACAACACGTGCTGAAACATACTGTTTGTAACTTCCAACATGAAATAAAATATCCAAACCCAGGTAGCATGTATCAGCTATCTCTTATATCATTATACAGCGGCCACAAAATTCGTGCTGGTATTCGAACCACGGAAGGCAGATGCCTTGTCCACATGACCAAGTCGACTGCGTTAGGTTGTTTGGATGTTGGTTGGTTGGTTGGTTTGTTGTTTAACGCTGCACTCAGCAATATTCCAGCTATATGGCGGCGGTCTGTAAATGATCGAGTCTGGACCAGACAATCCAGTGATCAACATCATGTGCATCGATCTAGGCAATTGGGCTGCCTTAGAAAGGTGACTCCAGGTCCTGCTGCAATTATAAACACATGGAGTCCAAACCGGAATAAACTGCAAAAGAAACCGAAAACAAACTGTCTGGCTAATAAACATTAATTTGCAGGCAAACAATAAGTTGACCTTCCTTGGGATACGTTTGTAACGCGTGCAGGCGACGCGAAGGCCAGGTCTTCTTATGCAACAAACTAAAATACAAACTGAGGTTCTCGTATAAAAGACTTTGGGGTACCAAACACAAGGAGTCTGATAACATGCTACTTGGGATGCAAGCGTGACATTTCGTAATCGAGGCCTCCACATGTTCCATGTTTCTCCTGAACAAACCAACCAAACACACCAATTGTTTCCTGCTTGACGCCGCAAAGCAGTTTCCAAAGTCTCGGTCCAAACATTTCTGAACATAATTGGTGGAGGCTACTATAATGAAACTTGGGGACTCGGTCAGCCACTAGTATGTCTCAGTTCTAGACTAACGCTTAGTCTCTTGGAAGATATAATATTGACAAAAACAATTAATTTCATTTAAATTGAAAGGCAGCCCCAGAAAGAGGGGAGGATTCAGGTTACTTGGCTGGTAGGTTTATTGTTTAGTGCCGTATTATTTCATTGCTTCATTTAGGGCATTTGTTTTGCAGAAATGGTTGGCAGGAAGGACAACCATGTGGTTCAGAGACTGCTACAAGTCTGCCTCACAGTTTCATCAATCGTATTATTTTCCCTCCTTTACCTTCTCCTCCTGGAGTGCTAAAGCCCTAAAAGAAACAAGTCGAACTTTTCTCAGGTTCAGGTCTGAATCTCCCCGACCCGTGAAGATCCCGATTAGAATTGATCTTCAACAACCCATGTTTGTTTTAAGAGGGGACTAATTGGATTTGGTGGTCAGGCTCGCTGACTTGGTTGGCACATGTCCTTGTATCCAGGATGTTATATTCAGGATTATACTTTCTCAGTAAAGTATAGTTCTAGTATTTTTTCCGGGGTTAAGTCCTAACCGGGATTCGAATCCATACTCTTAGAGTCAAACACCTAATACACAAAGTACACAAAGTCTGCGCTCTAACCCTCTCAGCCAATGAGGCTTTTTGGGGGCCAGTTTCTAGATGATAGTTGGTATTCATGAGTAAATGAAATCCTAAGAGCACAGAATTTTAATGTTAATTTTAATTTTCTTACCAATATTACGATCCAATGCTTTATTTTTAAAAAGCCTTACTATAATAGGCTAGTGTTGACGCACTTATATGATGTCAGTGAGAAAACAGCTTTGTGACATACTTTAATTTGACTGCTCATTGCAGGTCCGAGATAAGTGTTGGCCAGCTGGTAGAGCACATAAGCAGCCTGGCACACCTTAATGCAGTGAACACAAATAGTCACGTGAAGGTGTGATCTTTCTCTGTCTCATTCAGTTCAGTGTCCGATCGTGCTTTTTGTGAAAATGCTGCGTGTAGCTGTTGTTCTGGGGCTTCTGTCCGGTAGGTAAACAAACAAACTGAGCACTCGTTGGAGGACAGGAGATTATAACATAATATATATAAACGCCTATGCTGGACATAGGAGCGACGTTTCGGAGTTAGATCTCAAGAGCTTTGAACCTAACCTCACTTGCTCTGTGCACAGGTCATGATTCTTTAATTCTTTGTTCATCTGTTTGTTTGTTTGCTTGTTTGTTTGTTGCTTAACGCCGAACTGAGCAATATTCCAGCCATATCTCGGCGGTCTCTAAATAATCAAGTCTGGACCAGACAATCCAGTGATCAACAGCAAGAGTGTCAATCTACTTAATTGGGATACGTTGACATGTGTCAACCAAGTCAGCGAGCCTCACAACCAGCCAACCAACTTTATTAAAATTCCATGTTGTAAGATAAAATGTTGTCATACATGATAATAGATCAAACTGATTATATTATCAGTCAGTTTGTAGATATATCAGTTATTGGACTACCATTTATATTCCTGTTTTTTATGCGGACAGTTTTATTCAGAATAAAGGCCTTTTACACTGAAATGCTTGTAACCATTTTAGCCCAAGCAATATGCTGAAAACAAATACACACAATTAAACAGATCTAGGTGAAGAGAATGTGAATATGTTATTTATATTTACTTTAGGCTTAAAAGAACACCCAAACCAAACTTATTTATCTCTGTGTGTGTGAAGTCGCATGTGTTGTTATGAAGTATTTGTTGCTCTCTTTATGGGTATTTTTCTTGGTCCTCAGTGACTGCGCTCTGAGTGGTTATTGTCCTCAGTTATTTCAAACCTGAGTCTCTTTAGTGGCATTTTTCGAGAGTGCGACATTTCGATACAGATCCCTGCTCGACAACGGTACAAGGATCTGTATTAAAACGTCTCACGAAATAAAAGAAGTTGTTACCCTCAAAGTTTGTCAGTATTACACTTCCCATCTTTTAACTGTTAAAATGACACAATCAATCAAGGGATTGAAGGCTATTTGATGGTTATTGAACGATATCAAATCATCGACAAACTTAAGTTAAACTTCTTTGCCAAATTACCTTGTTTTGATTTTGTCAACCCAAGCAGAAATTCATATTCATTAAGAAACAGATCCGCAAGGTGGGCAGCACAATTGGTGCCACACCAACACTTTGAGGGAAGTGCGAGGTTTTGTGAGATGTATTGTCTAACATGATTGTTGGGTGATGGTGTCAAAAGCCTGAATCTCCACAATCAACAACATCAAACGAATAGGAAAAGTATGTCTTGTTTTGTCCTTGTGAAAGCCAAATGAATAAAAAATAGAACCTTTTTCCAAAAAGAAAGAATTCAAGACAGCAGATAAAAGAAAGAATTTATACAGACAAGTAGTGGCATTTGAGAACAATGTTGAATACCAGTTTTCAATATATCAGCGCCGTATTAGATTTGGACTTTAAATTACATTTTTTCAGACAATCAGATGTAATGAAACAAACAAATGGCGACCTTTCTTTATCGTGTATGCTATACTATTGTAAACCTCTACCTGTGGTTGTTCGAGGTAACAATTGCAACTATGTATACTGCTTCCAACACCTGTAACTAGAATCCATGGTGGGTCTTTTCGCATCAGTGCCGTTTATTGCATTTAGTATAACCCTCATACCCACCCAACCCCATTAGCTTCACTCCCGAGTGAGTGAGGTATAGTCATTGTATACCCCCATACCCTTTCCCTGTTTGCTTCACTCGAGAGTGAGTGAGAGAGTGAGTGAGGTATAGTCATTTTATATCCCCCATACGGGTCTTTTCGCATCAGTGCCATTTATTGCATTTAGTTGCACGTAAAAATGTAGCACTATATATTTGTTTGGTGAATTTATTTTTCTTGCTTCTCTTTCTTAGACG
The DNA here is from genome assembly GCF_003918875.1 of Haliotis rubra. Taxonomy (NCBI): domain Eukaryota; kingdom Metazoa; phylum Mollusca; class Gastropoda; order Lepetellida; family Haliotidae; genus Haliotis; species Haliotis rubra. Next base: position 970,972 of record NW_025764904.1, on the reverse strand, counting down.
TAGCATTCAATGAATCAAGAATCTGACTTAGAATATTTTGTAGTTTGCAGAACAATCTGCATTAAGACTCGTAGGAACCACTTCATATAATTTCTGTGGGAATAAGTTGACAGCTTACTAGGCCTCCAGATTTGATCGTCAAATGACAATGAACAAAACATACAATGGATAATCAGAAATATCGCTTTATCGCGTCTGCTGCTGGAACTGAGCGCCTGACGAGAGTTAGAACTTGGAACATCTGAGACGAGAATTGGTTTTCAGCAACCCATGCTTGTCGTAAGAGGCGACTAACGGGATCGGGTGGTCAGGCTCGCTGACTTGGTTGATGCATGTCATCTCATTTGCGTAGGTCGATGCTCATGATGTTGATAACTGCATCCAGACTCGATTATTTACAGGCAGACGGAATATAGCTTGAACATTGCTGAGTGCGGCGTAAAATTAAACCCACTCACTCACTCAATTGCGTCGATCGATGCTCATGATGTTGATCACTGGCTATATGGTCCAGACTCGATTGTTTACAGACCGCCGCCATATAGCTGGAATGTTGTTGAGTGCGGCGTAAAACCTAACTCACTCACTCACCTCAATCGACTCTGTACCTCCTTTTGGGTTAAATCCTATATCCTATTCAGGAAGGCTGACTTAACTTCGGAAGTGGAATGTCATTGTCTTCTGTTTTTCTGGAACACATTTCCTGGATCAGCGTTCCGTGTATATTTGTTGATTTATATTTGTTTTAGTTTCCTCTGCTCAGTTGTTTCCCGACGGGTGGTTCGGCAGTCAGTTCACCTGTCGACTCTACCAGCAGAGAGACTGCTCAAGATACACAAAACACGAGGAATGTGGAACTGATGGGGTAACGTACGACAACAGGTATGACGAACACATGGCTGAAAACTTCTATGCTGCTGCACGTGTAACATGTGTGGACATGTTTCTATAGCTGAGATCGGTCTATAGCTGATATATTCATGCACATTGGTATTCTTGTCTTTAAGTACTCACATGCACATGAACAGGAAACCCGTTGATGCAGTCGCACATGAACAGGAAACTCGTTGATGCAGTCAATATGAACAGGAAACTCGTTGATGCAGTCACACATGCACAGGAAATTCGTTGGAGTTACACATGAATGAACAGGAAACTCGTTGATGCAGTCACACATAGACAGGGAACTCGTTGATGCAGTCACACATGAACAGGAGACTCGTTGATGCAGTGACACATGATGCAGTCAAACACGTTCCTGTAATCAATTATACAAGGAACCGTGTTGTCACTGAAGAAGTCACACCCAGTCATATATGAAAGTGTATGCAATTGGCATAAGCATGTATGACAGTGTATGCAGTTGACATAGTCACGTTTGAAAGTGTATGTAATTGACATAAGCATGTATGGAAGTGTACCTACTTGGCATTCATGTGACTATGTTTGAAAGGGTATGTTTTTGACATCTTCATATATGAACAAGCAGAGCACGAATGCAGTCACGCACATGAAAAGGTGGTATTCCTAATCCGATCGATTATGATGAAGACATTTTACTTACAACATAGCCCAATAATGAGTTACTATGAATACATACACAAAAGGATGACACTGCATCCCTTTACAACTTTTACGGGTGTATTGTTTACCCAAACACATAAACATCAGATCACCTTGTATTACTTTACAGATGTTACTTTACCCAAGCCCGCTGTAAAGACAGCGTCATCGACGTTGCTTACTACGGTGCCTGTGACAAACGCACCATCACCGGGGGCCCAGTGCTCTCCGGAGAAGAGGCTGTTCTAGATTTCTTCTGTCAGGAGCTCTCCCACGAAGACTGTCCCGCTGATAAAGATGAAGTCTGTGCAACAGACAGAGTTACCTACGACAACTTGTAAGAATTGCATTTTCTTGTTGTTTTGAGCTTACATTACGTTTACAGTTTGTCTCTTATATTCACATGTTGTAACAAATACAGTAAGATTATCTTAATCCAAATATAGCACAAAGGAGCGAAGAGACTTTCTTCATATTGGAAATGAGCATCGATGTACGCAATTGGGAGGTGAGGTGAAATTGGGTTTAACGTCGTGCTTGAGAATATTTATATGACGACGTGCATGCGTGTGTATGTGTATGTGTATGTGCGGCTGCTTATACTAGCCCGGACTTAAGCTGGTTTTATAGTGCTAGCCCACTGAGATACCACGCCGCAGTGAAGCACGGATACCCCACTCAGACACATTATACTGACTCCGAGCCGACCAGTCCTTGTTGTACCCATTAATGCCGAACGCCAGGCAGGGACCAACAAGTACCATATTTTAACGTCTTTTGGTATGAAGCGGTCGGGGATCGAACCCGTGACCTTCCGCTCTCCGGGCGGACGCTCTAACCACTACACCACGGAGGCGGTCGTACGCAATTGGGAACCTATGACATGTGCCAACCAAGTCAGGGAGCCTGACCACCCGATCCCGTTAGTCGCCTTTTACGACAAGCATGGGTTACTGAAAACCAATTCTAACTCGGACCTTCACGTGTATTATATACACTTAACAAATACTGTTTGGGATAATGAATGTTTCTAGGGATAGGAGTTTTTAGAGAAGAATAAGAACCCACTGGTCAATAAAAGTATCAATGGTCCCTAATCTATTTTGCTAAGGCATTGATCTCGGCCATTTTAATCATATCCCTCTTTTATGATGAACTTAACAACGAATTGATAAAGGATTCCACCATTAAACTGACATTATGTTCGACACAATGGCAAGACGTATTTGTTCAAGAAAAAGTGAAAACACTATTTAATATATAAAAACATTTTGATATAATTGTGTACATGTTCATGAAAAGGAGCCTGTTTGTTGACGCTGACAGTTACCTTGTGCGGTTAAGCATCTATTTTGATGGAAGCGAGGTGCCTTCCACTACTTAAGTACTGCTTTTGCATGTTATACATTAAACAACGAGTTCATCTAATTCACATGTATTGTTGTGTGTTAACACTTATACTTATCGATTAAATAAGTATGTTCAATATTAACGCAGTTTACATCATACTTACTCTACAATGGGTTCATCTAATTTACATGTATGTTTGTGTGTTTCAGCTGTGAATATGAGAAGGAGAAATGCACCCACAGAGATCTTCACATCATAACTTTTGGACAATGTCCTACATAAGGATTTGTGTATGTACAGGGTGAGTAGGGAGGGCTTAAATAACATGAGTCAAATATCAATGCAGGACATACGATGGGCTCTACGCATTGTATTTATGTTAAGACTCAAACCCCGGACTTTTGCCTGAGGAGGAAACGCTTTAACCTCACCGGTAGAATATCAATAGTAATACTCAGTATATTTATAATACAGACGAATGAAGTTTTTTTAAGCATAATTTGATGTGTTCACTTTATTCCATGATGTGTTAAGCACTGAAATCATGTGCTGGTTCCATTAGTACTTGCCAATCACAAAACGCATCGGTTGCTACTCGAACCAGGTTCAAGAACTTTCACGAAGAAAGGTATGATACGTTATGGATAACAACTACTTTGTCATATTATGATGCGACGTTTCAGTATAGATTCTTATACCATTGTCAAGGAAGAGTGGTATAATAAGAATCTGTATCGAAACGTCGCATCATAATATAATAAAGAAGTTTTTATCAATATCATACCTTTCTTATGATTAATCAACTTCTAGAATGCCAATCAAACAGATTGGCATCCAGCTTGTACTTGGCGGATTCATGGTTTGAAAGCAACTGAAACAATGTTTGTTTGTTTCTTGTTTAATCGGTGGTATGTTTAGGAGGGACGATCACTGTATGTAAGTCTTTCTTATTCACTTGGATTAGACCTTTACATGAAGGGTTCTTGATAAAGGCATCGGTAAACTGATTTTATCAATAGTTATGAGAGTTGATGCCATTTCTGTTTCAGAGTGCGTGCTCAACATCAGAGACAACACGTGCTGAAACATACTGTTTGTAACTTCCAACATGAAATAAAATATCAAAACCCAGGTAGCATGTATCAGCTATCACTTCCTATCTCTTATATCATTATGCAGCGGCCACAAAATTCGTGCTGGTATTCGAACCACGGAAGGCAGACGCCTTGTCCACATGACCAAGTCGGCTGCGTTAGGTTGTTTGGATGTTGGTTGGTTTGTTGTTTAACGCTGCACTCAGCAATATTCCAGCTATATGGCGGCGGTCTGTAAATGATCGAGTCTGGACCAGACAATCCAGTGATCAACATCATGTGATCGTTCTAGGCAACTGGGTTGCCTTAGTAAGGTGACTCCAGGTCCTGCTACAATTATAAACACATGGCGTCCAAACCGGAATACTAGTAACTGCAAAAGAAACCGAAAACAAACTGTCTGGATAATAAACATTAATTTTCAGGTAAACAGTAAGTTGACCTTCCTTGGGATACGTTTGTAACGCGTGCAGGCGACGCGAAGGCCAGGTCTTCTTATGCAACAAACTAAAATACATAAATGCAGCAAAGAGGTTTCGGGCGATCAAGGCACGGTAAGGCTGGTCAGACCCTTGCTCCTTTGATACTCATCCCAGACAGCGAATGGGACTTCTCACAGGACGCACTGTCTAGTCGAACTTCCCAGGAACGTTTCGGACAATGCAGCAAACGTAGGTTCTCGTGTAAAGGACTGTGGGGTACCAAACACAAGGATTCTGATAACATGCTACTTGGGATGCAAGCGTGACATTTCGTAATCGAGGCCTCCACATGTTCCATGTTTCTCCTGAACAAACCAACCAAACACACCAATGGATGAACGAATCTTTGTTCCCTGCTTGACGCCGCAAAGCAGTTTCCAAAGTCTCGTGCCAAATATTTCTCAACATAATTAGTGAAGGCTACTATAATGAAACTCGGGGACCTCGGTCAGCCACTAGTATGTCTCAGTTCTAGACTAACGCTTAGTCTCTTGGAAGATATAATATTGACAGAAACAATTAATTTCATTTAAATTGAAAGGCAGCCCCAGAAAGAGGGGAGGATTCAGGTTGCTTGGCTGATAGGTTTATTGTATAATGCCATATTATTTCATTGCTTCATTTAGGGCATTTGTTTTGCAGAAATGGTTGGCAGGAAGGACAAACTCCTTCCACAGTGACATGGAAAAAGACCTCTTTCTACACGTGTCAAAGTTTGTTATTTTGTCGGTTGTTTAACGTTGCACTGAGCAATATTTCATATATATGGCAGCTGTCTGTAAATAATCCAGTTTCGACCAGATAATTCAGTGATCAACATTATGAGCATTGATCTACGCAATTGAGAACCGATGACATGTGTCAACCAAGTCATCGAGCCCGACCACCCCGATCCCGTTAGTCGCCTTTCGCGACAAGCATGGGTTACTGAAGATCAATTCTATACAGGACCTTCACGGGTCCGAAAATAGGGATCTGGCACACTTCTGCGCAGCGATTTGTGTAATCTTAGACGACGGAGTCAAACATGCCCAAACATACACTATATTTTTAGAATATGGGTGAGATTGGTTCGAACTTCGATGTTCCAGCATCGTTGTGACCAAGCATATCAAGGGACGCAATGCATCAGTGACAAAAAATTGTGCCCAATTCATTGACTTTCATATTTATTTCAGGTGAACAATTGACAAAACTTTGCACATTTGTATGACGGATGTCACCGGTGGGGCACGATACGCCCACCTTTTGTATTCTATCTGCACGTGGTCTCTTTTATTTTGCATCTGATGAGGTATGTGAAACTAGACCATCACTCAACTAGTTCCAAGGAATATTTTATATGTTTAGGGTCGCTTTCAGGCAAAACTCTAAAGGGTATCTATCTGGCGTTAGTTTTCATAAAAACCTAAAGCCGAATAATTTTTAAAAAAAAATAACAACACAATTCCGTCATACAAATGGGTTATATATTAGATATATTGTACCCATGTGATGAATCGAACCCAGGTTTTCGGCGTTACGGGCGACGCTCTAACCACTAGGCTACCCCATCGCCCCACTTCAGCATAGACTTAAACGGTGATCGGTTCTTCAGTCTCTGTTACCTTGTTGATTGGTTGCTATCGTAACCTGACGTCACGGGGTGTTTCTCAAACAATCTGGCTTTGGTTTCAGAATCGATTATGTAATGGCGAGGGAATGAGTGGAGTGACTTGGGGTTTACGCCACTTTCATGCAATATTCCAGCAATATAACAGCAGGGTACACAAGATATGGACTTCACACATTATAACCCATATGGGAAATCGAACCCGGGTTTTCGGCGTGACGAGCGAATGTTTTAACCAGATGAACTGTGAATAATCACAATGCCATAAATCGGCTCCATGTGGTTACAGAATGCATCAATAAAAGGCGTAAACAAAGTGTCATGTTTCATACGTTCAGTAGCGTGTATGGCCACCCCGTGCGTTCACAAATGCCAAGTAACGCCTGATGCGTGTTAACACATTTTGGGCGAGTCGGTGCCATCGTTCCTGCAAAGAAGCACCAAGATCCTGCAAATTCTGGGGTTAGTTCCTGAGAGTGAGCAGACGTCTACCAAGAGCATGCCAGATGTGCTCGATTGGATTGAGGTGAGGTGACCTTGACGGCCAGTCAAGAACGTTGATCCCTGCGTTCTACAGGTAATTCCTGGCCAAGATGGCTGTATTGGGTCTGGCATTGTGACGTTGACAGGGCAGACCTGGACCATGTGCTGCCATGAATAGTGGTATTTCACTTTGTAAAGTTGATGGGAACGTGTGCCATCGAATGCACATGCAATGATAAGATCACGTGACCAGTGGCACGTGCAAAACGCGTTTTAGCACTTCTGTGGGGTGCACGATGTTTGGATTGACTTAAATGTGCTGTGGTGCGTTATTGCTTAAGTAGATACTTGGGGATTAATATTATGATACCCGAAAACTGTCTACTATAACAATTGATATTTATATTTTCAAATATGAATTGTGAAGGTTTTATTTTGACTCAGTATATATCACAATATCACACTACTTAAAATCTTCAAGTAAAACAAACTGCCTCAAAATCACTATTGACCTCTTTGGACGTACCATCACCGATTTGCTATAGCAACGGACACTGCAGGGCAGGTGCCTCGTCTTCGAAGAATTCCCGACCAAACCATCAGAAATCGCGTGAGAGAAGAGGGAATTTGAGCATATCGATCAAAAGTTGGACATGTCCTGACACTTCTACACCGACAACGACATGTCCAATGGTGCAACAGGGTACAGGCATGGAATACAGGGAACTGGTGACGTGTTTGGCCCAACGATGAATCGCGTTTCCTCCTGCAACGACGGGATTGGAGACAACGTGGTCTATTGACGTCAACATGAACATTTGCATCGAACTGCGTTGACAGGTGGACAGATCTGGTGGCGATAGCTCATGGTGTGGGGAGCCATGACCTACCCGTATAGATCAGAGCTAGTGGTGGTTCAAGGAAATCTTACAGCAAATCGCTACATTGCGACCTCACCTCCTCCCACTTTTGAACCGCCAGAGGGATCTGTTTCAACACGACAACGCTCGACACCACACAGCTCGTGTAGCAGGTGTCTATCTCGCCTATGCAAACGTCCTTCATTGGCCTTCCAAATCGTCTGATCTGAACCCTATCGAGCATCTATGGGACGAACTTGATAGACGCGTCCGTAAACGTCCCCATCGTTCTCAGACATTTGCAGAACTTGCTAAGTTGCAGGATAAACGGCGGTGTCGAGCAGTGACGGCTGTAATGTGTCACCAGGTACTGACTTGAACGCCCCCTTGTGTCCACACATATACAGTGAGTGAGTGAGTGAGCGAGTTAAACTTTTACATCGCATCGGCAATATTACAGCCATATAGCGATGAAAACAAGGTAATCAATTTAAAAAGCTGTCGACAAAGGACAGTAAAACCAACTAGACTATCACAGATATATACTTAAAACTAATAATTAAAAATCGAAAATACTTTAACTATAGAGGACGATACAATATAGAAATTGTCGCCAACAACTGAAGGTAGATCACCATACTAGGGTCCATGGGGCCTTTGCAACTTGCATGGACCTTAGTTGGATTTACACCATCCCTTCAGCGGATGGCGATTGGAGGAAAAGTTTAGCCGAATTTTAAAAGAACAAATATACTCGTTTAAAAATCTGGTAAGCTTAAATTTAACTTTGAAAGTTTTCGGGTTTACGTACCCTCTCAGGAGGACAAAATTTTAAACCCCTTCGAGCATACAGCCACTAAGAATCGCAGTTGCTAATTTATACTACCATGTTTAAAATACCATTTATCTATTTGCAAATCATTCAACAAATATAATTATTTTAAAAATGCAATAATTAAATGAGAACTGACATTATTAAAAAGATCCTTCATAGTTCGTGATTCGAAATAGTTATCCCTTGTGATGGAATATTCAACACTGTCAAGCAAGACATGCTTGACCGTGATTCTTTCATCACAAGGGATGCAAAACGGAGGATCCTCACCTTTCAACAGGTATTCTTGAGTATATATTGTGTGGCCAATACGACATCGTATAAATCTGGACTGACATCCCAAGTAGGTGTTACCAATATAAAGTTTGATTTCATGTAGTTTATTGATACCTACTTGGGTGTCCCACTTCTTCTGCATCAGATCACGGATGTAGGTTCTAATGCTAGCTTTGTAATCAGTATGAGATAAGAAGTGGTGTAACTGATTTGTTGAGTGCTGCCTTGGCCGCAAGATCGGCTATTTTATTCCCGGAAATCCCAACGTGGCTGGGTAACCAACAGAAGACTATGTCTTATTGGCCAGTTGCAAGATCAATATATACTTCTATAATGACTATGAAAAGTGGATGTTTACAAGAAAAACTGTTAATAGCCTGAAGGCAAGAAAGAGAGTCGGAAAATATTATATATTGTTCATATGTAGGGTGTCTATTTATATATTTAAGAGATGTAAGTATTGCGTTTGCTTCTGCTGTGAAGATTGAACTGTCATTGGATAATCTGAAAGATATTGTTGTGGACCCAATGACAGTGGCACCATCCTTAGACCCATCTGAAATAAGGATTTATATGTATTATATCTATTTTTAATTGATTATATTCTTGTTTATTTTGTAATTCATTAGTTTCTGATTTTGATATGATGTTAATGTTAGGTCGACTTGTGGCCTTACCAACTGCCATGGAGGAGAGGAAAGAAGTCGGGAAGGAGATATATTAAACAGCTCAATGCCGGCAGCAGTAATTAATGACCTAATTCTTAGCCCAAGAGGCGGAACAAGAGAAGGTTTCCTGTTATACAAATCCGCATAAAGAGGATTAAAGACACATTTATAAGAAGGGTTAGACTCGTTAGCATGTAGGTTTGTAATATATTGTAAAGCTAATTTGATACGGCGTTGATTAAGTGATCACTCATCAGTCTCGACGTAGAGACTGTCAACAGGGTAGTTCTGAAGATCTTATACAAAGTCTTAGGCCTTGGTGGTGGACAGAATCAAGTAATTTTAGGTTGCTTTTGCAAGCTCCACCATATACGATGGAGCCGAAATCCGTGATCAGTATAGATGTAGGAGGGTAGCTTGATCCCTTCCCCACTTTGAGTTGGAAACAACATTTAACAAATCCAGTGCCTTCAGGTATATATTTTTTAGGGATTTAATATGCGGAAGAAAGGTTAAATGGAAGTCGAAAAGCCGTTTTCAAGACACCATTTATTTATTTTGTTTAAGCACATCTGCAGTTGCCATTCAATATCATGCATGTTTTTACCGCAACAAGAAATATTAAAATCATCCACAAAGAGTGATCCATCAATTGAATCATTTAAAACATTTGATAAACTGTTGATCTTGATACTAAATAGTGTGACAGATAAAATACTGCCTTGTGGGACACCCTGATCCTGATTGTAATGGTCAGACAGGGTTGAACCCACTCGGACTTGCAATTGCCTGTCATTTAAAAAGTTGGATATAAACTGAGGCGAAGGGCCTCGCAGTCCAACGTCATGTAAATCTTTTAAAATCCCATGTTTCCATGTCGTGTCGTATGCTTTTTCTAAACCGATATAATCGATAAAGATCGACACTGCATGTTGTTTATTAATTATGGCATTATTCACAAAAGATTCTAAACGCACTAAATGATCGATGGTACTACGGTTTTTACGGAAACCACATTGTATATTAGTTATAAGATTATTGGTTTCCAAGTACCAAACAAGTCGATTATTGATCATACGTTCCATGGTTTTGCAATTTGGTCAGTGAAATTGGTCTATAATTAGAGGGATCAGTATGACCATGTCGAGGTTTTGGTATGGGAACAATAATAGCATCACGCCAAGAGGAAGAAATTCCAGATGTCCAAATGTCATCAAAAATATGTAAAACCGTCTCTAAACATGTAAGTGCTTCAGGAGTTGATAATGTATGTTATCAGCTCCTGAAGCAGTATCGTGATCCTGATCAAGAGCAGTATGAAGGTCATGTATCGAAAAGGTTTCATTGTAGTCTTCCCCGTTATCTTAATTGAAATTATTAGATTTCTTTTCTTGCTGTTTTTGATATTGCGGGAATCCAGATACATAATTAGATGAGGAAGAATGTTTGGCCAACCAAAACTTATTTGCAATATCAGATTTATTGGTTAATAAATGGTTCCCATCTTTCCGATGCTGAATGCTAGATTTAGACCCCTTACCTTTGATTTTCTGGATCGTATTCCACACCTTTTATATCGGCGTGCGCGAATTGATTTTTGAGACATAGTTTCGCCAAGACTGGCGTTTACTTTGCTTAAAAGTACGCCATGCTTTAGCGTTTATAATTATAGATATGTCCAAATTGAGGACCATAGGGTGGCGACGGAAGTAATGTTCAGCTTTCTCCCGTGCCTTCCTAGCTTGTTTGCAATCATCTGTAAACCATGGTTTTCGTATGTGAGGAATTGAAGAGGATTTGGGGATACACTCGTCAGCTATGTTATGTAGTTAAAAAACAATTTATGGCATCAGGAATATCATTAAACAGTTCAGGTTTGAGTTTGTAAGCTCGCAGAATTTCATATAAAGGCCAGTTAGCCTTTTACAATTCCATCTTGATGATGGAGGAACGTCAGATGGAATCACGGGTTTTAGTATTGTTGGGAAATGGTCACTTCGACAAAGGTCGTCGTGGACAGTCCATTCGAATACACTCAACAGGTTAGAGTCCGTAATAGAGAAATCAAGAGCTGAGTATGTTCCTGTGCCAGGATGTAAATAAGTATTTGCACCGTCATTATTAATGCATAAGTCATTATTTGAAATGAAATCCTCCAGTAATTTACATTTGGTGTTTGTATTAGTACCACCCCAGAGTGGGTTGTGGCCATTTGAATCTCCCATGATTAAACAGGGTTTAGGTAGTTGATCATATAGAGTTTGCAGATCAGTCAGTTGAACACCTGATTAAGGCGGGATGTACAAAGAGCACAAAGTAAAAGCAACCTGTAATGTAAGCCGAATTGCAACGACTTGGAGATTTGTTTTAAGCGGACCTGGGCTATTGATAACATTGTTCAGAATAGATGATCCACCAGACGCTCTATCACCAAGAGGAGAAAATAGTGATACGCATTAAACCGACGTAGGTCAAATTTATCAGTCTGTTTCAGATATGTTTCTTGTAAGTAAATTGCCGACGGTTGAGTAACGCCTTGAGAATGTATTTCTGCGAAAATGTCATGTTCACTCATGTCCGAAAGGCATCGTCCAATATCACAGAAAATGCCTTTACTGCTGTTCAGTGTCCTGTGAGGGGACACCTCCACAGGAACATTAGCTAATGATTGAGAGCGAAATCTGAGACTGTATCAGTTTCCGACAAGCCATTAGCAGTGAGCCAGATCACAGTTTTTTTAATTTCCTTAACATCACCTGCAAAACCTTCAATGCCTTTTGCTGTAGCAAAAGGATTGAATTTCAAAGCGCCACCATCCGGTGCTGACATCACAATAAAACGAGGCCAGTTGTCAGGGTTTGTAAGGACTACAGAAGCCTCATCCTCCGAAGAAAACGAATCATCCGATTCATGAGATCGTTTTTTAAGTGGGGATGCCATGTTTGTGTGGAATAGGATGCACCCTCCTAGCTCCCAAGCCACCACGGAGTGTCAACAAGGACCTTGCCTCATATCTGTGGGTCTCCTGCAGACGGCACCAAGGATACTAGGAGCGTATACTCAAGCAGCATCTTGAGAAGATTTGCTCCTGAGCCACCGCCTTCTAGGCGTAAGACTCTAGGCAAAGTAGATAAGTCATATGTCAAAATCAAGTAATGTATTAGAGACAAAAAGAGTCGAGACCTAAAGTCAATAAACACAAAGAATGCACAGGGCTCGACATGACCAGCCGACTGATAGAACCGGGCCCATTCTACCACCCGTCTAGGTAAAGTAAGGGCCGAAGTGGTGTGTTGGGCAAAAGGACACTGTTTCTGGATCCTTTGCCCTCAACCACTAGACTGGTGGTTGAAGAGCTCTTAGCGTTACCCAGCACCCACCACGAGAAAGTGTCTCTTCACGGGTGCCTACAGTGAGTGTACTGTATTAATGCTGGCAATGACAACACATATGTTCATCCATGTGACGGTTTTCCGTCGACTATGTACAAGCTTAATCGACATATGTGCACTTAATACCTCTAATACATTTCCTTATTTTGGGCCTGTACGTTTCTTCTTCTTTTTTGGAAGAGTTTATATTCGTTTCAAAGATTTTGTCCAATTTTTCAGTATTACCAGGTTTATTGTTTTCAATGGCATGGGATCTCTCTTTACAATGAAATACCTTATGAACTATTAAATTCGCTGTGCTGAACTTAGGTCTACATGTTATTCAAATCTATGTTTGTTTCAGCAATCGTATCTGAACCTAAAATCCCACGCAAACAACGAATTGTGTCACGTTAGAAATTTTTTAATTAAACACACCCCTCTATAACTCGATTCACTCTCGAAATACCATTGTTTGGATTGTTTCAATACACGTAACACATGGTATTGATCAAATACATCCGTGATTTCAAAGATAAGCCAATTAACTATTTCCGTCATTCTGACATAGTCATATTCATACCTGAGAGTAAAATTAACTTTAAATTACTTACTTATTGAATCTGTAAACTAAACCTGTTGACATTCTTTTCTTTTCTAGATCTTAGTATTGTCGTAACTGGCGTTTGGGTGTTAGTAGACCCTACCCCAGTTACCTGTTAATTATGGTCGTTCCACATTGTTCGGGGAGATGGTAGCTATGGAGCTCCACTCGCTCGGTCCGTTGCCGGATGCTAAGTCGGGGAGTGAGGGGTCGGACGACCGTGACTACCAACTAGCCACATAACATTCATGTACTGGCACACATACATTCACAGATAAACGCAACACCAAGTTTATACTCACACAGTTTTACTCTGTCTCAGTCCTTCTCTAACTACAACTTCATTAACAGACAGGATAGGCTCGCACCACACAGGCAACTGAGTGACGTGGACTGGCTTCAGTCACTTAAAAGCGCTCTACTCGCTCAGTGCCAAACCTATCTTTTTATATGGTTCGAGCCTGGCCTGATCCTGATCACCTGTTTCAACCCATCGTTTTGATTCGTTAATCCTATATCCATCCCAGCACTCATGAATATTATGATTGGAAAATTATCGGTAAATACAGTTCGGTAACTCCCCCAATATTCATTGATTTATTATTGGGTTCTGTCTCAAGCGATATATATATTTCTAACTTACAACTAACGCCATTCTCTTTAGACTTTCTGTCTCCCAACAATGTCTGGGCGTTATCCACCATGAGCCAAACTGTAACTCTATATACGGAGTGTGATGTAATTCTCGTACTGATTTAGGGATGCATTTTTTACCTTATAACAGTATGGACGATAACGCACCTTACTCTAAGCTTAGATAAAAGATCAGGGTTGGCCAACACTCAACAGTCGACAGCTCAAGCTTTAAGCAGCCAGTCCACTATGTTTCGTGGACTCATCTTCCTTTGTGCCTTGTCATGTAAGTATCATGATGACTTAATGTTATCTTTCTATTTACATCATCTCTACGTGTCACGTGTGTTTACGTTAACTTCCATACAATAATATATTATATGTATGTTTGTAAGGAAACTGTCGGTTTTTTTCGAGAAAACAAGCTGATATCGACGCAGATCACTATTTTGATACCATATGTTCCCGTCTTGCAAGGAATAATTGACTTACCTATGGAAGTGTTTGTAACAGTGTCACATGTGAGATATGTGAGGATACGCTCACGTTTTCGTACAGCTCAATCTCATTGCTATTTGACAGTGATTCACAGACAGATGCATATAAGCTCTTCATACTGACTGACTGACTGAGTTTAGTTTTACGCCGCTTTTAGCAATATTCCAGCAATATCACGGCGGGGGACACCAGAAATGGGCTTAATACATTGTGCCCATGTGGGGAATCGAACCCGGGTCTTCGGCGTGACGAGCCAACACTTTAACCACTAGGCTACCCCACCGCCCAGCTCTTCATAAACAGGTCCTTATGAACCCTTTGAATGTTTTAAAAGGATACACAAAAAAGGGATTGGCAACTTCTGGAATTTTAGGAATAGTTTTACCATTATCTAACAAATGAACGCTTGGAAGCAGATAACTATGTATGCACATGTCAAGACAAAAGTGATAAGAAATGTAGACGATTATAGTATGACCAGAAATTATTGAGAATATGTTTAATTGGATTTCTAGTATAAACAACCTTGACCAGCTATCAAGTGCTTGGTTTCATTCAAGAGAGACAACTCCGTTAATCCTTTTTCATTAGTTTGTGAAGAGTTATCTACCTTTGTTTACTTGCTAGCAGACGACATGTTCAGTGATCCTCAGTATGGATGATTTAGAGAAGAGGAAATGATTTTAGAGTATTATAAAGGACATCAGATCAGCTAAAGTGAATTCCAGTAGAACAGGCATCCCTTTGTCCACTGTTTATCGTGTTTTGAAAAATATTGCAAATGGATATAGCATTGAGCACCAGGGAGGCGCAAGTAGACCCAGAAAATTGACTGTCGGTAACAGGAGGTGGCTCGGTATTCTTGTTTCTAAAAACAAACGAAGGGGTTTAGAATACTTAAGGCTGGATATGATTGATAGAGGAACTGTGGCTGTCTGTAAGGAGACAATTAGAACTGAGCTGCATGCAATGGGTTGGCAGAAAAGTCGAGGAATTCCATCACCGATCATGAAACCTGAAGAAAAAGAGCGAAGGTTGAACTGATGCTTACAGCATAGAACTTTTAACTGGGACAATATGATTTTCACAGATGAAAGTTCTGTGGGGCTGTTTCCTAATACACTGAAATTTTGGTCCAAACAAACTGAAAAACCTTTGTATCAGCGCCCAAAGTACAGTCCGAAATTTAACGTGTGGGGTGGCATATCTGTGTTAGGGGCAACGCCCCTCTGTGTAATTGAAGGGAATATGAACAGTGAGCGGTTCACAGATATTCTCGAGGGACATTTACTTCCATCTGCTCACGTGTTCTATGAAAATTGTTGGATCTTCTAGCAGGACAACGACCCAAAAAATCGTTTAACGCATTCACAGGCCTGGTTTCCGACCCAAAATATGACATTATTAGATTGGCCAAGCTATAGCCCTGACCTAAATCCAATAGAAAATGTTTGGGGACTTATGAAGGAAATAAGAAAACTCTGACAAATATTGCTGAAATGAAAGAAGAGGTGGTCCGATATTGGGACAGCATGGACCACGACTTTCTAACTTCTTTGATCAGTAGTATGCCCCGCCGCATTGAAGCCTGCATTGCTGCCCATGGTGACTTGACAAAATACTAACTGTTCACCTGTCTTTGAATCTGGAGTTATATTCTGCTAATATTCACATTAATACGTGAGTAATGAGTGAAAATTTTAAAAAAAATTACAATCTTTAAATTCTCAATAAGTTTTGGTTGTACTGTAACAAGGGAAGTCAATAGTGAACTGGCGCTGATTGGCAATGGACAACTGGAAGCCAGGTTTAAATCAAGACGTATATGGTACTATGTACCACATATTATATTTGGATTGCTACACCAATGGCTGAATGGGTTAGTAGCTGACTTTGTGTGCTGGCGATTATATAGGTGCCTGACTTTGAGAGTGTGGGTTCAAATTCCGGATGGGAGTGAACCCAACATAAGTACTTGAATCTGTAGTTGACTATGAAAGTGAAATCCTAAATATGACGTGTTACATTTGGCCACTTTCTAAATGGCATTGTGTATTCAGTACTACTCCGCTCTGCCCATGAGGGCGGTGGGGCAGCCTAGTGGTTAAAGCTTTCGTTCGATTCCCCACATGGGTACAATGTGTGAAGCCCGTTTCTGGTGTCCCCCGCCGTGATATTGCTGGAATATTGATAAATAGGCGTTAAACCATACGCACTCACTGCTCTGCCCATGGTTTCATGTTGCAGTTGCAGTTGCAGGGTATAGACCCCGACTGTTTCAAAAACAATTTCACTGGAATCAATAGCGTTTGTACTGTTTTTCTTCGGTGGTGTTTGAACTGTGTATTTTGTCCGCTGAAATAATTGTGATTGCCCCACTTTCTATTTTTTCCGTTCACGATCATGAACTTCGCCAGTAAGGATTCAATTGCAAGTTTGATTTATGTTTTACAGATTAAGATGAAAATACAACAGAGAGGGTTAGGGTGATCCTGGCACAGACAGGCTTGTAAGGCTCATCATCAGCTCAGGGCCCCTGCCCCCTCTACACGCAGCCCAGACAGCGAATGGGACTTCTCCCAGGAAGCGCTGCCTAGTTGAACCCACCAAGAACTTTCCGGAGAATATGTAGACTCCCCAGCAGTGCAGCCTTCTGCATTACCGGACCGCGTCCATGGTGTGGTGGTTAGAGCGTCCGTACGAGAGCGGGATGTCGTGGGTTCGAGGCCCAATTGCGTCATACCAAAAGACGTTAAAATATGGTACTTGTTGGTCCCTGCTTGGCGCTCGGCATTAATTGGTACAACAAGGACTGGTCGGCTCGGAGTCAGTATAATGTGTCTGAGTGGCACAGTCAGGCTGGTAAGGCTCATCATCAGCTCAGGGCCCTTACTCCCTCTACATGCAGACCCGACAGCGAATGGGACTTTCCCAGGAAACGTTGCCTAGTCGAACCCACCAAGAACTTTCCGGAGAATATGTAGACTCCCCAGCAGTGCAGCCTTCTGCATTACCGGACCGCGTCCGTGGTGTGGTGGTTAGAGCGTTTGTACCGAGAGCGGGATGTCGTGGGTTCGAGGCCCGATTGCGTCATACCAAAAGACGTTAAAATATGGTACTTGTTGGTCCCTGCTTGGCGCTCGGCATTAATGGGTACAACAAGGACTGGTCGGCTCGGAGTCAGTATAATGTGTCTGAGTGGCACAGTCAGGCTGGTAAGGCTCATCATCAGCTCAGGGCCCTTACTCCCTCTACATGCAGACCCGACAGCGAATGGGACTTTCCCAGGAAACGTTGCCTAGTCGAACCCACCAAGAACTTTCCGGAGAATATGTAGACTCCTCAGCAGTGCAGCCTTCTGCATTACCAGACCGCGTCCGTGGTGTGGTGGTTAGAGCGTCCGTACCGAGAGCGGGATGTCGTGGGTTCGCGGCCCAATTGCGTCATACCAAAAGACGTAAAAATTTGGTACTTGTTGTTCCTTGCTTGGCGCTCGGCATTAATGGGTACAACAAGGACTGGTCGGCTCGGAGTCAGTATAATGTGTCTGAGTGGCACAGTCAGGCTGGTAAGGCTCATCATCAGCTCAGGGCCCTTACTCCCTCTACATGCAGACCCGACAGCGAATGGGCTTTCCCAGAAAACGTTGCCTAGTCGAACCCACCAAGAACTTTCCGGAGAATATGTAGACTCCCCAGCAGTGCAGCCTTCTGCATTACCGGACCGCGTCCGTGGTGTGGTGGTTAGAGCGTCCGTACCGAGAGCGGGATGTCGTGGGTTTGAGGCCCGATTGCGTCATACCAAAAGACGTTAAAATATGGTACTTGTTGGTCCCTGCTTGGCGCTTGGCATTAATGGGTACAACAAGGACTGGTCGGCTCGGAGTCAGTATAATGTGTCTGAGTGGCACAGTCAGGCTGGTAAGGCTCATCATCAGCTCAGGGCCCTTACTCCCTCTACACGCAGCCCCGACAGCGAATGGCACTTTCCCAGGAAACGTTGCCTAGTCGAACCCACCAAGAACTTTCCGGAGAATATGTAGACTCCCCAACACTGCAGCCTTTTGCATTACCCAGAGTGTCAGAAGAGCTGTTCTCCCGGTGGAGAACCCGGATACTCTCCTGATCTGCCCCAAGAGATCAGGAGGTACCAAACCAAGGGTACCGAGAACACTGGGGAGCCTGACGACAGTGTACTTGGGATGCAAGCGAGACATTTCAAAGGCGAGGTCCGCCTATTTATCATGCTATTCCTGAATCTTGCCAATCACATTGGTGTCAAAAGGGACAGAAAATTCAATGATATAAATAATTTCATTGGCTTTATCAAAAAGGACAAGATCAGGTTTGTTGGCTGGAAATCATCTGAGGCTGTATATAGGCCTTTTCCAATGAAGTTTGAAAGCTTCATCTTCCATGACGCCCTGGACATGTTCTGGGTCGTACAATGGATGGACCTCGGAGTCAAAAGCCACAGGCATGGCGGAGACGGTAATAAAAGCAGCGAGCCATGCTATCATGTCTTTTAAGATGTGCTGTTTGTGCCAAGGAAGGACATCCACTAGCAAGGTGTTGGACAGTCTCTGTAAATTCATTGCATAATCGACATTTCATATTGATATTTTCTTTAAGAATCACATTTTGGCGAATTACGAGTGGGAAGTGACTGGTCCTGAGCAGCAAAAAAGAAAGCCCTCAATTTCACATTTAAGACAAGGTCGGTTGGATTACTGTTCTGTTCCACATACTGCATGTTCACACGATGCAGTGGTTTTACAGAAAGCTGAAATGACCGACTCTGGACATACTTGGTTGTCCGACTTCCATTTTTGTGGAACCCGCGGTGGCTGAGCGGTCTAGGTGTCTGACTTTGTGTGCTGGCGATTAGGTGCCTGACTCAGAGGGTGCGGGTTCGAATCCCGGGTGGGACTCAACCCAACAAAAGGACTAGAATCTCTACTTTACTAAGAAAGTGTAATCCCAAATATAACATATGGTACATTTGACCACTTTCTAAATGGCATTGTGTATTTCATATTTCGTTTGAGAAAATACCCGATTATTATCGTTGTTCACCATAAACGCTGAGCAATCTGACTGTAGACGTTTGTTTTGCTCTCTTATGTTGTATTAAACAAAACCTTAAAACGTCAATAAAGTAATTAAAGTACATAGTGTGATTATTATCACATTAAAACACGAACTATTGTGGTATCCATTAAACAACGAATTAACCTATAACGCATGGCTTCTGTTGTCGCTGCCCCAATGCGAAAGGAATACCTTTAAATGAAGCATCCTGTAGTTCACTGACTTTAAGGGCCTTGAGGTATAGACCTGAAAACTGTGGTTCTAGTATGTATCTTATCAGTTTATCGACTGGTACTGTAGTGTGCACCATTAAACGTATCGTCAACGTTCGCCGTGTCGTTCGATATGCCACACGGTGTCAGAAGTGGTTTTCAAGCTGTCAAACTAAACATTTGAAGCTTTAAGTGACCCGGACGAGGAGTCTAGATCTCCGGCAAGTTGTTGAGAAGTGACATTGTCAACTTTCATGAAACGAAGCGAAAATACGCCTGACCGCATGTTCACGAAATTAGGTGCCTGTTGCCGAACAGTGAGTAGAAGGTAACATCTTCGAAGCTTACGTGTCTATATTTTCACGATGGCAACAAGAGACAGTAATACACCTCATATGGACTGGGATGCTGTTGATCTTGAAAGGGAATGGAAACGTTTCAAATAACATTGTCAGTTTACATTCAGCGGTCCGCTATCTGGCAAAACACAAGTGCGGGAAGTGAATTACCTAATGACTTACATTGGTGACAAAGGACGGGAAGTGTATGAGACATTTACATGGGCCCCTCGTGATGGTGAAAATCCTGCTGAAAATGAAACATTAGCTGGTGTTTTCGGAAAATATGATAGTTATGTAGCGCCGAAAAAGTACCAAATTAGGTCAACAGTGATATTCAACAGGCGAAGACAGGAATAGAACGAGAGGTTTAACATTTCGTGACAGATTTGAAGCTTTTTGTCAAACATTGTGGTTATGCAGAACCTGAGAGAATGCTCAGAGATGCCATTGTTCTTAGAGCATACCATGATCAAATCAGAGAGAATTGTCTGGATAAAGGTGATGAACTTACCCTTGAAACTGCTACTTAGATTGGCCAAAAAAACGAAGCTTCACTTCAGAGTATGCATGGCAACCATTGGTGATGAAGACCCCAAGGTTAGGTCGGGTGTTTGTGAAGAAACAGCCCAATGCCATGACTAATGTCAGTCACATGTTCGGAAACATGACAAATCTGGGACACACAGACCCGATAAACCTGAAAACTGTCTAAATCTGACATTTGTAGTAGATGTAGTCCTGAAGGTCGCTGTTGTTAAGCCACTCCTGAAAAAGCCTGGCTTAGACGCTGACACACTATCGAACTATAGGCCTGTCTCTAATTTATCCTTCATATCAAAATTGCTTGAGAAGGCAATCAAGGTACGCCTTGTTGATCACTTGACCTTGAATGATCTCTATGACGTGCATCAGTCTGCATATCGCTCCGATCATTCCACAGAGACCGTACTTCTGCATGTGATGGAGAGACTTCTTGCTGCAGCTGATGCGGGCTATGTTACAGTTCTAACGCTGCTTGATTTATCAGCGGCTTTTGATACCATTGACCATGTTCAACTAACTGAGTGTCTGAAAACAGAATTTGGTATTCATGGCACAGCTCTTGGATGGTTTGTCTCATACCTCAATAATAGGACACAATCTGTGGTCATTCAAGACGTGAAATCGTGTACGCATCAGCTTACATACGGAGTGCCAAAAGGTTCCGTTCTTGGGCCCATTCTCTTTTCACTCTATATGAAGAATCTCGGCAATATCATTCGGCATCATGTTGTGATGTACGAGTCATATGCTGATGACACCCAGCTGTTGCGTTCCACTAAACCGGACTCACTTCCAGCCGATATGTCTATAATCGAAGACTGTATCCTTGACTCCAAAGCATGGATGATACAAAGGAAGCTGAGATTAAATGACAGTAAGACCGAGGTTTTGCTGTGTGGATCACCCAGTAGCACTGCTAAGGTGGATGTGTCTTCGTTGGTAGTGGGTAATGAGAAAGTTCCTTTCAGTGATTCCGTGAAAGACCTTGGTGTTTTCTAGACTCAAATTTATCCATGGAAACACACGTAAACTCTGTTTGTAAGTCATGCTATTTTCATCTCAGAAATATTGCCTCCATTCGTGATATTCTGACATTTGATGCAGCTCACCACCTAGTTCGTTCACTTGTTCTCTCACGTTTGGATTATTGCTGCAGTCTTCTTGTAAATATCCGCCAAGATCTATTGTCCAAGCTCCAGAGGATTCAGAACTCTGCGGCGCGATTGATTTGCCGAGTCAACAAGCGCAGTCACATTACACCATTGCTGATACGCTTACATTGGCTGCCCACGAAACAGAGAATAGAATATAAAATCCTCACTCTCGCTTTCAAGTGCCTCCATGACAAAGCTCCAATCTATCTGAAAGATCTCCTCAGTGAATATGTCCCACCACGGCTTTTAAGATCAAGTTCTAATTGTCAGTTGAATGTCCCCAAGGTCAGATTAAAGTCATATGGACATAGACAGTTCTCTTACACAGCTCCCCTTTTCTGGAACTCACTGCCTCTTCACATCCGACAAGCCGCGTCCGTGGAATCTTTCCAGTCCCAACTGAAAACTTTCCTTTTTAAACAAGCTTATGAACTTTAATCCTTACTTCAGATCACTCTATCTTTTAGCGCCTAGAGAAATTGCCTTGCAGTTTGATTTGTGCGCTATACAAGAACACTTATTATTATTATTATTATGTAGATACCTAACTACACACAAGAAATGTCCTGCCAAAAGTGCACAATGTGCCAAATGTATGTTGTTTGGGCACTTTGCTAAAATGTGCAAAACTACGCTCAATGAGGTTGACACAGTAGCATGTAGCAGTGGAACTAGTGGGTCATCATCCAAAGTGGAAAAGGATGAGTATTCCTCAGATGAATATCCACACCTTGTGCATGCAGTAGAGACGCCAGGACAGAAAAAAATGGTGGATAGGTGTTACTGTTTGTGGTAAGACACTGGGTGTTCGGATTGACACAGGAGCAAACTAGTCACTCCTACCGTACCACACATACATTGAGATGGGACTGAAGTTTCCAATAGCAAAGACTGTCAAATGCTTCAAAAGTTACACACTTCATGACCTTGAAGTTAAAGGTATGGTTACCCTACCTGTAGCCTACATGGACAGAACTGTGAATGCTCCATTTTACGTCGTTCACCAGAAACAGAAGCCATTGCTGTCCAGAGATGTATGTGAAGGACTAGGTTTGATCCAGAGAACATATGCTGTCACTCAAGAGATTGACAAGTACCCAGAGTTAAGGTCAACCACAGGTACACTTCCAGGCACATGCCACCTGAAGATTGATCCGACAGTACCTCAAGCAATACATGGCCCAAGACGCCAATCGAAGGCGTTGGTGGAGAAGATAACGTCCAAGCTGCATGAAACGGAAGCAAACGGACAGATTGCAAGAGTGACATAGCCGACTGATTGGGTCAGCTCAATGGAGACAGTTGTCAAAGGTGACAAGTGCACATGTCGGGCGTAGCTAACGTCAGGCGTAACACACTACGTCGGGTTTAGCAGCGCCCTCCTCTTACACGTCATGCACAACGTCGGTAAAGCCTAGGCGTTACTACGCCCGGTAAACGGATTTACGTCAAGGCGCGGTGTGCTATTTTTAGATTTTCAAACGTTTTTAAACCACCGGTAAATGGCGCGAAACAACTTCGCGGTACATCCCTTGCAGCCGTAATCATGGAAAGCCAAAGAAAACCGAGAAAACACAACTTTACCGATGGATCCTGATGGAGAAATAACATGGACTTTCAAAATGGGCTTCACCATAAATGTCGCCATATTTGACACATTACGAAATCACTATTCACAGCGTTATTTGGTGTATGTTTTCAAATGTTCAAATCGGATAATTACTACTCAGATGTATTGAATTTCAAAAATAGCATATTAATGATCACTGATATCAGGTTTTCATGAAATCACTAATGATAATTCTGAAAATACACTTGTTAACACGAACGCCGAAGTGCGCTTTCCGTCATATTGGATAGTGTTTACAAAATCAAGTTTCGCGGAGGACGGTAATGAGACGCCAATTACATCACGTGTATATCACATTTACCTGCGACAAATGCACCACTGAATTCCCCATACATTTTAGAATCAAATTACTAATGGTCTTTGTCACCAATATCAACTGTCTGGATAAAATGAACGAAAGATATTGAGTGTCAAAAGTCCAAACGAACGCTGTGCTCGAAAGGCTGCGCTTGTAAAGAAAGAAAAATTCCGATTTTACACTACGTAGCATTTTCTGAAATTTTCCGACATACAGCTGTCTATTCATTGCTTGCAATGGCTCAATAGCTTTAGAATATGCATGGAAAGAGTATCGTAGCAAGAAATGGGAAATTAAAAAAAGAACAAATGCAATCATTCGATATTTCATAAGAAATTGTCGAAGTGTCCGTGCAGCGTGACGCCATGACTGACGCAGAACGACAAAGGTTTTTATCAGCATTTCTGGCTTCTTCTCTTACTTACAATGAAAACGATAAAACATAAACTCTGTCAAAAAAGAAACGCAACCCCTGTATTTTAGAGATTTTGATCTGAAGTTTTAGGACGACACGGCATTTTTATTATTTAAGACAGAAGTCTGAAATTTGGCAGAATAATAACCCAGATGGGCATGTTTAAAATTGTCATTTCAAAAGTCATCTCACAGACACCAGTTTGTCACCAGGGGGGGCGTCTTTCTCAGTATCTCGTATGAGCACCACGCGCTGCAATCACTGCACGGCATCTCCTTGGACAAGAACGGATAAGACGCCGGATTCTTTCCTGGGGAATGGCTCTCCACTCCTCCTGCAGTGCAACGGCGAGCTGTTGCAGCGTCTGTGGCGGCGGCTGACGTTGACGTACGCGTCGATCCAGAGTATCCCACAGGTGTTCAATAGGGTTGAGGTCTGGTGATTTAGAGGGTCATGGCAAGACATTGACGTTGGAATTCTGCAGAAAGTTCATTGTTGCACGTGCAGTATGAGGCCGGGCGTTGTCCCGTTGAAAAATCTGTGTCTGTTGGTCAATAATCGGGAGAAGGTGAAGCTCTAACACGTGGTTGATGTAACGTTGGGCTGTCAGGTTCCCTGGAACGATCACCAAGTCTGATTTCTGGTTGTATGAGATGGTTCCCCAAACCATGACGCTTTCTCCGCCAAATCTGTCCACCTGTCGGACGCAGATGGGCGCAAAACGTTTATGACGTCTCCTATACAGACGCTGTCTTCCGTCGTGACGTTGCAAAAGAAAACGTGATTCATCAGAAAACCAGATTCGCCTCCAGTTTTGTAAAGTCCGTATCCTTACGTTGTTGCACCACCTGAGTCGTCGGCGTCGATGTAGGGGGCGTAGTACAGGTCCAACAACTGGTCTACAGGCACGTAAACCCGCTTCTTTCAGACGGTTCCTAATCGTTTGAGCTGACACTCTCCTCAAACCTGGTATTTGTGTGGCAGTCACGGTTGGTAGGGCATGCCGATTACGCAGGTGATGGACCCGGATGTACCGATCTTGAAGGGGGGGGTCGTGATTCTTGGCCTTCCACTTCTCGGGCGATCGTTGGTCTAATTGAAGTTGTTGTAGCGGCTCCAAAGTCGGGATATCGTTGTTTTGTGAACATTTAGGTGCCGTGCAACAGTTCCAAAACTTTCTCCGGCTTGAACACGACCAATGGCGATATTTCGGTCGGCAGCACTCAATCGTGGCATTTTTAACACAGCTTTTCGGCGACAAATGAATGAATATAATACGGAAGCACATGGGCTTTTATACATCCCTACATTAACTGCCATTTTCATGATTTGCATGTGTTTTTTTTGTGCGAAGTCACCATGAGGGTCATTTCATGCGTTGTGACGGAATAAGCAATAAAATACACTTATGCGTACAAATGCAGTTGTTTGGATGGTAATCTTCATTAATTACGTGTATCATTTCAATACATTCGAATAAAATTTAGTTTGGAAGCAATAACTTCATTCAAACGAATTTTTCATATCTGAGGACAGGGGTTGCGTTTCTTTTTTTGACAGAGTTTATATCAATACACATATAGTCAGAATCATTCTGATTACTTACATCTCATATTTATGTACAAACGATCCCTGAATCAAGGGAAGGGTCCTCGCAAAATCCTGTGTGCCCTTGTCAGCGTGGCCGCCATTTTATAAGTAATCGGTCGGTGGTAGTGATGTCATACGTCAACATTGTTGTACATGTTAGACAATTTCTTTGAGGTGAAGGTCGGTTGAACAAGTGTAAACACAATCGCCCTATCCTTCCGATTACACTTTCAGTATTATGATGTATACTTTGCGTATCGTTCAGATATTTTTTCATCACACTATTTTCAGTATATACATTTAGCCTTGTTCAATACCATATTATACCTGGATATAGGGTAGGCGTTTTTTATTCTTTGAAAGTTTTTGATTGTTTGAATAATATTTACAAAAGAAATTGGCACACGTAGCCATAACTGCAAAATATTTGGGTGTTGTGAAATATTATTTTTCATTTACGTTAAATTGATGCCAAACAGGTGCGCGTGTTGCTCACAATAAGATACGCAGTCAAACCGTTTAATTATTGATATATTCAGGACACTATTTAATCGGTAAAATCATTCATTTTATGTTTGGTCTAAAGAGTGTTAAATTCAGACATAGAAGCCGAGACCTTTCATACAATTAATGGAATTTAGGTAAGATATATACTAATCAGCAAACCAATGTCGTCTTTTTCCGACGTCGCAAAATGCATATAACAAGCCATGACGTCAACTAAAATGTTGTTATCAGTAATTTCATTACATTTGAAGATATGGCTAGTACTCCGTTAATACTGATGCAAAATTAGTCAATAGAGGGGTTTCAGAGTTATCCCGTGATTCCGTGCGCGCCGCCATGTTGGTTGTCATTCGCGTCCCCAGCAACCATAGCGTCACTAGCAACTATCGTCTACGCATACGTCTGTCTGCTTCAGTCCGTCATCTAACCATCTGTCATGGAGAATTATGCAAACTTACTGGATAAAGCATCTCGCATACGATATATCGAGAAGACTATTGTGATAGACAACGAAGATCCGTACAGGATTCCCAGATCGGATTGGAGTGACGACCACAAGTATTTGCCGGCAACAAACTATGTCGACATCGTGAACTATCTGGTGTTCAGCCCTAGTCCTTTTTATAGTTTATCCGATATGAGAAACTATAGGAGTCTGGAAGCATATGACAGATTTGTGTGTGGTTGGGTACGAGACATCGTCTCATATGTGCATTTATCCGTCCAAGATGGAAAGGCCATTCATGTCGTGATGTCAAAAGTAAGTGAACAATAGTTTACCTACATCAACAAATGTGTTTGCAAATATACAATGATAATATTCTAAATATAACATAGGCTCTGTTTATGTAGCAGGGTTGCCACAGGTCAGGGAAAAGTCAGGGAAGAAATTATTTTTTCAAGATCCGGGAATTTTGTTACAAAAGTCAGTGAAAATTGAAGTTTTGGAAAAAAGTCAGGGAAAACTAGTTCTTTTCAAACTTCATTGAGGCAACGATTGTATGAATTTGAGTTCCATGTCTGTATTAAATGTGTTTTTGTATAGATATTGGTATTATCAACTTTAATTTACTTGTTTTGGCAGTGTCCATTTGTAGACATATTTTGGAATAACTTCCAAGGATGTTTGACACATAAATGTGACCAAATATTCAATCTCAAGCTCTCTGCTGAACTTTTTATGTTTGGGTTTGACTCAAATACTGTCCCAGCTACTGTTTTTGACCTCTTACTATCAATGTCTATGTTCTTTGTGTGTTCTTTTTTTTGTTGAAAATGTCAGTATTTCTACCAGTAAGATTTCATACTATACAAAGTCACCCTTTTCCTGGAGGTGATCCTCAATCTTGCAACAGGCACTTTAAAATGAAAACATTGAAATTAAAAAAGAAAATCACCACTTATGTGTCAGAGTTTGCCAGAGGTAATATTTCTGTGTCATACACTTCATCTTGATGTTAGATTGATCTCTGTGTTTGTTTGATTACTTTGTCTAAATATTTTACTTTGTCTTAAGTAAAATGGATAGAAAGGTCGGCTGTAGGGGGATTTTGGAGGCCCAAATTTTATTTGTTTTCTTTTAATTTTGATCAGTGAAAAATCAAATTGGTCAGGGATAAGTCAGGGAAAGTATGGAGTTTGAACTTTCGTCATCTGTGGCAAACCTGTGTAGAGTACTGCAATATTTTAATTACCTATACACTGATTTAACAGTAGAGATAATGTTGATACTAAATCCAAAATGTCTTTAGTGTGTTAATAAAATTTTGTACATACTAATTGCCTTCAGTGTGCTGCGATGAAAAGCCTTGGTTTAGTAAAACTGCCACATTTCAATCAATTTCTTAATATCATATAGCATTATGTCTGAACAAAAAATAATTCCTGCACTGTATTTTCACAGGTTATGCATTCCCAGCGCTTGAACGAAGCTCCATTGCAGCCCTGGTTTATCACTGATGACGCTGGCACAGTTTTATCAGCTCATTGTAACTGTATGGCGGGTTTGGGTGAATCATGCTCACATGTGGCAAGTATGATGTTTGCTGTTGAAGCTATTGTGAGATTAAGAGAAACCGCCACTGTCACACAGCAACCTGCATACTGGAAACTTCCAGCTTCTCTTAAAAAGGTTAACTATGCATGTCTAAGAAAGATTGATTTCACCTCATCAAAGACTTTGAAAAAGAAACTTGACCTGTTAATTGAGGGTTCTACGACATGTTCGACTTCATCAAGTGCTAAACATATCAAGGAGTTAAAACCTGCATCTACCGTCAGTTTTGACAATTTCCTTCGCACTATTAATGCAGATAAACCATCTTGTCTTGCGGTTCATAGTGATTACAGTGATCAGTATGTACCTGTACCATTACAACAACAATTTCCTCAAGTGATCACTGAACTATTTGATGAAAGTATGGTTGGCATCCCATACAATGATGTTTTGCTACACTGTCACAACGTTATAAATCAACTAAACATTACAGCAGAGGAGGTTTCAGCAGTGGAAGCAGCAACAAGAAACCAAGCGTGTTCCCCAGTTTGGTTTCAGTTCAGGGCTGGCCGTATAACAGCATCAAAGATGAAGAGTGTCAATCGTACATCACTGTCTGACCCTTCGAGGAGTTTACTTCGCCACATCTGTTACCCGACTGAGGTCAAGTTTTCTAATCCAGCTACGAGATGGGGATGTAGCCATGAAGTAACAGCTAGGGACACCTATGAGAAATTGTCTTCTGAGCGTCACCATAACTTCAGTGTTGAGGAATGTGGCTTATTCCTCAGCTGTGAGTATCCACATCTTGGGGCAACTCCTGATGGTATTGTGGACTGTGGCTGTTGTGGAAGGGGCTGTCTTGAGATTAAGTGTCCATTCTGTGCAAAGGATGACTTTGTTGATAGTAACATAGTTTACTTAGAGGAGATTAATGGGTCACTGCAATTAAAAGGGACAGTCAGTATTATTACCAGGTGCAAACACAGCTATTTGTAACTAATCATGATTACTGTGACTTTGTTGTTTGGACAAACAATGATATATTTGTGGAAAGAATTACACCTTGTATGGTATTTTGGAAACCAGTAGCTGATCATGCAATGCAGTTCTTCACATCCATTATTCTACCAGAGATTGTTGCACGTCATTTCTTGAACACATGTACAAGGGTTGTTGAAGAAAGAGTCGACAAGGAAGTGTTTTGTACATGCCAGAAGCCAGAAGATGGAAGGAGGTATATTGGCTGTGATGGGAAAGAATGTACAGTCAGATGGTTTCACTTCAAGTGTGTTGGTCTTGTGCGAAAACCGAAAGGGAAATGGTATTGTAAACACTGTTCTACAAATAACACAAGAAAGAAGCGGAAATACAATGGTGAAGAGTGATGTTTCATGAACAATATCTTATCAGTATAACTTTACTTATGTGTCTCAAGCCTCGCTGACACCAAGCAACTTGTTCTGTGTCTGTGATGACACACCACCTCTTTATTGAACTTGTTCTCAAAATGATATTGATGTCATATTTTGTTGGCACTACACCAAGGCCAACATAGAACAAAAATAATCACAGATAATGTTTCAGCACATTAAGAATAGTTTTATTACTATAATTGACAGATTGTACATTTGAGCAGTAACTCATAGACTTGTGTATGAAATATTTTCCATTGGTTTGTGAAATGGTCTATGACATCAATAGTTGCTGGGATAATTATGCAGCTGAATTATTGTGTGAAACAAAATATCAGTAAAGTCATTTGAATAAGATGTGACTTCACTTACAAATAATTTTGTGACATATGATCTGCTTGAATAATGACAACACATCGCAGTGTTTGAAATAGCTACTTGCCTGCTAGCTGATTGTGAATCGGGCCAGTAATAT
Source organism: Haliotis rubra (assembly GCF_003918875.1). Classification (NCBI taxonomy): domain Eukaryota; kingdom Metazoa; phylum Mollusca; class Gastropoda; order Lepetellida; family Haliotidae; genus Haliotis; species Haliotis rubra. The sequence continues at coordinate 940,977 of NW_025764904.1, read as the reverse complement.
ACTGTTAAAGCAAAGCTATCCCAACTGGTTCAGTATATCAGATAATTTGTTCTTTGTTTAATGTACATGAATATGATGAAGTCATTTATTAACATGATTAAGGTGTTAAAAGTCTGTCCTCAAAAGTTTAGTGATATATATTATCTCTTGCCACACGAAGATCACTATATAGAAAATGTTAACAGCATTGCGCAAAAGAAGTTAGGAACCATTACTACAATACAAATGTATTGTTTCAAAGGGTTGACAATAACCTACCATCTGTAATTACCAAGCATAATACCAGGCCTGACCAATGTGCATGCTGATATTGATATTTTGCAGGGCCTGTGAAGTATGATATGGGCAAGCGACAGTTTTACATAACTAGCCCTCCTTGCCAGTGACATTTTAAACTTAATTCAATCTGAACACATCTATGATCATTAATGATGAAGTTATCAAATAATACCTTTTTAAAACTTGGAGTGAACAACATTGATCATGGTCATGTTAGAAACATAGATTACATAATTTTCAGATAATAGTATATCAGATGCAAACTACAATGTGGTTCTAGTCGCCATTGAACATGTCAAGGTGGGTGTATCACCGAGTGCTAAATATGCCAACATTAAACACATTTGACCTTTCATTTATGTTTTTCATCTTTTGTAAGTCTCACAAGATATAAGTAGCCTTCACTCAAATGGAACAACTGATGGACACATGTTGGTAAGTGCACAGCAAACATGGACAAGCTTGTCAAGTAATGGATCAGTTTCATTACTCTTTGTCATTAGGTAATCAATGGGAATAGTGCTGCTGAGGATCATGTATTTTTGACGGACACTACCAATAACTCTTTCAACATGAATTCTTACATTGGCAATTTTTCTTGTTTCCTCTACTTCAGTGCCACTTAACTGTGGTTTACCTCGTGTAAATGCTGGAATCCTTAACTCCGCTCCTACAAAACCAATAATTTCTTGTATATCAAAGCCTCTATCTGCTAATACTATATCACCGTGGAGAAGATGATTGGTGAAATCACTATTATTTGTTAAATACTTATCACTAACACGACCTCCCCATCCCTCAGAAATGTAACTTACAGAACCTTGGGGAGTGATGCCAATAAGATATTTTACAGTATTATGATGCTTGTACGTTGACCATGTCTGGGTTCTAGCTGTCAAATTGGATGGTCTATCAATAACAATCTCAAAACAGTCTATAATAACAGACACTCTGCGTCCAAAATACCTTCTGAATACCATTGGCATTGTTTTCCATAAATCCTCTCTATCTGGCCAGAACACAAGTTGTTTTAAGTTGATGTACAAGACATCCATAACCTGATTAAATGTCCTGGAAATTGTAGCTTTGCTGACACCAAACCTGTAACTTAGGTCAAGAGTGGGTAAATTCAGTCTGAGTCTCATTAATGTGATAATTAACTTTTGAAACTTTGTCAGAGATGAATGTGAAGACTGACAAATTCCATATGATACAAGATTGAACAATGCAATTAGTGTTACAAACGAAGGCAGACCAGTATAATATCGTACTTTATCATCATCACCTTCAAAGTCTTCAGTATTATTTGCTTTCATTTTATGAACTATCTTCTTAAGTAGATTATTCTCATGTTTTAAAGATTCATTTTCTGACTTAAGAATGTCAATTTCAATTTTGCAACTTTTAAGTTCCTGTTCGGGTGTAATATCATGCTCTTGATCTACTGGTTCAGTGTCTGATTCTGCCTCACAAAGTTCCTCTTCAACTTCAAGATCAAACCGCAGGTTCCGGAGTCTTGATGCTTCCTTGCGCTCCTAAATGACAAAGAACACAAGTCCTTACAATAAACCTTATATATATGATGTAAATAATTTTTAAGATTGAGGGGAATATCTGTGTTACATACTACAGCAAAAATCAATTAACCTTGCACCCCTCAATTTGACTTCTTTTGAATGTTCAAGGAATTTCAAAATGAACAGAAAGACAGAAACATTTCATTTAATTAAGTGTCACAAGTCAGTAACATATGAAATATACATACATAAAAAATATTAAACATGTTTAGGGACCCTTCATAAATTATGGCCAGGGGGGGTGATTATGGAGAACCATGAACAATGTGACTGGCACCCCTAAAATTTATGCACAAAGTAAGTGACCCCCCTCTGCATGTTGTGTACAAAATCAATTACCCCCCTTCCCATATTTGTAAGCCTAATTATTAAATATTTCCATGTACAAAATTGCTGACCCCCCAAGAAATTTGTGTACAAAATTGCTGACCCCCCTACCTCCTCAGAACAAAATCAAAATGGGTGACCCCCCTTAAAATCATCACCATCACCCCCCCCCAGCCATAAATTATGAACGGTCCCCTTACTTTACCTGCAGACGGGAGAAACGAGAACCCTTGTTGTCATTGTCAGCCTTGCCATAGCCAAGTTTCAAAGTTGGTATCCAATCGGGATGGGTGTCCTGATACAAGGCCGAAGGAGAACCTGGAGAAGATTATTATCGTCATCATCACAATATTACACAATTATTGTCTTGTGGTGTTAACTTCATAACTGTACTGCAGTATGGAGGCATGCAGAGTTCAGGCATGTTCCTACTGTTAAATTATCGGTGACAGCCTCAATTTAGCCTGATATGTCACAGATCACCTGGACTATTTCATATATTGTGGCCTTATATAATTCAGCGAAGCGGGTTAAAATTTGTGTATTGAATTGATCATGTCGACGCAGAAACGAATAATTTCGTCACGCCAGAGCTGGTTTGGAAAGACAGATAATTCCTTCTATCGGTGTCATACTACTACTGACAGGATAACGAGTTTGATTAGTAAGACAACCGAACCTACTTTCGTATTACGCAGAGTTACCGGCCATAGCCACATATTGTACTTACCACCAACAAAATGATCGCTGCACACACGCATGTATTTGGTATCCTTGAATGCAAGATCCTCCCGACTGACAGCTGCAAACCACAAACGGCGCCGTTTCTGACTGAGATCTCTTGTTTTCTCATCACTATTACTAATAATAGCTGGGAATCTGAAAAATCTCTTCTTGTCTCGGGTTGCACGATTACTACATTTAAACACCGCGCATGAAACGGGCATATCGGCATCAGGTGGAATATCGCACTTGTTTACTTTTCGCGCTTCCAAGGTTGACAACCAACATGGCGGCCGCGCACTGCATCATGGGCACTGAAACCCCTCTATATACATCTACACAAACAGGAGAACATGGGAATCTAAGAACTAACTTACATATCGGATAGGGCCATCCAAATCGCTATTCTGCTTTCTCAAGTAGTACATTGTCATCTTTTCTTATAAATTGTGAAACTACCAAAACGTATCCGCTCACATTGGGGAACTTTGTAATGGAATAGGTTGGTTCACCGTGAACACAACATAACGAAAATATAGCGTAAGTATCCACAACAACTTTTCTCCAAGTGATCTCAGTAACATTGACCTAGTGTTAAGCATAACTCAGTTATGCCCCCTTATCTTTTATACGTGTATGACCACTCTGTCGTCAGTTGACGTCATAGAAGAAAATCCATTTTTGACACTTCATTTTTAATGTTGAGCGTCTAACGTTATGCATTAGCACATAAACCTAATTCATATACACTTATGTACCGTCGTTCAGATATCAGGCTGTATTTTCTTCACTCACACTTTCTGTAAAGATGCCAAATTAAAAAAATCGTAGCAGAGTGCTTTTATCGGTGCACGACAAAAAACGGAGAAATTGACAATTTCTTAACGCGTAACAAAATTTTAGCAGTGTCTATTTCCAAACCGCCGAGGTAGTCGCACTTATATTTATACCAACGGATATGAAATTAAATATTCTACATTTCTGTTTAATTTTATAGCCGTACGCAGATCCAGGACTACGCGAGCGCAATTCTCGCACAACGTTCACTTTTAAAAACTTTTGAAAATGTGCGCCTGATAAAAAACTCGGCATCCAGTGCCGCCATTACAAGGCTACGCCTGGCTTACGCCTGCTGGGTAGGTGGCGTAAATATAGAGCGCTACGACTGGCGTAACTTTAACTACGTCTACTATGTGCATACCGGTTAACGTTACGGCCGGGCGCACATTTTACTTACGCCCGGACTAGAATTTACGCCCGACATATGCATACGGCCAAAGGTGAGGATATGCCTTGACCTGAAAGACTTGAGTGCAATCCGCACAGTGGAGGAACTAGTCTCCTCATTTCCTGGTGCCAGGATATTCTCTGTTCTAGATGCAAAGTCTGGTTTTCTCCAAATTCGTCTTGACTATGAGTCTAGTCTACTGGCGACCTTCAACAGCCCTATTGGAATATTTCGTTGGCTGAGATTGCCATTTGGAGTTAAGTCGGCACCTGAAATATTTCAGCGTATCGTGGACACTATGCCGGATGGAGTTGCTGGAGCAAGAGCAATTATGGATGCACAGATCATAAACGTATCATGAAAGAAGTCATCAAGAGAGCAACAGACTTTAATCTCAAGTTGAACTTAGAAAAGTGCCAGATGAAACAGACCAGAGTGAAGTATGCTGGTCATATTGTCACAGAGAACGGCTTGGAGGTAGATCCAAGTAAAGTGAGGGCTTTGACTGAGATGGAGTTCCAGAGTCCAAAGGTGACGTGAGACGTTTTCTTGGAATGACTCAGTATTTGGCCAAGTTCCTGCTAAATCTCAGCGAAGTGGACGCACCACTACGTGAAGTCATCAAGAAAGATGTAGACTTCTTTTGGAAAAAGTCACAAAAGAAATCCTTTCAGAACACTCAAAGAACTTCAGTACAGTGTTGTCAAGATTTGACAACAAGAAACCAGTTGTGATCCAGTGTGATGCCAGTAGTTATGCCGTAGAAACAGTTCTCCTTCAAGATGGGCATCCTGCAGGTTTCTCGTCAAGGGCTCTCACAGATGCAGAAAGACGATATGTTCAAATTGAAAAGAAAATGCTAGCGCTCTTTCGCAGCTGTAGAAAATTGCATTACTATATATTTGGCCGCCCAGTATCTGTAAATTCCTGTTGGAGACATGTTGAGCCGTGCAAACTTACCTGACTAGGAAGTTGACACTCAGCCCATATTAGTCAACATGGTTGACTTCATTGTCTGAGGGAGTATTGGAACCAGAGAGATGAACTCTCAATATCAGAAGGTATCGTGTACAAGGGTATGCGGGTCGTTGTTCCTCCCAGTATGAGAGCTGCTATGCTGAAGCAGATCCATGCTTCTCACCTCGGTATCAGCAAATGCAAGCAAAAAGCTCGAGAAGCCTTGTTCTGGCCTGGAATGACAGTAGAAATAGAGAGTTTAGAGAGAGACTGTGCCAAGTGTAGTGAGTTTCAAAACAAGCAAAAGTCAGAGACTTTGATACCAAGCAAAACCCCTGCATATCCTTGGTGTGAAATTGCATCCGACATCTTTGACTTTGACGGTAAGCCTTTCCCGCTAACGGTGGACTATTTCTCTAGATTCATAGAAGTTGACAGACTTCCAGATGTGAGCTGCAAAACAACTATGGAGACACTGACAAGTCAGATATGCAGACACGGAATCCGTGAGTAGTTGAGGTCTGACAAAGGACCGCAATCCTCCTCCAGAGGTCAGTTCTTTGAAGAATACAGTATTCAGCACATCACATCTTCACACAACTACCCCCAATCAAAGTACAGAGAGCCATTCAAACAGTCAAAAGACTTGGGAAGAAAGCAATTGAGAAACAGCTTGCTCTCCTTGATTATCGCTCAACACCGCTAGAGTCATGTGGGCTCTCACCTGCTCAATTGTCCATGGGAAGAAGACCTAGGAATAAAATACCTGTGTCCAGAGAACTACTACTATCTCGATCATATGACAGAAAAGATGTCACATTCTGTCTTGACGAAGAGAAGGAGAGACAGCAGAGGTATCACAATTAGAAGGCAAGCTCTGATCATGAAACTCTGTCACCAGGTGATCCGGTAAGAATGTCTCCTCTACCCGGCACCAATAAGTGGCTTCCAGCTAGAGTTTTCTTTGATGTGCTGTGGGACAATATACCCCAAATCCCCCTCAGGAAGTGGAATGTTCACCTGACTGACATTGGAGACAGTGTGTTGTGTTGGGGTCGCTTTAGACTGGAATTGACATGCGCTGCATCCGACATGCTGCGGGACACACCCAACCCGTGAAGACCCGTGTTAGAATTGATCTTCAGTAACTTATGCTTGTCGTAAGAGGCGACTAACCGGATCGGGTGGTCAGTCTAGCTGACTTGGTTCTGATCGGTTCCCAATTGGGTAGATCGGTGCTCATGCTGTTGATCACCGGACTGTCTGGTCGAGACACGATCATTTACAGACCGCCGCCATATAGCTGGAATATTGCTGAGAGCGGCGTAAAATTAAACTCACTCACTCACTAAAGCGTGCGCCCTACAATATAGATCGTGCCACTTACAGTGAGTGAGTGAGTGAGTTTAGTTTTACGCCGCACTCAGCAATATTCCAGTTATATGGCGGCCCACTTACAGGGTCTAATGAATCACTATCAACTACTGATAATGCCAGGTGTTAACTAGACCATTTTGTCAATCAGTCAATAACCCAAACAATTAATATGCTGCTATGCTTTTACCTCTTTGTTTTAGGGGCAAGCAGTTTTATCGCGAACGATGTCTTTAAGGATCTCCATGACTGTGATAACTACGACCAGAAAGACAGCCATGATGATCACTGCCCATTTTACACCCATAGAACTCAAGTGTGCGGCTCGGATGGGGTTACATATAAAGACTTGTGAGTCGTATCATCTGTTGTATTTAATTGTTTTGTTTGTTGCTACTCGCCGCACTCAGTAATATTCCAGCTGTAAGGCAGCGGCCTGCAATTACTCGAGTCTTGACCAGACAATCCAATGATCAAACACAATTACGATCCATGCTATTGGGATACGATCGCATGTGGCATCCAAGGCAGCAAGCCGGACCACCCCACCGCGAGTGTTGACAAATGTAAAGCAATCCTGGCGAGCAGGGATTCGAACCCAGTTTTTTTTTGGGCAATCCTTTGGAAATCGAATTGTGGCACCTTAAACAAAGTAAAATATGCCATATTTCAGAACATTAGTGAGCTGAGTTCTTTGAGGTGGAACATTATTCTAGCAGTAAGCACCATGAATCGATTTTGCCACTGCTTTTCATGTTCAACCATGACGTGTAATCGTTCAAAACTGGCAGTCCGGATCACTAAGCCACGTCTGTATATGTAGATCTTTTTCGTGGTTTCATATTAGTGACCTTTCAAGAATACGAACACAGGTACAGCCAACTTCAGAAATAACACGTCCTTGATCTTGCATGTTTCAGTTGTGCTTTCATGAGGGTCAGATGTGCTTCCGAGCATAATCAGATCCACATGGCTGCGAGGCATGCCTGCGACTCTACCACCATCCAAAACCAACACTCTGTCCATGTGACCTCCACGCCCGACGCTATGACCAAAACGATGCCGACCTCCACAGCAATGCCCAAAACCAAAGAACCCACAACCGCCACTGTGATCTCGACCCAACAACCCGTGACCTCCACCTTGATGCCCGTGACCTCAACGAATGGAGTATCAGTAGAAAATATTCTAGATTTCTTATGCATCGAGCTGTCTCGGGAGGACTGCGTGCCCGAACTGAATCAAGTCTGTGGATCTGATGGGTTTACCTACCGCAATTAGTAAGTTTATTGGTTACTAACGTTTTCTGTTTGGTATTCCTCTGCGATGTAACACAAAACAGGCAATGCTTTTACTGATTTCACACGTTCAAGCACTGCCATAGATTCTTTCATTCATTCATTCATTCAGTGACTCAGTATCAGTCAGACAGTAACATTTATTAAAGAAATTCCTAATTGTGAAACGTTTTACTTCACATGCTGAAAATTACAGCATTTGTGAAATTTCGGTTCTTCATATTTCCTGTAACAAAGTGGTGAAATCCTAATTTGATAATTTTTTGTGCTTTCAGTTGCGAGTTCCAAAAAGCACGATGCATGCACAGAAAACTCAAGATGGAGCAGAGCGGTTCCTGCTGAATGTTGTATTTGGAAGTAAACCTGTGACCATGCCGTTAATTGTGTAAAATACTCCCACCCGCGAGTGTGTGTGTGTGTGTGTGTGTGTGTGTGAGAGAGAGAGAGAGAGAGAGATAGAGACAGAGAGAGAGAGAGGAAAGAAAAAAGGTCTTCCTGTGTATTAACACACACAGACATATATAGTCACAGTGAGTGAGTTTAGGTTTACGCCCCACTCAGCAATATTCCAGCTATACGGCGGCGGTCTGTAAGTAATCAAGTCTGGATCAGATAATCCAGTGATCAACAGCTTGAGCATCGATCTACCCAATTGGGAACCGATGACATGTGTCAACCAAGCCAGCGAGACTGACCACCCGATCCGGTTAGTCGCCTCTTACGACAACATGGGTTACTGAAAAACAATTCTAACCCGGACCTTCACGGGTAGGATAGTCACAGACTTGTCGATATACACATACATGTAAATCCACAGACTAACGTATAAAACTGAAGATCGTTTCAGTCATTGATGCTCTTAGAGCACACCTATGGATCTGATTGTAGTGTTAGAGATTCTTGCACGATCAACTCTGCACTAGCTATGTGCCTCAGATTGCTGGGCAACCTGTGTCTTCAGATCTCGTCGTGCTTTAGAATATTTCGCTCATGTGACGACGTGCATGCGTGTGTAAGTGTATGTGCGGCTGCTTGTACTAGCCCAGACTTAAGCTGGTTTTATAGTGCTAGCTCACTGCGATACCATTCCGCAGTGAAGCATGAATACCCTACGCAGACACATAAAAGTGCCGAGCCGACCAGTCCTTGTTGTACCCTACGCAGACACATAAAAGTGCCGAGCGCCAGGAAGGGGACAACAAGTACCATATGTTAACGTCTTTTGGTATGACGCGGTCGGGAATCGAACCCGCGACCTTCCGTTCTCCGGGCGGACGCTCTAACCACTACACCACGGAGGCGGTCTCAAATAGAAAGGGGTTGCATCAAAGAATCATAACTCTGGTGATGATTATTTATTCATACGAGTCCAATAATCCAATAGGAACCTTGCTAGCAATAGCTGGAGTCCATATTTGATAAATGCGGTCTCACCTTAGGCAAGTGAGTTCACAATTACCTCTGTTCACCCAGCAGAAAATGGGTATCGGGTGGGATAAGTCTGTGACTATTAACCTTCTTGCGCCTCACAAGCAGCTTGGGTTATCTGGGTTAATGATAATAATAGCTCTTTGAAACAGATATTCATCCTGAAATGGCGCTATAAAAGTGGTAGATTATCATTATTATTATTATTGCCACCTGGCACAACAGATTCCGCGGAGAGTTATGATCCAAACATTACTGTTCTCATTGTTTCCGTTTGCCATTGTCCCCAATAAATAATTCACATTAATTATGAGTGAGGGAGTGAGTTTACTTTTACGCCGCACTCAGCAATATTCCAGCTATATGGCGGCGGTCCGTTAATAAGACAATCCAGTGATCAACAGCATGAGCATCGATGTGCGCAATTGGGAACCGATGACCTGTGTCAACCGAGCCTGACCACCCGATCCGGTTAGTCGCCTCTTACAACAAACATGGGTTACTGAAGATCAATACTCTAACCCGGACCTTCAAGGGTCACATTAATTAGGAATATAAATTACCGTATGGAAGTCATTCTGACGTCACATTATTAGTTCGGTTGATTAGTTCAAAAGTAAATCTGACCTACATGCCATTTAATTAATTAATAATAGACGAATTTAGAAATGTTTTTGTCAACAATAACATGGTTTAAGTCTTAAGTATCTGTTACTGAAAGAGCAGAATCGATGGATTTATTCATTACCTACAACGGGCATGGTGTTACATTAGGATCTGGCGGTAAATCGCCTACGCGTAATATCACTACGCCATTGCTGCCGACGTAGCGGAAAGAGCCGAGCGGGCCAGAGTGAAAACAGTGGTCGATCAATCAGTTTGTTGACTCAGCACCCCAATCACAAACTAGTGTGAGTGAGTTTAGTTTTACGCCGCTTTTAGCAATAGAATCAGCAAAATCACGGCGGTTGACACAGAAATGGGCTTCACATATTGTACCCGGGTCTTCTGCGTGACGAGCAAACGCTTTAACCACTGTGCTACCCCACCGCCCCATGAACTAGAACCTTTAAGTGAATGAGTTGATCCTTGCCTAGACTCATGCTTAGTCTCTAAATATATATCATGTTGACAGTAACAAACAAGCCCATTTAAATTGAAAAGGAGCCCCAGGGAGACCAGATATTCAGACCTGAGGAAATCTAGACTTGCTTTATTTAGGGCTTTAGCACTGCAGAGAGGGCTTGGCAGTAGGGGAAATAATGTGGTTCAGGGACTGTGAGACAGACTACTCCTTGCCTATCAGGGATCACAATTGAATTTTAGTCTGGTATCAAACCAACGTCAAGCGATAATGTTTCTTTGCACTGTTTACGTAGATTTAAAGTAAGAATATATCTGAATACCAGCGTGTGCCAAACTTGTATTCATGTAAATCTCTGTGAAACAAAGAATGGTAAAACAGTTTTTTGGTCAGCTCTATTTGGCCACCTGGCTCTGTCGGTGTAAAAACATATAGAATCGTGACGTCACTTCCGTATAATAATTGCGTACAACATCTTGCATCATCATTAGAAAAAATGTATGCAGCACGTGTTTACAGCTGTATTGTACCTATTAGTATCATTATATCTGTTTATAGGGCGGTGGGGTAGCCGAGTGGTCAAAGCGTTCGCTCGTCACGCCGAACACCCGGGTTCGATTCCCCACATGGGTACAATGTGTGAAGCCCATGACTGGTGTCCCCCGCCGTGATATTGCTTGAATATTGCCAAAAGCGGCGTAAAACCATACTCACGCACTCATTCATTACACCCTATTTGCTGATGCTGTTTTATATATGCACTCGATTTTTACAGGTGCCAATTCGAACAAGCCAAATGTTCGTCCCCGGGGTTTCTACTCTTGTTTTGTAAATGGACCGGTGAGATTTAGTACAATATAATATTTGGATCCTTAATCATGGCGAAGTGGGGGCCTGACGATGTCTGCGGGACGTGCTCGGCTATCTGTACCCCTACCCACGACGGGACATCATCTACACATACGTCACTTGCTGCTCTAATATACATTCGTTACCACTCGTCTCTTTCCGTAACCTTCGTAAATGACCCATGCCTTCCCGAAGTTCTGTGAGAAAATCAGACCAATCAGAATGCACCCATGACTGCAAATACCTCAGTCAAAACATTTGTCAGGATTATTCATCATATACTTTGCATGCGTCTTGCATCTACAATTTTACACATCACACAGTTAATTGTGATAAGTACATCAAGTCAGACTATGAATAACATTTACAATATGTTATGATATATCGCAGAATGAGTGAGTGTGAGTGAGTTCAGTTTTACGCCGCTCTCAGCAATATTCCACCTCTATTGCGGCGGTCTGTAAATAATCGAGTCTGGACCAGGCAATCCAGTGGTCAACATCATGAGCATCGATCTACTCAATTGGGATACGATGGCATGTGTCAACCAAGTCAGCGAGCCTGACCACCCAATCCCATTAGTCGCCTCTTACGACAATCATGGATTACTGAAAATCAATTCTAACCCGGATCTTCACGGGCTATATATCGCAGAGGCACCCGTGAAGAGCCACCTCCTCGTGGTGGGTACTGGGTAACGCTAAGAGCTCTTCAACTCCCCGTGTGGACCCGGGGGCATATTTGGTCCACAGCACCACATTGCTGGTCGTATGACCGAATTGGGCAACCGTTTGCCGTGGGTTGCGCCCCTGTGTCGGTGGAGGAAGGGGTCTGGTGGTTGAGTGCACTGGAACCAGGACCAGGCGTTCCTGTTGCCCAACACACCACTTCGGCCCTTACGGGTGGTTGAATGGACCCGGTTTGAGATTATCAGCTGAGACTGTTAGTGGCTGTATCCTCAAAAGGGGTTAAAGTACTGTAAAGTTATTGTCCTCCTGCGAGGATACCTAAGTCCCAAAATCTTCAAAAGTACATTTCAACTTACCAACATCTATAAACGTAGCATTTGTGTGATTTTAATTTATGACTTTCCTACAATCGCTAGCGGCTGAAGGGATGGTATACATCCAGACAGGGTCCATGCAGGTAGCAAAGGTACTGTAAGTCCCTTTGGTCCCTAGTATGGTGATCTGCCTTCAGTTGTTGGCGATCTATACCTCGTTTTTATATTATATTGTATTGTCTTTTTATGATAGCGTACTAGTTTTAGATTAAGAGCTGTGATACTCTAGTAGTTTTACTGTCCTTCCATGACAAATTTTATGTTCTAACTTAATTAATTTTAATGTTGATGTAAATTAAATTGTTCTCGTCACTCACTTATATATCGTAGAAATATATGCGAATCTGTCATGGTGAAGGCTAATAGTAAAAAAAAAGTCGGAACTTCTGTGAGCTATGCCTTCTTCTAGGTAGAGGGGTTCCAGCTGCACATATTACCACTATTATCGCTATTCGGCTCGTACCGGAATAGCTCGAACTGGTCACGAATGCCAGAGTTATTCACACTGCAGTTATTCTAAGTGGTAACGGTTCTATAATGAGTGAGTGAGTTTAGTTTGACGCCGCTTTTAGCAATTTTCCAGCAATATCACGGCGGAGGACACCAGAAATGGGCTTCACACCAAACCAATGTGCCCATGTTGGGAATCGAGCCGGGTCTTTGGCGTGACGAGCGAGCGCCTTAACAAATGTAGGTTGGATAAAACTGTAGTGTGTGTGTGTGTGTGTGTGTGTGTGTGTTTTTGTGTGAGTGTGTGTGTATGTATGTGTATATGTGAACATATGTGTATGTATGTACATACGTACGTACGTATGTATATGTATGTACGTATGTGTATGTATGTATGTACGGGTACGTATATGTGTGTATGTATGTAGAAACGTATGAATGTACAGGTGAATATGCATTCAATTTGTATCTATATGAAATAAGGATGACAGACAAAATCATTCATCCCTCTCCTTATAGTGCTGGAAAGGTGTATGTGGAGATGACCAAAAGGAGAAAAATTTGTCAACACCACAAGAGGAAGAATAAACATATCTTGTAATGTCATAATACTTAATTATCTCCCTTTTCACATGACTGATAAAGGGTACAGTTGAATTTCCGCTGTGTCTAAAGATAACTTGCTTTACAACAAGTATTATGGCATTAATTGGATTATTATTTTTTCCTCTAATTCCAAGTAAGACGTTCTGTTTTGTGAAATATAACGGAATATTCAAGTCAGTTAAAAGCCGTGACTGGAGGTTTTTCCAGATATCTTGCACAATTTCACAGTCCCAAAATAGATGGGTAATTGATTCAATGTTATATTTGCAGAAACTGCAAATGGGAGAGTCTATATACTTGATCTTAAACAAAAGCTGTTTTGTAGGCAGAATATTATGGATAATTCTGTATTGTGACCATCTTAGATCAATACTATAGGTGCTCTTCCATGGGATAATATTAAATATTTCCCAGTCCTTGGGTAGGAGATTTAGATTGAAGCTATCCCAGTTTTTATTATAGTGTTCTGTTTTTAATTTAGACCATAGGAATGTTTCATAAAAATATTTGCTACCTTTTTCACTGAACTTTAGTTTAGACAAATTAAAAGGGTATGTCGATTTAATGCTCAAAATTGTAGAATGTGAAATATTTATCTTTAACATGTATGTAATAATTGCTTGTTTGACCCCTTCAAAGGTCGGGAAAGTTGTTCTGAGTTTATATAGATCTATAAAGTCATCAAAGGATAGAAATTTCCCTTCTGCTGTCAACATGTCAGATACAAACATAACTCCCTTGTTGTACCAATATTTATACAAAATAGGTTTGTTATCAACCAATATGTCATCATTACACCAGATAGACTGTGACTGGATTTTAAATTCACTTGTAATAGTATCTTTTTGCTTAGATGTGAACCAAGCCCAAGCAAGTGACACATCCTTCCAAAACTGATTGGTTAAGGTTGGAGTAACAACATTTTTAATATAATTGCTGTCTGCAGACCATAGGTAAATTTCACATGTTATCTTTCTAAGAAAAAGATAGTCCCACATATTTGATTTTTGTAATAGTTTTCTTACCCATCCAAGCTTTTGGGCCGCAATTGTCTCTTTGATTTTTGGTACCTTTAATCCACCATGTTTAGGGAGAGATGTAATAATGTCCCTTTTAACTTTGTCTGGTTTTCCTTTCCAAATAAATCTAAAACATAGCTTTTGAAGCTTATCTAAGACATGATCTGGAGGGTTTGGGAGTGAAGCGAATAAGTGAATTTAATTTTGGAAGCAGGAGTGATTTCAAAACTGTGTTTCTTCCAAAGGGAGTGAGTGTTCGTGTTGACCAGGTATTCATTTCTTTCGTAATTTGAGACAATTTATCAGAATAATTTTTTTTCAACCATACTTTCTAAATCTATGTCAAAATGAATACCTAAAAGTGTAAATTCAGTATGAGACCAGTCGAAATTCCAGTCTTTGCATAATTTTAGTTTGATCTCTTTTTTTATCCTATCCAAATTAGCTTTGTTTTTCAATATTAATTTTTAGCCAAGAGAATCTTGCAAAGAATTGTAATGTTTTTAAAGCAGCATAAAGACATCTTTCAGAACCATCCAGTGTCATCGTCGTGTCATCAGCAAATTGTGACATAATGTATTCAATATTATCAATTTTTATTCCTCTTATATACCTATTATTTTTTATCATTAAGGCCAAAATTTCTACACAAACCAAAAATGTATAGGGCGATAGAGGATCCCCTTGACGACAGCCCCGGGTTATTTTAAAGAAGGGTGATGCAAAGCCATTAACCAATACACTGGATTCAATATCATGGTAGAAAAGGTTTACCCATCGAATCAAATCTGGTCCAAAGTGATAGAAGTTGAGAATATTGAGAATATATTTCAAGTCAACTGAGTCAAAAGCTTTCTCAAAGTCAATCAATAGGAGTAGTCCAGGGATTTGATATGTTTCGGTATGTTCCATCAGGTCATAAATTAGTCTAGTTACTTCTCCTATGTATCTTCCAATGATAAAGCCCTTTTGGTCTTCACTGATAATACTTGGAAGAATAGGCTTAATTTTGTTGGCAATGGCTGCAGCAGCAATTTTATATGAGATATTCAGAAGCGAAATGGGTCGCCAGTTCTTTAAAAACCGTTTGGGCTTATTTCCTTTAGGAATACATGTTATAAGTCCCTGTTTCTGGGAGACAGATAAATTTCCAGTTCGAAAAGCAAAATTCAGAGATTTAATCAAGAATACGCCAAGATCATTCCAAAACAAATTTTAAAATTCGGTTGTGAAACCGTCAGGACCTGGGCTTTTATCATTTTTCAATTTTTTTAAGGCTGTCAAGACTTCACCTCTTGTTAATTCACCTTCCATACTAGTTATTTGTTCATCACTTAGTTTTGGTATGGTAATATCTTTTAAAAGTTCATCTCGATCTATAGGACTTACATCTTGTTGTGTATATAATTTTTCATAAAAAGATTTTACCTCTTTTGACAGAGTGCCAAGGTCATTTAGGACTGTTCCATCACCTTTATCTAATTCTACAAAGGATTTATTTACAGAATTTCTGGCTTCAAGCTTCAAAAAGTATTTTGTTGGTTTTTCGCCCTGTTCTATCCATTTAGCCTTTGATCTGACTAGCATCCCTTGTATTTTCTTTTCATTAATGTCATCTAGATTAGTCCTGATTTCGTTAATTTCTTTTAGTATATCACTTTCTGTTATGTCTGTGTCTGATTTATCTAGTCTGATTTCCAGGGAGGCTAATTCTGATTCCAACTTGTTTTCTGTATGCAACATAATTTTCTTTTGAGTTGAGGCATAATAAATTGTCTTCCCTCTAATCATTAATAGTAGTGTTTCCCATAGTAATTGATCATCAATAGAATATGTTAAATCATTGTCCGTATTTTCATCATTGATTTTGTAGTGATCAAGTGTAGATTTTATTGGATTTAATAATTTCCACATATTTTCTTTCATGCAGTAAGGAATTATTAAATTTCCAGAAACCTCGACCACGAGGCATATTTGAAAGTGTGAGTGATAACTATATGAGGGAGTGATCAGATCCTAAACTAGGTGATATATCACAGTGTTTAATGGATGATAGCATTGAATGAGAGATTAAAAAGAAGTCAAGCCTAGCTTGTTTCAAAGGGGTTGGCTGTCGCCATGTATATATCTCCTTTCACCAAACCTTTGTTCACACCAAGGGTCTTTAAGATCCAGATCTTCCATTAGGTCTAATACCTTTTGTCTAGCCTTGGGATTGTTAATGTGTTTGTAGTTGTATGAGTCTGTTGATTGATCTTGTACTAGATTCCAGTCTCCACATACTATTATTTTTTCATTTTCAAACTTTTCAGTAGCATCTATAATATTTTGAAAATAGTCTGGACAATCATGATTAGGTCCATAGATACTAATAATTGTATATTTAAATTCATCAATATTAACAGAAAGAGCAACAAAATTTCCATTGTCATCTATAATAGTATTTAGAACTTTGAATTCAAAATTATTGTTGAACATGATAGATGTTCCCCTGGAATTGTTTGTGAAGGGACTTAAGTAGCATTCATTATAACCCCATTGTTGTTTTATGTGTTGAATATCTTCAGCTGTAAAGTGTAAATCTTGTAAACAATAAATATTAGCCTTTTTCTTTTTCAGGAAATTAAATACTTTTTTTCTTTTCATATTATTTTTGAGACCTCTGCAGTTGAGGGATAATATCTTCAGCTTTTCAGCCATAGGATAGACAGGAGGGCGAGGCATCAAAGTATACAAATACTGAAAATAATGAATAGCAGGCCAAGAGGTCTGAGGAAAGTAATGTAACTGTACCTTTTAAGATGACTTCCAACAAATAACATTGAAGTGGAAGCTAAACAAGAAAAATATATACAAATGTATCGTTTGATAAATATTAAATCTACCAAACTTACAGTTTATCCGCCCATTAACGATCTAGGGGAATACCGGTATCGAGGTAGTCAAACTGGTCATCTTATTCTCAGTAATAAACATGTGACACCTGCTGAACGAAAACTGAACAAACATAACATTATGCATCTTTCGCTTTCATCATAGACAAATATACAAACTTAATGTGTCTGTCTATGACAACTTTCTACACAAAGTTGAAAGGTCAAAACCATATAAACATACCCAATTTTAAAGTGTTTTAAAGTAGATCACGAAAATGACTTTTTACCTGGGATTGTTTTGTTTTTTCAAGTTCGCAAGTGACACAGAAATAGACACGGTCACGTGGATACATATGACAGCTCTAAAAATAGTATGGTTTGTAAACATTGACACGTGGGTGTTGTGTCCAAATTCATGATTCTCCCGTTCAGTTGAGATGTCTTGGTTACGTATGAATGTGCACATACTATTCGCTTTAGAGGTTGTCATTCAGTGTATTCACAGCTCATCGTCCAGTCCGACATCTTTCCAGGCAAATTGTCTACTTTGTCGGTATTGCAGGCTGATGTCAATTCCCCTCTCAAGAATCCTTGTCTGTAGCTTGCGAGTTTGACGGAGCTCATAAGCTTTTGCGGCTAGTTTTCCTCTGTATTTTTTCAGTGCCACGGGAAGGTCAGTACGAATTGAGACCTTTCTTTCTCTCAATAGTTTTCCCTTGGAGAATGTAGCATTTAATATGTCCTGCCTGTCAGACATCTTGACAAACTTTACAATAATTGGTTTGGGCATATTCACAGTTCTCGGGTTAGTACTATGACGGGGTAGTCTGTGGATATTAACCAGGTCAATGCATCCAGGATTGTTTATACCGAGATCTTCGAACAATTCAATGCAGCCCTCCAGAGGGTCTCGCGTGTCTGGGATACCATAAACAAGTAAGTTGCACTTACGATGGTACAGTACTTGTTCCAGGAGCTTATTTTCGAAGTGACACTTCATCTCGGCCATATCCGACTTCAACTTGTTTACCTCGGCTTTATTGTCTTGAATATCAGCTGAGTTGTAATAAACTGTTGATCTTGATACTAAATAGTGTGACAGATAAAATACTGCCTTGTGGGACACCCTGATCCTGATTGTAATGGTCAGGCAGGGTTGAACCCACACGGACTTGCAATTGCCTGTCATTTAAAAAGTTGGATATAAACTGAGGCGAACGGCCTCGTAGTCCAACGTCATGTAAATCTTTTAAAATCCCATGTTTCCATGTCGTGTCGTATGCTTTTTCTATATCGATGTAATCGAAAAAGATCGACACTGCATGTTGTTTATTAATTATGGCATTTTTCACAAAAGATTCTAAACGCACTAAATGATCGATGGTACTACGGTTTTTACGGAAACCACGTTGTATATTAGTGATAAGATTATTGGTTTCCAAGTACCAAACAAGTCGATTATTGATCATACGTTCCATGGTTTTGCAAACGCAGCTAGTCAGTGAAATTGGTCTATAATTAGAGGGATCAGTATGATCACGTCGAGGTTTTGGTATGGGAACAATAATAGCATCACGCCAAGAGGAAGGAAATTTTCCAGATGTCCAAATGTCATCAAAAATATGTAGAAGCGTCTCTAAACATGATTCAGGTAAGTGCTTCAGGAGTTGATAATGTATGTTATCAGCTCCTGAAGCAGTATCGTGATCCTGATCAAGAGCAGTATGAAGGTCATGTATCGAAAAGGTTTCATTGTAGTCTTCCCCGTTATCTTAATTGAAATTATTAGATTTCTTTTCTTGCTGTTTTTGATATTTCGGGAATTCAGGTACATAATTAGATGAGGAAGAATGTTTGGCCAACCAAACTTATTTGCAATATCAGATTTATTGGTTAATAAATGGTTCCCATCTTTCCGATGCTGAATGCTAGATTTAGACCCCTTACCTTTGATTTTCTGGATCATATTCCACACCTTTTATATCTGCGTGCGCGAATTGATTTTTGAGACATAGTTTCGCCAAGACTGGCGTTTACTTTGCTTAAAAGTACGCCGTGCTTTAGCGTTTATAATTATAAATATGTCCAAATTGTGGACCATAGGGTGGCGACGGAAGTAATGTTCAGCTTTCTTCCGTGCCTTCCTAGCCTGTTTGCAATCATCTGTAAACCATGGTTTTCGTATGTGAGGAATTGAAGAGGATTTGGAGATACACTCGTCAGCTATGTTATGTAGTTAAAAAAACAATTTATGGCATCAGGAATATCATTAAACAGTTCAGGTTTGAGTTTGTCAGCACAGAGAATTTCATATAAAGGCCAGTTAGCCTTTTAAAATTCCATCTTGATGATGGAGGAACGTCAGATGGATTCACGGGTTTTAGTATTGTTGGGAAATGATCACTTCCACAAAGGTCGTCGTGGACAGACCATTTGAATTCCTCAACAGGTAAGAGTCCGTAATACAGAAGTCAAGAGCTGAGTATGTTCCTGTGCCAGGATGTAAATAAGTATTTGCACCGTCATTATAAATGCATAAGTCATTATTTGAAATGAAATCCTCCAGTAATTTACCTTTGGTGTTTGTATTAGTACCACCCCAGAGTGGGTTGTGGCAATTTGAATCCCCCATGATTAAACAGGGTTTAGGTAGTTGATCATAGAGAGTTTGCAGATCAGTCAGTTGAACACCTGATTAAGGCGGGATGTACAAAGAGCACAACGTAAAAGCAATCTGTAATGTAAGCCGAATCGCAACGACTTGGAGATTTGTTTTAAGCGGAACTGGGCTATGGATAACATTGTTCCTCACCAGGATAGATGATCCACCAGACGCTCTATCACCAGGAGGAGAAAAATAGTGATACGCATTAAACTGACGTAGGTCAAATTTATCAGTCTGGTTTGGATAAGTTTCATGTAAGCAAAATGCCAACGGTTGAAGGTTTCGTTGTTCTTTTTCGCAGTGAAGCGTTTAACATGAGTAACGCCTTGAGAATGTAGTTCTGCGACAATGTTATGCTCCTTCATGTCCGAAAGGCACCGTCCAATATCACGGACAATGCCTTTACTGCTGTTCAGTGTCCTGTGAGGGGACACCTCCACAGGAACATAAGCTAATGAGTGAGAGCAAAATCTGAGACTGTATCAGTTTCCGACACTCAATTAGCAGTGAGCCAGATCGCAGTTTTTTAATTTCCTTAACATCACATGCCAAACCTTCAATGCCTTTCGCTAAAGCAAAAGGATTGAATTTCAATGCGCCACCATCCGGTGCTGACATAACAATAAAACGAGGCCAGTTGTCAGGGTTTGTAAGGACTACAGAAGCCTCATCCTCCGAAGAACACGAATCATCCGATTAATGAGATCGTTTTTTAAGTGGGGATGCCATGTTTGTATGGAATAGGATGCACCCTCCTAGCTCCCCACCCACCACGGAGTGTCAACAAGGACCATGCCTCATGTCCGTGGGTCTCCTGCAGACGGCACCAAGGATACTAGGAGCGTATACTCAAGCGGAATCTTGAGAAGATTGGCCCATGAGCCACCGCCTTCTGGGCGTAAGACTCTAGGCAAAGTAGATACGTCATATGTCAAAATCAAGTAATGCATTAAAGACAAAAAGAGCCGAGACCTATAGTAAATAAATACAGTTCAAAGTAGAACTTGTGCAAATATAAAGAATGCGCAGGGCTCGACATGACCACCCGATTGATAGAACATTCTACCACCCGTCTATGGGCCGAAGTTCATCTGTACCTGGAACCAGTGCCCTCAACCACCAGACTTTCCTCCACCGTCGACTAAACAGGTTGTACAAGCGTTAAGCACCGACACAAGGAGGTGGCTCTTCATGTACAGTGAATGAACTGAATTAATGCTGGCACAACAACACATATGTTCATCCGTGTGTCGGACCGTCATCTGTGTTCAAGCTTAATCGACATTTCTTATACATTTCCTTATTTTGGGCCTGTACGTTTCTTCTTTTTTTTGAAGAGTTTATATTCGTTTCAAAGATTTTGTCCAATTTTTGAGTATTACCAGGTTTATTGTTTTCAACAGCATGGGATCTCTCTTTACAATGAAATACCTTATGAACTATTAAATTCGCTGTGCTGAACTTAGGTCTACATGTTATTGAAATCTTATCTTATCTGAACCTAAAATGCCACGCAAACAACGAATTGTGTCACGTTAGAAATTTTCTAATTAAACACCCCCCTCTATAACTCGATTCACTCTCGAAATACCATTGTTTGGATTGTATTGGTAACACATGGTATTGATCAAATACATCCGTGATTTCAAAGGTAAATCAATTAACTATTTCCGTCATTCTGACATAGTCATATTCATACCTGAGATTAAATTAACTTTAAATTACTTACTTATTGAATCTGTAAACTAAACCTGTTGACATACTTTTCTTTTCTAGATCTTAGTATGGACGATAACGCACCCTACTCTAAGCTTAGATAAAAGATCAGGGTTGGCCAACACTCAACAGTCGACAGCTCAAGCTTTAAGCAGCCCGTCCACTATGTTTCGTGGACTCATCTTCCTTTGTGCCGTGTCATGTAAGTATCATGATGACTTAATGTTATCCTTTTATTTACATCATCTCTACGTGTCACGTGTGTTCACGTTAATTTCCATACAATAATATATTCTATGAACGTTTGTAAGGAATCTGTCGGTTTTGTCGAGAAAACAAGCTGATATCGACGCAGATCACTATTTTGATACCATATGTTCCCGTTTCGCAAGGAATAATTGACTTGCCTGTCCACGTTTTTGTAACAGTGTCACATGTGAGATATGTGAGGATACGCTCACGTTTTCGCGAACGCTCAGTCTCATTGCTATTTGACAGTGATTCACAGACAGATGCATATGAGCTCTTCATAAACAGGTCCTTATGAACCCTTTGAATGTTTTAAAATGCTACATAAAAAGGGATTGGCAACTTCTGTAGTTTTAGGAATATTTTTACCTTTATCTAACAAATGAAAGCTTGGAAGCAGATAACTATGTATTCACATGTGAAGACAAAAGTGATAAGATAAGAAATGTAGACAGGTATGGTATGACCAGAAATTATTGAGAATATGTTTAATTGGATTTCTAGTATAAACAACCTTGACCAGCTATCAAGTGCTTGGTTTCATTCAAGAGAGACAACTCCGTTAATCCTTTTTCATTTGTTTGTGAAGAGTTATCCCCCTTTGTTTACTTGCAAGCAGACGACATTTTTAGTGATCCTCAGTATGGATGAGTTAGAGAAGAGGAAGTTGATTTTAGAGTATTATAACAAGGACATCAGATCAGCTTAAGTGATTTCAAGTAGAACAGTCATCCTTTTGTCCACTGTTTATCGTGTTTTGAAAAATATTGCAAATGGGTATGGCATTGAGTTTTGTGAAAATTACAGTCTGTAAATTCTCAAAAATTTCTGGTTGTACTGTAACAAGGGAAGTCAATAGTGAACTGGCGCTGATTGGCAATGGACAACTGGAAGCCAGGTTTAAATCAAGACGTATATGGTACTATGTACCACATGTTATATTTGGGATTGCTACACCAATGGCTGAGTGGGTTAGATGGCTGACTTTGTGTGCTGGCGATTAGGTGCCTGACTTTGAGAGTGTGGGTTCAAATTCCGGATGGGAGTGAACCCAACATAAGTACTTGAATCTGTACTCTACTGTGAAAGTGTAATTCTAATATAACGTGTAACTTTTGGCCACTTTCTAAATGGCATTGTGTATTCAGTACTATTTACGCCTGGTTCCATCCGCTCTGCCCATGGGGGCTGTGGAGCAGCCTAGTTGTTAAAGCTTTCGATCCATTCCTCACATGGGTAAAATGTGTGAAGCCCGTTTCTGGTGTCTCCCGCCGTGATGTTTCTGGAATATTGATAAAAGAGGCGTGAAACCATACTCACTCTCTCACTGCTCTGCCAATGGTTTCAGGTTGCAGTTGCAGTTTCAGGGTATTGAACCCGACTGTTTCAAAAACAATTTCACTGGAATCAATAGCGTTTGTACTGTTTTTCTTCGGTGGTGTTTGAACTGTGTATTTTGTCCGCTGAAATAATTTTACTTGCCCCATTTCTATTTTTTCCGTTCACAATCATTAACTTCGCCAGCAAGGAATCAATTGCAAGTTTTACAGATTAAGATGAAAATACAACAGAGAGGGTTAGGGTGATCCTGGCACAGCCAAGCTGGTAAGGCTCATCATCAGCTCAGGGCCCCCGCCCCCTCTACACGCAGCCCAGACAGCGAATGGGACGTCTCCCAGGAAGCGCTGCCTAGTTGAACCCACCAAGAACTTTCCGGAGAATATGTAGACACCCCACCAGTGCAGTCTTCTGCATTACCGGACCGCCTCCGTGGTGTGGTGGTTAGAACGTCCGCCCCGAGAGCGAAAGGTCGCGGGTTCGATCCCCGACCGCTTCATACCAAAAGACGTTAAAACATGGTACTAGTTGGTGCCTGCTTTGCGCTCGGAATTAATGGGTACAACAAGGACTTGTCGGCTCGGAGTCAGTATAATGTGTGTGAGTGGCACAGTCAGGCTGGTAAGGCTCATCATCAGCTCAGGGCCCTTACTCCCTCTACACGCAGACCCGACAGCGAATGGGACATTCCCAGGAAACGTTGCCTTGTCGAACCCACCAAGAACCTTCCGGAGAATATGTAGACTCCCCAACACTGCAGCCTTTTGCATTACCCAGAATGTCAGAAGAGCTGTACTCCCGCTGGAGAACCCGGGTACTCTCCTGATCTGCCCCAAGAGATCAGGAGGTACCAAACCAAGGGTACCGAGAACACCGGGGAGCCTGACGACAGTGTACTTGGGATGCAAGCGAGACATTTCAAAGGCGAGGTCTGCATATTTATCATGCTATTCCTGAATCTTGCCAATCACATTGCTGTCAAAAGGGACAGAAAATTCAATGATATAAATAATTTCATTGGCTTTATCAAAAAGGACAAGATCAGGTTTGTTGGCTGGAAATCATCAAGGCTGTATATGGGCCTATTCCAATGAAGTTTGAAAGCTTCATCTTCCATGACGCCCTGGACATGTTCGGGGTCGTACAATGGATGGACCTCGGAGTCAAACGCCACAGGCATGGCGGAGACGGTAGTAAAAGCAGCGAGCCATGCTATCATGTCTTTTAAGATAAGCTGTTTGTGCCAAGGAAGGACATCCACTGACAAGGTGTTGGACAGTCTCTGTAAATTCATTGCATAATCGACATTTCATATTGATATTTTTTTACGAATCACATTTTGGCGAATAACTTTTGGGAAGTGACTGGTCCTGAACAGCAAAAAGAAAGCCCTCAATTTAACATTTAAGACAAGCCGACTTCATCCAGGCTAAGGGGTCGGTTGGATTACAGTTCTGTTCCACATACTGCATGTACACAGGATGCAGTGGTTTCACAGAAAGCTTCTCCATAATTGACCGACTCTGGACATACTTGGTTGTCCGACTTCCATTTTTGTGGAATCCGCGGTGGCTGAGCGGTCTAGGCCATTCGTCATCACTCGCTCCTTTCCGTAACCTCCAAGAAGCTTTTCGGCTTGTCCCGGAATAACACGAGTTGGTCACGAATGCGGTCTAGGCGTCTGACTTTGTGTGCTGGCGATTAGGTGCCTGACTCTGAGGGTGCGGGTTCGAATCCCGGATGGGACTCAACCCAACAAAAGTACTAGAATCTGTACTATACTAAGAAAGTGTAATCCCACATATAACATGTTATTTTTGACCACTTTCTAAATGGCATTGTGAATTTCAGATTTCGTTTGAGTAAAAAACACGATTATTATCGTTGTTCACCATAAACGCCGAGCAATCTGACTGTAGACGTTTGTTTTGCTCTCATATGTTGAATCAAACAAAACTTTTAAACGTCAATAAAGTAATTAAAGTACATAGTGTGATTATAATCACATTAAAACATGAACTATTGTGGTATCCATTAAACAACAAATTAACCTATCACGCATGGCTTCTGTTGTCGCCGCCCCAATGCGAAAAGAATACATTTAAATGAGGCATCCTGTAGTTGACTTGGGCCTTGAGGTATAGAACTGAAAACTGTGGTTACTGTGATGAATGTTACCGACTAGCATGTATCTTATAAATTTATCGACTGGTACTGTTTGCCGTGTCGTTCGATATGCCACACGGTGTCAGAAGTGCTTTTCACGCTGTCAAACTAAACATTAGTGACCTGAACGAAGAGTCTAGATTTCCGGCAAATTGTTGAGAAGTGACATTGTAATATTTCATGAAACGAAGCGAAAATACGCCTGACCGCATGTTCACGTATATTAGGTGCCTGTCGCCAGACAGTAATACACGTCATATGAACTGGGGTGTTGTTGATCTTGAAAGGGAATGGAAACGTTTCAAATAACATTGTCAGTTTACATTCAGCGGTCCACTATCTGGAACAACACAAGTGCAAAAAAGTGAATTTACTTAATGACTTACATTGGTGACAAAGGACGGGAAGTGTATGAGACATTTACATGGGCCCCTCGTGATAGTGAAAATCCTGCTAAAAATGAAACTTTAGCTGGTGTTTTCGGAAAATATGATAGTTATGTAGCGCCGAAAAAGAACCAAATTAGGTCAACAGTGATATTCAACAGGCGAAGACAGGAACAGAACGAGAGGTTTGACAATTTCGTGACAGATTTGAAGCTTTTGGTCAAAGATTGTGGTCATGCAGAACCTGATAGAATGCTCAGAGATGCTATTGTTCTTAGAGCATACCATGATCAAATCAGAGAGAAATGTCTCGATACAGGTAATGAACTTACCCTTGCTATTGAGATTGGCCAAAATTACGAAGCTTCACTTCAGAGTATGCATGGCAACCATTGGTGATGAAGACCCCAAGGTTAGTCGGGTGTTTGTGAAGAAACAGAATGTCATGACTTATGTCAGTCACATGTTCGGAAACATGACAAATCTGGGACACACAGACCCAAGAAACCTGATAAGCAGTCTAAATCTGACATTTGTAGTAGATGTAGATACCCAACTACACACAAGAAATGTCCTGCCAAAACTGCACACTGTGCCAAATGTAAGTTGTTTAGGCACTTTGCTAAAAGGTGCAAAACTAAGCTCAATGAAGATGACACAGTAGCATGTAGCAGTGGAACTAGAATATTCAAACCTTGTGCTTGTAGTAGAGACGCCAGGACAGAAAAAATGGTGGATAGGTGTTACTGTTTGTGGTAAGACACTGGGTGTTCGGATTGACACAGGAGCAAACTAGTCACTCCTACCGTACCACACATACATTGAGATGGGAGTGAAGTTTCCAATAGCAAAGACTGTCGAATGCTTCAAAAGTTACACACTTCATGACCTTGAAGTTGAAGGTATGGTTACCCTACCTGTAGCCTACATGGGCAGAACTGTGAATGCTCAATTTTACGTCGTTCACCTGAAAGAGAAGCCATTGCTGTCCGGAGATGTATGTGAAGAACTAGGTGTGATCCAGAGAACACATGCTGTCACTCAAGAGATTGACAAGTACCCAGAGTTAAGGTCAACCACAGGTACACTTCCAGGCACATGCCACCTGAAGATGGACCCGACAGTACCTCCAGCAATACATGGCCCAAGACGCCAATCGAAGGCCTTGGTGGAGAAGATAACGTCCAAGCTGCATGAAATGGAAGCAAACGAACAGATTGCCAGAGCGGCATAGCCGACTGATTGGGTTAGCTCAATGGAGACAGTTGTCAAAGGTAACAAGGTGAGGATATTCCTTGACCTGAAAGACTTGAATGTGGCAATCCGCGCAGTGGAGGGACAAGTCTCCTCATTTCCTGGTGCCAGGATATTCTCTGTTCTAGATGCAAAGTCTGATTTTCTC
The DNA here is from genome assembly GCF_003918875.1 of Haliotis rubra. Classification (NCBI taxonomy): domain Eukaryota; kingdom Metazoa; phylum Mollusca; class Gastropoda; order Lepetellida; family Haliotidae; genus Haliotis; species Haliotis rubra. The sequence goes on along the minus strand of NW_025764904.1, from coordinate 913,917 downwards.
CAAATTCGTCTTGATTATGAGTCTAGTCTACTGGCGACCTTCAACAGCCCTATTGGAATATTTCGTTTGCTGAGATTGCCATTTGGAATTAAGTCGGCACCTGAAATATTTCAGCGTATCATGGACACTATGCCGGGTGGAGTTGCTGGAAGCAAGAGAAATTATGGATGAAAACTTTGTGGTAAAACCGACACAGATCATGAACGTTTCATGAAAGAAGTCATCAAGTGAGCAACAGACTTTAATCTCAAGCTGAACTTTGAAACGTGCCTGATGAAACAGACCAGAGTGAAGTATGCTGGTCATATTGTCACAGAGAACGGCTTGGAGGTAGATCCAAGCAAAGTGAGGGCTTTGACTGAGATGCCAGTTCCAGAGTCCAAAGGTGACGTGAGACGTTTTCTTGGAATGACTCAGTATTTGGCCAAGTTCCTGCCAAATCTCAGCGAAGTGGACGCACCACTACGTGATATCATCAAGAAAGATGTAGACTTCTTTTGGGAAAAGTCACTAAAGAAATCCTTTCAGAAACTCAAAGAACTGCAGTTCAACTCCAGTGCTGACAAGATTTGACAACAAGAAACCAGTTGTGATCCAGTGTGATGCCAGTAGTTATGCCGTAGGAACAGTTCTCCTTCAAGATGGGCATCCTGTAGGTTTCCCGTCAAGGCCTCTCACAGATACAGAAAAACGATATGCCCAAATTGAAAAGGAAATGCTTGCTCTCGTTTGCAGCTGTAGAAAATTGCATTACTATATATTTGGCCGCCCAGTATCTGTGAATTCCTGTTGGAGACATGTTGAGCCGTGCAAACTTACCTGACCAGGAAGTTGAAACTCAGCCCATATTAGTCAACATGGTGGACTACATTGCAGTTGCACCAAGCAGATATCAGCAATTCCAGAGATGCACAGCTGAAGAGTTGAATGAGCTTCACTCAATCATTCGAAAAGGCTGGCCAGACACTAGGAATGAAGTACCCCATTGCCTGAGGGAGTATTGGAACCAGAGAGATGAACTCTCAATATCAGATGGTATCGTGTACAAGGGTATGCGGGTCGTTGTTCCTCCCAGTATGAGAGCTGATATGCTGAAGCAGATCCATGCTTCTCACCTCGGTATCAGCAAATGCAAGCAAAGAGCTCGAGAAGCCTTGTTCTAGCCTGGAATGACAGTAAAATTAGAGAGTTAATGAGAGACTGTGTCAAGTGTAGTGAGTTTCAAAACAAGCAAAAGTCAGAGACTTTGATGCCAAGCAAAACCCCTGCATATCCTTGGTGTGAAATTGCATCCGACATCTTTGACTTTGACGGTAAGCCTTTCCCGCTAACGGTGGACTACTTTTCTAGATTCATAGAAGTCGACAGACGTCCAGATATGAGCTGCAAAACAACTATAGAGACACTGAAAAGTCAGATATGCAGACACGGAATCCCTGAGTAGTTGAGGTCTGACAATGGACCGCTATTCTCCTCCAGAGAATTTGGTCAGTTCTGTGAAGAATACAGTATTTAGCACATCACATCTTCACCTAACTACCCCTAGAGAGAGCCATTCAAACAGTCAAAAGACTTTGGAAGAAAGCAAGTGAGAAACAGCTTGCTCTTCTTGATTATCGCTCAACACCGCTGGAGTTATGTGGGCTTTCACCTGCTCAATTGTCCTTTGGAAGAAGACCCAGGAATAAAATACCTGTGTCCAAAGAACTACTACTACCTCGATCATATGACAGAAAAGATGTCACATTCTGTCTTGACGAAGAGAAGGAGAGACAGCAGAGGTATCAAAATCAGAAGGCAAGCTCTGATCTTGAAGCTCTCTCACCAGGTGATCCGGTAAGAATGTTTCCTCTACCCGGCACCAATAAGTGGCTTCTAGCTAGAGTTTTCTTTGATATGCTGTAGGACAATATACCCCAAATCCCCCCTCAGGCAGTGGAATGTTATCCTGACTGACATCGGAGACAGTGTGTTGTGTTGGGGTCGCTTTGGACTGGAATTGACATGCGCTGCATCCGACATGCTGCGGGACACACCCAACCCGTGACGATCCGTGATAGAATTGATCTTCAGTTACCTATGCTTGTCGTAAGAGGCGACTAACCGGATCGGGGGGGTCAGTCTAGCTGACTTGGTTCTGATCGGTTCCCAATTGCGTAGATCCGTGCTCATGCTGTTGATCACCGGACTGTCTGGTCCAGACTCGATCATTTACAGACCGCCGCTATATAGCTGGAATATTGCTGAGAGCGGCGTAAAACTAAACTTACTTACTCACTAAAGCGTGCGCTCTACAATATAGACCGTGCCACTTACAGGGTCTAATGAATCACTATCAACTAATGCTAATGCCAGGTGTTAACTAGACCATTTTGTCAATCAGTCAATAACCCAAACAATTAATATGCTGCTATGCTTTTACCTCTTTGTTTTAGGGGCAAGCAGTTTTATCTTGAACGATGTCTTGAAGGATCTCGGTGACTGTGATAACTACGACCATAAAGACAGCCATGATGATCACTGCCCATTTTACACCCATATAACTCAGGTGTGCGGCTCGGATGGGGTTACATATAAAGACTAGTGAGTCGTATCAACTCTTGTATTTAATTGTTTTGTTTGTTGCTAATCGCCGCACTCAGTAATATTCCAGCTGTACGCAGCGGCCTGCAAATAATCGAGTCTTGACCAGACAATCCAGTGATCAAACACAATTACGATCCATGCTATTGGGATACGATCGCATGTGTCAACCAAGTCAGCAAGCCTGACCACCCCACCGCGAGTGTTGACAAATGTAAAGCAATCACGGCGAGCAGGGATTCGAACCCAGTTTTTGGCAATCCTTTGGAAATCGAATTGTGGCCCCTTAAACGACCTGACAAAGTAAAATATGCCTTATTTCAGAATATTAGTTAGCTGAGTTCTTTGCATTCTCTTCCCACAGAGGTTACTTGTCATTTCTTCCTACGAACCTCTGTTCTAATACGGTCATATTTCCCGGTTCTCGTAAAATCCCCTAGCGGCAAAAAATCGCAACACAAATTATCTCCCTTCTTTCTGTCCAATCAGAACACGTGTTACATCAACTTGACTAATACAAGCAAATGTTGGGTCACAAATATCACTCCTCTGCCAGGAACTTGTGTTGATGTGACACGCAAGACATTTAATGGCTAGCTTGTCCGTTGTGAACGAGGGCGATGGAGACGCCATTGATCCGCCATTTACATGACTGAGTTCTGTCTATAAGAAACGTTTGTGCATCGCGCAGGAAAGCGGTTCTAGTTTTCCCGAAGCATACGGAAATAGCCGAGGCCTTGCGAATGATCACTTTTGAAACAACGTCGCTGATTGCACAACTAAATCTGATTGCAACCAATCACGAATCCTGAACACTCGCACCATGAAAGGGACGTATTAGAACACAGGTTCGTAGGAAGATATGACAAGTAACCTCTGTGGGAAGAGAATGAGTTCTTTGAGGTGGAACATTATTCTAGCAGTAAGCACCATGAATCGATTTTGCCACTGCTATTCATGTTAAACCATGACGTGCAGTCGTTCAAAACCGGCAGTCCGGATCACTAAGCCACGTCCGTATATGTAGATCTTTTTCGTGGTTTCAAATCAGTGACCTTTCCAGAATACGAACACAGGTACAGCCAACTTCAGAAATAACACGTCCTTGATCTTGCATGTTTCAGTTGTGCTTTCATGAGGGTCAGATGTGCTTCCAAGCATAATCAGATCCACATGGCTGCGAGGCATGCCTGCGACTCTACCACCACCCAAAACCAACACTCTGTCCATGTGACCTCCACGCCCGACGCTATGACCAAAACGATGCCGGCCTCCACAGCAATGCCCAAAACCAAAGAACCCACAACCGCCACTGTGACCTCGACACAACAACCCGTGACCTCCACCTTGATGCCCGTGACCTCAACGAATGGAGTATCAGTAGAAAATGTTCTAGATTTCTTATGCATCGAGCTGTCTCGGGAGGACTGCGTGCCCGAACTGAATCAAGTCTGTGGATCTGATGGGTTTACCTACCGCAATTAGTAAGTTTATTGGTTACTAACGTTTTCTGTTTGGTATTCCTCTGCGATGTAACACAAAACAGGCAATGCTTTTACTGATTTCACACGTTCAAGCACTGCAGTAGATTCTTTCAGTCATTCCTTCAGTGACTCAGTATCAGTCAGTCAGTCACATTTATTAAAGAAATAAATGGGTCGAATTTGACATTACAGCATTTGTTAAATTTCGGTTCTTCAGATCTCCTGTGACAAAGTGCTGAAATCCTAATTTGATAAATTTTTATGCTTTCAGTTGCGAGTTCCAAAAAAGCACGATGCATGCACAGAAAACTCAAGATGGTGCAGAGCGGTTCCTGCTGAATGTTGTATTTGGAAGTAAACCTATGACCATGCCGTTAATTGTGCAAACTACTCCCACCCGTAGTGTGTGTGTGTGAGAGAGTGAGAGAGGGGGGGGGGGGGGAGGAGTGAGTTTAGGTTTACGCCGCACTCAGCAATATTCCAGCTATATGGCGGCGGTCTGTAAATAACCGACTCTGGACCAGGCAATCCAGTGATCAACAGCATGAGCATCGATCTGCGCTATTGGGAACCGATGACATGTGTCAACCTAGTCAGCGAGCCTGACCACCCGATCCCGTTAGTCGCCTCTTACGATAAGCATGGGTTGCTGAAGGCCAATATTCTAACCCGGACCTTCACGGGTAGTATAGTCACAGACATATCGATATACACATGTACATCCACAGACTAACGTATAAAACTGAAGATCGTTTCAGTCATTGATGCTCTTAGAGCACACCTATGGATCTGATTGTAGTGTTAGAGATTGTTGCACGATCATGGGCTTCTGTTATATCAAGGGGACGCAACTCTGCACTAGCTAGGTGCCTCAGATTGCTGGGCAACCTGTGTCTCCAGATCAAATAGAAAGGTGAGGTGAGGGGAGGTGAAATTGGGATTAACGTCGTGCTTGAGAATATTTCGCTCATATGACGACGTGCATGCGTGTGTAAGTGTATGTGCGGCTGCTTGTACTAGCCCAGGCTTCAGCTGGTTTTATAGTGCTAGCCCACTGAGATACCATGCCGCAGTGAAGCATAAATACCCCACTCAGATACATTATACTGACTCCGAGCCGACCAGTCCTTGTTGTACCCATTAATGCCGAGCGCCAGGAAGGGGACAACAAGTACCATATTTTAACGTCTTTTGGTATGACGCGGTCGGGAATCGAACCTGGGACCGTCCGTTCTCCGGGCGGACGCTCTAACCACTACACCACGGAGGCGGTCTCAAATAGAAAGGGGTTGCATCAAAGAATCATAACTCTGGTGATGATTATTTCTTCATACGAGTCCAATAATCCAATAGGAACCTTGCTAGCAATAGCTGGAGTCCATATTTGATAAATGTGGTCTCACCTTAGGCAAGTAAGTTCACAATTGCCTCTGTTCACCCAGCAGAAAATGGGTACCCGGTGGGATAAGTCATGTGACTATTAACCTTCTAGCGCCTCACAAGCAGCTTGGGTTATCCGGTTTAATGATAATAATAGCTCTTTGAACCAGATATTCATCCTGAAATGGCGCTATAAAAGTGGTCGATTATCATTATTATTATTTTTATTATTTGAACAAGTGCCAAGCGCCATGCCTATCACCTGGCACAACAGAATCTGCGGAGAGTTATGATCCAAATATTACTGTTCTCATTGTTTCCGTTTGCCATTGTCCCTAATAAATAATTCACATTAATTATGAGTGAGGGAGTGAGTTTACTTTTACGCCGCACTCAGCAATATTCCAGCTATACGGCGGCGGTCCGTTAATAAGACAATCCAGTGATCAACAGCATGAGCACCGATGTGCGCAACTGGGAACCGATGACCTGTGTCAACCAAGTCAGCGAGCCTGACCACTCGATCCCTTTAGTCGTCTCTTACGACAAACATGGGTTACTGAAGATCAATACTCTAACCCGGACCTTCAAGGGTCACATTAATTATGAATATAAATTGCCGTATTGAAGTCATTATGACGTCACATTATTAGTTCAGATGATTAGTTCAAAAGTAAATCTGACGTACACGTCATTTAATTAAGTAATAATATACAAATTTAGAAATGTTTTTGTCAACAATAACATGGTTGAAGTCTTAAGTATCTGTTTCTGAAAGAGCAGAATCGATGGATTTAATCATTACCTACAACGGGCATGGTGTTACATTAGGATCTGGCGGTAAATCGCCTACGCGTAATATCACTACGCCATTGCTGTCCGACGTAGCGGAAAGAGCCTAGCGGGCCAGAGTGAAAACAGTGGTCAATCAATCAGTTTGTTGACTCAGCACCCCAATCACGAACTAGTGTGAGTGAGTTTAGTTTTACGCAGCTGTTAGCAATATAATTATACAATTAAACGAGACTTACCTGTAAGGTGAAGTTTGAGTGTAATTCCATGAACCATCTTCCTGACTTAGGGGTTACGTGAGAGACGCGCATGCGCACTAGTCAATCTTGAGCAAAAATGTTTCATCTTACCAATTGTTGAGGGTAAGGGAGGGTGGGCACGTAACCCCTTTTGGTGTTGTCTCTCCATGATGTGTCGGGAGTGTACACGGGTTTAGGCATGTTACCTAAGTTTTGTATCCACCAGCTGAGTTCCGAGAAAAAGACAGCAGGAACCTGCACAACTGCATTAAAATTGCCCTTGTTCAGCGACAATAACGTGTTCTTTTCTATCTCCAACCGTTTATAATGCAGCACAGCAAACTTCATACCTGGTTCCGAGGCAACGAATTTACCAATCAAGGAGGCCAGTTCTCTAATAGAGACAGTGTTCTTTTTAGTCAATTCCACACAGCATTTTTTGATTTTCCCCGTTTTTTCCTCAGTCAAACTAACTGTCATATCTCGAGAATTCAGAACATATCCGAGGTACGTTATAACCTGCATTGGAACAAGGCTTGACTTGCGAGGATGTATAGTAAAACCAAGGGAATGAAAAAGTTGAATTGTAGCTGTGATTTTTGCTTCACACAAAGAATAAGTATCCCCTTCAAGAATGCTATCATCAATATATCCTGATATCGTGTGGCCTTGTTTGTGCAATTCTCCGAATGGAACTTTCAACACTTTGGTAAATATTCTTGGGGCAGAAGTTAACCCATTAGCCAAGCATGTAAATTGAAAAAGCTGCCCGTCCCAATAAAACCTCATGAATTTCCTGTAATCTTTGTGCACTGGGATCGTGTAATATGCGTCTTTTAGATCCACGCTAGCAAAGAAACAATCTGGCTTCATTAAATTTATGGCTGTTTTTATTGTGTCCATTTTAAATTTCACTTTGTCCACTTTCTTATTTAGCACTGTAAGGTCAAGAATAATACGGATACTTCCATCCTTTTTATCTCTGCTGAAAATGTTTGAGATACATTGACCTGCACACGGTTCTGCATGTTGAATAACACCTATCATGGTCATATGGACAACCTGTTGGGTAATAGCCACGTTTTCATTTTCACTAAATTGAATCGGCCTTGGGGATTGATCTTGTGAAGGTAGCTGGTCAAATTCAATTATATAGCCATCACTGACAGTATCCAAAATAAATGTATCAGACGTTAGTTTTTGCCACTGATAACAACAGGAAGCTGTATTACCAGCTTTAAAATTATCCGGTGTATGCGTTAAGGTGTCACAGAGATCTCTCACCTCTTTAGTTGGGGCAGATAGAGTGCACTCTACTGCTTTTTCTGTTGTTGGTAGCCGCCTCTCCTTTTGAAGTTGTTCCGGCGGTTCTGACCTAAAAAACGCCGATCTCGGTCGTTCCGGCCCTGATGCTGGTGAGTGTCACGTCTTACGTAACTGGGCTTTCCACCTGGGGTTTGTTTCCATGGTAACTGAACTGGCCTGTCTCCGCCACCGCTTAATTTGGCAGAGAGGGTTTGAGCTTCAGAAATGTCCTTAATTTGTTTTGCAAGATCATCGCCGAAAAGCTGGTCAGTAACAGGATTGTTATGTGCACACAGCTGTTTGTAAGCTCCTTTGAGCTCCGGATTGAATGTGTCCTTCCTGTGATTTGTGAGTTCTACGAACACAGCTGACAAGAGGCGTAGAGAATCGCAAGACTTCTTCGCCAAAGTTTTTAAACTGATCTGTTGCTTCTTATCTCTAGAAGCATTCATAACTTCATCAGTAAGCTCCAGAATAGGACAAAAAGCCTTAGCCAAGAGGCTTTGAACATTTTGTAGCTTGGAATCTATGGATCTGGTTTGTGGTTTGACCTGATTCCACACTTGATTGTTCACTCTCGGTAACGGATACCTTGTGGAAACCTGTTGGAGTTTGGGTAACGGAAACCTTGCGGAAACCCTTAGAAAGTGGGTAATTGTAAGTTTCCGTTATTGCGGAAACTCAGTGTAAAAGAACGGAAACTCACTGGATTCTAGGTGGAAACTTAAGTTTCAGTCCACTTTCCACCATGTTTCCGCATTGCGGAAACCAAGTTATTTTTGCTGTGTCTCGGAACAGTCAGATTAGGGCAGTTTTCTGGCTTCTGATACTTATCCTTCGTCTGATTCAGTGCTTCGAGATTCAGCTGCGATCTCAGCCCTTCATTTATAGTCCTTCCCAGAACCTCGTTCACTTTAGGACCAAATTTGTCATCATTGTTGAAATAAGGATTTAATTCGAAGATGACTGCGTCAACTTCATTCTCACTTTCTGCTTCATGATCACTTTGTAAAGTGTCAACTATGTCATCAAAAGGATCATTGTCCTCTGCGTCTGACATATCACTATCAGCAGTAAGTCGGCATCGGCACTGGCTTTACGCTTCAGTGACCCGCCCTTTCCAAGACCCCTCGGCCAAGCTTGTTGATCGCTGACCTCTATGACAGGGGAAGAAACCTGTTTTCTTTTCGCCCCAATTTGAATGATTGTTTCCGTCAAAAATTTGATGGACTCTGCCTGTTGCTGCTGCGCAGCAAGGACTTTTGCTAGAGCATCGTCATTGGGAGAGGTGCTGCTGCTCTCTCTCTCCCGACTTGTTCCCTCTGCGAGGGGACATTGCTCTGACGCCATATTGGTCAGCCTCAAGTATTGTCAGTACCACTAGGATTTTTGTCCTTCGTACAGGAAAGTTCCAGCACCGCTATCTCCGTGACGCTGGGATACACATCCGAAATCCGTGAACAATGTAGAGACGACGTCAAACACACTATATATATCCGTTTGTGAAAATAATCCGATGTTGGAAGAATCTTCTATAAAAACTTGTCAAGACAACTAGGAACACATTCGCTACTGACTAGTGCGCATGCGCGTCTCTCACGTGACCCCTAAGGAAGGATGGTGATATGGAATCAGCAATATCACGGCGGTTGACACCACAAATGGGCTTCACACATTGTACCCGGGTCTTCTGCGTGACGACTGACTGACTGAGTTTGGTTTTACGCCGCTTTTAGCAATATTCCAGCAACATCACGGCGGGGCACACCAGAAATAGGCTTCACACCTTTAAGTGAATGAGTTGATCCTTGCCTAGACTAATGCTTAGTCTCTGAATATATATAATTTTGATAGTAACAAACAAGCCCATTTAAATTGAAAAGGAGCCCCAGGGTGACCAGAGATTCAGACCTGAGGAAATCTAGACTTGCTTTATTTAGGGCTTTAGCACTGCAGAGAGGGCTTGGTAGTAAGGAAAATAATGTGGTTCAGGGACTGTGAGACAGACTAATCCCTGCCTATCAGGGATCACAATTGAATTTTAGTCTGGTATGAAACCACCGTCATTTATAATGTTTCTTTGCACTGTTTACGTATATTTAAAGTAGGTGAGGTGAGGTTATGTTAGGTTTTACGTCGTGCTTGAGAATATTTCGCTCATATGACGACGTGCATGCGTGTGTATGTGTATGTGCGGCTGCTTGTACTAGCCCAGACAGAATGGTAAAACAGTTCTTTGGTCAGCTCTATTTGGCCACCTGGCTCTGTCGGTGTAAAAACATAGAATCGTGACGTCACTTCCGTATAATTATTGCGTACAGCATCTTGCATCACCATAAGAAAAAAATGTATGCAGCACGTGTTTACAGCTGTATTGTACATATTAGTATCATTATATCTGTTTATAGGGCGGTGGGGTAGCCGAGTGGTCAAAGCGTTCGCTCGTCACGCCGAACACCCGGGTTCGATTCCCCACATTGGTACAATGTGTGAAGCCCATGTATGGTGTCCCCCGCCGTGATATTGCTTGAATATTGCCAAAAGCGGCGTAAAACCATACTCAAGCACTATATCTTTCTACTCTTGTTTTGTAAATGGACCGGTGGGATTTAGTACAATATAATATTTGGATCCTTAATCATGGCGAAGTGGAGGCCTGACGATGTCTGCGGGACGTGCTCGGCTATCTGTACCCCTACCCACGACGGGACGTCATCTACACATACATCACTTGCTGCTCAAATATATACTAGCCACATAAAGAAACTGCATTGTCAAAATATTATCCCAGTTGATGAGTACGATAACAATGTCAAAGGTACAGATAAACGTTAATGGAGGGATCATGAGACCATAACAAGTCTGGATAATTGCAATTGAAAAGTCAATCACAATGACGTCACGAGTCCACAAGCGGGACAGGGGTCAAACGACCATGTCACAAGCTCAAAAACGGGTATGTCGACCATCGGTAGTTAGAAAAGCAGTGCATCGACGACGCATAGAGCCTGTCAAAACGTGCAAGGAAGGCTTGTGGGATGTCACGCCAGATTCTCTCAAGTTCTATTGCAAGGTCAAGGACGTTATCTGGCGGATGAGTAAGACGTCGATCCATCTCGTCCCAAACATGCCCTATCGGGGAGAGATCCGGTGAATTTGCCACAGGTCGAAGAATCTGATCCCTGTAGCCCACACCAGTTAAGTTGCCCTGAACAATCACCAAAGGAGTTCTTTGGCGTGCTGTTATTTCACCCCAAATCATCACGGAACCACCACCAAAGCGATTCCTCTCCAAGACACAGGTCTATGCATAACGTTCTCCCACGCGTCTATAGGCACGTTGACGTCCATCACTATGGGAAATGTTAAACCTGGACTCATCTGTAAAAACAACATTTCTACAACAAAACAAGGGTCTGCGGACATGATTTCGGCACCACATTCGGCGAGCTTGTCGATGACGTTGTGTCAGGATAGGCCGTATGGCGGGACGTCGTGGTCTGATCCCGTGATGACGTAAACGTTGTCGAACTGTGTTGGGGTGGATACGGCGAAGTCCTTGGATGGTTCGGGCAGTCATCACTGCAGTCTGAAACCTGTGGCGAAGATGGGTCACCCTTATCCATATGTCCTGTCTTGGCGTTGTTACACGTGGACGTCCAGAACGTGGCCGATCGATGACGTCATTTGTGTTCTGGTAGCGTCTCACCAGTGCAGAAATGGTGTTCCGGTGGCAGTGGAAATGTGCAGCCACTTGTCGTTGAGACATTCCCCCACGGACCATCCCAATGGCCTCATGACGTTGTGCAGACGTGAGCCTTGGCATGCTATGCGTTTCAATAGCCGTTTAATTTTTTGAACGATCGCAGGGGCAGGGGTTGAGCTTTCCAAAGTGACAGTATTGTATGGCATTCATTTGCTCTGTTTCTCTTTCCCGGAATGCACGTGCAAAAATGTATTGCACGTCTTACGGACGAACCCACTGACGTCACGGAACGTGGCACGTGCATGCATGTTGGATACATGTCACTAATCTCTGAGCTCAAATCCTTATGTGTCTACCCAGGTTTGATAAATTTAGATGTTAAATTTTCATATGCACAGTTTCTTTATGTGCCTAGTATATATATATATACATTCGTTACCACTCGTCTCTTTCCGTAACCTTCATAAATGACCCATGTCTTCCCGAAGTTCTGTAAGAAAATCAGACCAATCAGAATGCACCCATGACTGCAAATACCTCAGTCAAAACATTTGTCAGGATTATTCATCATATACTTTGCATGCGTCTTGCATCTACAATTTTACACATCACACAGTTAATTGTGATAAGTACATCAAGTCAGATTATGAATAACATTTACAATATATTATGACATATCGCAGAATGAGTGAGTGTGAGTGAGTTCAGTTTTACGCCGCTCTCAGCAATATTCCAGCTATATGGCGGCGGTCTGTAAATAATCGAGTCTGGACCAGACAATCCAGTGATCAACATCATGAGCATCGATCTGCGCAATTGGGATACGATGACATGTGTCAACCACGTCAGTGAGCCTGACATATGTCATCTGAATTCAGGTACTGTTTCATTCTGCAGAAAAAAACGTATCACATGCCTTTGGACGTGAAGTGAGTGAGTGAGTTTAGATTTACGCTGCACTCAGCAATATTCCAGCTATGTGGCGGCGTCTGTAAATGATCGAATCCTGACCAGGCAATCCAGTGGTCAACTTCATGAGCATCGATCTACTCAATTGGATACGATGGCATGTGTCAACCAAGCCAGCGAGCCTGACCACCCGATCCCATTAGTCGCCTCTTACGACAATCATGGATTACTGAAAATCAATTCTAACCCGTACCTTCACGGGTTATATATCGAAGAGGCACCCGTGAAGAGCCACCTCCTCGTGGTGGGTACTGGGTAACGCTGAGATCTCTTCAACCCCCCGTGTGGACCCGGGGGCATATTGAGTCCACAGCACCCCATTGTTGGTCGTATGACCGAATTGGGCAACCGTTTGCCGTGGGTTGCGCCCCTGTGTCGGTGGAGCAAGGGAGTCTGGTGGTTGAGTGCACTGGAACCAGGACCAGGCATTCCTGTTGCACCACTTCGCCCCTTACGGGTGGTTGAATGGGCCCGGAGATAGTTAGGGGGTTAAAGTATGGTAAAATTATTGTCCTCCTGCGAGGATACGTAAGTCCCAAAACCTTCAAAGTACATTTCAACTTAACAACATTTATAAACGTAGCATTTGTGTGATTTTAATTTATGGCTTTCCTATAATCGCCAGCGGCTGAAGGGATGGTATACATCCAGACAGGGTATATGCAGGTAGCAAAGGTACTGTAAGTCCCCATGGTCTCTAGTATGGTGATTTGCCTTCAGTTGTTGGCGATCTATAGCTCGTTTTTATATTGTGTTGTCTTTTTTATGATAGCGTACTAGTTTAAGATTAAGAGCTGTGATACTCTAGTAGTTGATGTTGATGTAAATTAAATTGTTCTCGTCACGATATGGTTGAAATATTGCCGATGTAACGTTAAATATTAACTCACTCACTCACTCACTTATCTATCGTAGAAATATATGCGAATCACTCATGGTGAAGGCTAATAGTAAAATAAGTCAGCACTTCTGTGAGCTATGCCTTCTTCCAGTTAGAGGGATTCCAGCTGCACAAATTCCCGCGAGTCGCTATTCGGCTCGTACCGGAATAGCACGAACTGGTCACGAATGCCAGAGTCATTCACACTGCAGTTATTCTAAGTGGTAACGGTTCTGTAATGAGTGAGTGAGTGAGTTTAGTTTGACGCCGCTTTTAGCAATATTCCAGCAATATCACGGCGGAGGACACCAGAAATGGGCTTCACACAATGTGCCCATGTGGGGAATCGAACCCGGGTCTTTGGCGTGACGAGCGAGCGCCTTAACAAATGTAGGTTGGATAAAACTGTAGTTTCACTGCAATAAATTCCACACTTCATTCCTGTTGTATTTATAGAACCTTTGGGGCGAAGAGGTAGCCTAATGGCTAAAGGGCCACTGATCCAGAGCAATTTCCGTTGACTGGTTGTTGCTTTTGTTATTGTTTTACTCCCCGCGTCCGTCACGGTCGAGGGAGCAAGGGCTGACCAGTTTGCTGCTTGGTTTCGTAATAAGACTATTGGCTGGAAACATTAATCGCTCTGGATCAGTGGCCCTTTAAAGTAATGTTCCCGATCCATCAATCTACACAAAAAACGCATTCCCTTTTGCCCAACCCCCGTTATGTCAAATGTCACTGTCCACATTACCCCCAACTAGAGTATGGCCAATGACATGACCCCCCACCCATGGTATGCCAAATGTCACTATCCACATGATCCCCACCCCGGTATGTCAAATGTCACTATGCGCATGACCCCCTTCCACGGTATGTCAAATGTCACTATCCACATGACCCCCTACCCAGGTATGTCAAATGTCACTATCCACATGATCCCCACCCCGGTATGTCAAATGTCACTATGCGCATGACCCCCTTCCACGGTATGTCAAATGTCACTATCCACATGACCCCCTACCCAGGTATGTCAAATGTCACTATCCACATGATCCCCACCCCGGTATGTCAAATGTCACTATGCGCATGACCCCCTTCCACGGTATGTCAAATGTCACTATCCACATGACCCCCTACCCAGGTATGTCAAATGTCACTATCCACATGATCCCCAGCCCGGTATGTCAAATGTCACTATGCGCATGACCCCCTTCCATGGTATGTCAAATGTCACTATCCACATGACTCCCACCCCAGAATGCCAAATGTCACTATCCACATGACCTCCACACCCTAGTATGCCCAAAGTCACTATCCACATGATCCCCATCCCCGGTATGTCCAATGCCACTATTCACATGATCGTCACCATCGGTATGTCCATTTTCACTATCCATATGATCCTCACCCCTAGTATTCCCAATGTCACTATCCATATGATCCTCACCCCCTGGTATGTCAAATGTCACTATCCACATGACCCCACTCCCGGTATGTCAAATGTCACTATCCACATGACCCCCACCCCCGTATGTCCAAAATCACTATCCAAGGTTAATGAGCTCGGTGCCTCAACAGAGTCAATTTCATATTATGTCGATATTGCCCTTGTGAAAATGAACATTAATTTATTGACAATTATTGACAGAATAAAAGCTATGATCAACATATGTTTGATTGGCCATTCTAAAATTGTAAACTGATCTGAAAGACAAGCGTAAGTTTATGCCACTCCAATCCTGTTTATAGACAATACGCGATATGACTTTATATCTGGATAACGTATGGTCAAGTTCCCATAGGTTGTTGGCCTTTCGCTGCTGAATGGTTTTGAGGTTGTCAAACACGCTAGACAGACATGCGTCTCTTAATATTGGAAGCATTCCTTCTCGTAGGTAAGTATTAGCCTCAATCTGACACACATCCCCATTCGATTGTACTTGCGTGATTTGGGTTTACCGCTGTCTGGAACAGTATTGCATTTCTATGGATATAATATGACGATGTGTGAGCTTACAATATGTGAAGGGTCAGGTGAAATAGGGTTGAGGCCACGTTCAAGATCATTGCCCTTTAAGCGGCTTCGTGGTAGTTCACGCAGATAACATGCTGCATGTGGACATGGTTAACGTGGTAAGCCACAGGTGAACATGGTTAGCCTCAGGTTAACGTGGTAAGCCTCAGGTGAACATGGTAAGCCTCAGGTTAACGTGGTAAGCCACAGGTGAACATGGTAAGTCACAGGTGAACATGATGAGCCTCAGGTGAACATGGTAAGCCTCAGGTTAAGGTGGTAAGCTACAGGTGAACATGGTAAGCCACAGGTGAACATGGTAAGCCTCAAGTTAACGTGGTAAGCCACACGTGAACATGGTAAGCCTCAAGTTAACGTGGTAAGCCACACGTGAACATGGTAAGCCGTAGGTGAACATGGTAAGTCACAGGTGAACATGGTAAGCCACAGGTGAATATGGTAAGCCTCAGGTTAACGTGGTAAGCCTCAGGTGAACGTTGTAAGCCTCAGGTTAACGTGGTAAGCCACAGCTGAACATGGTAAGCCTCAGGTTAACGTGGTAAGCCATAGGTGAACATGGTAAGCCGTAGGTTTACGTGATGGCCTCAGGTTAACGTGGTAAGCCACAGTTGAACATGGTAAGCCACAGGTGAACATGGTAAGCCACAGGTGAACATGGTAAGCCTCAGGTTAACGTGGTAAGCCTCAGGTGAACGTGGTAAGCCACAGGTGAACATGGTAAGCCACAGGTGAACATGGTAAGCCTCAGGTGAACATGATGAGCCTCAGGTGAACATGGTAAGCCGTAGGTGAACATGGTAAGCCACAGGTGAACATGGTAAGCCACAGGTGAACATGGTAAGTCACAGGTTAACGTGGTACGCCTCAGGTTAACGTGGTAAGCCACAGTTTAACATGTTAATCAGCAGGTTAACGTAGTTAGCCACATGTCAACATGTCGTGCCGCAGGTAAACGTGGAAAGCCACAGGTGAATATGGTAAGCATCAGGTTAATGAGGTAAGCGACAGGTGAACATGTGCTGCAGGTTAACGTGGTAAGCTACAGGTAAGCATGTCGTGCTGCAGGTTAACGTGGTAAGCTACAGGTAAACATGTCGTGCTGCAGGTTAAAGTGGGAAGCTACAGGTTAACATGGCATGCTGCGGGTTAACGTGGTAAGCTACAGGTTAACATGACATGCCCCGGGTTAACGTGGTAAGCTACAGGTAAACATGTCGTGCTGCAGGTTAACGTGGTATGCTACAGATAAACATGTCGTGCTGCAGGTTAACGTGGCAAGCCACAGGTAAACATGTCGTGCTGCAGGTTGACGTGGTAAGCTACAGGTAAACATGGCATGCCGCGGATTAACTTTTTAAGCCACAGGTGAACATTTTATGCTGTAGATTACCACAGGCCATGGAATGACGCCCTGTTAGTACCTCATGCCTCAGGCTAACATGATATGCCGCCGGTTATGATGGCAAGCAGAAGGTTAACATGACGTGCATTTTAGCATAGGTACTCTAATTAGGACACCCTAAACTGACTCCGAGCCGACATGCTCTTGTTTCGTCCCATTTACCCCGAGCGCCAGGCAGGATACCATCAGGTAACACCCTTAACATCTTTCGGTATGACGTAGTCGGTGTCGAACCACCTACCCTCTGTTCTCTGGGCAGATGCTCCATCAACTAGACCCCTGAACGTAGGTCGTACGTGGATACCTGAGTTGCTGCGACGTTCGTTTCGAACCTTATTTCAATGCCATCGAGATCACAATTTGATAACTTATTGCACGAGCAGAACCCAACGAGACTTAGCACTCGCTTTTGTTGAGCTAAAGTTTGATTCCTTGAAGATCTCAGGGTCAGCCAGTTGTGGGTTGAATCTTCATATTCATGTGGACTCCCCCAACCGGAAATACTGAACGGAATTGTCTCCCATTAAATTCAAGATGGTTGACATATAAAAATCAGGTAACCACAGCGAAACTACAGAGTCCCGAATATCGCCGAAACAGATTCCTGAGCAAAATAGTGGTGAAAAAATTAATATAGGAATGCATAACTGGAAAACAGAGACATGTAAACAAAAAGAGTAAACAGGGCCTGACCCTCCATTATACACAACGGACGCATGCAATCAACACATATGACGTGCTTGACCATCGCGAATCGTTAGATATGTATCGAGCTATGTGTATTTCCACACAAGCAGGGTGCCTATGTGAACGTTCTACCCTCTCAATAATTCCTTTCGTCGGATAGCAGATTACTTTTATTTCATAATTTGCTTTAAACGTTTCTTTTTATCCGCTGACCGACATTTTCTCTCAATATCATGTTTGTCTGACCTAATGACCTAGTTATAAATGGTTACTTTGGCACGTCAAAAAATGACAAAAAACCACAAACATTCTATTCAGCAATTTCAGCATTTTATTTAGATCAAATCTTTGAAGGGCACTTAGAAGTGGAATGCATAATAATAGCAATTGCCCGCTTATATGGCGCTCATATTCAGGCGGGGCGGTGGGGTAACCTAATGGTTACAGATCTATATAGCCCGTGTTTTATACTGTCTGCTTTAATTGGAATGTTTTAACTTTGTTCGCTAGTTTTATATTCATATCTGTGATTCTCTAGTATATTTACTGTCCATCGTCGACAGGTTTTAATCCTCCAAATGTTTTCACTTTTTATTGTATAAATTGTTTTCGTCACGATATGGCTGAGATATTGCCGATGTGACGTTAAATATTAACTCACTCACTCACTCACTCACTAGTGGTTAAAGCGTTAACTCGTCACCCCGAAGACCCGGTTTCAATTACCCTCATGGGTACAATGTGTAAAGCTCCTTTGTGGTGTCCCCCGCCGTGATATTGCTGGAAGATTGATAAAAGCGGCGTAAAACCAAACTCAGTCACTCATATCAAGGCACATTGCCTGCTCACGGCGCTAAGTACATTACTATCCCCGGTTATAGGACACCATCGTACTATCCTATACTTTTTTAAACTCCCTTGGGAGCTTACAGCCTGTTAGGCGCAATGAACTAATCGCTCACTTTGCCAGCACATCTTCACGGGTACCCATTTTACAACTGGGTGAACTGAGACAATGTGGATTTAAGTATCTTGTCCAAGGATGCTACGCAAAGGTGCCTACCTTGGGATCCGAACCTAGGTGCCTCCACCGGAGATCGAACCTGGGCCTTCAGCGTCATAGGCAGACGCCTTACCGCTGCATTATTGCGCTCAACATGACAAATGCTGACAAACGAATTGAATCTGGTAGCTGATGCAATGGTGTTAGCGTTCTGCTTCGCCGAAGGGACGCAACTATGCAATGCCAACTTTGTTAACATGGTCGACTTGTTCTCCTGTTCCCTCCATACCAGAAGTTTCTGATTATATTTGTTGCAGTATTCTAACTTACCAAGTTTGATGGCGCTAAGTTCAAGCTTGGCTTCCAAACTTTGAATAGTTTTGATCACATATCTGTGTAAATTTGCAGGCATACTTGAGTACGCTCACGCCGATGATGGTGGTGTGGCGTGTGGAATCGTTGATCAGCTGGTGTGTGATGACTTCGCAGAAAGCAGGGTGTGCGGATCGGACGGCAGAGACTATTTTAACGAGTAAGTGGAATATTCCATGCTCATTCTCAAACCCAGCACTGAAACACTCAATTTGGTTAAATTGCACTTCGAAATTATGTGAAACAGGCCCCGATTTCTCTAAACAAACTTAAGTCTGAGTATTGACTTAAGTGAGAGTTTTTACTCAAATTTGAGAAAACGCAGGAAAAAGCATTTCCCAGAATGAACTGAAATCGCCATCAATGTAAAATCGCTCCAAAGAGATTCCTTTATGGGTTTTCCGTTGTATAAAAATGGTTATGTATATTAGCAATTTACAGATATACGTCATTATTAATATGCCAGTGTACCAAATATTGACACCATGTTGTAATATCGGAATCGCGGAGTATAGTTAAAAGTAATGTCACTTTATGCGCATGGCAATTGATAAATAGAGAATATTCAACAATGTCACGTGTAATACCAAATTTATGAAACGAGTGAATGGTTTGGAATCTAACGAGCGAAGGCGAGTTAGATACCAATACCATTTACGAGTTTATTATTATCCACGAGTTTATTATTCATTATTCATAACTTATTATTCACCCAACATTAGCAAATTAATATCTGAGAATTCAACTTACAGAACGACTGCACTACGTCGTCATAACGTATGAATCACACGTATGAATACATTACATTTATGATTGTCAACATTAACTAGTCACCGGAGGCCCAAGCTTTAGGAGTGACAGTTCGTACATTTCTGATGTCAACACCTGCACGCGTCTTAGTTTGCCTCTTCTTGACTTCCAAGAATTCCCTTAGCTATGTAAAAAATGTTTTAAATAAAACATCTGCAATATCGCGACTTTGAGATGTGTTGTGTATGACTGCCGACATTTAGTTTTGATCACGTTGCTTTGTTCATGTGACCGAGTGCAAATAGTTCCGGCAGCAATTTTTAATAACGTTGTGGATTTATTAAACAGTGTTATCTTCAACGGGTGAGCAATCAAAGACTTTTGAAAATCATAAGAACTCTGTAATAAGTCCATAGTACGATTCAGACTATTCATGAACGAAAGCCTAATATGCCGCCACTTTTGTAGCATAATTTTTATTTTCAGCGAAAGTTCTCGTTGAATATTTTTTGCTGCTTCGATTATTTTGTTGTTGCTCCGAATATTTTCTCGTTGTTTCATTTTTTTTCGAAAACTTTAAATTTCAAGTATTTTCTCGTTGCCTGAAGGGGTTTTTTTTCAAAATTTGAAATTTCGAGTATTTACTCGTTCCTTCGAGTTTTTTCTCGTCACTTCAAACTTTTCAAAGAAAGTTGAAGCAACGAGAAATTAATCGAAGCAACGAAAAAATAATTGAAATGACGAGAAAATACTCGTAGGAACTACTAAATGCTCGAAATTTCTAGTTTTTGAAGGAAACTTGAATTAACGAGAACATACTTGAAGTAACGAGAAAATACTCGAAGTAAGGAGAAAATTATTGAAATAACGAGAAAATTATTAAATAACGGGAAATACTCGAAGAACCGAGAATTGTCTTTGAAAAAATATTATATGCTACAAAGGTGGCAGCATTAATTAGGCTTTCGTAACTTATGAGCATGTGTTTTTGTATCACTATCAAATAATGATGATACCAGATGTTCGTGAAAAGGTGAGCGTATCCTGTGCCACTGATGGCCCCGTCATAAACACATGCAAAGTCAAGTCAACTCTTCAACTGAAACAATCACCGGAAAATGTGGCGGTTTTAAAATTAGGAATTGTATCAGACACCGTTTTTGTCTCTGATGCGTCAAAATTGATACTATCCCCATACGATTTTTAAAAAGCTGTACAAAGGCCTTAAATTGTAACCCTGATTAAAAACCCTTCTGCAAGAGCCGTATGATGCTCTTCAAACCCCCTTTGCTTGATTGTACCTCAGAAATTCTGAAATTTATACACAAAAAACTGCTGGCTCTACATACTTATTGTTGATTATGGAAAGTGTAAGTAATTCCTGACTTCGTTTTCAACAAAAAGATATCGTTCTATCTTTCAGCTGTGACTTTGCCAAGGCTCACTGCCACGATTCGACACTGCACGTAGGCAATGTAGGACAATGTCGTACGTCAACTACAGCCACAACAACACCTCCATCGACGCACCCGGCTAACGCCAATCTGTTGTGCAAGGTTCTACTGGCTGCACAGTGTAATGGTGACGCCAAGGAATTATGCGGGACGGATGGGAAGACATATTTTAACTTGTAATTATTGTTTGTGATGATCTGGTTCTCGTAAAAAGTCTATTTTTTTTGTTTTGTCTGTCTGAATGTATCATTATACCTTAGAACTGTAGTCTTACTACTGGCAAACAAGGATAAGTTGAACCGGCGCAAAATGAGTGAGTGAGTTTAGTTTTACGCCGCATTCAGCAATATTCCAGCTATATGGCGGCGGTCTGTAAATAATCGAGTCTGGACCAGACAATCCAGTGATCAACATCATGAGCATCGACCTGCCCAATGGGGAGCCGATGACATGTGTCAACCAAGCCAGCGAGACTGACCACCCGATCCCGTTAGTGGCCTCTTACGACAGGCATGGGTCGTAGGCGGTGCATGGCAATGAACAAACCCATTTGGTTTGTGAAGGTAGAGCAGATGTAAGCTAGTGCACGTGCATTACATGACGATGAAATTGATTTCGCGCGTAGCTGCACACGTCTTGCTCATAAAACTCTCACCTCGGTGTAGCAAGTCGCACTACACTTGATTGCGGACAACCTGTGGCCCCATCACTAACAATGGCAATCGCCAGTGGGCGGCACATACATGCTAATATGGGTCAATTGTCAGGTCGGTGCTCAACTAGTAATCCTTGTTTGCCAGTAATAATGTTAATCACTGGCTTATCTGACACAAACCCGAATAGATACGGGCGATAGATATGCACTCACCAACATGACATTAAGCATACCTGATTTTTATATGACATAACATAAAGTATGGTAAGGTTCTTTAACTCTATATTGAAGACCCGTGAAGATCAGGGGTAGAATACGTCTTCAGCAACCCATGCTTGCCACAAAAGGCGACTATGCTTGTCGTAAGAGGCGACTGGTGGTCAGGCTCGCTGGCTTGGTTGACACATGTCATCGGTTCCCAATTGCGCAGATCGATGCTCAGACTGTTGATCACTGGATTGGCTGGCCCAGACTCGATTATTTACAGACCGCCGCCATATAGCTGGAATATTGCTGAGTGTGGCGTAAAACTAAAATCACTCACTCACTCTATTTTGAGAGGTATGTGTACGTTGAATGTCGATGACGCGGACGATAAACAAGATTCAATCATTCTACCTTCCATGAAGATGACTTTTGCTGTACAGTTCGCATCTAAAATATTGAATTCGTTATGTCCAAAGATAGCTATCAACCTGAGCAAAGACTTTCATTCTACAGCTCTTGTAGCAGACTCGTGAATATCCTGGTTAGAATACAGCAGCTTATGCTTGTCGTAAGAGACGACTAACGGGATCAAGGGGACAGGTTCGCTGACTTGGCTGACACACTTCATCGTATCCAAGTTGCGTAGATCGATGTGTCCGTTCGCCACGCTGAAGACACGGGATCGGTTCCCCACATGAGTGAAATGTGTGAAGCCCATTTCTGGCGTTCCCCGCCGTGATATTGCTGGAATATTGCTAAAAAGTGGCGTAAAGCCATACTCACTCACTCATTAACTCACTCGTTTCCTGTACTTGTGGAGACCGCGTGTGGCCCGTGATTGTCAAAGCGCTCTGTAGATTCTCACACAGGTTCTCAGGCAGGTTCTCACACAGGTTCTCCAACAGTGGGTGTGGTGATGCTGAATGCCATCGCTGCTCTTATGCTGCCATCTTTACACACGGGGCGGTAGGGTAGCCAAGTGGTTAAAGCGTTGGCTCGTCACGTCGCGGATCCGGGTTCAATTCTCCACATGGGTACAATGTGTGAAGCCCATTTCTGCAGTCCCCCGCCATGATATTGCTGGAATGTTGCTAAAAGCGGCGTAAAACCATACTCACTCATTACACCCTATTTGCTTATGCTGTTTCATATATGCACACCATTTTTACAGGTGCAAATTCGAACAAGCCAAATGTTCGTCCCCGGCGTTAGCTGTAGACCACACTGGAGAGTGCGTCACCCCAAGCCCTCTGTGTCAAGCATTCGCCATCGTTCAGTGTGGGGAGACCAGAAAGGAAGTGTGCGCATCTAACAATGTCACCTTTCCCAACCTGTGAGTATATATACTGGGTGGTGTGAGTACCTGCACGAAAATTCGTATGATAATGTTATGAACATCACAAATATAATTACAACTATTTTAAATACGGTAACCCGTATTTCTCTCTTGACCCGTGAAGATCCGGGTTAGAATTGATCTTCAGCAGCCCATGCTTGTGAGAGGCAACTAACAGGATCGGGTGGTCAGGCTCGCTGACTTGGTTGACACGTCATCGTATCCCATCTGTGTAGATCGATGTTCATGTTGTTGAGGACAAGACTGTTTGGTCCAGACTCGATTGTTCAAAGAGCGCTGCCACATAGCTGGAATATTGCTGCTTGTGGCGTTAAACAGCCAACCAAAGACTACAGTAATAGGTGAAATTCATCCCGTTTCAGATGCTCCTTCGAAAAAGCGCAGTGTCTCGATACCTCACTCTCCTTGGTTCGCGAGGGATCTTGCGATGGCTCTCATACACCAGGCACTTCCCCACCGTCCACGACGCCAACGTCACTACCGGACACATCTACAGCCCCGAACAGGCCAAGTCTTTCCCCGACCTGCCGGGCGCTGGTGATTGCACTGTGTGGAAGTAATGTTGAAGCGATGTGTGGAAGTAATGGTATAACCTATGCAAACCCGTGAGTGCATCATAGATCGTATCGACCCAAGATCACACCTGTCATCCAGCCTCTTAAAACTAGTCCTGAAACGTCTTAGGAAACCGCGCGAGCAAACCTAAAACCCAAGGGTCCACATTTACATGGATGGTGAGGTAGCCTAGTGGCCGAAGACCCGGGTTCGATTGCCCAAATGGGTACAAAGGGACAAGCCCATTTCTGGTGTCCCCCGCCGTGATCCTACTGGAATATTGCTAAAAGCGGCGTAAAACTAAACTCACTCACTCCACATTCGGGGTACTATGCACGAGGCGTTCTGACCAGGTTATCCCGGATCGAAAAGGAACTTAGGAAGTCAATCAACTTTGACGAGCGATCGCTTTAACCGCTCGGCTACCCCATCGCCCCTTGTGCATTTGGAAGTACTTGAAGATAGTTAGATAGTTAGTCTCTATTTCTGTAGAAGTGTTTGAAGAGGTTAATGTATGGAGAACTTGTGCTTCACTCATTGTGGTAAGATTCTGCTCTTGATTACCCTGTACAGCCAGGATAATCGATATGTTTTGTGTGATGGAAAATTAGATTCTCACTATCATTTTTTTCAAGGTGCCAGTTGAAGAAAGCTGAATGCTTTGACCCATCTATAAAATTAGTGTCTGTCGGTCACTGCGCGTCGCCAACACTGGCCATCACTCAGTCAACGACTTCCAAACCAACGACGTCACAAGCAACTGCACAAAAGACACAAGGGTCAACGTCGTCACTACCAATGACGTCACAAGACACCACGCAAAAGACACAAGGGTCAACGACGTCACTACCAATGACGTCACAAGACACCACGCAAAAGACAAAAGGGTCAACGACGTCACTACCAATGACGTCACAAGACACCACGCAAAATACACAAGGGTCAACGTCGTCAGTACCAATGACGTCACTGGAAACTTCACAAAAGACACAAGGGTCAACGACGTCACTACCAATGACGTCAAAAGAAACTACGCAAACCACACAAGGGTCAACGACGTCACTACCAATGACGTCACAAGAAACTACGCAAACCACACAAGGGTCAACGACCTCATTACCAATGACGTCAAAAGAAACTACGCAAACGACACAAGAGTCGACAACGCCACTACCATCGACATCAGGATCAACAATGCCAGTGATGACACTTTCCCCGCTGGATATCATCTGTAGAGCTATAATGAATTTTGACTGTCCAATTACACCAGAACCAGTATGTGGCAGTGACGGCAAAACTTACCCTAACGAGTAAGAGCATTATAATAGTAAACTACACCATCCATATGACGCATTACATAACATACAGTTACAGCAGATATATTGACATCATTTGAAGCTGATACGAGCTCATTTTAAAATACAATATTAAACGAATAAGAACTTGTGTGATAATAACATCACAAATCTTATTTATTCTATTCATGCTCATTTTCATTTGTCTCCTGCGAATGATATAACATGACAATTTTGTAATAACTGCTCTTTCATTTCAAGTGCCCCACCGCCTTTAGTTTTTATGCTTTAAATACTTAATATGACCTCTCTTTTTGAAGTAATATTTTTCTTTAAGACATTCCTTAAATCATGTGTCATATGTAGCTTCTATGACCTCTTCTGCTTTCTTTTATTTGCCAGTGCCATCTCAGCCAATAACCTTCAAATAGTTATATATAATTTACGTATTGGAATGAGTATGTACCCTTATCCCATCGACCCATTCTCGTAATCAATGATATATGACTGAGCATACACCCCTGTTGAAGTCCATGCCATGATGCCTGCTATCGCAATCCTTCACGTGTTTGTCTTTCGTTGCAGGTGCGAGTTTGAGAAAGCGAAATGCACACACAGACACCTTCACGTCGCCAGCTTCGGTCCGTGTAACTAGCGAAAAATATACATGTTTACTCAGATTCATTAAACGAATTTAATGGGTATCATACTGCTGGTTATGTTCTGGAAGTACTTGTGGTAATAATCTCCCTTGGCTTATTTGTTTGTTTCGTGTTTAACGCTTCATTCAGCAATATTCTAGCTATAAGTCGGTGGTGTGTAAATAATCGAGGCTGGACCACACAATCCAGTGATCAACAGCACGAGCATCGATCTATGCAGTTGAGATACGATATGTGTGAACCAGACTTTGACTCTGACCACCGTATCACGTTAGTCGCCTCTTACTACAAGCATGGGTTGCTGAACACGGATCTTCAAGAGTGGCCTATTTGTAATGGGACAAGACAACTTATAGTTTGACTTGGTGTATTGATATTCGCATCCGGGCGTGGATATATAAATAATACATAGAGAGAATTCCAATGATTAAGGGGAATTTGCTGTTCACAATATTCCATTAATATCACGGCTATTACCCCATATAGGAAATCGAACACGGTACTTCGGTGGAAAGAGCTAGTGCTTCCAGTCACTTGAATATATTAACATTAATGAAATCAAGAAAGCCTAAACAAATACATGTATTTATTATATGCCCATGTAAACTTAGGATAGTTATACAGGGGCGCAATACGGATGACGTGGTCAAATTCCGTATTGCACGCCAGATTCCGTATTGAACCCCTGCCGGTTTTACTTATTAAGCAAAATATTAATGCACGATAAGAGGGTATATAATAACTCAGACTCTCTTTATTATCGCAGATGATGGCCGTCGAAAAACATGGTAAGAACTAAATTGTTGAGAACATCTCATCTTCTCAGTTAATTAAAATCCTAATAAATTAGAAGGGGAACCAACTGTATCCATCATATAATGGCAAATGTTCAACGCGTTCAATTCATCACTTCTAAAGCAGGAGGACAGTAAGTTTTCTTTGCTGGGTACCGATATCGCCTCAACGTCAGACGACAGACCACAACACATTGGAAGTGTGTACACAACCATGTCCCAGTGGCATCTGAAGATGAGATTCGACTCCTTAGCAGACTACGTCAGCGTGTACAGGAGGACGTCACATCCATTCGGCAGCTGCACGATGAAGAGTTGTCCGAGGTTGCTGACCCAGCGTCTGTACGATCGTTCTCAAGTGTAAAGTCCATTCGTAACTACTCGAGTCATTCCGGCAAGCCGGATCGCGTCTCGTACCCCTCTCGTGGCCATGTTTTCGACTGGGCCCTATCTAAGCGCAAACGGGCATGTAGATGAAAATAGTCTAGTACTATTACAAAGGAAAGATAACTCTGAATTTCCAAACATGGCTCACAGAATATCCTACATTCCGTGGGCAAAACAGCAGTACAGTCATTCGGACTCATTCCCTTTGTAAATATGTTTCACTAAAATTCAGTGTTTAAAGTTTCTGATCCTTTAACTCAAAGTTTAAGTTTAAACTGTGCTTTGCATAGTTTAGCGAAGTTTCAAAGTTCAACGGTGCCGCCATTTTCATGCTTCGAAATGCGTTTTACTACGCGTGATTTGATTGGTTGGCCACGATTCTTGGCAATTATGGCGTACGATAGGGGTACGAGTCTTCTTGTAGGTCACGGAAAGAGGCGAGTAGTTACGAATGGTGTAAAGTCCTCCCTCTACCGGCACAGAAGCAAAGTTCTACCAAACCTACCCAAGTCTCTAGCTGATGTTCCACTCGAAGGACCATGGACTCAGACAAAAGATGGACAGCAATGTTTGTGCATTGATGATGGTGACGACGACAAGATACTGGTCATTGTCATTTTTTTAAACTTCTGTAGGAAGAGTGGGAAGACACCATAGAATTAACCAAGTAACTGGTCAAGTTCATTTTAGCAGGGGTAGAACAGGTCAGAGCGGTGTATTCACTTCCTGATCACTGGACCGTATCATGTTGTTTTAACCTGTAGGCAGTTTGGAACTGTAGGCAGTATAGGAATACACCTCCGAGTGAGGCGCGCCGTATTCATTCAGCCATAACATTGCAAGTACCGGAAAGGCTACCCTCATTGAACCGAGAAGCGTCACAATTTTAGCCTTCCCGGCCATGAACCGTGCTACTCTTCATATTGATATAGAGCGTCATACCAGTGCATTTGGATGTTTTGTATTGAACGATAGGATGTCATGGGAGCAGACAAAAAACTCGTTGTTTCTCTGCTCCCATGACATCTTCTCGTTCAATACAAAACATCCAAATGCACAAGCATTATTTCTATATATGTATAACACGTCAGATACTACTTAGTTTCGCGCAGAAACAGATCAATGGGTGTAAAAGGCAGGATTGTTATGTAAAATATATGGATGGATTACTGAAATGTGTGGACAATCGGTGGTCGTGATATGCTGTTTACAGAAGATGAAGTCGCCACTTAGCACCACAATGTCTTTGTAGATGAAGAAGTATTGTTGTCATAGGAAACTTCACAAAAGACACAAGGGTCAACGTCGTCACAACCAATGACGTCAAAAAAATCTACACAATAGACAAGGGTCAACGACGTCACTTCCAATGACGTCACAAAATCGTCACAAAAGATACAAGAGTGAACGACTTCCAAACCTGTGACGTCACAAAAATATACACAATCGACACAAGGGTCAACGACGTCACTACCAATAACGTAACAAACATCGTCACAAAAGACAAGGGTCAACGACTCCCAAACCAATGACGTCATAAATATCTACACAAAAGACACAAGGGTCAACGGCGTCACTACCAATGACGCCACACAAATCGACACAAAAGACACAAGGGTCAATGACGTCACTACCAATGACGTCACAAAAATCTACACAAGAGACACCAGGGTCAACGTCGTCACCATTTGGCACCACAATGTATTTGTAGATGAAGAAGTATTGTTGTCATAGGAAACTTCACAAAAGACACAAGGGTCAACGACGTCACTACCAATGACATCACACAAATCGACACAAAAGACACAAGGGTCAACGACGTCACTACCAATGACGTCACAAAAATCTACACAAGAGACACCAGGGTCAACGTCGTCACCACTTGGCACCACAATGTCATTGTAGATGAAGAAGTATTGTTGTCATAGGAAACTTCACAAAAGACACAGGGTCAACGACGTCACTACCAATGACGTCACAAAATCGTCACAAAAATCGTCACAAGGGTCAACGACGTCACTACCAATGACGTCACAAAAATCGTCACAAGAGACACCAGGGTCAATGACGTCAGTACTAATTACGTCACAGGAAACTTGAGGGAGACACAAGGAAGATCATGTCTGGCGATAGGACAGGAATGTTAAATTGACTAGTAACCGTTAGGTTAACGACGTTTAAGAAACAGATGTGTCATTCTCACAGAGAGTAGACAATTACTGTTTTGGTTACACATTTTGTGTAAGCTTTGATACCTTATGTCCCAACTCTTGGGAATGATCTCCCCATCTGATTGTCCCCGTTTTGTTGACATTTTACGTAGGTATATACGGCACTATATTGCTTTAATTGCTTGCTTTAATCGATAGCTTTAATGAAATGGTTTAATTGATTGATTGCTTTAATTGCTTTGATTGATTGATTGATTGATTGATGCTAAACGCCGCACTCAACAATATTCCAGATATATGGCGCCGGTCTGTAAGTAATCGAGTCTGGACCAGACAATTCAGTGATCAACGACATGAACGTTAATCTACACAGTTGGGATACGATGACATATGTCAACGAAGTAAACGAGCCTGACCACCCGACCCCGTTAGTCGCCTCTTACGACACGCGTGGGTTACTGAAGGCCAATTCTAACCCGGATCTTCACGCGTCTTTAATTTATGAGAACGCCTCCGTGGACAGTGGACAGAGTGTTTGCTCGGAGGTCGAGGTTCGATTCCCGGGGGCTTGAAAAATGTTACATCAAAAGACTCTTTCTGTAATCCTGCTTGGCGTTCGGCATTATGAGGGTAAAAGAAGGTCATATCTGCTCGGTATGCCGTGTCTCAATGAGATATCTCGGTGGGCTAGCACAATAAAACAATGTATGTAACCGGGATAGTGTTTGGTTGTCAAGAGCCCAGGACACTGGTAAAGGGGGTGAGAACTTTTATTTCCAATGATAATAACACCCTGAAACAATACATGGTTCAATAAATACAAATTCATAATGTATACTTAAGATTTCAAATCAGTCATTACATCTTTTAGATGAAATACTATCATCACACACATTCAGGACAAATAAAGTACAAGGGGCGATCACTCCTCGCTTTACTGTCATAAACATGGTTAAGGTAGAAATACATATGAATCCTGTAAACGTGTCCAGATAAATTATATGAAGCATACAA
The DNA here is from genome assembly GCF_003918875.1 of Haliotis rubra. Lineage (NCBI taxonomy): Eukaryota > Metazoa > Mollusca > Gastropoda > Lepetellida > Haliotidae > Haliotis > Haliotis rubra. The sequence goes on along the minus strand of NW_025764904.1, from coordinate 883,782 downwards.
TACTACATAAATATATACAATCAAGCACAATGTAATGCCTAACCGGTGTATGGCACAAGGGTGCAGAATACAGCCCCGTCAGGCCAGTCAAACGTACGTTTAATCTGTAGTGATGTTATAAGACGGATAAATTCCAACACTGGATAAACGCCTTGCACGTGCAGACAGTGAAAGTGAACATTTGAATTAGTAAAAGAGGGCAAAGGTTTGAATGATCTAATCAGATTGGATCAGCTAAGGGCAAGGTTTTGTTAGACTCAGTATAGCAGTGTAACGAATAATACTGAGCCTAAGTTTACTGAGACTGCAATCAAACAGACTTCACCAAACGCAAGCTCACCGAAACCATCCACATCAAACGCCATAAACCCATATCCAGTGGAAACCACCTCCACCAAGACCAATCTAACTAAACAGACCTGATAAACAAACACTTTTCCTTGGTCCCGGCAAATTTCTTCATTAATTATCACTATTAGAGTCCTGTTAACTAAACTTGGATAAGTAAACAATACCGCTTAACTAAACGTCTTCTCACAGTCCCTGGAAGTAAATTTATTAATTAACAAAAGAGACTGGATAACTAAATTAGCGATCACCACATAATCCGGCATGAGGGGCAAGTGTCAGTCTCCAGTTAAACAAACATCCTACTTACAGCTCGCTGGCGTCATGCAGTTGACAATACACTGACAACTGGAGGCCAGCCCTGATAAGTTGTTCATTGTTACATATGCATACATATACATGCATATGGTTGTCATTGGCAGATTTTTATAGGTTTGGATAAGTAAAATACCTGATAAGTAAACAATTTTGGCGAGTCCCTTGGAATTTTACTTATCAGGTTTCCACTGTAAATACCTCTCCATATTCCATTTATGATTGACAACGGCACAAGAATCTGTATCGAAACGTCGGGCTCACAAAAAAAGCAGTTGTTATCCATATAGTTTGTTCTATATTATTCTTCGCTTCTGGCATTACCTTTTTATAGTGATTCATAAAAACACATGCTCATGTTTATGTCATTACTATTTTTCCAATCCACATCCATTCAAGTTACATCTGTGTATAAAATGGCGACATTCATGTACATGCCCATGAAGTATCTACTCGGGACTGTTCGTGTACTGATCTTTCACGCCTTGATCTGTTGTGACTTAATATATCTTCGAGGGTGTCACGGCATCTCATGCCAAAGGAACCCGTGAAGATCCGGGTTAGATTTGATCTTCAGTAACCCATGCTTGTCGTAAGAGGCGACTAACGGGATGGGTGGTCAGACTCGCTGACTTGGTCGACACATGTCATCGGCTCCCAACAGCTTAAATCGATGCTCATGATGTTGATCACTGGATGGTCTGGTCCAGACTCCATTATTTACAGACCGCAGCCATATAGCTGGAATATTGCTGAATGCTGCGTAAAACTAAACTCACTCACTCACTCACTCGTGCCAAAGGCGATAAATCGGCCTAAATGTTATTGCTAAACTAAATGTTTGGTAATAACACATCGAAAGCCAATTGCCGACATGAAATGAATGTGATTCCTTGCCATTGCAGTCTTGGTATTGCTGTAATACATTGTATTATTTTAAAGCGGCGTACAGCGAGGGCAGCCATGGGAGGTAACTCATGCTGTAACCACGTCAGCAGCTGTGTGTATTCCAGTGGTTAAGGTTCGTCTTTGATGTCTCTTGTCAAGATATTGCTAGCATATGTCAAAAAGCGGCCTAAAATCACATTCGCTACCTGGATCCCGCTTCACAAAGCTATCGTAGCGCTACGACTGCCGTACCTCCTATACTGTAACATTGACTTATAACAGTCGTAGCGCTACGATAGCTTTGTGAAACGGGTCCCTTGACTAGCAAAACACCACGCTTGCTTCTGTAACAACGCTAATATTGAATGGCATAAAATCCAAGGGAGACAACACAATTATATCCCCGCGCGGTGAAAACGTACCGATGAATTTCACTTTAAACAAAAAAGTAAATCACATAAAGTGAAATTAAGATTGAGAATCCTCATGATTTTACCTTGCCAATTGAACTTTTAAATCTCAGAATTTTATTCAACTTATGAAAAGCTGTTTAACAAACGATCATAGTTTCAAATCGCTATTATTGGTTTGTATTACAAGGGTGTACGAGAAGTAGTTGGAATAGTGAAACAAATGCACGTGCGGTACGTGATGAACGTTAACTTTGACTACCGTAGAAACCAACCCTTCTTGTTCTCGGGGTTTAATTTAATGTGCATACCCCTATGCAATACACACCAATAATAGCGATTTGAAACTATGATCGTTTGTTAAACAACTTTTGTCCTAAGTTGAATAAAATTCTGAGATTTTAATGTTCAATTGGCAAGGTAAAAATCATGAGGATTCGCAATCTTAATTTCACTTTATGTGATTTACTTTTTTGTTTAAAGTGAAATTCATCGGTACGTTTTCACTGCAAACACACTATAGTCAGTCTTACGGTTGAGATTTTCGCGACTCACGCAGTTGGCCTATTTTCTATTGCCAACCTGGGTATGATGAAACAGACTGTAGGTTGTCCCTATGGCGTTGCTTCAGCAATACTACGAGATCATCGATGAAAATGTCTGAACCTCACTATGATGGACTACTTTAATTGAAAATGTCGCAAACTATTTTAAAGCGTCCTCCTGATGCTGAAAGTCCCCCACTGTTCAAATCACGTCATCGTCATTTACACAATCTATGACGGTGCCAAAGCTGGTGCATACCAAGCATTGTCAATGAATTCAAAGCCACAGCCATGCTGTGCAGTCACAGACTTGTTCCGAGGAACAATGCCTTTAGTGGGTTTACTGTGACGTTTAGCCTTGATATTATCCCGGATTTGCCTAAGCAGGTTGGGATAATGGTCTGACCTGAGTGGTCCACAGATAGGAATTCTTTGGAATCCCAGAAAACCAAAGCCACCATTGCCAGCTGCCGAAAGAGCCCGAGAAGCGATGTAATGATGCTTGTTAAACAAAAGAATCACCTCCATGGTCGAGTGGGCAGGGTAATTGCCGAAGGAGGCTAAGCTCTGTGGTTAAATCCCTGACTGTGCCATACGTTACGAGATGGTACTTGCTTTTGCCCTGCCTGGCGTTAGGCACTAAGGGAGAAAACACGGATTCAGGTTTGGAGTCAACATAATGTATTTGAGTGGGTTATTTTAGTTAATTTCTGCATGGTATCCAAGTGAGTTAGCACGGAGTTGTTCCAACAGTCACAGCCACGAGGCTAGTTTGGTCAGTAATCTTGAACATGACGTTTAACCCTTGACACAGGAAAGTAGAAACTTCAGCATTTTACAACAGATGTAACAATTTCCATACACATCATGTCAACAGGAACTGTCTTCAGGAGGTGTCTCATTCAACACCATGTCGCCGTTCAACAGTAGTCCTCGGTCATCCTGAAAACAGTAACAAATATTGACGTTAATCATCTCAAATCAAACTCAAATACAGGATTCCATTCGAACCGCTATCTATTTCACGAAGACTGCTGACTTACTGGTGTGAAGAGGACCACTTTTCATGGATAGCCAACGTCTTTATTGCAATAGATGCGACGTTTCGGTGCAGATGCTAACACTGTTATCAAGCAAGTGATAACGTCAAGCAAGTGATAACAGTGTTAACATCTACACAGGAACGTCGCCTCCAGCTTCTAAATGCCACTTAAATACATTACTGGTGTGAAAAAGAATGCATTTAATTTACAAAATGTTTGCATAATTTTGGAGGATATTTGATTATCATAGAAACAGGATGAGTGAATGAGTGAACGGGTTTAGTGCAGTATTCAGTTATATCACGGCCTTCAACCACACCGTTTGATGAAACTGCAGAAATATTTACTCCATTTCTTCATGGTTACCATCTTTGTGGAGCCCACTAGCATGGGTATTGGCAGACCATGAGGAGGAATCTGGGATTGTAAAACGGTCAGTGGATACTGGAACCACAAACGGAGGAAACCCTGCAGTTTACCAGCCAATCAGAACTGATATTCTGGTGACAGACCACGGCACGTTATATAGCGTTCATCGTGGATATAACTGTCTTCCTGATCGACCTGACATTTACTAGGGGCGGTGGGGTAGCCTATAGTGGTTAAAGCGTTCGCTTGTCACGCCAAAGAACCGGGTTCGATTCCCCACATGGGTACAATGTGTGAAGCCCATTTCTGATGTCCCTCTGATATGGCTGGAATATTTCCAATAGCGGCGTACAACTAAACCCACTCACACACTGACATTTTACATTTTGACTGACTGACTGAGTTTAGTTTTACGCCGCTTTTAGCAATATTCCAGCAATATCACGGCGGGTTTTACATTTTGAACATATACGGCTTGAGTTCAGTGTTTATTGCGGATATAGACATCAGTTTGTTTCGGCTTCAGTTGGAAACTTCAGTTGCATCAAATCCAGCGTTCCAGCTTTCATGAGGTAGTTGTTAAATAATCGCGTTTGGACCAGACGAGCCGGTGGTTGATATAATGAGCAGCGGTCTAAGCCACCAGGGGTACAACGGTACGCCATGGACTAAGTTAATGAATGTGTACATCGGTTGCTTCCTACTATGTGGTTGCAAGGTACACATTCTAACGAGTGAGTGAATTGGGGGTATGTCAGCTTAAAGTTGTCGGAAAGTCACGGATGTGAAAAAAGGGGATCGTTTTAGTGACATCCATAAGCACAGATATAATGCTGACAAACTTGATAATGATCGAGGTGGAATGTAATTCGAACAGCTATGTACGCCCTAGGCGACTGGCTTAGTTTGTTGTTTATGTCCTAGCTATAATGCGGCGGTCTGTAAATAATAGAGTCTGGACCAGACAATCCTGTGACCAACAACATATGTATCGATAACAGCATATGTATCGATACGCAACTGGGATACGATGACATGTGTCAACCACGTCAGCGACCTGAACACCCGATCCCGTTAGTCGCCTCTTACGACAAGCATGGGTTATTGAAGGCCAAGTCTAACCCAGATCTTCAAGGGTACTGATGCGACTGGAAAAATCTTGCCCCTATACGTGATTAGAACGCACAATGATTCCATTATCCTCACGAATTAGCTGTACGTACCTGAGTGTGTGAGCGTCTCGCTGTGATTACTTTTCGGACAAAACAGAAAAGGAACGCAAGTATCAACAGAACTGCCACAACTGGCAATGCAATTGTCAGTGCCTCACTACTCGCATGGTGGAGTCTCCTTGAATGACTTGCCCTTCCAGTGGAGTTGAGGGTCGTCGGCATTTTGGTACTTGTGGGCAATGGGTTTGGTGTGGAGCCATGATCTGTTACTGATGGTTCTGTTGTGGAGCTATGGTTCGTCCTAGGTACTTCTGATGTTGAGCTATGGTTGGTTCTTGGTGCTTCTGTTGTGGAGCTCTGGTTTGTCCTTGGAGTTTTTGGTGTGGAACTCTGGTTTGTCCTATGTGTTTCCGGTGTGAAGCTATGGTTTGTCCCTGGTTGTTCCGATGTCGATACAGCCTGGCTATGCGTACAGTTCGCAGTAGCTTCATCTTGCGGACAGACAGAGTGACATGTCCTGTTCCAAACAAAGGCTGCTTCTGAAGGACAGACGCTGAGACATGTTCCGTTGTAGATTACAAATCCCATTGTCCTACAGGAGGAGTCTTTGACACATACAGAAGTATTCCAGATGAGGGTGTCAGTGGGGCAACTGGAGACACATTTACCTGTATCAATGAACGGAAAAGGTACTGGACATGTTTGTCTACATGTTCCATTGTAAATCAGAAATCCTTTGTCTGTGCAGTTCGTGATAGGTACACATGCTGAGTTGTCAACCACCCACCCTAAACTGGAGCACGTCTCTACAGGGACGCATGTTGAGTTGAGGGTCACCAATCCTTTCTTCGTACAGTTTTCCACAGGTATGCAAGTTGATTTGTCAATCACCCACCCCTTAACTGTACACTTTTCCACAGGTTTGCAAGTTGATTTGTCAATCACCAACCCTTTAACTGTACAGTTTTCCACAGGCATGCAAGTTGATTTGTCAATCACCCAACCTTTAACTATACAGTTTTCCACAGGTATGCAAGTTGAGTTGTCAATCACCCACCCTTTAACTATACAGTTTTCCACAGGCATGCAAGTTGAATTCAAAACAACCCTTCTGAGACGTATGCACTGACTGAAAGAAACACAAGTAGTTCCATTTACAAGAGTGTCGTCAGGACACAGTTCTAAGCATGTTCCATTGTAGATGTAGGGAGCATGAACCGGACACTTGGAAACACATGTGCCATTTGAAATGAACCTGGTCAAAGCCAGGCAGACTTCAGGCGATATACACAAAGACTGATGAACAACATAATCCAGTGGGCACGTCTCAACGCAAAAACCATCGTTATGAAAGTAAGTTTCATCAGGGCATTTAATCACACAGGTGCTGTTGTATATAAAAGCCGGCTTCTCGAGGCATTTGTCTGGTGTTATACACCGAGAGTTTGTGTCCAGGATGGTATTATCTGGACAAGAAGGGTGGCAGGTCACACCCTTGATGTACGGGGCCTCGCTGGGACATGACTGCAAACACTTCTGTTTGTATAAAACTCCTGAATATTCCGAATCACAGTGTTCTTGAAAGATGCACATCGTTCCGTTGATGTAGGTGTCTTTCGGGCAGATTTCGTAGCATCGGTGCAAATCACGGTAGTGGAATAACCCTTCTGCGCATGTCTTGACACAGGTTCCGTTATAGAGGATCCCGTTTGAATCTATGCACTCGTGTTGTCCTATACATTGTGTCCCTCTGGCGTAAGTAGGTGGTGGACAAGTGGTGTAGCAAGTGTTGTCCCTGTCGCAGAAGGGCTCTGCCTGGTCACACTTACAGGAGAATGTAGCGCATTGTACCGTTACAAGTAGGGAGAGGCTAGCCACAAGGAGGGAGTTTATATGGGTCATGATAACTGTTCCTGGTGTTGTATACATTCGCCCGATTTCATCTGAAATAAGGACAAAGCGGTTATGGCGAATTCGTTCAAAGAGAAGTGAACATCATGTCTAATGCCGCCGATGTTCTTCTGTTAAACTTGTAACGCATTGTGGTATTTAGTAGAGTCTGCTTTGATTACTTGTTGTTTAACAGGGGTTCCTTTCACGAAGCACTAAGGTGATCGTAAGTCACTAAGGTAACCTTAGTGCAATCTTAAAGAATGGGAGTTAAGGTTAACCTTAGTAAAGGTAGCTTCGTGAAAGTAGCCCCTGGTCTGTAAAGAGTCGGGTTTGGACCAGACAATCCATTGATCAGCAGCATGAGCATCGAACTACGCAAATGGGACCCGATGACATGTGTCAACCGAGTCAGCGAGCCTGACAACCCGATTCCGTTAGTCGCCTCTTACGACAAGCATGGATTGCTGAAGGCCAATTCTAACCCGGATCGTCAAGGGAATTGTATTTACACACACACACACACACACGCGCACGCACGCACAGATAGATAGATAGATAGATAGATAGAGATAGATAGAGAGTCAGTAGTTCAATGTGTATGAATAAACAAAGTATTATAGAGAAAAAACAGAAATAATTATTATAATATTAGTAGTAAGGAGAAGAAGAAGGAGGAAGAGTAGAATAAGAAGAGGAAGTAGAGGTACATCATCAACAACAACCACAAACCTAAAGAAACAATAAGTTTTAAAGGGATTCCAAAGGACCCATCAACAACCGACATTGAAATGTTCGCTTACAAAGTCCTACTCAAGTATTTGGGGATAACCATGAAGCTATACACATTTTATGAGAGAAGGAAGTGTAACAGCTGCAAGCTGTTGGTAAGATCGACGCCCATACACAGTACAGATTCTGCAGATCGGTGTATATTTCAATATAAGTGACCGTTCATAATTCATGGCTGGTGTGCGTGCGTGCGTGCGTGCGTGCGTGCGTGCGTGCGTGTGTGTGTGTGTGTGATATGATGATTTTAGGGGGGGGTTCACCCATTTCGTTCTGGGGAGCTAGGGGGGTCAGCAATTTTGTACACATGTACTAGGGGATCAGCAATTTTGTACATAAAGATATGTTTAAAATTATGCTTAGAAATTATGGGAAAGGGAGGGGGTCATTGATTTTGTACATGACATGCAGGGGGGTCACTTATTTTGTACATAAATTTGGGGGCATTCATAGTGTACAAGTTCTCCATAAAAATCATCATCCCCCACCCCCATCCCCAGCAATAAATTATGAACGGTCCCTAAGTGCGCGTTCCACAAAAACAAAATCGATTGCAGTCATGTGTAGTTGCGTAATGAACCACTGTATGAAATAAGGCCCGTCCGACCGCCCGAGACGGTCTAGATTTCTGACAGACGGTCTAAATTTACAGCTAGCCAGCCCGATGGTCTGGTAAAAAAATTAGATGTTTAATAAATCTTGGTGTCTGGTCTGGTTAAATTCATTTTGGGCCGGTAACATTTTTTGAAGTTTCCAGCCCTGATGTCTGACTGGGTTTTGGGCTTATTTCATACACCGAATGAACCGAACATAACTTGGACCTACTGAACAATAACTCGGTGCGCCTAGTGGCTGCAAGAGTTGTATGATCCCCAGGGAGTTGAGATTGATAACACGATGTGCCGTTGAGACTGACATCCAATGATCGAGGGAAAGATACCAGCGCCTTGAGCAAGCACTAGTTGCCTGGCTATGTGCGCTATATACATATCCTATAATAATAATAATAACAAAAAAGAGGCTTCACATTAGGAGAAATGAATTACACTATATTGAAGATGGATAGTACAAGGTAGTTAATATCGGCGAATATCACATTGGCCAGGCCTCACCTGACATCCGCCCATTTCAACTGTGGTGAACCACGCGGGGTGCATGCAGCACGCCGTTTAGTGTCAACGCAACCCTGCACGTGTACGGGGTCACGTGACCACAATTTCATGCGTGAAACCACCAACACGTGCGCAGAAGTTGCTGGTGATCAGAAAAAACAGGTTTACAATCGCTGAGAGATAAACAACCTTCATGCGACACCTTACAGATGTAAGGCATTACTTGACTATCATAACGGGTGATATGGACACATGATTGTCATAACGAGTGGTATAGACATGATTATCATAACGAGAGTTATAGGCAAATGATTATCATAACAAGTGGTATAGGCACATGATTATCATAACGATTGATATAGACACATGATTATCATAACGATTGACATAGATATATGATTATCATAACGAGTGGTATGGACACATGATTATCATAAAGAGTGGTATGGACACATGATTATCATAACGAATGGTATGGACACATGATTATCATAACGAGTGGTATAGATACATGATTATCATAACGAGTGTTATAGACACATGATTATCATAACGAGAGTTATAGACACATGATTATCATAACGATTGATATAGATACATCATTATCATAACGAGTGTTATAGACACATGATTATCATAACGAGTGGTATGGACACATGATTATCATAACGAGTGCTATAGACACACGAATATATCATAACGATTGATATAGATATATGATTATGATAACGAGTGGTATGGACACATGTTTATCATAACGAGTGGTATAGGCATATGATTATCATAACGAGTATTATAGACACATGATTTTCATAACGAGTGGTATAGATACATGATTATCATAACGAGTGTTATAGACACATGATTATCGTTACGAGTTGTATAGACACATGATTATCATAACAAGTTGTATAGACACATGATTATCATAACGAACGGTATGGACTCATGATTATCATAACGAGTGTTATAGACACATGATTATCGTTACGAGTTGTATAGACACATGATTATCATAACGAACGGTATGGACTCATGATTATCATAACGAGTGGTATGGATACATGATTATAATAACGAGTGGTATGGACACGTGATTACCATAACGAGTGGTATGGACACATGGTTATCATAACGAGTGATATAGACACCTTATTATCATAACGAGTGGTATGGACACATGATTATGATAATGAGTGGTATAGACACATGATTATCATAACGAGTGATATAGACACATGATTATCATAACGAGTGGTATGGAGACATAATTATCAGTACGAGTGTTATAGAGACATGATTATCATAACGAGTGGTATGGACATATGATTATCATAACGAGTGTTATAGACACATGATTATCATAACGAGTGGTATGGACACATGATTATCATAACGAGTGATATAGGTACATGATTATCATAACGAACGGTATGGAGACATGATTATGATATCGAGAGTATCCAGCCAATGATTATCATAACGAATGGAACAGACTCATGATTATCACAGCTAGAGTCATGACCCATGATTATTACAACGGAGGTTTAGATCCATGATTAATATTACCAAATAAATACTCGATGATGATAGTTGCATTTAGTTAACTGTGATATTTTGTTTCTGCGATCAACAAAAGACGAATAATTTGTCTCAAACATCATAAGTTACCTACAAAGATGTTCATGAATATACTTAATATCACAAATAATAATTAAGCCATGAATATTTAGAGCACATCACGTAAATGTATACTTTACATCCATTGACCACAAATGTACATGTCCTCGTGGATCACTCCTATTCAATATACTGCCTACCTTTCGAGCTACATGACTACTTCCATCTTAAACGTCCCCTTTGACACAAGGCACAGTGTGACATAGAACGCAGTAACATCACATTAACAGCTAGTTCTGAAAGTTCAAATTTCAAATGCAATCTATTTAATAATGGACATCCGTATAAACGAGTGCCCTGTATAACACAATACAGCTGACTCTAGACTCCGTGTCTTTTGTCCAGAATACCAGGGGGTCTCATCACACATTCGACTAACAGAGACAAACAAATAGTGATATATTACAAATATTTATAAGACAATAAAAATCCCCTACACTAACATTTGATATGAATGATTAAACGTGGCACAACACTTAGTAAATACAACGTATTTCTTACCATAATTGGACTTTCTGGACTTCGTTCGTTAGACTGTGTGTATGTGACGTTCTAAAGACTGACGGTTGCCCTATTAATAGATAGATCATAAATGCAACATTCCTAGCCTGTTATGTATACATCCAACACTGACGTCGGTAGTGTACTGCACGACGTCCATTGTTAAAGTGTATTGAAGCAGCACAATGGGCGTCGTGAATGCATGCTGAATCATTAAGTATTGTCGTTCTGTGAGCTCGTATATATACTACCCATCAAAAGTTTAGACTCACTAGTGTAAATGTATCCACTTACTTCTGTCAACTGTTCTAAACTAGATTTTGCAAAATATTCCATACTGTTAAAAGGTACTGTTTACACATGAACTGATGTATTTTAAAACAAATTCGTAATGTTGAAAAGATTATTGACATAAATCAATAAATGATGGAACTCAGTGAAAAAAGACAAATTCATAACAAAACTTTACACAAAAACGCAGCTGGTCACATGCACGATATTTGCACATGCTTTTTAGCAACTTGCTGCATTATCGTGCAATTCATCAGCATAAGGTTTGCAGTTGGTTCCCCGAAGTTAGTGGAGAAATTCATCTTCGATGTAACCATACACATATACATGACAGATAGTGACTGCTTTGAGGGAGTCTAAACTTTTGATGGGTAGTATTTGACTGTGTTCCTTAACTCGGCAATACTTCAATGGCATGCTGTTTTAAGCTACAGTCCCTAGTATTTCAACTGAAGGCGTTTGTGGGTGACTTTAGTTTTACGCCGCTTATAGCAATATTCCAACACCACAACAGCGTGGGACATCATAATTGGGCTTCACACATTTTACCCATATGGGCCTCGAACCCGGGTCTTCAACACAACCATTAAGCCACCCCACCTAAAGGAACAGACTGTATATTTAGAATGTCAACGCCTGAGGATACCTTGGTTTGAGGATCCAACGAGACAGAATCTATTCGACATAAAAGGCAAAATATCAGTTAAAATATAAACTTTCGTAAAGTTCATTTTAATTCAGATTGGCTGAACGGGTGACGTGTCATTGTATTTATTACACATTGAATGTAAAAAATCAAACCATGCCCATCATAGCGGGCTGCTTTTACCGCTACGAATTCTCGGAGAATCCCATTTAGAAGCAAAGTGATTCTTTTTCTGTTTACCCGTATCATTTGCAGTGTGCGAAATAGTTTCCCAATTTTACTAGCCAGTCGGGCTAGCTATGCCTGAAAGTTACTAGCCCACAAAATAATTCCGAAATTTGAATGAAAAAACTAAGCAAAAGATTACAAAAATAGATGAGAATAAGATATTGTCATCAATAAGCTGCTAATATGATGAACATTTTTATCAGGCCATAATCTTGCGTGATTTAAAAGTATATTTTAACTGAACACGTCGGAGAGTCATATATGTACAAAATGAGCACATGAAAATTCACTAGCCAGTCGTGCCAGTGACTGTGGAGATTTACTGGCCCGACTGGATTTTTACTAGCCACAGGCTAGCGGGCCAGTGGCTATTTCGCACACTGAATCCTTTGTACTCGGGGCATTATAGCGATATTGGTACATATTCAGGATCGTTCAAACCACCTTTCGACACCTCTTGTTCCCCTAGGTCACACATATGTTCGGGGTTTATTCCAAAGTGGTATGTTTTAGTTTCGTCTACCCGTTTTCAGGAAACCAATGCTTGACTTTGGTGGTTACTGACTATATCATTTAAACTATATAGCCGCCTTCTTCCTACCATGGGCGTGGGGTAGCCTAGAGGTTAAAGCGTTCCCTCGTCACGCCGAAGACCCGGGTTCGATTCCTCACATGGGTACTATGTGTGAAGCCAATTTCTGGTGTCCCCCGCCGTGATTTGGCTGGAATATTGCTAAAAGCGGCGTAAAGCGGCAATCACATCTTGCGGACACGTACCCGTGAAGATCCGGGTTAGCATGTGCCTTCAGTAACCCATGCTTGTCGTAAGAGGCGACTAACGGGTTCGGGTGGTCAGGCTCGCTGACTTGGTTGACACATGTTATCGGTTCCCAATTGCGCAGATCGACGCTCATGATGTTGGTCACTGGATTGTCTGGTCCAGACTCAATTATTTACAAACCGGCGCCATATAGCTGGAATATTGCTGAGTGCAAACTAAACTCACTCACTCACTCCAACAATATCACGGCGGGGGACACCAGAAATGGGCTTTACACATTGCACCCATGTGGGAAATCGAACCTGGGTCGATATAGCTGGAATATTGCTGAGTGCGGCGTAAAACTAAACTCACTCACTCACTACGGATACGCAAATAGTTGGCCGTAGTAGGGGATGAACGTAGTAGATCGTAGTAGACCCGTGCTTGACCTTAGTTAAACGTAGTTACACGTACATTGTATTTAAGCGTAGTTCAACGTGGGGATTCGAACCCGGGTCTTCGGCGTGACGAGCCAACGCTTTAACCACTAGGCTACCCCACCGCCCTACTATTCTACTAGTTGTGTACGTTTCATCAAAGGTTAATACGTGAGTCACTGTTTATGTTCCTCCTATATAAAGATGACGTCGTGATGTAGCAGAAATACTGCCCAAAGGCGGCGTAAAATACAACTCACTCACTCTATAATAAGAAGTCGGTGTGGTGTATCTGGGCGCCAGGTCCAAAACAAAACAACAAACGGTAATCATATTTTGTGGACTGCACACAAACAGGTCAACATGACAAGTATCGATTACGTGTTCAGTATGGTAGTAAAGATCGATTGTTTACGTGAATCGTTTGAGGCGACACAGCGAAATGTGCATTATTGACTTAGAGGGAATCGACTGCTTCCAGTGTTAGGTACTTACGACTGCTGGTTTAACGTTTTAGATATTGTGTAACCGACTCAGTTTTTATAAATCGACAGTATAAATTTCAAGACAAGTTTATCGAAGAGGAAAATTATGTTATTAAAAGAAATGTCGGATGCTGTATTGTCATTCCGAGCTTCAAACTTACTATCTATGAACTGGGGGTCTCGCAAACTGTCACTACAATACACAAGGTTCAGAGTTCAGTTCCACGATTAACTTTATGCCTGAGGAAAAAAAAGTGTGTTTGGTGTTTTTTCCAATTACATCGGGAACAGACTAGCCGGACACACCAATCCACATCGTTTTAATGGTTGTGTGTCTCTGTGTGGTGTGTGTTTGTGTTTGTGTGTTGCTCAGTCTCTCTCTCTCTCTCTGTCTCTCTCTCTCTCTCTCTCTCTCTCTCTCTCTCTCTCTCTCTCTCTCTCTCCTCTCTCTCTCTCTCCTCTCTCACCTCACTCCTCCTCTCTCCTCTCTCTCTCTCTCTCTCTCCTCTCTCTCTCTCCTCTCTCACTCTCCTCTCTCTCTCTCTCTCTCTGTCTCTCTCTCTGTCTCTGTCTCTCCTCACTCTCTCTCTCCTCTCTCTCTCTCACTCCTCACTCTCTCTCTCTCTCTCTCTCTCTCTCTCTCACTCTCTCTCTCTCTCTCTCTCCTCTCTCTCTCTCTCACTCTCTCTCTCTCTCACTCTCTCTCTCTCTCTCTCTCTCTCTCTCTCTCTCTCTCTCTCTCTCTCTCTCTCTCTCTTGGAGTAGTGGTTGGTTATCGTGCCTTCAAAAAAAGAATAGGCCAAAAAAGGGGATTATTTAACGTATTTAAGTGTACATAAGTCGATTAAGCTTGAACGTAGATGAAGGTAATTCGATAAATGGATGAACATATATATTGTTGTCATTGTCAGCATTAATTCACTCCACTCACTGCACATGTGTGGACACAAGGGTCAGTACCTGGTGAGCCACCCCTTCCAGCCGTCACTGCTCGACACCGTCTTGCAAGGGATTGCACAAGTCGTCGGATTTTTGCTTGGTGAATTCTTTGCCATTCTTTCTGCAACGGGTTGGCAAGTTCTGCAAGTGTCTGTGGACGATGGTGGCGTTTACTGACGCGTCGATCAAGTTCGTCCCATACATGCTCGATCGGGTCCAGATCAGGCGATCTAGAAGGCCAGGGAAGTACATTGACGTTTGCATTGACGAAATAGGGCCTCGCTACACGAACGGTGTGGTGTCGAGGGTTGTTGTGTTGAAACAGCTCCCTCTGGTGGTTAAAATTTGTGAAGGGGTGAGGTCGCAGGATTTGGTCAGTGTAGCGATTGGCTGTAAGATCGCTTTGAACCACCACCAGCTCAGATGTACCCGTGTAAGACATGGCTCCCCACACCAAATCCGTCTATCTGTCGAACGCCGTTCGGTGCAAAATGTTCATGTTGACGTCGATAGATACGTTGTCTCCCATCCCGTCGTTGCAGAAGGAAACGCGATTCATCGCTGAACCGAACGCGTTCCATGCGTTCCCCAGATTCTATGCCTGTACCCTGTTGCACCATTGGACACGTCGTTGTCGGTGTAGTCGTGTCAGGACAGGTCCAAGTTTTGGTCGATATGATCGAATTCCCACTTCTCTCAGACGATTTCTGATGGTTTGGTCAGAATTTCTTCGAAGTACAGGCACCTGTCCTACAGTGTCCGTTGCTGTAGCAAATCGGTGACGTAGGTGAAACACCCGGATGAATCGGTCCAGAGCAGGAGTGGTCACTCTGGGTCTTCCACTTTTGGGACAATATTAGGTCGAACTGAAGCAGGTATATTGATGTCATAATCGAGATATGGTGCTATGGTGGACGTTGAAGTATTTTGCAACGGCAGACTGGGACTTCCAAACGTCCAATGTCGATATTTCGGTCAGTAGCATTCAGTCTTAGCATATTTTACGTCGTAAATTTCACAATTTAATTATGACTTTGATTTGGCTCTACTGATGTGTCCGACACAGTGCACGTGCATTACGTGGAAAACATTTTCTGCATGCACTTTTTATGTATCGTTTTCATGTTTTATGATATTATTTACAAGCACATTTTGGGATGCGTTTGCGCGCAATACACAACAACCTCGACATGATTTACGAGATTTAAACATTGTAATTGTTAAATGATGATTGCTGTCAAAATATATCGAAATGAACTGCTGAAAACTGTTTCTTTATCCTTTTTTAAGAGTTTATTTGTATTTTACTACGAAAGCGTAATGTACTATATAACATATGTTACATTTGACCACTTTAAAAATTATGTGATGACATAGACGTTATGACTTTAAAACTCATTAATGTAATTACGCTACGACAAACCACTTGTCGACCTTTGTAACTTAATTCCGTTATCATGATTATTTAGGTCAAAACGATATTCCCACTTCACACTGTCCTCCTTTTGACACAGCCGGCCATCTGCAGTAGTTGTAAGTGCTAGCTGTTACATTTCTGGCGCCATGACAATGCTGGAATATTGCTCGCTCGCATGCCATCGTATCCCTACTACATAGGTGATAGTGTCAGTCACTGGATTGTCTGGTTCAAACTCGATTATTTACAGAATGAAATGTGCTGAATGTGGTATTAAGAATAAACAACACACAGAAAATTCGGGAAGATAAATCAGGGAATTGGCCATTAGACTTTCAATGAAATACATTGGATAGTCAAAATACCCGAAACTTAAAACCACATCAGCAAGACGGGGGACACCATTGGTGCTGATGTGTATGCGTCCTTCTTGTCAAAATACGCAGCCCTGAGTTTCACATAGGTCCTTTCAATGAAGGCCAGCATTTTACACATTGTTTTCACTCAGATTTCATATCTTCACATATATTTTTTAGTGACCAATATTTGATATGTGCTAAACAAATTGTTTCAGATACTTCAAATGTACGTTGTACTATAGTCAAAGTGACTCCTTCAATATGACTGCATTCCTCATCCCACTCGTGAAGATCCGGGTCAGAATTGGTCTTCAGTCACTTATGCTTGTCGTAAGAGGCGAATAACGGGATCGGGTGGTCAGGCTCCCTGACTTGGTTGACACGTGTCATCGCATCCCAGTTATGCAGATCGATGCTCATGATGTTGATCACTGGATTGTTTGGTCCATACTCGACTATTTACAGACCACTGCCATATAGCTGGAATATTGTTGAGTGCGGCGCACAACAACGAACATATGATGTACTATCTCGGGTTCAAATCTCATGTTTGTCCTGGTTTTGGTCCCCGCTTTTTCTGCACCGTACCAAATCTTATTTGTTGCACTGGTTGCCCGAGAACTTTGATCAGGAATATCCTACAGTAAGTTGATGCGTCGTAATATACTGAACATCAGGGGTCAAATCAAAAAGTCAACCGCCATTTGCATTGACACATGCAGTTCAACGTCTCCTCATTGAGTCAATAAGCGTCCGAATAGAGTTCTTGAGGATGGTATTCCACTTCTGCAGTAGTGCAGCCTCAACTTCCCGGATGTTTCGCATCTGTTGTCGCTGCGAAAGACTTTGACCAATTTCGTCCCACAAGTGCTCCATGGGGGATACATCTGGCGACTGTGCTGGCCAATGAATAACCTGGATTTGTTGCTGGGCCAGATACTGCATGGAAAGTCTTGTTGTGTGTGCCCGTGCGTTTTCCTGTTGAAAAGTATGGACATTTTGGTGGTGATTGAAGACAGATACGATGTGATTCTGAAGAATCTGCTCACGGTAATAAAGGGCATTAACTCTCCCTTGACAAACATGAAGGCAGTCCTGTGATTGTAATTTATTCCACCCCACGCCTAACGATGGTGGAGGGGCCAAGTCCAAGTTGTCGAGCAATATCCCTGATGCTGGTGCCAACCTGAATCATGCCTAGTGCACGTTCTCTTCGTGAGGTGTTAACCTCGGCATCTCTGTCCTCGTTTCACAATCGTTAGTGAAGCAATGAGAATCGTTTCTCATACACCCGCTTTTAATGTCACAGTCAGTATGATTTCAGAATGAAATTCGCGCTCTTTTCGTGGCTAGGCTGCATGTTGATGCATTTTGGAATTAAGAGTCATACTGTGGACAGGAATTTGTTTCTAAAGCATTTTTTTCAACTGGACATGCCCTTCGACTTCATGTTAGTTCTATTCATTTATCATTGTCATGCTGAAATCCATCTTGATGAAAATATGGACAATTTTAGACTGGTGCGTTTTCAATGATGTTCAGTATATAACTAAAAGCTGTTCAAATGGGCGTGTACCAACTCTTTACACCAGAAAACACGATACGGTAAAATACTGTTACTACGAACCCAGAGGAACAAGTATCTTGAATTCGTAATGATGCATAGAGCTACTAGTATATGGATATCAACTTGACAGCTTCATAACGGTGTAAGCTTAGGAGTCTACAGCGAAATTTGTTATCCATAAAGTTGTTTGCTTCATTAATAACCATTGCAATATTTCGACTTAAATATACAGCAAGTGGCCATAGGCTGGTCTAGAGCTATAACAAATAAAGCCGTTTTCATTTGACATACGGGTACATAAGTCCGAAAACATTCAAAGTCAATTTAAATCTATCCAACCTTTTTAATGGTAGAATATGTGTCTTTTTAATGTATGGCTAAATGTGTCTAAACTTCTAACGGCTGAAGGGATGGTGTAAATGCAGCTAGGGTCCATGCAGGAAGCGAATGTGCCCCCATGGTTCCTAGTATGGTGATCTACCTTCAGTTGTTGGCAATCTATAGCCCGTTTTTACATTGTCTTGTCATTTCTATAGTCCGTTTGGCTCAAAAGCGGACCGATGAATTGCAATCTAACTCGAAAACTAATAAACATAAAATACTCAATGAAACGCTGATCATAATCAAAACATCATACCCACTCTGTGAGGTTTTGGCATAATTTTTGTCCTAAAACTAAAAAAGTTGTTTAACAATCTATCATTAAAATATTGACACAGTTCACTATTTGTTACGAGGAGGAGTGCAGAGAAAGGGACAGCCAGGGATTAGAGAAGCACGTGCACAAGTGCCGACAAAGTTATTGATTCAGTAACCTGTGCTGTGCCGTCTCCATCCTTTCTCGCACACCTAGCTGTCCCTTTCTCTGCACTCCTCCCTCGTAACAAATAGTGAACTGTGTCAATATTTTAATGATAGATTGTTAAACAACTTTTTTAGTTTTAGGACAAAAATTATGCCAAAACCTCACAGAGTGGGTATGATGTTTTGATTATGAGTATTTTATGTTTATTAGTTTTCGAGTTAGATTGCAATTCATCGGTCCGCTTTTGAGCCAAACGGACTGTAGTTAAAATGTTTCAGATTTAATTACTAATTTTAAATGGATATCTGTGATATACTAGTAGTTTTACTGTTCTTCGTCAACAGGCTTTTAATTTCTAATTTCATTGATCTATAATACAATTATTAATTGTTTTCGTCACGATATGGCTGAAGCATTGCGGATGTAACGATAAATATTAACTCACTCACTCACTCACTCACTCATTTGACATACCACAGTGTTCGTATAGCTGATTCATAAAAATAGTAATGTTGCTTTTACCTGTTCTTCAGGCGTGACAACATGGCAAGGAAATGACTCGAGTTGTTTATATACTTCAGTGTTTATTTGGCACATAAGATGATTGGTACAATAAATAGACATAAATATCGATGAGAGTGGCGTCAGTTCGATCCTCAATAGAAGCCATAGCCTGAAAGACAAAATACAAATCATGAATTCACCATGAACATAGGGCGACATGGACGACGATGGAAGCATGACACTTATACTTATCATACATAAAGTATCAAACAACTTTTCCATGTTGTTTTTTCTGTTCGATGTTTTTAAAAAACTTCCTTTTAGAAGTATGTTTTCTGGGGTTTTAACATGTCGATTGTTTGAGCACACAACAATTGATTTTTCAAAAATAAATAGAATTCTAATCGATATTTGCTTTCATATAAATATTTTATTTAAAATCTACGAGTGGGAATAGGCGTGCAATATAATGAAACCTACCTGTAAATATTAGCAGAAATATAAACATTACCTGTACATATTAGCAGAATGCAAGAAAAATTATCAAGTTTTTTTCGGCTTAATAAATGATCGGCTTGGATAAATACATAAAAACACTGAGTTTCTCGACGTACCTTTCCCAAGTCCAAGGCCGGTTCCAAATCCTCCGTAGTGGCCTCCCATGCCGTACAGACCGCCGATGTTGCCAAGTCCTCCGTACAGACCGCCAAAGTTGCCAAGTCCTCCGTACATTCCTCCCATCATTCCGTACTTCCCGCCATAGATACCTCCGTATTGTCCCAGGCCCCCGTACAGTCCTCCCAGCATTCCGTTACCGTACGCACCCCCGTACGGATAGCCGATGGCGCCTTTGCCGTACATGCCGTAGCTCACAGGCTCGGCGAGGGCGGCGACAGCCAGACAGAGAACAAGGGCGATAACCTTCATCATTTTTTATTATCTGTTAATGAAAATATGAAAAAAAGAGTCACGTGTAATTCTCCATTCATAGCTATCATCATATGATCTGTTAATGAAAATAAGAAATACAGGGTCACTTACGGAAACATTCATCAAGTAAATACGAATTTTATATTGAATTTGCGTCAAAAACAATCATTACATTGATATAAATGTGTCCAACAAAATACAAGTTTTTGCCAACTACTGTTCCAACACATTCAAGCAATAACGGTGGAAATGAAATAATATCATATAGTTTAGCAGTCTGCCACCGCAAAATCGTGCGTCAAAGATTTGAACAAGCCCATCCTGACACAGTTAAGGTAAGTTACTAAAAACGACAAAAACGTTTGCATAAAGAATCTCAAAATATCATGTTTTTGTGAATTGTTAATGTAATACTGAATGATTGTTACATTCTAAAATGTGGGATCTAAACACACGACCAGAGGATCCTCGCCGTGATGTAATACTGAATGGTGGTTACATTCTACAATGTGGGGTCTGAACCCACGACCAGAGGATCCTTACAGTCATGTAATACTGAATGGTAGTTACATTCTACAATGTGTGATCTGAACCCACGACCAAAGGATCCTCACAGTAATGTAATACTGAATGATCGTTACATTCTACAATGTGGGATCTGAACCCACGACCAGAGGATCCTCACAGTAATGTAATACTGAATGGTCGTTACTTTCTACAATGTGTGATCTGAACCCACGACCAAAGGATCCTCACAGTAATGTAATACTGAATGGAAGTTACATTCTACAATGTGTGATCTGAACCCACGACCAAAGGATCCTCACAGTAATGTAATACTGAATGGTAGTTACATTCTACAATGTGTGATCTGAACCCACGACCGAAGGATCCTCATTCTACTGTAATACTGAATGGTAGTTACATTCTACAATGTGTGATCTGAACCCACGACCAGAGGATCCTCACAGTAATGTAATACTGAATGGTAGTTACATTCTACAATGTGTGATCTGAACCCACGACCAGAGGATCCTCATTGTACTGTAATACTGAATGATCGTTACATTCTACAATGTGTGATGTGAACCCACGACCAGAGAATCCTCACAGTAATGTAATACTGAATGATCGTTACATTCTACAATGTGTGATCTGAACCCACGACCAGAGGATCCTCATTGTACTGTAATACTGAATGATTGTTACATTCTACAATGTGTGATCTGAATCCACGACCAAAGGATCCTCACAGTAATGTAATACTGAATGATTGTTACATTCTACAATGTGTGATCTGAACCCACGACCAGAGGATCCTCACAGTAATGTAATACTGAATGGTCGTTACATTCTACAATGTGTGATCTGAACCCACGACCAGAGGATCCTCATTGTACTGTAATACTGAATGATCGTTACATTCTACAATGTGCGATCTGAACCCACGACCAGAGGATCCTCACAGTAATGTAATACTGAAAGATTGTTACATTCTACAATGTGTGATCTGAACCCACGACCAGAGGATCCTCATTGTACTGTAATACTGAATGATCGTTACTATCTACAATGTGTGATCTGAATCCACGACCAGAGGATCCTCACAGTAATGTTATACTGAGAGCTAGTTACATTCTACAATGTGGGATCTGAACCCACGACCAGAGGATCCTCACAGTAATGTTATACTGAATGGTCGTTACATTCTACAATGTGGGATCTGAACCCACGACCAAAGGATCCTCACAGTAATGTAATACTGAATTATCGTAACATTCTACAATGTGGGATCTGAACCCACGACCAGAGGATCCTCATTGGACTGTAATACTGAATGGTCGTTACATTCCACAATGTGGGATCTGAACCCACGACCAGAGAATCCTCATTGTACTGTAATACTGAATGGTAGTTACATTCTACAATGTGGGATCTGAACCCACGACCAGAGAATCCTCACAGTCATGTAATACTGAATGATCGTTACATTCTACAATGTGGGATCTGAACCCACAACCAGAGGATCCTCATTGTACTGTAATACTGAACAATCGTTACATTCTACAATGTGTGATCTGAACCCACGACCAAAGGATCCTCACAGTAATGTAATACTGAATGGTAGTTACATTCTACAATGTGGGATCTGAACCCACGACCAGAGGATCCTCATTGTACTGTAATACTGAATGATCGTTACATTCTACAATGTGTGATCTGAACCCACGACCAGAGGATCCTCACAGTAATGTAATACTGAATGGTAGTTACATTCTACAATGTGTGATCTGAACCCACGACCAAAGGATCCTCACAGTAATGTAATACTGAATGATCATTACATTCTACAATGTGTGATCTGAACCCACGACCAGAGAATCCTCATTGTACTGTAATACTGAATGATCGTTACATTCTACAATGTGTGATCTGAACCCACGACCAGAGAATCCTCACGGTAATGTAATACTGAATGATTGTTACATTCTACAATGTGTGATCTGAACCCACGACCAGAGGATCCTCATTGTACTGTAATACTGAATGGTAGTTACATTCTACAATGTGTGATCTGAACCCACGACCAGAGAATCCTCACAGTAATGTAATACTGAATGGTAGTTACATTCTACAATGTGGGATCTGAACCCACGACCAGAGGATCCTCACAGTCATGTAATACTGAATGGTAGTTACATTCTACAATGTGTGATCTGAACCCACGACCAGAGGATCCTCACAGTAATGTAATACTGAATGGTAGTTACATTCTACAATGTGGGATCTGAACCCACGACCAGAGGATCCTCACAGTCATGTAATACTGAATGATCGTTACATTCTACAATGTGTGATCTGAACCCACGACCAAAGGATCCTCACAGTAATGTAATACTGAATGGAAGTTACATTCTACAATGTGGGATCTGAACCCACGACCAAAGGATCCTCACAGTACTGTAATACTGAATGATCATTACATTCTACAATGTGAGATCTGAACCCACGACCAGAGGATCCTCATAGTAATGTAATGCTGAATTGTAGTTTTACAATGTGTGATCTGAACCCACGACCAGAGGATCCTCACAGTCGGGGAGGTGTGGTAGCCTAGTGGTTAAAGCGTTCGCTCGTCACACCGAAGACCCAGGTTCCATTCCCCACATGGATACCTGTAACCCTTGGGGCCCATTTCTGGTGTCCCTCGCCGTGATATTGCTGCAATATTGCTAAACTAAACTCACAGCTCGTCCTAGAAAAGTAATACTGAATTGTAGTTGCATTCTACAATGTGGGACTGAACCCACGAACAGAGGATCCTTACAGAAGGCGCGGTATGATAGCCTAGTAGTTAAAGCGTTCGCTCGTCACACCGAATACCCGGGTTCGATTCCCCACATGGGTTCCTGTAACCCGTGAGGCCCCATTTCTGGTGTCCCCCGCCGTGATATTGCTAAACTAAACTCACACCACCTCCTAGTAAAGTAATACTGAATTGTCGTTACATAAAACTACAATGTGAAATCTGAAACCACCACCACAACAACTGCGTAACCACTAGAAACATTGAGGACTCTTCAACGTCCACCCATGGGTCATCCTGGCGTCTTACCTGTGATGTACTGATCTTCAGAGACAGGAGATGATATGTACATTGATGTGGCAGTATTTATATCCGTGAACGTCCGCCTTCCCTCCGGCCCTGGAGCTAATTAATGATGTCATTTTATCGACCAATCATATCACTTCCTTGTGGGTTTGAACACTCCTCATTTTTTACTTCTTGTGGGATAATGAAATAGCAGGGATGAAACGATAAATTTATGTTGATTAATTGTGACGATTTTCAAAGCCATACAAGTTTAATTTCCATACTTTTTTATAATGGAACAATGATGTAAGGATGAAACGGTAAATTCATGTTGCTATATCGTTGTAATTTTCAGAACCGTTACTTTTTAGTTTCACACTTTTTACAATGGAACAATGATGTAAGGATTAAACGGTAAATTCATGTGAACAAAACCATTTAAGTTTCCCACTTTTTATAAAGTAACATTATCTAATTTAATAAAATCAGAGTATGCTTGATATGAAAAGAACCCTAAAAACTATGCCAAGGAATTAAATGGTAATTAGGTACCGGATATTGATATTTGAGATATGGATATTACTCCAGTGGGACGGGTATTGGACTGGAATTAAAGACACTTGTGTCAGACGTTTTGCATTTTATTATGAAACAATTATAAGATCTCTTAGACGTCGTCATTTCAGCCAAGGAATAATTTCACAATGCAAATAGACTAATTGAGTGAGTGAGTTTGCTTTAACGAGGGACGAGTGAGTGAGTTTAACTTTACGCCGCTTTTAGCAATATTTCAGCATTGTCACTTCGGGGGACACCAGAAATGGGCTTCACACAGCGTACCCATATGTCGGGAATCGAACCCGGGTCTTCGGTGTGACGAGCCAACGCTTTAATCACTAGGCTACCCTACCGCCCTGGTGAAAACTAAACTCACTCACTCAAACTGAATTGACGTCACTCTTTGAAAAGTATGTTTGCAACTTTACACATTCTATCAGTATTCAAACATTAATCACTGATAAAAGCGAAACCGTGACTTTCAGAACAAGGCAGCTCGCATTGTTACAAGGACCAAACCTCGTGAGCATATCACGCCTGTTCTAAAACAATTGCATTGGCTCCCAGTTCGGCTTAGGGTGGTGTACAAAGTCTTGTCACTGACCTACGCTGCCCTGCACAATGATAACTCCCCTCTCTACCTAAAGGACCTGATCCAGATGTATACACCAGGACGATATCTCCGATCTCAGAGTATGTACAATCTCTCGGTTCCCTCAACATCCACTAAACTTGCTGATCGTGCCTTCTCCAGAGTTGCCCCTACCTTGTGGAACAATCTACCATTTGAACTAAAGACAGCAAGTTCTCACACATCCTTCCAAAACTGTCTAAAAGCAGCTCAAAGTTGGAAAATAGGCGCTATACAAATTAATTATTATATATTATATTATATTATGTATTTTATTTTACTGTTGATTATATTTGTCTCCAATATTTCCTGTTTATTTTGGGGCGGTGGGGTAGCCTAGTGGTTAAAGCGTTCGCTGGTCACGCTGAAAACCCCTGTTCGATTCCCCACATGGGTATAATGTGTGACACCATTACTAGAGTCCCCCTCCTCGATATTGCTGGAATATTGCTAAAAGCGGCGTAAAAACTCACTCACTCACTCACTGAACATAGCCTTTCTAGAGTTTTTCTCTTTCACTCGTTGTAACGGCTTGATAACGGCAGTAACTGACCAACTGACCTGGGGGTATTGAAAGAAGATAGTTTCCGGTAGTTAGAAAAGGTACAAAATTAGCATGCATCACTGTCATCTGGACTGAGACGTATCACATACCATTACAGGAAGAGTAATAGGAAGTATTAACAGGTGTGATGAACTACTGACGTAACTTACATATTAATAGCCCTGATCAGTCAAATTCTTTTTTATCATTATCTCCCTACCTCTTCTCCTTACTATCTAACTTGCTCTTATGTAAATATTAGACCTTAAAGTCCCTGAACAATATTTTTTCCCTATCTGTGAAAAATCCAAATTACGCAACTTTAGATTTCCCTCACATTCACGCTGAATCTTCAATCTCAATGGGGCTCCTTTTTGATTCAAATAGTTATTGGTTTGTTTCAAAATTAAGTATAGTCTTTGTCAATATTTGCATGTACCATTTAATGTTTTCACCAACTCGTACTTAAGTGAGGTGAAATTGGATTTAACGTCGTGCTTGAGAATATTTCGCTCATATGACGACGTGCATGTGTGTGTGCATGTGCGGCTGCTTGTACTAGCCCAGACTTAAGCTGGTTTTATAGTGCTAGCCCAATGAGATACCATGCCGCAGTGAAGCATGGATACCCCACTCAGACACATTATATTGACTCCGAGCCGACCAGTCCTTGTTGTACCCATTAATGCCGAGCGCCAGGCAGGGACCAACAAGTACCATATTTTAACGCCTTTTGGTATGACGCTGTCGGGGATCGAACCCGCGACCTTCCGCTCTCCGGGCGCACGCTCTAACCACTACACCACGGAGGCGGTCTCGTACTTAAGTGGTGTAGTGGGGTGGCTTAATGGTTAAAGCGTCCGCTCCTAACGCTGACGGCTTTGGTTTGATTCTCCACATGGGTACAATGTTTGAAGTCCATCTCTGGTGTCCCCCGTCGTGTTATTGCTGGAATATTGCTGAATGCGGCGGTGTAAAACCTTACTAACTCACGTACGTAAGCCATGCATGGTCATGAATCAAGTCGGTAATTGGTCAAATTGGTCTAGCGAATTGTACTCATGACGAAGTACGTATACTTTTACCTAAGGACTGCCTCTAGTCGACTGTTTCTGAATGTTTCAGATGATACGCCAATGCCAATTAGATAAACGTGAATGTATGCTGATGACTGGGGTATGATCAAATGCAATTTTTATTCAAATTTTCCAACTGAAGAAATTAAACAAACAAGGGAGTTCACGACTTCGTGTGTGTGAATGAGTGAGTGAGTGAGTTTAGTTTTACGCCGCTTTAAACAATGTTCCAGCAATATCACGGCAGGGGACACCAGAAATGGGCTTTACACATTGTACCCATGTGGGGAATCGAACCCAGGTCTTCAGCGTGACGAACACTTTAAACACTGGGCTACCCCACCGCCGTGATGCAGCTAGAATACTGATAGTTTGTGTATTTGTTGTTGAACAACATTCCAGCTTCATGACTGCGGCCTATATAATTAGTCCAGCCAAACCAGTGATTGATATCGTGAGCACCGATCACATGTTCTTGGCACGATGACTTACACTCAACCAATTTACCGATCATTAGTTGCCTCCTACGATCATCAAGACCTTGTCTGACCCGAAAACGACCGCCTCCGTCGTGTAATGGTTAGAGCGTCCGCCCGGAGAGCGGAAGGTCGCGGGTTCGATCCCCGACAGCGTCATACCAAAAGACGTTAAAATATGGTACTTGTTGGTCCCTGCCTGGCGCTCGGCATTAATGGGTACAACAAGGACTGGTCGGCTCGGAGTCAGTATAATGTGTCCGAGTGGGGTATTCATGCTTCACTGCGGCATGGTATCTCATTGGGCTAGCACTATAAAGCCAGCTTAAGTCTGGTCTAGTACAAGCAGCCGCACATACACAAACACACGCATGCACGTCGTCATATGAGCGAAATATTCTCAAGCACGACGTAAAAACCCAATTTCACCTCACCTTCACCTGACCCGAAAACCAAATGGGGGACCAATGTCGTGAATCACGCAGGTGCAATTTTGCCCTTTGCCCCTACGGGCAATTTTCCCCCCCGGATACTCTTTTCCCCGGAAAGAAACATGGTACATGCACACACAACTTTAATGACTAAGCTGTATTTTAACTGATTATTTCGCCTACGTCAACTATACCTGAAGGCGATCGGTGAGCCTAATTGACAGTGAATAATTACAGCCCCCACGTAGGTGTGAATGGTATATCTTGGCTATTTATAATTGCGCACATGTCATATGTGAATGTTTAAATCAAATTTATAAATGCGTGATATATGCATTCAAATACTTTTTTATAAATTTTGTGTACCATTTAGTCTGTTCAATCACACATTGTCACATTGGACTGTGTAATTTCAAAGAGGTGTTTGTTTACGAAAACCTCATGTTGCCAATTAAAACAAACTGTGGCAAAAATCTATTCCCAAGTCTCAGATTTTTTATATCATTTCGAGGTTTTCTGTGTGGCTTTCCGAATATATATTCTTCTTTTTTTTTAAATTTTGAAGGATTTTCTCACTACATGCCTGCACTCTTGTTGAAATTTAACTATTTTTACGAGTTGATTCATAGCTTTGATTGTCAATTCAATGGCAACGCATTTGCAAATGCATCTTCCCGTCTAAACAGTGCTGCAGGTAATTGTTACCACCCATTATTGATTGTGACGTAACATGTTTCTAAATTTGTAGATAATATGCAAATGTTTGTTATTTTTACCTGTAAAATGGTTTTTTGGATGATGATTAGAAGACCACATTAAAAAGCCTAGTTGGGAAAAACATAGTCATTTTAGTTTGATATTTTTCAAACTAGTTATTTTAATGAAGTAATAAACAAATAAACGGCCAAACAACATTTTATTGCTATTTCCGTGAGTACTTTGGTTTGGTGTTTCGGTGTATCGAAGATCCGGGTTAGAATTGATCTTCAGTAACCCATGCTTGTTGTAATAGGCGACTAACGGGATCGGGTGGTCAGGCTCGCTGGTCCCAATTGGTTGACACATGTCATCGGTTCCCAATTACGTAGATCGATGCTCATGATGTTGATCATGTCTGGATTGTCTGGTCCAGACTCGATTATTTACAGACCGCCGCCATATAGCTGGAATATTGCTGAGTGCGGCGTAAAACTAAACTCATTCACTCACTCATACTCCAGTACATTTTGGCAAACCCAAGCACTGCCAGAACTTACCCTTTTTCAGACATTTCCTTAAATTGAAAGGGACCTAAAGTTCTACAAGAAATAATGCTGATTTGTGAGGGTGGTGGGGTAGCATAGTGGTTAAAGCGTTCGCTCGTCACGCCGAAGACCAGGGTTCGATTCCCCACATGGGACAATGTGTGAAGCCCATTTCTGGTGTCCCTCGCCGTGATGTTGCTGGAATATTGCTTAAAGCGGCGTAAAACTAAACTCACTCATTCACTGATTTGTGAAATTATAAAATCGTAACAATCCTACTTTCACTGAATATACATCTGTGTTTTTTGAGTGAGTGAGTGACTATGTCGCTTTAAGCAGCATCCCAGCTTCATTGTCACGGCGGGGTACATAAGAAATGGGCTCAAAGCATAGGGTAGTCCAACCAATACCTTCAGCGTGACGAGCAAACGTTTCGTTATGATACAGTAATAGATGCAGTGTACACTCCAAACATACACATGTGCAGAATGTTTAAAACCCAACAAATTATATATATAAAGAAAACGTGTGAGCGAGTTTAGTTTTACGCCGCGTTTAGCAATATACCAGCAATACACCAGAAATGATGTTCACACATTGCATCCATGAGTAGAATCGAACGTCTTCAGCGTGACGATCGAAACGGCCGAACGCTGTAACCACTAGGCTCCACCACCGCCCCTTTTAAAAAAAAAGAGATGATAGAGTGTGAAATATAACATATAATTATATATTATGATATAATATTATAATTTAAACCTAAGATGTCGAAAGGACAAAAAAAAACATGAGAAGCCTACAGCAAGCTATATATTAACAGAAAAGACCGGATGCGAATTGTCTGTATCTCATAGTCATGTTTGGAGTAAATATTAAATATACATTTCAAAGTACACAAGACTCGCATGAGCTTTGGTTTGGAACAGGGCAAAATGGAGTGAGTGAGTGAATTAAGTTTTATGCCGCGCTCAGAAATATTCCAGCTATGTGGCGGCTGGGCACTATGGAACTGTTAATCCCCCTGCTGTAGCACGCAGACTCTCAATGATATTTTGTCTGAGCACTTCGCTATGTAGCGTTGCGTCCCTTGGACGTACCAGGAACATATGCTCGCGGGTTCAAATCTGACATTACACCTGATAAGGCAAACAACCCCTTGGTCTCTGAATAAATATCATTTTGATAGAAACTAACAATTACTTTTGAATTTGAAAGGAGCCCCGGTGAGAATAGAGATTCAGAACCTGTGGAAATCTAACTTGATTCATTTACGGCTTTGGCATTGTGAAGGGGCGAGACAGAAGGTAAAAAACGCGGTTCAGGGACGGTGAGACAGGTCGACTGATAGGGAACCGTTCTTCTGTTCTCTCCGGGTTTCATCAAAGCGGTGTCTTCAACCGCCTTTGACGTGAACAAGGCGATGTTTAAATGGTTCAAAAGCAACGATATCTTATGTTACTGTTCACGTGGATTGTAAATTGTACCCATTGTAGTGATGGGAATTGGTTAAAATATTTGATGATTGGTTCATTACAACCGATCTATCATCGAACATAATTGGTTAGCGTCATTTATCAATTTTCCCTGGTTATGTTTGTTAATGCACACAAAAATTTCTTTCGTTAATGCACAAAAATAATGTAAGTTCTTTCGGGACTGTTTGTTTTTTCTCAATCATGACATGTGGTGCTTATGAAATGTAACAGACAAAACCAACCTTGTGATAAATATTGTTAATGCAAACAAGTGTTCCAAAACTGTTTGAGTTCGATTATGAGAAAACATGATCGACTGCTTGGTCGTCATAGCGACCAATCTTCGATTATTTCAATTAATTAGCCCATCACTACTCATAACGAAGTATGTGTACGTTTACTTCAGGACTGCCTGTAGTCGACTGGTTTATTTAAATGTTTCTGATGATACGCAAATTATATCGTATCACTACAGAGGTTTCCTTGTTTACTCCGACATAAAAACACATCTGATCAATCAACTTTTTATATCAAAGGTAATTTTCCTCAGTGTTGTGTCAATGCATTGTTTTATTTTAAAAATTCAATTAAAAAAAATAAATAAACAAAGAAAATCACGACTTCAAGTGTGTGAATAATGAGTGAGTGAGTAAACATTGCTTGACGCCGCTCCTAGCAATATTCCAGCAATCAACCTGTGAAGGTCCGGGTTAGAATGTTCCTTCAGTAACCCTTGCTTGTCGTAAGAGGCGACTAACGGGATCGGGTGGTCGGGCTCGCTGACTTGGTTGACACATGTCATCGGTTTCCAATTAAGTAGATCGATGCTCATGCTGTTGATCACTGGATTGTCTGGTCCAGACTCGATTATTTACAGACCACCGCCATATAGCTGGAATATTGCTGAGTGCAAACTAAACTCACCCACTCACTCCAGCAATATCACGGCGAGGGACACCAGAAATGGGCTTCACACATTGCACCCATGTGGGAAATCGAACCTGGGTCTTTGGCGATACGAGCGAACGCTTTTGCCACAAAGCTACCCCACCGAATGTGAATGATGAACTAAATATTAAACTTTCCGTAAATTACTAAAAGCTTTGCATAGTTATGTATTACTTATCAGAACAAACAGTGCTTGGGCTCAGTTTTGTGATTTATTGTTATTATGCTATCGAATCTCTTACTGAATCTAAAAAAATATTCATGATTGTAAATTTGAACAATTATTAGAAAAATAGGTATTATGTTATCAACGCGTTTAATAACTATCAAATCTGACAAATATTTTAAGTTGCCGTGCATGAATTATAATCAAACGTGACCAAAACAGGAAGTGCACGTTCTACTCGTCACATACAGGAATTTTACGTCATACAAGACCCCTGGCCGGCGGGCATTTTGGGACGGGCAGCGAGAAGGCGTGATTAGGTGATGACGTCATCATGCGGGGATATAAGTAAGACCGATCGATCCGAAATCGATATCGCTCTCACATTCTTCGGTTGTGCAAGTCAACGTGATCACATGTAAGTTTTAAATGCTAATCGGCAAATTTTCTGTTCATATTTTGTAATTATTATCACTGAGAGAATTAATCACTACGAAGTGTATGGTTAGTTAAATTTGGTTTTAACTGGATTTATTTAATCTAGGAATTCAATATTAATTTATCTGCATATTTCATATGAAAACTCAGACGTAAATGTACATACGTTCGTGCTGACGCTAAAGAGGAAGGAATTGACATCGTGATTGGCAGCTTCCTCGATAAGCCCATGAGTTAACGTGAAGAAAACACTGTAAATATCGGTCACGATTTCCGTGCAGTGCACTTGGGATTCGTGCAAGGCATGTTCGTACAGGACGAAGCAAGTCCCGTTCTTGATTATCCAGGGAACATTTTTAATACGGTCCTCAATATGCCACTATTAGTTTAAACCAGTTTGGATAAAATGGGTCTTTTACTGATGACAGCTATGAATGTCGAATTACACGTGACTCTTTTTTTCATATTTTCATTAACAGATCATAAAAAAATGATGAAGGTTATCGCCCTCGTTCTCTGTCTGGCTGTCGCCGCCCTCGCCGAGCCTGTGAGCTACGGCATATACGGCAAAGGCGCCATCGGCTATCCGTACGGTGGTGCATACGGTAACGGTATGCTGGGAGGACTGTACGGCGGCCTGGGACAATACGGAGGTATCTATGGCGGGAAGTACGGATTGATGGGAGGTCTGTACGGAGGACTTGGCAACTTTGGCGGTCTTTACGGAGGACTTGGCAACATCGGCGGTCTGTACGGCATGGGAGGCCACTACGGAGGATTTGGAACCGGCCTTGGACTTGGACTTGGAAAAGGTACGTCTCTAAATAACGGTTTGCCGGCCGCCTTAGTAATCCTGGGAAACACCGCAGTTTTAAAGACTTTATCTTTTTTTTTTTCAAATATTTTAGAGTATCATCGGTCAGCTATAAAATAGTATGACACGTCAATGTCATAGGCTGTGTTGCTGCTATTATATAAACTTTATTTCTATGAGATATAACACCAGGCTACACAACAAGTATATTATGAATAAAACTATTCTGAAAATATAGTTGTTATAAGTTTTCTTGAGAAATCACTGAGGTCATGTCCAAAAAGCATGTTGCACTGGTTTTAAACACGTATAAAATATACTTTAAAAAGAATCTTTATAAACTACAGAAACTTAAAAAAAAATCAGCATTGTAAATTTGTTTCATACCACTTGTATGATAAGTATAAGTGTCGTGCTTCCATCGTCGTCCATGTCGCCCTATGTTCATGGTGTATTCATGATTTGTATTTTGTCTTTCAGGCTATGGCTTCTATTGAGGATCGAACTGACGTCACTCTCATCGATATTTATGTCTATTTATTGTACCAATCATCTTATGTGCCAAATAAACACTGAAGTATATAAACAACTTGAGTCATTTCCTTGCCATGTTGCTACTCGTACTCTCAGCGTCGTTATTAACGGTAAACCTCAGTTGCCGGATGTTAGACACAGGAGTGAGTGAGTGAGTTTAGTTTTGTGCCGCTTTTAGCAATATTCCAGCAATATCACGGCGGGGGACACCAGAAATGGGCTTCACACATTGTACCCATGTAGGGAATCGTAACCGGGTCTTCGGCGTGACGAGCGAACGCCTTAACCACTGGGCTACCCCACCGCCCCTCGAACAATGGAGTACTGCCTGGTATGTTGATAATGCAATTAACAGTTCAATAACATTGTTTGGGCCGGTGTGATTGGATGGCGTAATGAAACTGGAAAAATGAATGACTGTTGAAATGAAAAATGGAAAAAATTACCCAAAGAGGTTTGGACACAGGGGTTTCGCCCTTACACGTTCAATCCATGACAAGTAAGTCAATGTGGGTGTAGAATTGTTCTTTCCAACTAAACTCCACTCTACTAAAATACGACTTTTGTTTAACACGTTGATACTAACCCGCAGTCAACCAAACCTCAACCAAACCCGTCCGGTCAAGGTGAGTGAGTGAGTTTAGTTTTACTCCGTTTTCAGCAATACCACAGGCCCTCGTGTCGTTGCGAGGATTTCGTCACGATATGGACGAGATATAGCCGATGTGACGTTAAATATTAACTCACTCACTCACTTCGCGTTGGATTACAGATAAAAACAAAAATTGAGATGACCCCCGACCCGAAATACTTCACAATACAAGACATCATGATGTATTGTACTGTGAAGTATTTCTGTCGCGTCGGGGGTCATCTCAAATTCTATGTTTGTTTTTTTAATCTGTAATCCTCGCAAAGACACGAGGGCATGTGGGCTACACCACCGCTACGATCTAGCCTTTAGCAAGACTTCAATTATATTGATCCTCGGGTTGAACAAAAATGAAATTCAAGGTGTCAGGGTGACACACAGTCAGCCAAGTCACAGATGCTGAGCCAAAGATCCTCAGTTCCATGAGCTACGAATACAACACTAATATTTGCACAAAGCCATGGCAGGGTTAATACGATCAGAGCAACCATACTTTAACATCGACCTATGAGAGTGGTAGCGGTGATATCGATTAAAAGTCACCCATACTGTTGTAGGACAATGAAAAATACAGAAATGATAAACTCCAACTCCAGGCACAGAGTGCTTGCTCGCGGCGCTGCATACAATTTGAAGTCACTGCAAGAAGTCATAGGCGGATATTTTCATGGATGCTCACAAGTTATAGAAAGTCCTAAAAAGAGAGGTTTTGATGTCGCTCTTAAAAATATCAAGTGTCTCTGCCTCCTTGATTTGAACAGGTAATTGGCTTCACAAAACGGACATATGTGAGGAATAAAACCCGGGTCTTCGGCGTGACGTACGGACGCTTTCACCACTAAGTTGGTTATCCTCAGCGAAGCAGTTTAAATATTCCGAAACTCTTGTAAACAGGGTATACACGCTGAATACAAACATTAAGGATTTCAAAATGTTTCGTGAGATCAAACGTGAGATTGTGAAATAACAGCATCAGGACAGCAGATGAATTAACAAAATGAATAACCAAGCGAGTAAGTGGTCTCTTCGCCTTTTTAATAATCCTTATTAATTTGGGTTAGATCACAAATAACTGTTCGGTTCGATCAGAAATATAATACATCCATCATAGGTATCATCCACTAAACCAAACTAAGCGTGGGGGATAAGATGGAATGAAACCCAGGTTAGAATTGGTCTTCAGTAACCCATGCTTGTTGTAATAGGCGACTAACGGGATCGGGTGGTCAGGCTCGCTGGAATTGGTTGACACATGTCATCGATTCCCAATTACGTAGATCGATGCTCATGATGTTGATGTCTGGGTTGTCTGGTCCAGACTCGATTTTTACAGACCGCCGCCATATAGCTGGAATATTGCTGAGTGTGGCATAAAACTAAACTCACTCACTCACTCATACTCCAGTACATTTTGGCAAACCCAAGCACTGCCAGAACTTACCCTTTTTCAGACATTTCCTTAAATTGATAGGGACCCAAAGTTCTACAAGAAATAATGCTGATTTGTGAGGACGGTGGGGTAGCTTAATGGTTAAAGCGTTCGCTCGTCACGCCGAAGACCCGGGTTCGATTCCCATTTCTGGTGTCCCTCGCCGTATTGTTGCTGGAATATTGCTTAAAGCGGCATAAAACTAAACTCACTCATTCACTGATTTGTAAAATTATAAAATCGTAACATTCCTACTTCTACTGAATATACATCGGTGTGTTTTTGTGTAAGTTAGTGATTGTGTCGCTTTAAGCAGCATCCCAGCTTCATTGTCACGACGGGGTACATAAGAAATGGGCTCAAAGCATAGGGTACTCCAACCCATACCTTCAGCGTGACGAGCAAACGTTTCGTTATGTTACAGTAATAATTGCACTGTACACTCCCAACGTACACATGTGCAGAATTTTTTAAAAACCCAACTAATTATATATATAAGGAAAAAGTGTGAACGAGTTTAGTTTTACGCCGCTTTTAGCAATATACCAGCAATATCACGGCGGGAGACACCAGAAATGATGTTCACACATTGCATCCATGTCTAGAATCGAACGTCTTCAGCGTGACGACCGAAACGGCCAAACGCTGTAACCACTAGGCTCCCCCACCGCCCCCTTTTAAAAAAAAAAAGAGATGAGGGAGTGTGAAATATAACATATAATTATATATTATGATATAATATTATAATTCAAATCTAAGATGTCGAATGGAAAAAAAACCATGAGGAGCCTACAACAAGCTATATATTAACAGAAAAGACCGGGTGCGAATTGTCTGTATCTCATAGTCATGTTTGGAGTATATATTAAATATACATTTCCAAGTACACAAGACTCGCATGTGGTTTGGTTCGGAACTGGGCAAAATGGAGTGAGTGAGTGAATTAAGTTTTATGCCGCGCTCAGCAATATTCCAGCTATGTGGCGGCTGGGCACTATGGAACTGTTAATCCCCATGCTGTAAGACGCAGACTCTCAATGATATTTTGTCTGAGCACTTCGCTATGCAGAGTTTCGTCCTTTGGACGTACCAGGAACATATGCTCGCGGGTTCAAATTGGACATTACACCTGATAAGGCAAACAACCGCTTAGTCTCTGAATAAATATCATTTTGATAGAAACTAACAATTACTTTTAAATTGGACAGGAGCCCCGGTGAGAATAGAGATTCAGAACCTGTGGAAATCTAACTTGCTTCATTTACGGCTTTGACATTGTGAAGGGGCGAGACAGAAGGTGAGAAACGCGGTTCAGGGACGGTGAGACAGGTCGACTGATAGGGAACCGTTCTTCTGTTCTCTCCGGGTTTCATCAAAGCGGTGTCTTCAACCTCCTTTGACGTTTAAATGGTTCAAAAGCAATGATATCTTATGTTACTGTTCACGTGGATTGTAAATTGTACCCATTGTAGTGTTGGGAATTGGTTAAAATATTTGATGATTGGTTCATTACAACCGATCTATCATCGAACATAATTGGTTAGCGTCATTTATCAATTTTCCCTGGTTATGTTCGTTAATGCACACAAAAAATGCAGTTCTTTCGGGTTGTTGTTTTTTTGCAAATTGCACAAAATGCAACTGCAAGTTTCACATCTTTAAGGATGACTGTTATGTTAGGAACATAAATTTCCTGGAGTCTTCAAGATAAATTCAATCATGACATGTGGTGCTTATGAAATCTAACATACAAAACCAACCTTGTGATAAATATTGTTAATGCAAACAAGTGTTCCAAACTGTTTGAGTTCGATTATGAGAAAACATGATCGACTGCTTGGTCGTCATAGCGACCAATCTTCGATTATTTCAATTAATTAGCCCATCACTACTCATAACGAAGTATGTGTACGTTTACTTCAGGACTGCCTGTAGTCGACTGGTTTATTTAAATGTTTCTGATGATACGCCAATGTCAATTAAATAAACGTGACTTCATGCTGATGATGGAGGTATGATGACCAGTGTGATGCAAATTACATCGTTTCACTGCAGACGTTTCCTTGTTTACTCCGACGTATAAACACATCTGATCAAACAACTTTTTATATCAAAGGTAATTTTCCTCAGTGTCGTGTCAATGCATTGTTTTATTTAAAAATTTCAATTAAAGAAATTAAATAAACAAGGAAAATCACGACTTCAAGTGTGTGAATGATGAGTGAGTGAGTAAAAATTGCTTGACGCCGCTCCTAGCAATATTCCAGCAATCAACCCGTGAAGGTGCGGGTTAGAATGTGCCTTCAGTAACCCTTGCTTGTCGTAAGAGGCGACTAACAGGATCGGGTTGTCAGGCTCGCTGACTTGGTTGACACATGTCATCGGTTTCCAATTAAGTAGATCGATGCTCATGCTGTTGATCACTGGATTGTCTGGTCCAGACTCGATTATTTACAGACCACCGCCATATAGCTGGAATATTGCTGAGTGCAAACTAAACTCACTCATTCACTCCAGCAATATCACGGCGGGGGACACCAGAAATGGGCTTCACACATTGCACCCATGTGGGAAATCGAACCTGGGTCTTTGGCGATACGAGCGAACGCTTTAACCACAAAGCTACCCCACCGAATGTGAATGATGAACTTAATATTAAACTTTCCGTAAATTACTAAAAGCTTTGCATAGTTATGTATTACTTATCAGAACAAACAGTGCTTGGGCTCAGTTTTGTGATTTATTGTTATTATGCTATCGTATCTCTTACTGAATCTAAAAAAAATATTCATGATTGTAAATTTGAACAATTATTAGAAAAATAGGTATTATGTTATCAAAACGTTTAATAACTATGAAATCAGACAAATATTTTAAGCTGCCGTGCATAAATTATAATCAAACATGACCAAAACAGGAAGTGCACGTTCTACTCGTCACACACAGGAATTTTACGTCATACAAGACCTCTGGCCGGCGGGTATTTTGGGACGGGCAGCGAGAAGGCGTGATTAGGTGATGACGTCATCATGCGGGGATATAAGTAAGACCGATCGATCCGAAATCGATATCGCTCTCACATTCTTCGGTTGTGCAAGTCAACGTGATCACATGTAAGTTTTAAATGCTAATCAGCAAATTTTCTGTTCATATTTTGTAATTATTATCACTGAGAGAATTAATCACTACGAAGTGTATGGTTAGGTTTTAACTGGAATTATTTAATCTAGGAATTCAATATTAATTTATCTGTATATTTTATATTAAAACTCAGACGTAAATGTACATACGTTCCTGCTGACACCATTTCTGGTGTCCCCTGCCGTGATGTTGATGGAATATTGCTGAAAGCGGCGTAAAACCAAACTCAGTCAGTCAGTCAGTCAGTCCTGCTGACGCTAAAGCGGAAGAAATCGACATCGTGATTGACAGCTTCCTCGATAACCCCGTGAGTTAACGTGAAGAAAACACTGTAAATATCGGTCACGATTTCCGTGCAGTGCACGTGGGATTCGTGCAAGGCATGTTCGTACAGGACGAAGCAAGTCCCGTTCTTGATTATCCAGGGAACATTTTTAATACGGTCCTCAATATGCCACTATTAGTTGTGACCCAGTTTGGATAAAATGGGTCTTTTACTGATGATAGCTATAAATGTCGAATTACACGTGACTCTTTTTTTCATATTTTCATTAACAGATCATAAAAGATGATGAAAGTTATCGCCCTCGTTCTCTGTCTGGCTGTCGCCGCCCTCGCCGAGCCTGTGAGCTACGGCATGTACGGCAAAGGCGCCATCGGCTATCCGTACGGTGGTGCTTACGGTAACGGAATGGTGGGAGGACTGTACGGCGGCCTGGGACAATACGGAGGTATCTATGGCGGGAAGTACGGATTGATGGGAGGTCTGTACGGAGGACTTGGCAACTTTGGCGGTCTTTACGGAGGACTTGGCAATATTGGCGGTCTGTATGGAGGACTTGGCAACATCGGCGGTCTGTACGGCATGGGAGGCCACTACGGAGGATTTGGAACCGGCCTTGGACTTGGACTTGGAAAAGGTACGTCTCTAAATAACGGTTTACCGGCCGCCTTAGTAATCCTGGGCAACACCGCAGTTTTAAAGACTTTATCTTTTTTTCAAATATTTTAGAGTATCATCGGTCAGCTATAAAATAGTATGACACGTCAATGTCATAGGCTGTATTGCTGCTATTATATAAACTTTATTTCTATGAGTTATAACACCAGGCTACACAACAAGTATATTATGAATTAAAACTATTCTGAAAATATATAGTTGTTATAAGTTTTATTGAGAAATTAATGAGGTCGTGTCCAAAAAGCATGTTGCACTGGTTTTAAACACATATAAAATATACTTTGAAAGAATCATTATAAACTACAGAAACTTTAAAAAATCAGCATTGTAAATTTGTTTCATACCACTTGTATGATAAGTATAAGTGTCGTGCTTCCATCGTTGTCCATGTCGTCCTGTGTTCATGGTGTATTCATGATTTGTATTTTGTCTTTCAGGCTATGGCTTCTATTGAGGATCGAACTGACGCCACTCTCATCGATATTTATGTCTATTTATTGTACCAATCATCTTATGTGCCAAATAAACACTGAAGTATATAAACAACTTGAGCCATTTCCTTGCCATGTTGCTACTCGTACTCTCAGCGTCGTTATTAACGGTAAACCTCAGTTGCCGGATGTCAGACACAGGAGTGAGTGAGTGAGTTTAGTTTTGTGCCGCTTTTAGCAATATTCCAGCAATATCACGGCGGGGGACACCAGAAATGGGCTTCACACATTGTACCCATGTAGGGAATCGTAACCGGGTCTTCGGCGTGACGAGCGAACGCCTTAACCACTAGGCTACCCCACAGCCCCTCAAACAAAGGAGTACTGCCTGGTATGTTGATAATGTACGGAAGCGCTGAAGGGACCTCATGAAATATAATTTATCTTGAGCGCATAAGTTAGTATCTTGAGCGCACAAGTTACTATATTGAGCGCACAAGTTAGTATCTTGAGCGCACAAGTTAATATCTTGAGCGCACAAGTTAGATATCTTGAGTGCACAAGTTAATATATTGAGCGCACAAGTTAGTATCTTGAGCGCACAAGTTAGTATCTTGAGCGCACACGTTAGTATCTTGAGCGCTCATCTTAGATTATTGAGATACACTGCTTCATAAGCAGTTCATGTGGAAGCAAGGAGGAGTGGAAACGCGATCTGATTCATGCTTATTTCAGTCTTGGGTTCCAATACTACGGAAGCGCTGAAGGGACCTCATGAACTAAAAATTATCTTGAGCGCACAAGTTAATATCTTGAGCGCACAAGTTAATATCTTGAGCGCTCAACTTCGTGTTTAGCATCTAATGGCATTAATGGAACGCACATTTGCTTGTCTGATGGGTAAAATGTACAAACTTATATCCTTTTTGGAAGATTTCAAACGATGCAAAGTCAGAGTTAACTACATATAGGTGTTTATGATGAGACTATGTAAAAGTATGCAAATGTATCGTGAACATTGATAATGTTTATCATGTAAACGTTCATCGTCTTTATGCTTGTCAATACTATTCTTTGTATCTGATTTTACCACTTTTTGCTTTATTACATAAAGCAGGCCTAGGTATGTGTAATGTCATAATAAGAATTAAAACATAAACATGAGTAGGAGTTTATTGCAGGAATGAATAGTGGTTTTACTTACTTCTTATATTGGTACATAGTATTGTGAACACTAGCGTAAAGCTTGGATAACTTGTTTTTTGCTACGGCTTTATTATGTATATATAGTATTACATGACCATGAAAAATGTAAACATTGAGTGTTATACTTAATTATCTTAATTATAAAACTAATGTCTGATGTATTGGAAGTGAAGTCGACCACTTTCAGGGAACTATAGTCTGTAGTCTTGGTTTGCATGTATCAGTAATGTTTCCTAACGTGGGTACAATGGCAGTTTAACTCTGTACAATATCATATAAAACCCGCCTGATTTATTTGATCCATTAGTATGTGCACGTATAGCATATATACCGACTTTATTTCTTACTAAAGTACCGTGTTCCCCGTTTCACTTCTTCCGTATCAATCCCTTATGTATACGTATGTGTGTTGTAGTTTATTTAACATGTTTTAACAACACAGGAAGTTGAAGAATAAAGACGTCGATGAAGACAGTGTCCTGAGCGAAATTGAACACCATTCGGGTCCAACAACGACCGTACAGTATCCTGTTTCACGATTAAACCGCATTGGGTACATTTTTGATGCATCAACGATAACCATGTCTTTGTTCAGATCGTCGAAGTTGTCCGCATTTAAGTATGTAACATCAGCGGGGCGGTGGGGTAGCCTCGTGGTTAAAGCGTCCGCTCGTCACGCCTGGGTTCGATTCCCCATATGGGTACAATGTGTGCAGTCCATTTCTCGTGTTCCCCAACGTGATATTGCTGGAATATTGCTAAAAGCGGTGTTAACCGTACTCACTCACTCACTGTAACATCAGCAAATCTCGTATCTTGTACGAAAGAGGGACATACACCTCAGAATGCTCTTCGAATGGCGTACTATACTATACAATGATTTTTGACAAGAAGATGTGAGTGAGTGAGTGAGTACGGTTTACACCGCTTTTAGCAATATTCCAGCAATATCACGTTGGGGAACACGAGAAATGGACTGCACACATTGTACCCATATGGGGAATCGAACCCAGGCGTGACGAGCGGACGCTTTAACCACGAGGCTACCCCACCGCCCCGCTGATGTTACATACTTTATTGCGGACAACTTCGACGATCTGAACAAAGACATGGTTATCGTTGATGCATCAAAAATGTACCCTATGCGGTTTAATCGTGAAACAGGATACTGTACGGTCGGTGTTGGACCCGAATGGTGTTCAATTTCGCTCAGGACACTGTCTTCATCGACGTCTTTATTCTTCAACTTCCTGTGTTGTTAAAACATGTTAAATAAACTACAACACACATACGTATACATAAGGGATTGATACGGAAGAAGTGAAACGGGGAACACGGTATTTTAGTAAGAAATAAAGTCGGTATATATGCTATACGTGCACATACTAATGTATCAAATAAATCAGGCGGGTTTTATATGATATTGTACAGAGTTAAACTGCCATTGTACCCACGTTAGGACACAGTACTGATACATGCATACAGACTATAGTCCCTGAAAGTGGTCGACTTTACTTCCAATACATCAGACATTAGTTTTATAATTAAGATAATTAAGTATGACACTCGATGTTTACATTTTTCATGGTCATGTAATACTATATATACATAATAAAGCCGTAGCAAAAAAACAAGTTATCCAAGTGTTCATAATACTATGTACCAATATAAGAAGTAAGTAAAACCACTATTCATTCCTGCAATAAACTCCTACTCATGTTTATGTTTTAATTCTTATTATGACATTACACATACCTAGGCCTGCTTTATGTAATAAAGCAAAAAGTGGTAAAATCAGATACAAAGAATAGTATTGACAAGCATAAAGACGATGAACGTTTACATGATAAACATTATCAATGTTCACGATACATTTGCATACTTTTACATAGTCTCATCATAAACACCTATAGTTAACTCTGACTTTGCATCGTTTGAAATCTTCCAAAAAGGATATAAGTTTGTACATTTTAGCCAGCAGTCAAGCAAATGTGCGTTCCATTAATGCCATTAGATGCTAAACACGAAGTTGAGCGCTCAAGATATTAACTTGTGCGCACAAGAGACTAACTTGTGCGCTCAAGAAACTAACTTGTGCGCTCAAGATGTTAACTTGTGCGCTCAAGATAACTAACTTGAGCGCTCAAGATAAGTAACTTGTGCGCTCAAGATATCAACTTGAGTGCTCAATATAGTAACTTGTGTGCTCAAGATATTAACTTGTGCGCTCAAGATACTAACTTGTGCGCTCAAGATAACTAACTTGTGCGCTCAAGATATTAACTTGTGCGCTCAAGATAATTTTTATTTCATGAGGTCCCTTCAGCGCTTCCGTAATAATGCAATTAACAGTTCAATAACATTGTTTGGGCCGGTGTGATTGGATGGCGTAATGAAACTGGAAAAATGAATGACTGTTGAAATGAAACATGGAAAAAGTTACCCAAAGAGGTTTGGACACAGGGGTTTCGCCCTTACACGTTCAATCCATGACAAGTAAGTCAATGTGGGTGTAGAATTGTTCTTTCCAACTAAACTCCACTCCACTAAAATACGACTTTTGTTTAACACGTTGATACTAACCCGCAGTCATCCAAACCTCAACCAAACCCGTGCTGTCAAGGTGAGTGAGTGAGTTTAGTTTTACTCCGTTTTCAGCAATATTCCAGCACTATAACGGAGGGGGACACCAGAAATGGACGCCACACATTACACCAAGTAGGGACCCGAGTAAATGTTTTAACCACAAGGCTACACCACAGGCCCTCGTGTCTTTTCGAGGATTACAGATAGAAACAAAACTTGAGATGACCTCCAACCCGAAATACTTCACAATACAATAATACATCATGATGTATTGTACTGTGAAGTATTTTTTTCGAGTCGGGGGTCATCTCAAATTTCTATGTTGTTTTTATTAATCTGTAATCCTCGCAAAGACACGAGGGCCTGTGGGCTACACCACCGCCACGATCCAGCCTTTAGCAAAACTTCAATTATTTTTATCCTCAGGATGAACAAACATGAAATTCAAGGTGTCGGGGTGACACGCAATCAGCCAAGTCACAGATGCTGAGCAACAGATCCTCAGTTCCATGAGCTACGACTACAACACTAGTACTTGCACAAAGCCATGGCAGGGTTAATACGATCAGAGCAACCATATTTTAACATGAACCTATGAGAGTGGTAGCGGTGATATCGATGGAAAGTCACCCATGCTGTTGTAGGACAATGAAAAATACTGAAATAATAAATTCCAACTCCAGGCACAGAGTGCTTGCTCGCGGCGCTGCAAACAATTTGAAGTCACTGCAAGACTGACTGACTGAGTTTGGTTTTACGCCGCTTTTAGCAATATTCCAGCAATATCACGGCGGGGGACACCAGAAATGGGCTTCACTCATTGTACCCCTGTGGGGATTCGAACCCGGGTCTTCGGCGTGACGAGCCAACGCTTTAACCACTAGACTACCCCACCGCCCGAAGTCACTGCAAGAAGTCATAGGCGGGTATTTTCATG
The DNA here is from genome assembly GCF_003918875.1 of Haliotis rubra. Classification (NCBI taxonomy): domain Eukaryota; kingdom Metazoa; phylum Mollusca; class Gastropoda; order Lepetellida; family Haliotidae; genus Haliotis; species Haliotis rubra. The sequence goes on along the minus strand of NW_025764904.1, from coordinate 839,076 downwards.
GGTGCTCACAAGTTATAGAAAGTCCTAAAGAGATAGGTTTGATGTCGCTCTTAAAAATGTCAAGTGACTCTGCCTCCTTGATTTGAACAGGTAATTGGCTTCACAAAACGGACACTCGTAGAATATTTATCTTCAGTAACCCATGCTTGTCGTAAGAGGCGACTAACGGGATCGGGTGGTCAGGCTCGCTGACTTGGTTGACACGTCATTGGTTCCCAATTGTGCAGATCAATGTTCATTCTGTTGATCACTGGATTGTCTGGTCCAGACTCGATTATTTACAGACCGCCGCCATATAGCTGGAATATTGCTGAGTGCGGTGTAAACCTAAACTCACTCACTCATATATAGGCTGTATTGCTTCCAGTATATCAGGGAGAATACAAGGTGTGCTGTAGATTGTCCCTGAGTATATACACGTTAATGCCATATATAGACTGTATTGCTTCCAGTATATCAGGGAGAATACACGGCGTGCTGTAGATTGTCCCTGAGTATATACACGTTAATGCCATATATAGGCTGTATTGCTTCCACCCCACCTCCCCCCTTTCTCAAAAAGTTGTATGGATCCACCCCTGCATACATATAACCTATAGCCCCCAGTGATGTAGCTGGATTAGGTGTGGAAGAATAGAGGATTAAAATCCCATCAAGCGATCATATATTGTTTCACCATGCAAATCATTCAAAACGCGAGGTATATTTCTTCGTCCACCTACCCAAAGTGACTTTAGCAGGAATGGCAATGAAAAACGCTTCTCCCCAAAAGCGACTCGCCACCCCAAATAATAAACACAACTCATTTGTTTGGTTACAGACACAGGTTAAGCTCGTATTTCATCCATGTTACCGGATGTACTGTCTTTGCATGTATTTTAAACATGTAAGCCAAATAGCATAAATATGTACAAGATAGACAGACGACTTGTATTGTTCAAAGCGAGGACATCAACAAAGGGAGACAACTCGTGTTGAAACAGTATGTCGCAAAAATGCTAGCCATCCCGTTACATTTGTCCAGCAGAGATTAGTGCACATTCATGTACTAATCGATTAATAATTCTGTACTTGTGTTGATTATAGAGTTTTGACAAATGCGCAGTTAAAATGTTGTCGTTAAGAAACTTCTTTCACTTATGTTACAACTTCCGGCGTCGTTTCTTCGTCGTCGAAATTTGACAAGAGATAAAACATCGTACTTTTCAGTGAAATAAGTCTGAATAAGGGCAATGGCGTTACAGACGCTTGCCTCTATGGCCTTGGTCACAGTAGACAAGAACAAGAAAAGTGATACGGGAAATGAAAAGAAGAAAACAGTGTTAGACGAAGACACATACACGCAGGTAAATACTCATACTGCCCCTGATTTCGCTCACCACCACAGCAAAATGATTGAACCCCTTGTACTCTTACACAACACCAAGCCTAGTCTGAAAAGATGACATGGTTTGAAAAGATCAGGGAAAGATTTCCACCCGTAACCCCCGTATTTTTGTTAATCATTATATGCCAAAGAATATACGCCTATGTTTTTTTTATAAACAGCCTATACCTAACCCTAAATCTAACCACAAACCTAACCCTAAACCCTCGAAATAACCCTAATAAATAGACTACATTTGAAGCGGGGGTTACGGGCGGAACTCTTACCAAAATCTGAAGTCAATGTATTTCTGCGATGTATGTAACTGTAAACAGCTAAACTTCATTCTTGCCAACACCTGTTTGCCATGTTTATCACCCCTAGGGTATTTAGACTCATGTATCCTTTCCAAGCTGTTAATGGGATTAGCTGTGTTTATACTCTTCACCTTAGATTGCTCAAGTAATCTGGACTAATACACATATCTTACCATGCATCAAATCAAACTCAGGTTTCTTATGCAAGACATTTACCATGTTTTCTGAACCATATTACTTCTACATCTCATTATCTGATATACAATACAGAACTCTATTGAATTTGTGTTTAAGCCTAGTGCATTAAATGAGCCTATGAGAGAAGGAACACTTCAGTCGGTGAGGATGGTTAGTTACAGAGCTATATTTATGTTCCTTTGTGTCTTGTAGGGTATTGAGGAGATAATCACCAGAGACTTCTACCCAGATCTGCCCAATCTGAACTCACAAGCAGAATACTATGATGCTCTTGAGAGGAACGACTTGGTAAAACTGAGAGAAATACAGATGAGGTGTAAAGATCTCCGGCCATCAACAGGAGCATCAAGTATTTGTAAGTACATTCGATATGGTGAAGTTTTTGTTTGCTGTCCAGCAATATGTATTGTATGTGAGTGAACATGGTGAAATTATGAGTGAACTCAGGAATCATCTAGATCTGGTCCAGGTTGATATTTCTCCCAAGATCTGCAGCAAATGTCAAATCCAGTTCTCAATTTCTAATTTTGAATTTGTCCATTCCAATGACTTTGGAATTTGTATGAGAACATTACGAAAACTCCATTTTTGAGCCATTATTTCCCCATGTGCTACCCCATACAATTTCATTTCACTGAACCATCTTCGTTGTGTAGTGGTTAGAGCATCTGCCCGGAGAGTGGAAGGGTTTGATCCCCAGCTGCGTCATTCCAAAAGACGTTAAAATATGGTATTTGTTGGTGCCTGCCTGGTGCTCACCATTAATGGGTACAACAATGACTGGTCGGCTCAGAGACAGTATGACGTGTCTGAGTGGGGTATTCATGCTTCAATGTGGCATGGTATATCGGTGAGCTGGCACTATAGAACCAGCTTAAGTCTGGGCTAGTACACACAGCATGCACACATGCACATGCATGCACCTGAGCTAGCACACGCATGCACGTCATCATATATGAGCGAAATATTCTTAAGTACGACATTTTTTGAAGTTCAACTATCGTAAATGGTGAACGAATTCAATTTTGTCAAAGTTTGTACAGAAGCTAAAGTTAGTAATGTTTATTATTCCAAGCAAACATTTTGAAATAAAATAATTTATATTCATTGTGATGCATGATCTATAGGGCAAGTACAATTTTAGAAGGACGAGTGGAAACTTCATATTAGTTGCCCTGTATTTTTTGTTCCAGTTTTTACTCTTCAGGCTCAGATGCTGTGTATACTAGGTGTGCCTTTTGTTGAGATGGAAGCAAAATTGCATGTTTGGGCCAAATGTTCCTTGATTGGTTGTGTCTTAACCCAAAAGGTTTTCAAGCTGTTACTGTATCAATTTGGTATTAATTCTGTAGGTGCACAATTTTAATATGGTTGCTAGATTTGCGTGATGTCACACATGGTTGACCAGCCTGTGGAAAGTCAAGAGTGGACATGTAAAATGTCTGTCAACTTCATTTGTTGCCAATCCCTATAGCAACATGTCAATGGTGCACAGACAATGACTTTCAGAACGTCATGACTTTTCGTAGGAGTTATTTTCAGTTTGGTCATATTTGGCAACTTTGATCATGTTTGTCAAGGTTAATCTTGTTTGTCAAGTTTTGATCCAATTCTCAGAAGCCATGGTCAAGTAAACTCTTTTTGTGTAATTGCTGTCAATAATGTCCCATGTTTCAGCTTTAAAAACCCGTGAAGGTTCGGGTTACAATATTGATCTTCAGTAACCCATGCTTGTCGTAAGAGGCGACTAACGGGATCGGGTGGTCAGACTCGCTGACTTGGTTGACACACGTCATCGGCTCCCAATTGCGCAGATCGATGCTCATGTTGTTGATCACTGGATTGTCTGGTCCAGACTCATTTATTTACAGACCGCCGCCATATAGCTAGAATATTGCTGAGTGCGACATAAAACTAAACTCATTCGCTCACTTAGCATTAAAAGCTATTAACACGTATAGAAATGCTGCAAATATATTTGTTTGAGCTCATCAGTGAGTAGACTCAGCATGTTAAGAGCAGAACATATTTTTTTTAAATCTGAAGGAAATTCAGAAAACAAGAATCGGATGGTCAATATGATCGTGGTCAGTGACTCAATGATTTCTCATACTGTCAGTAAATGAAATTTTTATGATGTTATATTGTTATTTCAACTGATTTAGTTTCTTTCTCCAGACAACTCCCCAGATACGTTTGAGACACCTGATGCCTCTACCAGGGCTCCCTCCCCATCTCAGAAGCAGCCCGCTGACCTTGGCACTGATGAGCAGCCAGAGTTGCAGAATGATGCTGACAATGGTAGGTGTTACCCTGGGTGGTGATGAGGATGGACGTGTGTCTGCAGTTGGTTTTAACAGTCCATGGTTTTATGTAACACAGGAATTTGTGCCCAATACCCACAAATGTAGATAATGGATGCAGAAAAAACAAATACTGCATCATGATAGAGGTACAGTAACATCCATTGTGCCTACAGCTGATATGAGTGAGTGAGTGAGGATGGTTTTATGCCACTTTCTAGCAATATTCCAGCAAAATCATGGCGGGGACACCAGAAATGGGCTTCACACATTGTACCCATGTGGGGAATCGAACCGGGGTCTTCAGCGTGACGAGCAAACGCTTTAACCATTACGCTACCCCACCGTCCTCACAAATCAGAATTATTTCTTGTAGAACTTTGGGTCCCTATCAATTTAAGGAAATGTCTGAAAAAGGGTAAGTTCTGGCAGTGCTTGGGTTTGCCAAAATGCACTGGAGTATTAGTGAGTGAATGAGTTTAGTTTTACGCCGCATTTAGCAATATTCCAGCTATATGGCGACGGTCTGTAAATAATGTGGGGAATCGAAACCAAGTTTTTCGACGTGACGAGTGAACACTCCACAGCTGATAAGAACACTTACAGTGTTGGTTATTTCATCCATCAATCATGACCTCATAAAACTGTATGAGCTGACAAGTCATTATTATATCCCTTAATGCTGAGCACAATTATACATATCCACACCTGTGATGGAAGGATTCGCTAAAGTAGTTAATGAGACCAGCATAACCTTTTCTGCTTGGAACCTGACATGTGTTATCAACCAGAATACTGTTTAAAGCAATATTAAACCAAATTCAATTTCTCATCCTATAATGAGTGTTTTACTGGACAATACTATGTGGCGTGTTTTGTATTTAACAGTAGCAATTCATTAAAGATATCCAATTGTCAATGTCAACATCAAACTTTTAGCTTTGACAAACGTTGAAACATAATCGGGTCGAATCCAGATTCAAACTCAAATGCTGGTGTGCCCGAGGGACACACTCTGCACAGTGAATTGCATCACTTTTGACAACTGGGCCATCCGTGCCTCTCGTACTGTGAAACCCATGACCTCAATGACCTTACAATGGTATTGTTCGGCTCTAATCCAGATTTATATATTGACAGAACACACATGTTCTTGTATGACTCGTTAGCTGTTTATGTTTTTAAGCAGATCAGTGATTGGTGAGGTGTAGTGAGTTGCTGTTAAACGTTGCATTAAATGTTATTGTCATCGTATAGCACCTTGCATGCACGTTAGGGAGTGATGTTGTATGAATGGTTATCTTACCGACGTCTGGTAAGCAGCCTATGCACATGCGCCGAGTGGAGGCGGGTGTGATTGGATGACTGAGTGGGAGTTGGACGTGATGTGCTGGAGTATATTATAATGCTCGCAACATGACCAGAGAGTTTTTGTCTATGACTATGCTGTCAACACGTGGAATAAAGGTGTAAACCTAAACTCTGCCTTGATTCAGTGATAGTCATTATTAGGGGTGACTATTGAGGGGATAGTTTTTCCTTTCTACCATCAATTAATTGCTATCGAAGACTCAACAATTGCAATCCGTCGATAGTTTGATTTATCGTTTCAACCCTTGTCATTATACCAACTTGGACTAATGCCTGTTTGATGTTAATACTGCCCACCTATGGCACAGTATACTGAAACCCAAGCACACCCACACCTGTTCTATCTTTATTATGGCAAGAGCTCTTTAGAGAAACAACACTCTCTTAATTATGCTTATTGGTTACGTTCTTGGTTAGAGGTGCAAATGCTTGCAACCATATTATCTGGAGGAATTCTCTCTCAGGTGAAATTTCTCTCTATATAGCCGCTTGGCATATTCAAAATAACTTTCAGCCAATGATACTTAGTCGCTTTGTTGTTAAATAGTAGTAGTTTGTCAATTCCAAATGACCATTGAACATAACTGCACAAATTATGAGCCACGTGATCATGTGGGTAATCCAAAATAATTGTTCCGCTTTAATGCGGGAATCGCATAAATCTCTAATTTAAATACATTCTGTGTTTTTACTGATCAAAATGTTAACAAACTGAGAAACATTCAAATCAAAACAAATTTACGCATAATAGAGCACACTTGTACTGGTTCAGTGCATAATTTTGAATTGCAGAATTGGAAAATCCATTCCATTTTAGTAGCACCCATTAGGTTTCCTTAGATACGTAGTGCTCACATACATGAGTTACATTGCGCTCACATGTGTGACAAAGGATTTCCTCCATTTCGGCCTATAGAGGTGATTCATAGCGTTCGTGTATGTGAGCGCTATGTATCTTAGCTAAGACATGGGTAGACATGACAATGTCTTTTGATATGAAACGTCATATACTGGAGATGAGAGTACCGTATTTGCGATGCGAGTACCGATCTCTAATGGAAACAACTCTCTAATAGATGGAGGTATGGTCGTCGTGATGCTCTTGAAATCAGCTTCTCACCCCCCAAATCATCTCACGTCCGTCACTAAATTTCTTAACTTACTCTGGTGCCTTTTTAAAAGGCTTTTCGTGTTGGTAATATCTTCTATACTTAACACGACTTTCAGGGATGAATTTGAAACATGTTCTTATGTTTAAGGGGTAATTGTGGTGCCGAGAGGATTAAGCATTTTCTCCTCATCCTGAACACACAGGTTTAATTTCTGACCTGGGTACAGTGTGTGAAGCCCATTTCTGGTATTTGTGATTGAATATATCTAAAAGTAGTGTAAAACCATACTCACTCACTCACTGGTATGTTTTGGGTGTTAATCATGTTTTTAATCATGATTATAATCATGATTATGATGTCATTTCTTATATGGGAGTGGAGCTGGGATTAGAGTGTGTGTAAGGGTAGGTGGGGTGGGGGTGGCATGGCTGGGGTAGAGGGGTCATGAACATATATCTCAATTATATTGGAATGGGAATGAAAATACGACTTCACCATGTTAATAACTTAGTTCTGATCTTTGAAAAATGAGGGTTATAAATTTGAACATTATTTACAGACTTGTCATTATTATTATGATTATGGGGAGTGAAGGGAGTTCATATGAAACCGTGACATATTTGGGGAAGGGGGGAGGCATGAAACAATATTACATATATCACCATGATAACTGTCAAAATATGATACAGACCTGAGACCAATCTCATTCAGTTCATAACCGCCATCTATTGCCTGTTTATATCTACATGCCGGTATCAATATTACTTGTAACATTATTTACCCGTGAAGATTTGGGCTAGCATTGGTCTTCAGTACCTCATGCTTGTCGTAAGAGGTGACAAATGGTATCAGATGGTCAGGCTTGCTGACTTGGTTGATACATGTCATCATATCCCATTTTCGAAGATAGACGCTATTGCTGTTGATCACTAGATTGTTGGGTACAGAACGCCGCCATATAGCTTGAATGTTGCTGATTGCAGCATTAAACACCAACCAACCAACCAAAGCTTGTCTGTACCCTGTGTATGAAATAAACCAAAAATCCAGCAAGACATCAGGATTTAACCAGACCAAATATGGTGAATTTACTCAGATGTATGGAACATCTAAAAAAAATTACCAGACCATCGGGCTGGCTAGCTGTAAATGTAGAAATCTAGACCGTCTTGGGCGGTTGGACGGGCCTCATTTCATACACTGCTATACCTACATACTAGTATTTGCAGCACAACACAATGTTACACAATGAAATATTGGCAATACAGACTCAGGAAGCTGTCTAAACCGGCACACACTGGGACTGAAGAAATAATCCGGTTTAGACAGCGTGCCGGATTGTAGAGCTGACACGGTTACCTCCGACTAGAACTGAACCAGTTTTGTCACTCTCATATACATTGTTGTATCATGTGGTTCTCTCAATTTCTCTCTCAACACGCTATTTACATGTACAAGTACACCCATACTGAACTAAGATTAAATTATCTTTGTCGGCAACCATGTAGTTTCAACACAGGATTAATTAGTGACAATACATATCCCTCCGACTCCTCGTCACACACCGGATTAGATAGCGCTGATTACTGTATAAACACATATTCGGGCGGCTCATTTCATGCCGAGATCCGGAATTGACAGCTGCCTGATTGCAGAGCTCTTAAATGAAGAAAAATGTACTAGCCACGAATGGGACTGAGATTTTATGCCGGTGTTGACAACTTGCCGGATTGGACAGCTGCCGGTTTTGACAGCTTCCACTGTATCTGGACATCTTGGGACTCAGGTTTCCTCTGTACATTGTTAACATGTTCATGGATGGTTTTCCATTTCTATTTCCAGAAAAGAAGAAAGAATTAAGCCTTGATCGATACCTGGCCAGGAACACCAGTGAAGACAATGCATCATTTGTGGAAATTCTTAAAGAAGGCGAACGTAAACACAGAGAGAAACATGCCTGGATGTATGACAAGGAGGAGAAACAGGAAATGGTGAATGTTTTGATATGCTTACTTTAGGCCAGACCAAGTTTATGTCTTGTTTTAGGGGCGGTGGGGTAGCCTAATGGTTAAAGCGCTGGCTCGTCACGCCGAAGACCCGGGTTCGAATCCCCATATGGGCACAATGTGTGAAGCCCATTTCTGGTGTCCTCGCCTTGATGTTGCTGGAATATTGCTAAAAGCGGCGTAAAACCAAACTCAGTCAGTCAGTTATGTCTTGTTTTACAGATTTTTTTGAAACCTTAAGGATTACGGAAAACCTAAAGGAAGGAGGGAAAAAAATATTTAGTAAATCACCAGTCAAAGTAATGTTCCTTTTAAATACAAAAAGTATCTCATCTCAAAAACAATATTTTATTAATCGTTAATCCTCGCAAATACACGAGGGCCTGTGATATACACTTCATAAATTGCCAGAGGGCTTGTTTCCACCACACCCCCGTTTTGCGCGGATATATCCTCATCCATTTGTGTCAAGATCTTTTAGTTGAGAGTCAAAATTGGGTTTCAATCGACTTGCAGAAATAACAATAAAGAATTGGTAGGTGTCATGAGTGGTACTTGATAAGCTAATTAGCCATGATTATGTTTACATCAAGTTTTAACCGATTGCATGCGATGGTAGCATAGCGATCGGCAAAGCAGGCGGGTGGGGTGCATCGAAGTGTCCGGCCTTGTCATAATGTATTGTACTATGAAGCATTCGAGTCGGGGGGTCATCTCAAATTTTTATATATTTTTTAAAAATCTTTAATCCTCGCAAAGACACGAGGGAATGTGGTGTATATGGGGCAAAAATCAATTTAATTTTTTTTTTGTAAGTTTACATTTTTGGCCAATAAAAAACATTAGGATATTTTTTTTTTGAGCGGAGAAAATTAAGTTTTATGGTTGTTTTCTTGTTCTTGAAAAAATACGACATGCGGATCCGTAAAACAAGAAATAAAATTGGTGTGGCCTTAATTCTAAATAACCAGAGGCAGACTAACTTATACTGATATACACAGAACACATTAAGAGTTCATGTAGTGAACAAATGATTATTACAGTTTATGATTACAGGAACACGAGCAGAAGCTAGCACTGCCCAGCATTGAGGAGCAGGCTATGATAGAACCTGGTACTGGGAAAGTGGACACCTGGAAGTATAAGCCCCAGAATGCTCTCATGTATGTTCCTGATGGTAAGTTCAGCCATATTTGTTTATATCTACTTAGGATGCAATATGATTGCTTGATTACATTATCTTTTACTCCAGGATTGTTATGATGTCATGGAATCAGATTTTGTTTAGTGATCTGTTGTAAGCTTGGGTTGATAGAGGACATTGATGGCCCAGTCATCTCAGACACAACAATTCACAGAGTTGTGGCCCTTGTGTACCACAAACCTGTATTGGTGGTTCGAATCCCAGTCCACATCGATTATATTTTTATGATGGTCAATACCATTCACCACTTGTATGTTTTTCCAAAGTGCTGCAGAAATATAGTCAAAAGCTTATGAACAAATGAAATATATGAAGCATATTACTAATATATATGATGTCTGTAATCATGAATTCCAAATTAATGTTGAAGGCCTGACAATTTGCAGCCTCATTTCTTTTTGTTTCAGGGGAATCATTGAGTGCCAAGGAACTAATTGAACTGCAGAAGCATAAACCAAGGGAGATAATTCATGAAAACACCCGCTTCCAGTTCAACCCACACAACATTGTGAAGAGCAAGCAACAGATGCAGGAGGCAGCATCATTCAAGGCACTGGCAAATCTGGGGAAAATCGGACATGACGGAAAGGAAATCTTACCTTCTATGTCGCCAAATGTGAATGGTTATGGGTTTATGGCGACCCCGTCACCAGCACCAGGAGTTGATGACTCGCCTATGATGACGTGGGGAGAGATTGAGAGTACTCCCTTCAGACTTGACGGGGGAGGGACCCCGCTCCCCTCTACCCCCGGGCCAGTGTTTAAGGTAGGTTGACAGGAAGAAGGATTTGAGACTACGTTTCTTGTGACATGGTGACCCAGTTATCAATCATGTTGAAATTAGGTCAGGTTTCCTCATATGGTAACAGAGATACCAACCCTCCCGAATTTATCAGAATCATCTCGGAAAATGCATGTTGATTCCGTCATTCCGACAAAGCCAAATTCATTCCGATTTTTTTCAAAATATAACAAAGATATAGATAGTCTTACTGGAGGGCTAGGATCATCTTTGACTATAGATAATGATAATTGAATAAATATAACACTTTATTTACAGAAGTTTTCAAATTATTTAAAATAGAAAGTAATCCGGAAGTTGTAGGCTGCCTGATAAATTCCCTGCACTGTTTATTTCATTCACTTAACATTCACAAACACTGCTGCTGAGTACGGCAAACCGGTTTAAGTGGTATAAGGATCGCTATGTGTAATGGCATTGAAAAGTTTTGTTCCTTGAGTGTAACAAACTTATAGAGATCCCTAATTTGTTGGGAAATTTCATGGAAACGATTCGGACTTAATCCCAAAAGGGAGGGGTGGGCTTCTTTTCCGGAGTATAACTCAAGAACCGTTCAATATTTTTCAACAAAACTTGGTAGATATATCAAACAGAACCTTAAGTGGTGCCTTTTGCTATTTGCAGATTTTTGGCATTTTTATTTTTCCCGGTTTCCATGGAAACGATTCGGACTTAGTCCCAAAAGGAGGGATGGGTTTCGTTTCCGGAGCACAACTCAAAAACTTCTTAATATTTTTCAGCAAAACTTGGCAGATATGTGAGGCAGATCTTGAAGTGGTGCCTTTTGCTATTTGCAGATATTTGTCATTTATTTTTTCCGTGATTTCCATGGAACGATTTGCACTTAGTCTAGAATAAAGCTGGACTTTAAGTAACTGTCAGATGATTTGTTCTTTCAAAGATGTGGGGGCCAGGGGATATGTCATCTTCTGATGACTCTTGTTTTTTTATTTTAGGGAGCTCAGAGTCCTAATTGCACCGATTTGGGGTTGGCATCTCTGTGGTACCTCTCTTTGAAAAGATCTTATAACAGCTGTAAAGCATGATCAACTTTGACATTCCAGTTTTAATGATGAATGTGTTGGTTTGTCAAACAATCAGATGTCACTTTATAACAAATCTGTGAGGAATTGAGTGAGTCAGAATTGTTCTTCAGCAACCCATTGTTTTGTAAGAGGTGACTAACAGGATCATGTGGTCGGGCTCTCTGACTTGGTTGACACATGTCATAGTATACCAGTTGCATAGATCGATGCTCTTGATGTTGATCACTAGAATGTCTGGTCCAAACTCGATTATTTACAACTGCTGCCAAATGGCTGAAATATTGCTGAGTTCAGCTTAAAACAACTAACAAACTACACAAAATGTTGTTCATGATTTTGAAAATGTCTTTCAACAGATTCCAGCAGTGCCTAAGAGGGATCAACTGGCATTAGAACTGGCGGAAAAGGCAAGCAAGGTTCATCGTGACAAGAAACAGAATGCAATCAAGCAGGTTACCAGAAATCTAGCAAGGTACGTTTTATTCACAGTGATATACGTTTTGTTTCCAGGTCAGATGTTGGCAATATCTGCTCTAAAATAACATAATAATTTGATGAATACAGTAGTTGAACTAGCATTGTGTGCAACTGCATATGTCATCTATCACTTGATTTGATAAGTTGCAGATAAGGCACTTTTAAAGGGGAGATAATTCACAAGAGTTATTTCCCTTGGATTGTTGATGGAGGGCAGTGATTATGGTTTAAATAGTTTTTTGGATGTTGTCAAAGGGAAGTTTTGTCACAGTTTTTGCTAATGTGAAATGTTTTTTTGTGATTGTTTTTTTCATCAACTTCTCAGAATTCACTTTTCCAGGGGTCAAAATAGACTGAATTTTAAATCACCTCCCTTGGTTGGTATCAAATCTTACGCATGCTCAGTAGAATGGACTTATAATCATGTTTTTGTCGGTTTAGTACCTCTGTGACACTTCTCTCTGTGGCCTATGAGATTTTAATTGATCTAGATGAAATTTCCCGCTGTGGCATATGGTCGTTTTGTGTGACCCTGAGTGGCACTTGTGTACTGTAGGCCATGACTGATAAGGTGTTAGGTCATTAACATGGTATTTGATTGACCTTGATTGGCAGATTCATGTCATTATATGAGAGGTTGTTACGAAAGTCATTAGAAATCCCAACTCCAGGTGAGAATGTAAGTCCAAAAGTCTCACATTTCGTCTGAAGAAGCTGGATATGTCTGTGGTAGGTGGAACCTTTCTTGTCAGGGAGCATACAGAATAGTTCAGGTATAGATCCATGAGGCATGTGTGAGTGGATTATATACAGCTGGTAAAACAGTCTTGGGTAAAACAGTTGAACCGCTACATAGTTTCTTGAGGTTTTCTACAGTTTTAAACACAATGATGCGACTGTCGCCAGAAACATCATCACATAGGATAAAGTCATCACCAGTCTTTGACGTGCGCCAATCACCTTGTAACTTGATATGATCAGTAGCGATTGGCAGGCAAGCAGAAGAGATTACCACAATACCGTCAGTAGCGATTTAACAATGAATTTATTATACCCCCGTTAACACCTAGTTAATTAAGCACTAATTAACTTGAGCCATTCACACCTCGTTAATTGAAACTGGTGACCTGTACCTCTGTGGCCCGTGGCCTCTACTCAATTTCCCTCTGTGACATATGACATCAGTGATGTGTGACAGAGACAGAGCCACAGAGGGAACTTACCCTTTTTGTCCAATGGCATGACACAACCTCATCATATAAATGAACGGAATCATAATATAGCATGTACAGTTTGGTCGACCCAAAGTATCCAAGTCCCACTCGATTCCCCAAATGGGTACAATGTGTGAAGCCCATTTCTAGTGTCTCCTGCCGTGATATTGCTGGAACATTTGCGAAAAGCAGCATAAAGCTTAGCTCACTCACTCACTCACTCCAAGTCCCACTGACTGACTGAGGGAAATAACAGATTAGAAAGTTCAACGAGAAAACAATATGACAACATGGTGGAAAAATGCGCACTCCATATGGCATACTCATGTGCTTAACTAAAAAAAAGCTAAGATGCTGAGACCACACATTTTCTTACTATGAACAATATCATTGCTATTGTTTCAGCCTGACAATGCTTGACTATATGTAACAGCAGCAATTACTTAAGAAACATATGTTACATTGGGGATTACACTTTCTTAGTAAAGTACAGATTCTAGTGCTTTTTTTGGGTTGAGTCCCATCCGGGATTTGAACCCACACATTCAGAATCAGGCACCTAATCACCAGCTCACAAACTCAGCCACCTAACCTGCTCAGCCTGTGGTTTGGCGACTGACTTTTCTTTTTATATATCGAGAGTGACACCGATAAACAGACTGATTGGGTGAAAATAGGTTTGAAATCATTTGAGTTGGTCAAATTCATTGCATTTTCCATTAAACAATTCATGGTCTGTATTACTGCTGTAATTTAAGTTTGCCTGAAAATTGAGGACTGTTTCGATCCCTGGATGATATGCTATACTACATAAGCCAACATTGGACTTCTGTCATCTTAGCTTTGTTTGCAAATTATTTTGCGCATGATGTAGGAAGTTGCTGGTGTATTTTTACACTGAATAAGAGGAAAATTAAAGGAAAACCAAGTTCTATGGATAGACTATCCTTCATGTTTACAACTTCAAAAAATTGCTCTCAAAGAAAAATGCAAAATATTCATCCCTGAACTGATTGCAACCTTACCAACTACTTAGTATTTGTATTTTATTTACAGGCAGTTTTGACAGTGTTTAATCAATCCATCGTATCCCACTTGCATTTATCAATGCTCATGCTGTTGATCACTGGATTGCCTGGTCCAAACTCGATTATTTACAGACCGCCGCCATATAGCTGGAATATTGTTGAGTGCGACAAGTAAAACTAAACTCACTCACTCACTCTACAATGCTCTACCAGAAGATGATTGAAACATGATTGAGAAGGATTTGTATTGTGCCATAATGCTGTGAATTTTTTTTTACAGGATAAAATAAACTAGAAATTCTGTAATAAAAGTTTATATGTATATATTTAAATGCATACAGAATTTAAATGAATGGAATCCCATGAATAATAAATGACTTGTGGATTTATTCCCAGCACATCAAGTCTCAAAAGAGGTCACTATCTTAGCTAAGAATCATGTTGTCAATGTAACTTGTAAGCGCATTGTGATAGATTTCTGAAATTGCACTTATGATTAACATTTGTAACAACTAGGACAATTTCGTGAATATCTGTTTACTGGACATTATGTAACAATTAGGAGGCAGATGCGCCAGATAGGAGACTGACATATCTTCACTGGGTGTGATATAACAATTATTGTGCTGATGTGCCAGATGGGGGACTGACGTATCTTTACTGGGTGTGATATAACAATTATTGTGCTGATGTGCCAAATAGGGGACTGACATATCTTTACTGGGTGTGATATAACAATTATTGTGCTTATGTGCCAAATAGGGGACTAACATCTTTACTGGTGTGATATAACAATTATTGTGTT
Organism: Haliotis rubra; assembly: GCF_003918875.1. Lineage (NCBI taxonomy): Eukaryota > Metazoa > Mollusca > Gastropoda > Lepetellida > Haliotidae > Haliotis > Haliotis rubra. Next base: position 823,827 of record NW_025764904.1, on the reverse strand, counting down.
GATGTGCCAAATAGGGGACTAACATATCTTTACTGGGTGTGATATAACAATTATTGTGTTGATGTGCCAAATGGGGGACTAACATATCTTTACTGGGTGTGATATAACAATTATTGTGCTGATGTGCCAAATAGGGGACTGACATATCTTTACTGGGTGTGATATAACAATTATTATGCTTATGTGCCAAATAGGGGACTAACATCTTTACTGGTGTGATATAACAATTATTGTGTTGATGTGCCAAATAGGGGACTAACATATCTTTACTGGGTGTGATATAACAATTATTGTGTTGATGTGCCAAATAGGGGACTAACATATCTTTACTGGGTGTGATATAACAATTATTGTGCTGATGTGCCAAATAGGGGACTAACATATCTTTACTGGGTGTGATATAACAATTATTGTGCTGATGTGCCAAATAAGGGACTGATATCTTTACTGGGTGTGATATAACAATTATTATACTGATGTGCCAAATAGGGGACTGACGTTTCTTTACTGGGTGTGATATAACAATTATTGTGCTGATGTGCCAAATAGGGGACTGACGTATCTTTACTGGGTGTGATATAACAATTATTGTGCTGATGTGCCAAATAGGGGACTGACGTATCTTTACTGGGTGTGATATAACAATTATTATGCTGATGTGCCAAATAGGGGACTGACGTATCTTTACTGGGTGTGATATAACAATTATTGTGCTTATGTGCCAAATAAGGGGACTAACATATCTTTACTGGGTGTGATATAACAATTATTGTGCTGATGTGCCAAATAGGGGACTGACATATCTTTACTGGGTGTGATATAACAATTATTGTGCTTATGTGCCAAATACGGGACTGACATATATTTACTGGGTGTGACATAACAATTATTGTGCTGATGTGCCAAATAGGGGACTGACAAATCTTTACTGGGTGTGATATAACAATTATTATGCTGATGTGCCAAATAGGGGACTGACATATCTTTGCTGGGTGTGATATAACAATTATTGTCCTGAAGTACCAAATAAGGGACTGACATCTTTACTGGGTGTGATATAACAATTATTGTGCTGATGTGCCAGATGGGGGACTGACATATATTTACTGGGTGTGATATAACAATTATTGTGCTATGTGCCAAATAGGGGACTGACATATCTTTACTAGGTGTGATAATACAATTATAATACTGCTGTGCCAAATAGGGGACTGACGTATCTTTACTGTGTGCGACATAACAATTATTGTGCTGATGTGCCCAAAAGGGGACTGACGTATCTTTACTGGGTGTGATACATGTATACCAATTATTGTGCTGATGTGCCAAATAGGGGACTGACATATCTTTACTAGAATTGACATTATTAGGGGTCTTCTGTGCAAAATATGGTTTGCCACGCAAAGTGGGTTCAGGGTACATAACCATGATCCTATCAACCAAATACAGTCTGATATGCAAATTGGGTGTGATGTACCGAAACAAGTCACTGATGTACCAGAAGGGTTGGTGTGCAAACTGGATCTGATATTGTGCAAAACCAGGGTTTGATTTCCAAGGTCTGATAATTAGGGTCTGATGTGCCAATTAGTAGCTGTTGTTCAGAGTGGGTTGAGTGTGCAAATCAGGGCCTAATGTGCCAAATAAGGGCTACTGTTCTCCAGGCATATAGTGTATTTGTATGTGACCTGGAGTTTGTGGTCATGGTCGTCATACAGCAACCAAGAATATAAGGCTCTTTCACATGTGTAGTTTCAAAAGGGAAAATACAGTCTCAATTCCTCCTACAAATACGAATATTGTAAGCTTCCAGTATACAAATCTTGAAGTTTGGAATAAAATTTTGGAATATGTGTTCAGTTCTGTTAACCTTTGATCAGTTCTGTAAACCTTTGATCCAGGTTACAATTGATTTTCAGTAACCCATGCTTGTCATAAGAGACGACTGTAACAATTATTGTGCTGATGTGCCAAATAGGGGACTGACAAATCTTTACTGGGTGTGATATAACAATTATTGTGCTGATGTGCCAAATAGGGGACTGACATATCTTTACTAGACTGGACATTATTAGGGGTCTTCTGTGCAAAATATGGTTTGCCGTGCAAAGTGGGTACAGGGTGCATAACCATGATCCTATCAACCAAATACAGTCTGATATGCAAATTGGGTGTGATGTACTGAAACAAGTCACTGATGTACCAGAAGGGTTGGTGTGCAAACTGGATCTGATATTGTGCAAAACCAGGGTTTGATTTCCAAGGTCTGATAATTAGGGTCTGATGTGCCAATTAGTAGCTGTTGTTCAGAGTGGGTTGAGTGTGCAAATCAGGGTCTAATGTGCCAAATAAGGGCTAGTTCTCCAGGCATATAGTGTATTTGTATGTGACCTGGAGTTTGTGGTCATGGTCGTCATACTGCAACCAAGAATATAAGGCTCTTTCACATGAGTAGTTTCAAAAGGGAAAATACAGTCTCAATTCCTCCTACAAATACGAATATTGTAAGCTTCCAGTATACAAATCTTAAATTTTGGAATAAAATTTTGGAATATCTGTGTTCTGTTCTGTTAACCTTTGATCCAGGTTACAATTGATTTTCAGTAACCCATGCTTGTCATAAGAGGCGACTAACAGGATTGGGTGGTCAGATTCGCTGATTTTGTTGACACATGTCATCGTATCCCAATTGTGTAGATCTATGCTCATGCTGTTGATCACTGGATTTCTGGATCAGACTCGATTATTTACAGACTGCCACCATATAATTGGAATATTGCTGAGTGCGGTATAAAACTAAACTCACTCACTCAATTCTGATATTCAAGCAAGGATTAATGATTGAAGTTGGCAGACATGTAGGCATACATTCAGATTACCTATTCAAAGTGAACCCTGTTTGAACGGGTTGAAGTTAAATGTCATTCCTTTTAATTTGCTACGAATTTAATGAAGAATGTTAAAAATATATGGAAACGTATCTTTATGTACAAGCAAACAGAGATAAGTTTCTTCATGAATGTCAAGTAACAAGATAACACGTAACCTTTCACTGTCACTTGGTCATGCTGTGTCACTAAGACATTGGTTGTGGCAAACTTTAAAGTACTTCCTTTCGTGATATAGTATTTCTGAAACAATTTATCATCCAAAGTGTCAACACAAATAGGCCTAACTGTCAAATGGGCATGGATTGTAAAACAGATTATGTGTAGGTTTTTGCAAGATCTGTGTCTCTCGCAGTTCTCTTCGTTGAGTTGGTAAAAACATGGTAAAACGTGAATCCAAGGACATGTGCACCAGTTTTCTCAACAATGATTGGTTACCAGTGGAATGAGATAGTAATATGAACTCAGACCTTCAAGTTTATAGCATGCAATGTGGTTGGTATGCCCCATGTAGCTGGAGAGACATATGACTACACCCTGATCAGTTGCAAGGGTAATCATGCATTATTTAGTGCTTTTCTATGTGATACCTTATTGTGCTTGCTAACACGTAAAATAATTTTGTTTTCCAGGAAAGTGAAATATAATATGTCTGATGTTTTATGCGGGGAAATTTCCACATTGTGTCACCATGAGTGGCGTGAGTGTGGTTTGACACCACTTAGCAATATTTCAGCTATATCACGGTGGGGGACACCACAAATGGGCTCCACACATTGTTCCCATGTGGGGAATCGAACCCGGTCTTCGGCGTGGCAAGTGAACTTTTTATCCACTAGGCGACCCCACCGCCCCTGTGCCACCATGACATATATTTCAGTTACATGTAATTTCATACTTTTCATTTGTATTTTCAGCCCATCTCCAAAGTTTGCGATGAGCACAACAGATCGTGTGAATTCCATGTCTCCTGCAGCTCAACTCTTAGTCAGCAAAAAGCTGGGGATCAAAACACATGCTGATAAAGCTCTTCGGGCCAGTTACAGCCCATCCCCCACACGGCAGTCAGGGGACAGGACACCTTTAAGTTTGACCCCAAGTGGTACACCAAAGTCAAGGTCAAATACACCAAGTACAGGGTCAAGGACACCTGGTAGTGACCGAAGGACGCCTAAGCGTGATGGAAGTGATATATCATCTCTCACGGACAATCTTTTACAATTGCCCAAGAGACCAAAGGCTCAGGATTTCTTTTGAAGCTTCAAAGGACATGGCAAAGGCTTAACTGTGATATGTATTGACTCTAAGTAATTGAGTGAGTGAGTTTTTCAGCAATATTCAGCAGTGGACTCCAAGTTGTGGCTTAATGTTTGTGTCCAATCTGAGAATGAAACTTGTGTATGTGTGATTGGGAGTGCCTAAACCATAACTGTACCAACATCTATTTAATGTTGACTGAAGGTGGTGATATGTTATTGACATTGCTGAAGTTTGACAAGAGGGATCTGGGATGCATTCTTGAAATTGAAGGGCATTTGACTAAGAGTAGTATTCAATTTAGAAGGAACAATATCTTCTAGTGTCATTTTGAAATGTTTGTTGTGCAGACTTATGAAATTTGTAGTTCATTCTTTATTTCAACATGTAAGGATAGGTGGCCCAGGTGGCAAAATTTGCTGTGCAGAGTAATGTCCCTTTGACATGCCAGGAACTTATCCTCATTGCAGAGATGCCAACCTTTAGAAATGTTATTGTAGTCGCTATGAATTTTAGCCTCAAACTACGATTGCACTAGAAATTGCAGAGATGGCAATTTTCCGCTGATCAGCGGATTTCCACAGATTTTATTTCAAATTGATCAATTTTTGTCGATTAAATACTATTTGCAACACGTTTGGGGTTGGCATCTCTGTCAGTGTCTAAAATTGCACCATTTCAGTTTTCTTTCGACTACAAGTTTAACTGAAATACTTTGCAAAGCAGCATAATTCATGTGGCATAATTTGGTGTGGTCCAGCAGATGATCATCAAAGACCTGCATCAATCTGGCCTTTCCTCAAACATGGGACCCGTGCAGATCCGGGGGTAGAATTGATCTTCAGCAACACATGCTTGTCGTAAGAGATGACTAACAGGATTGGGTGGTCAGGCTCGCCGACTTGGTTGACACATGTCATCGTATCCTGTTTAGATCGATGCTCATGCTGTTGATCACTTGATTTTCTGGTCCAGACCGGATTATGTACAGACCGTCGCCATATAGCTGGAATATTGCTGAGTGAGACATAAAACTAAACTCACTCACTCAAACATAGAGCCCGCTCACCATGGTGACTGACTGATGTACAGTTCAAAGAAGCATTTAAACAAAATTCACTCACTCAGTCAACCTGAATTTACTGAACTGAACATAATACCCATGGTAACATGAAATATACACTGGAAGATCTGGAACAGATCAGATCCCGAAAACGTGGGATGAAATCGGTTCCAGAAATAGTTGTTAATCTCCATGTTAACTTGATGTTTATGTGTAGGGAAAACGCAATCAAGGCACTACATCTACACAGCTGAAGAAAGGAATGTGCATTATGTTCCTGAAGAAAGGTTATCAACAAGATACTAATTTAATAAGATGACAATAGAAAGAGTGTCCAGCAGAATGGAACAACTGTTCTTGTGTTTGTAACTAGAGTTGCGGGTTCAGCGTAAAATGTTTGGTGAAGGAATGTCATGATTAACCAAAGGGTGATTGTAAACAAGAAACTTCTCGCGATGCTCTTTGGTTAGGTGGAGCAGGATGAAGGAGGGGAATCTGTTTGACTTGATTCGATTCCCACATGATTACAATGTATGAAGCCCATTTCTGGTGTTCCCTCCGTGTTATTGCTGGAATATTGCTGAAAGCGGCGTAAAACCATACTCAGTCAGTGTTTGAGTTGAATTGTAAAATCAGCAAAGATAAGTGAGAAATTGAATTAAAGTATGGTAATAGCTGTTTACGGTTGTTACTGTTTTATCTTGCATGTTCAGTTGACATGACCACTGGTCATGCTTCCCCGAGGGAATGTTATCTCGGGGGGGGGGTGGGGGTTGTTTCATATTAATGACAACAATTTTGGTGACCGCTTTGTTCAGGACACCCTTTGAACATCCTTTTTCCCCCAAGACTTCATTCTCTTTTTCCCTGGATTTTCAGAGACATTATTGATGAAATATCCCTTAAGCATGTTGAGGGTTTTCCTTGGAAAAAAACATTCCTGAGGTTCCATACATACAGGCTCGCTGACTTGGTTGACACATGTCATGGTATCCAAATTGCATAGATCGATGCTCATGTTGTTGAGCACTGGATTTTCTGGTCCAGACTCGATTATTTACCGACCACCATCATACAGCTGGAATATTGCTGAGTGCAGCCTCAAACATTAAACACACAAATCGGGTTTAACATGATGAGCCCAGTAAGCAGATATAATTAAACATCCATGTAATTCCGATTGTCATGAGGCTACAATTTAATCTGGTGATCAAGCTACGCAGGGTAACTATACTTAGTTCCAAAAGAAACGCGATATTCATGTTTGTTTTTGAAATTTCCATAATTGTCTTATCTACTTTACAGTCATAACGAATGTGCATGTTAAATGTTCTTTGAAACCAATTTTCGAAATTAAACTTCTGAAACAAAACTTTTAACGTCAGATTAGCCGTAACAATTGAATCTAATTATTGAACATTTTGATGGGAAAAAACAACAGAAACGCATCACATAAACGCATGCCCTGACGCGTTGTGCACGTGAATTTAATGATAGGACACTTTCTTCAAGAAAAACGAGAGAAAGAACCTTTTAAAAGATGCGACGGCAGTTTCTGTTGTGTTCTTTTTCTGAATGGTTCAGAGAACAATATGCCACGTCTGAGCAATGAAGCACGTCTACGTGCTCTTGGGATGATTGATGCTAGTTCCAGTGTTGTCAACGTTACACAACATATGGGAGTACATCGGACGGCAATTTACCGACTGGTTGAACGCCAAAATCAAACGAATTCGGTGAGAGATCGACCTAGAGATGGCAGGCCACGAGTGACGTCACGCAGGCAAGACCGTTACATCGTAACGTCACATCTTCGCAACCGTTTTCTTCCAGTTACTGTTACAGTCCGTCAGACAATTAGGATTCACAACAGACCAATTTCAGGAAACACTGTGCGTCGACATTTGAGAGCACACCGGCTAGACTGTAGGAGACCCTATGTTGGACCTATTTTGACGCCATGGAACCGTCGTCTGTGCTTAGCATGGGCTCGCCAACATCAGCATTGGAGATATGCACAGTGGCAGAACGTTGTTTTCTCAGACGAGTGTCGTTTTTGTGTCCACGTTGCAGATGGGAGAGTGAGAGGATGGCGTCGACGAAATTAACGTTTCAGAGACCCACGTGTTCTGGAAAGTGACCGCTGAGGTTGGCCATCCCTTATGATATAGGGTGGAATAAGCTGGGGAAGGCATGTACCACCTGTAATCTTCCAAAATAACGGTCAATGTCGTGGAAGGGGTGTAACTGCACGACGCTACATTGACGAATTCTTAAGGCCTGCTGTCGTCCCGTTCTTTAGACCCAGACCACAGTTGCAGTTCCAACACGATAATGCCCGCGCCCACACTGCCATTATCACAGGACAATTCCTGGCCAATCACCACATCCAGACAATGGTTTGGCCTCCTCTTCGTCCTGATTTGAATCCAGTGGAACATCTCTGGGGTTTGGGGTTTGGGGTTTCGGGGGCTTGTTGTGAGTTGGGTTTCACCTGAAAGGCCTATCAGTGAGCGAGTGAGTTTAGTTTTACGCCGCTTATAGCAATATTCCATCAATATCACGGCAGGGGACACCAGAAATTGGCTTCATACATTGTACCCATGTGGGGAATCGAACCTGGGTTTTCGGCGTCACGAGCGAACGCTCTAACCACTAGGCTACCTCACAGCCACGAGAGGCCAATGAAGCTGAGACTTTGCATTCATGATCTTATTTACTGAAACGTTTCTTTTTTCAAAATATTTTGGAATTTTCCATATGTGTAGTTCGTAGTCTGTCCGAACATCTTTCTGACATTGATTCGACCTTTACAGGTTCACAGCATAATATAGGGCGTCCCCAATGTGTGAATGATGTCATGAGCAGTAACATATGTATTATGTATGATTGTGATTAGTAATTTACCACTTTTTGTCTTTCTTGGCTTGGTCACCCTCCGCCCTTCCCACCCACCCAACCCCACCATTGTCTTGCTAATTAACATGGTCTGGTGATCCTCTTACTTCTTACATAAACAACTTGCCCGACTGGCAAAAGAGGAACTCCCCGTAACATTCACAGTGGGTGTGAAAAAACAAGATAAGTGAACAGTTATGACAACAAAAAGATTCAGTTCTGTTAAAGTCATGCCTTAGCATATCAATTGTAAATGATGTTACAAACACATTTCTTCTTTTTGTTGGATTGTTTTTGCACCAGTATTACTTCAACAGGACATAGATGTTTGACACATAAAGTGAGGCAAGCTTTATACATGTTAACACGGTGGGTGTGATAAAGCATGGAAATTCAGGAATAGGGACGGCAAGAAGATTAAGTTCTGTTGGACACAGGGATATTTGCACTTTGTTGTAAATGATGGTACGAACTTATTTCTTTTATTTCTGCTGGACTTGTTTGCATCAGTTTTACTTAACATGATATAAATGTTTGACAAGTAAATGGAGGCGAGCTTCAGAGCCTTGGTCCTGTTTGCATACATTAACCTGATATGTCCTTACAGTCATGTTGTATAATAGACCTCCGACCTTGACCTTGATCAGGACCTTGACCTTATAGGAAGGTCACGATCGAAGCAAAGTTTCCTGAACTTCCTTTTAACTACCTTGCATTTGTATATTCACATTACATACTGAGTGACCTTGCTATCTAGGTTAAGATTAAATTTAAAATGAAAAATGACGAAACGGACAATCAGTTACCAAATCAAAACCCCAACCCCCCCACCGCCACCCCCGCTCCCCCTTCAACCTCTTCCTCAGTTTCCCCTGTTATGCCTCAGACATCAACGTCAACACTTTCGTGAGATATATAACATTCACAGGGATGCATTACAAGCAATTGAGTTACCTTTAACATTTGCCGTGTTCTATACCACGCCAGACAGCCCTGTTAATGTAATTATACATCGATTGGCAACTGATCCTTTGACATACGAAGTGTACATTATATGTACGTCGCTGTGTAGATGTATCTTCCGCATTCTTATGAAATATACATAGGTGTCACTTCCGTGGTTGGTACTATCACAAACACATCGTCGTTAGACCAGCGTGATAACTCCTGTTCTTAAAATATAGATGACTTTCACGTTAATGGCTTCAACTCAGTGTCGGAAGTTAATGAAACTGTCTAGACACCTCAGGCAATTAAGGAAAAGGTGAGGGGTCTTTGAAGAGATTGTAGTTTTTCTTGTCTTAAAACGATAAGGGCATGGAGTGAAATGTCGACGGAAATACCTATGTAATTTCTGGAGGTTTGTGTATCTGTACAAAGATAATTGAAACGGATATCTAGTATGTATTTCAGTGGCATTTGACATATAAGATGTCTTTAACATTTTGTGTATTTGAGGCCAGCAATTTGTGTATTTGTACAAAGGCGTCATAGTAGAAACGTTAGTCGAGGTATATATCTGTGTATTTCATTTGTAATTTACATAAGGGATGTCGATTAATATGTTTAGTCTGTCTAGACTTATACAAAGTCATTGAAAGTCCATCAGGACTATTGTAATAATTGTTTACACTCCCAAGTAGTCTGTGTCGTTGTTTTACATATACATTTTGCTTGAGGCAAACTGAAAGAAACAATGTTAAGCAGAATACTACCAGCAGTATGTGCATGCTCTTATTTGTCATCGTGGATTTCAGCATCTTAACCCAATAATCGTATTTTTAAGGTGAGGTGAGGTGAAATTGGGTTTTACGTCGTGCTTGAGAATATTTCGCTCATATGACGACGTGCATGCGTGTGTATGTGTATGTACGGCTGCTTGTACTAGCCCAGACTTAAGCTGGTTTTATAGTGCTAGCCCACTGAGATACCATGCCGCAGTGAAGCATGAATACCCCACTCTGACACATTATACTGACTCCAAGCTGACCAGTCCTTTTTGTACCCATTAATGCCGAGCGCCAGGCAGGGACCAACAAGTACCATATTTTAACGTCTTTTGGTTTGACGCGGTCGGGGATCGAACCTGTGACCTTCCGCTCTCCGGGCGGACGCTCTAACCACTACACCACGGAGGCGGTCCGTATTTTTAAGTTGTACCGCGAATGATAGTAATAATAATGCTAATTTTTGCGCCTAGAATCCAACACGATGCTGCTCTCTGGCGTTACATTATTACCCTGACGGAATTGTACTTTCAAGGCAGCTACTAAACGATTCGCGCGACCGTATAGGTCCGTACATCCGCTTCTCAGGCATCCATTTTGAACAGCTGGGTGGACTGAGTGCAGTATGGATGAAGTGCCTTGCCCAGGGACACAACACAGTATGAGACCCAGGTCACACATTTTGGTGTGTCCACCGGGATTCGAACCCGGGCCTTCGGCGTGAGAGGCCGGCATGCTAACCACTACACTACTGTGCTCCACAGGACCGAGTAGACTGGAGTAGATCGATTTCAGCCTCTTTAGGGACTGTTCACTTTGTATGGCCCGGGGGGTTGATGATGATTTTTATGTAGAAGCTTGTTGTACAATGTGAATTACCTTCCACACACACACACACACACACACACACACACACACACACACACACACACACACACACACATCCACAATATTGATCACACACCCATGCTTGTCTAAGAGGCGACTAACGAGATCGGGTCTCGCTCTCACATATCAAAGGTTCCCACTGCACACATGCTCATGTTGATAGATGCCACTGGATTGTCAGAGAGACATCTATTTACAGACCGCCGCCATATACACACACACAGTAAACCCTAAACTCCTTATATTTGTTATGTATAAAATATTTACATACAAAATTGACAACCACCTCTTTGCAGTGTTAAAGCCCTAAATAAAGCAAGTCTAGATTTCCTCAGGTTCTTAATCTCTGGTCTCCCTGGGGCTCCTTTTCAATTTAAATGGGTTTGTTTGCTACTATCAATATATATAGAGAGACTAAGCATTAGTCTAAATAACGACGTTAAGTCAAGTACAGTGTTGTCTACCGCAACATCACCATGGGACGTCATGAAAGTGATCTGCAGTTGTACGTTATTTCAACGTACGCCAGAGCACCAAATCGAGTTTATAGGGGCCCAATTTGTAGAAGAGTAAGAGTAACCGCCCTTGCACACGATTCTTACATCCGGGTCTTTCATCCACGTGTACGATAGACTACTGTCAGCGAGAAAGGACCTAGATCGATGTTCACGCTGTTGATCACTGGATTGTCTGGTACAGACTTGATTATTTACAGACCGCCGCCATATACCTGGAATATTGTTGAGTGCGGCGTTAAACAACAAAACAACCAACCAACCAACAAAAAACCCAGCTACACGTATGTGTCTGTACTGCGCATAACATTGTGATTGGTTACCACAGAAACGACTGAATAATTGATATATGTGACGCTTTCTAAGTGTGAGTATGATTTTACGCCGCTTAAAACAAACAAACAAACAAACAAACAAACAAGCCCTGTCATTTGGATAATACTTTTACAATACCATAACTCCTTTTGAGAATACAACCACTAACAACCTGAGATGTTGTTTTTATCTACCAAATATGAAATAATATTTATTATATCACATATATCATCACACATATCACATCACATAACATATTAACCAGATATTTTCAAAGCGTTAATTTTCCTTACAAAATCAATAATGAAATAAAAACCAGAACTATTACAAAGATCCTTCACAGATTAAGCTTTCAAATAGATACCCCACGCCACAGATAGGCTATACAGTCACACAGGTTATGTTTCCCCACCCCACGTCACAGATAGGCTATACAATCACACAGGTTATGTTTCCCCACCCCACGTCACAGATAGGCTATACAATCACACAGGTTATGTTTCCCCACCCCACGTCACAGATAGGCTATACAATCAAACAGGTTATGTTTCCCCACCCCACGTCACAGATAGGCTATACAATCACACAGGTTATGTTTCCCCACCCCACGTCACAGATAGGCTATACAATCACACAGGTTATGTTTCCCCACCCCACGTCACAGATAGGCTATACAATCACACAGGTTATGTTTCCCCACCCCACGTCACAGATAGGCTATACAATCACACAGGTTATGTTTCCCCACCCCACGTCACAGATAGGCTATACAATCAAGCAGGTTATGTTTCCCCACCCCACGTCACAGATAGGCTATACAATCACACAGGTTATGTTTCCCCACCCCACGTCACAGATAGGCTATACAATCACACAGGTTATGTTTCCCTATACCCACGTCACAGATAGGCTATACAATCACACAGGTTATGTTTCCCCACCCCACGTCACAGATAGGCTATACAATCACACAGGTTATGTTTCCCCACCCCACGTCACAGATAGGCTATACAATCACACAGGTTATGTTTCCCCACCCCACGTCACAGATAGGCTATACAATGTTTCCCCACCCCACGTCACAGATAGGCTATTATGTTTCCCCACCCCACGTCACAGATAGGCTATACAATCACACAGGTTATGTTTCCCCACCCCACGTCACAGATAGGCTATACAATCACACAGGTTATGTTTCCCCACCCCACGTCACAGATAGGCTATACAATCACACAGGTTATGTTTCCCCACCCCACGTCACAGATAGGCTATACAATCACACAGGTTATGTTTCCCCACCCCACGTCACAGATAGGCTATACAATCACACAGGTTATGTTTCCCCACCCCACGTCACAGATAGGCTATACAATCACACAGGTTATGTTTCCCCACCCCACGTCACAGATAGGCTATACAATCAGATGTTTCCCCACCCCACGTCACAGATAGGGCTATACAATCACACAGGTTATGTTTCCCCACCCCACGTCACAGATAGGCTATACAATCACACAGGTTATGTTTCCCCACCCCACGTCACAGATAGGCTATACAATCACACAGGTTATGTTTCCCCACCCCACGTCACAGATAGGCTATACTATCAAGCAGGTTATGTTTCCCCGTGATTCTGTCATCACGAGGAATGCAGGATGAAGGATTTCTCAACTTTCAACACCTATTCATGTGTATAGCTCTTCAAATCTGGACTGACAGCAAAAGTGATAGTTGGTGTATTTTCTAGTATTTTCTTTCCTACTGGGGTGTTTTCTTTAGATCCTCGATGTAGCATCTAATGGAGGTTTCTAAGTCAGCCCTTTTGTTACCAGTGATTCCAACATGGCTGGGTAACCAGCAGAATACCATATCGTATTGGGGAGTAGTAAGATCATTACATAATTCAATAGTTTCAGTCAGCCCTTTTGTTACCAGTGATTCCAACATGGCTGGGTAACCAGCAGAATACCATATCGTATTGGGGAGTAGTAAGATCATTACATAATTCAATAGTTTCAGTCAGCCCTTTTGTTACCAGTGATTCCAACATGGCTGGGTAACCAGCAGAATACCATATCGTATTGGGGAGTAGTAAGATCATTACATAATTCAATAGTTTCAGTCAGCCCTTTTGTTACCAGTGATTCCAACATGGCTGGGTAACCAGCAGAATACCATATCGTATTGGGGAGTAGTAAGATCATTACATAATTCAATAGTTTCAGTCAGCCCTTTTGTTACCAGTGATTCCAACATGGCTGGGTAACCAGCAGAATGCCATATCGTATTGGGAAGTAGTAAGATCAATAGTCTAAAATGAAGTGGATGTGATATATGACATCTTCTTAAAAAAGGCACGGAAGAGAATCGGAAAATTACGAACTAATATTTTGACTGGTTATTGAGCCGTCAAAATGGTATACCTTTGCTGTGAAACTGGCGCTGAATCGAATGATAGTGGCACCTTCCTTGGATCCATCAGTAAAGATAGGTTTTTAAGTATAAGTGTTTTGATGCATCAGAGTTTCGCTGGTATTATGTACCAGCGAAACTCTGATGCATCAAAACACTGATGGTGGTTGGTTAGTTTAAGAAATATTTCCTTCGTTTAAATAATATTAAGTATACCTTTGGCTTTACTAACTTAAAGGTTTAATAAAGAAGGTTCGAAACAGTCATGCACATGATTGGATTTAGGAGAACATAATTTAGAAATGTACTGTATTGATAATTCAATTAGACGAAGTTGTAAGAACGGTTCCTTATCTCGCTCTCGCGAGAGAGAGAGAGAAACTAAACAAAAAATAAGTTTGAAAGGGATTCCAAAGTACTCATTAAGGTGATGATCTGAAGGCAAAGCCTCAGAACTTGAATGATAAATAGAATCTGATAATTTAAAATTGCCGTAACAATCTCCACCATATATGATCCCTCTCCTGACCCTTCCTATTTTGAGTGGATAAAACGTTTTTTGACATATGAAGTGTCTTCAGGCATTTATTTTCTAAATATTGTATATTATATGGCCGAAAGGTCAAATATCATACCTCTGAATTTGTCCTCTTTGACACCTTTAATGGAACTGCCATCTAATTCTAAATATAATTTAGTCACGATATGGCTGAAATATTGCCGATGTGACTTTAAATCTTAACTCACTCACTCACTCTAAATATTCAGTCCCGACTTTGTGAGGCTCATGTATTCTGCAAACAGGAATACCACTAAATTATAAGGAAATTTATTTAAATATATTTGCAGCTGCTGTTTGCGTGCATGTAGTTATCTCAGTCCTGTGAAGATCCGGGTCAGAATTCATCTTCAGCTACCAATGTTTGTCAGATGTGACTAACGGGATCGGGTGGTCAGGCTCGCTGACTTGCTTGACACATGTCATCGTGTCCCTATTGCGTAGATGGATGTTCATTCTGTTGATCACTGGATTGTCTGGTCCAGACTCGATTATTTTCAGACAGCTGCCATATCGCTGAAATATTGCTGGGAGCGGCGTTAAAGAACAAACAAACAAATAAACAAAAGTAATCAAGTAAATAGAGATTATTAACCTCGTGTGTTTCCGTATCCCTAATGCATTAATGGGACAAATGCATTATGCGAGCCTTTGGCGAGCATAATACAGAATTTTTATTCCTAATATATGATAATAATGATACGGAAACACACGAGGTTAATGGTCTCTTTATCATATAATACCATTCTTAAAATTACTCTAAAAATAGAAGCAAACCGTACATGAATTTATATGAAGAGAATCGAGCATGCGCGTAAGAATACTTAGCGGTACACCAAGGTGAAGGTCGTTCATGACGGCACCATATGGTTGTGACTAAAGTAAGGCCAGAAATGCTTGGAAAATGCTTTTGGGCAATTATTTGATAATGGTTGATATTTCTGATTCAGATTTGCCCTCTCCTACCCAGGGTTCCATGCGGCATGCCAGCATAGTACCTCATTCGTCACCACTCGCCCCTTTCCGTAACCTCCAAGAAGACTGGCCCCCCTCTCGATGCTTGGTATGTGCGAAAATACGACAAACCAATCAGAACGCGCGTAAATGACTGCGGTGCTTTGGTAAACATAATCCCGAGTACTTAAATCGTTTATGGCATTATGTCATTGTTTAAAAAATCATGAAAAATATATATCGTCATATTGAAAGTACAAAGAACTTAGCTAACATGATTTTGCTGCCCGGTATGAAGATTTCGATAAGAATCATGCGATTGACGGTGAGAGATTCAAATACACGCACGTGCGCTTGTTGACATTACGGCTCTCATGTTTCCAACTGAGGGTATTTCTGACGATCTTGCGGGCTTGCTATGGAGATTGTACGTGCGCTTCCAACAATTTTAGGAAATGTAATGATAAACCGCTACGAGTTTCAAAACAATAATATTAGACATATATCTGCATGTAACTAATGAACTTTAATCTTTAACATTGGGCATATATTTCACATCTTTGGGAATATTTTAGTCTGACTCTTTTTTGGGGGGTCATTCATATATTTTTCAGCGAATTTATTCAAAATTCCACTTGGGGTATGACAGCAAGGTTACACGAATGTTCAGTTCGAGAAATATTTTAAAGCCATTTTTGAGTTTCTGTTTTGGGATTTAATGTAGCTTTAATAAATGTTATATACATATTTAATAAAACAAATCCCATTTGTGATTATCAAACCCTATTTAGAAATATAATTGGAAATATAAGGTGAACATCTGGTAATAATTACGTCAGTATAAGTCTGTAACAAATAAGTTTTTCTCCTTCTTTTAGTTGTATCAAAAAGGTTTAATCCTTTAAAAACATTAACAGCAATACAATGTATGATTACTTCGGTGATATTAAGTACCATTGGAATCAAACAAGAATAGAGTTATCGTTCCTGTTTAAAGTAGTTCTGATGTTCATGCGCCAATATGAAATCCTTCCAGAGGGGCACGAGTCGCTATTCGGCTTGTCCCGGAATAACACGAGTTGTGGAAGAATATAAATGTAACATTGTAAAACATTGTGAAGAGCGCACCGAAAAGCTTGCGTAAGGCCGGTCTCTTCTTATTATAAATATATGCACGTTTGTTTACAACCAAGAGAAAAGTCCGGTCACGTGATATGCAAATTAGCCTGTGGCAGTGATGTTATGCTTAGTCATCACTGCGCCGGAGTGTGCCATGTTTGTTTACAAACAATGTAAACTCGCGACGACGTCATCAATGAAATGTTTAAACGTTTTAGGATTCGCATGGCTCGTATGGAGTTTTGTGAAATTAGTTCGTGGATTGACCTAATTTGCACAGTTATCAGATTTGGATACCAAGTTTATCAGATTGCTTTATTGCACCGATAACACCCTCTATTAGATGATAATCCGTTGTATGCATGTTTTACCACGAAAAGAAGCATAATAATCGTCCAGAAAAAGCGATCAATCAAGTGAATCGTTTAAAACTTTCCATAAACTTTTAGTTTTGATGCCGAATAATGTGACAGACAAAATACTTCATCATAGGACAACCTGATCCTGATTTTAATTATCAGACAGGGCAGAACCCACGCTGACTTGAACTTGCCTGTCATTTGGATATAGATTGAGGAAAACCTTTTCGTAATCCAAACTCGTGTAAATCTTTAAAATTCCGTATGTAGTCAAACACTTTCTTTATAGATCGATATAGATTGACACTGTATGTTGTATATTGATGTAGCAAATTTAGTGATGGAGTTTAGTTGTACACCGCACAGAGCAATATTCTAGCTATATGGCGGCGGTCTGTAAATAATCGCCGGGAGTATGGACCAGACAATCCAGTGACCAACAGCATGAGCATCGATCTGCGCAATTGGGAACCGATGACGTGTGTCAACCAAGTCAGCGAGCCTGACCACCCAATCCCGTTAGTCGCCTCTTACGACAAGCATGGGTTACTGAAGACACAATTCTAACCCGGACCTTCACGAGTCTGTAGCATGTGACTAATGATTCTTAAATTACTAAATGCTTTTTGGGAAACCCATCGTAATCTGTTGTTAAGTTATTAGCTTTCAAGTTTCTAACAATCTTCCAAACTAGTCGATTATCACGTGTTCCCTGGTTTTGCAGCGTGTTAATAAAATTGGTCGATAATTTGAATTATCGAAATGATCACGTCCAGGTTTAGGTATTGGCACAATTACAGCATCGATCAGGCCTTAAAGAAGGCGATTTCCTTGACGTCAGTATTTCTCGACAGTGTGTATAATAGATATATAATCCAATCACGTGACAGGATCTATTTCTCGACCGTAGGTGTCGTGTTTCATGCTTGTCGTAAGAGGCGCCATCAGGACCAGCTACAGGTGGTTAGGCTCGCTGACTTGGTTGACACATGTCAGCGTATCCTAAAATGCGAAGATCGTTGCTCATGATGTCAATCACTGGATTATTTACAGACCGACGTCATATAGATGTAATATTGCTGAGTGCGACGTTAAACAACAAACAAACAAAGGCGTTGTGTTTACGACGAAAATAAAATCGATTTATTTGTTTTTGAAATTCCCCGTAGAAAATATTCCATACTTCGAAACAGTCTTCTGTAGTTTTCACAAAGACATTATCAGAATAATTATAAAAACTTACATTTATGGTAATTGGTTTAAATTGAGAATCGTGATTTTCCACGTGTCTAATAGCCCATTAGTGTAGGAATTTCAGAGATTAATTTCGTTATGACGTCTGTCGTGTCACCTCTGTTATTTAGGTTTGACATTTATTTTTAGAAGTGTTTTAATAATCAGACTGTATCTGTTCATATCGCGTTTCGAGTCACTTCCTAATGGCCAACGTTTAAGATGTACAACAACAATCTATTTTGATTCGTACCATATGTGACCGCCTCTGTGGTGTAGTGGTTAGAGCGTCCGCCCGGAGAGCGGAAGGTCGCGGGTTCGATCCCCATACCAAAATACGTTAAAATATGGTACTTGTTGGTCCGAGTGTCTGAGTGGGGTAATAATGCTTCACTGCGTCATGGTATCTCAGTGGGCTACCACAATAAACCAGGTTAAGTCTGGGCTAGTACAAGCAGCCGCACATTCACATACACACACATGCACGTCGTCATATGAGCGAAATATTCTTAAGTACGACGTTAAACCCCATTTCACCTCACCCCACCTCGTACCATATGCTCCCGTGTGTTGTTTCAGTGAACACTTTCCTTGCCTTTTCGTGAGTTTGTGACGGTGATTTTAATTATGGAATAAACGTGGTTGCTTTTATGATTGCCATGAAATATGGTTCTGCGAAATATCAGATGCGTCGTAGGACATCCAAAGAGTTTGGTATGATAAATAGAAAGAATTGTGTATAGAGTTAAATATGACGTGGCGTGGTGACGTCACACAAAACATTATGACGTAGCCATGTAATATAATACGTGTGACTTGTATAGGTTTCTGTCACTCACAAGATGAAGATACAGCTAGGTTGGTTGGTTGTGGTTTAACGCCGCACTCAGCAATATTCCAGCTATATGGCGGCGGTCTGTAAATAATCGAGTCTGGACCAGACAATCCATAGATCAACAGCATGAGCATCAATCTACGCAATTGTGATACGATGACATGTGTCAACCACGCCTGACCACCCGATCCCGTTAGTCACCTCTTACGACAACTATGGGTTGCTGAAGACCAATTCTAACCCGGATCTCCAAGGGTGGAAGAGACACTTGGTGAGATACCTCGTTTGTCCCAAACGTGTGTGGTATAAACTCGATCTGGTGTTAGTCTTTGGATTGGATGACCGTGACCTCGCTAAGCTCACAACTAAGGCCGATGGGACTTTTACTCAAAACTAACGGGGCGTTTTCGCGATTAACACTTTATTCAATCAAAAGATCCATTCTAACCTGGTGTCACTTTCTAAACTATACTCTTACAAAAAGTTAAGCAGCACAAATTCTTAGTCTCATTACATTTTCATTTATAGAAATTGCAAATCATGGAATGGTGCAATAGAAAGGTGAAACATATGTACACACGATTATCAAAATGAAATGAAATGGTATTGAGCAATAATAGACTTACAAATCATCAAAAGCATGTACCCGAGAAACAGTCGTGCAAAATGTGCTGCATTGATGGAGCAAATGTTAACATTGAGGTTAGAGTCAGTTTTGGACAGTGAAGCAGTATTCAGTAACGCGTATGACCTCCATGAGCACAAATGCAAGCTTCTACACGCCTTTGACCAAATGAGCCTTTAAAGTTGTTGTTGTGGCTATGTTCTGCCATTCTCTCTGTAACGCCTGCTCAAGGTCATCTAGAATCTGGGGCGAACATGGAGACCGTAAATACGACTTCTAATAATGTCCCAAGCATGTTCAAGGGGATTAAGATCAAGTGACCTTGCAGGCCAGTCCATATGTGTGATGTTGTTGATCTAAACAACATCGTTAACAACTTTTTCTCAGGCATTATCATCCATGGACGGGCATTATAATCCATAAAAATGGAGTTAGGACCCGCTTGTTGTACCAGAGGAATGATTACAGGTAGGTTTACACCGATCAGGGTGCATGTGTGAAGAGTGGAGCACATTCATGCCACACATTTTGCATGTTGTTTCTGAGGGTGGTTGTGTTCGGGTGATGTTGTCAATGTTATCAGATAAACCAATTTGACAGTCACTAAAGTTTATGTATTCTTTGAATATTTACCTTTCAGTAACATGTCGCAAAAAACGCTATTGACACTGATAGAGATATTACAATGCACATACTTGTTGCTTAATTTTTTTACGAGGAGTATAGTAGGGAGAGGGTGTAAATCCAGCTACTACATCAAGGAATCTGGAGCATGGCGATTGATCGAGCGACTGACTGCATGTCCGAGATCCGAAGAGCTGCACTGTTCGACTTTTTGAGTTTTCTTACAGTTGGGCTGCGTACTGACTGACTGACTAAGTTTAGTTTTACGCCGCTTTTAGCAATATTCCAGCAACATCACGGCGGGGGACACCAGAAATGAGCTTCACACATTGTACCCATGTGGGGATTCGAACCCGGGTCTTCAGCGTGACGAGCCAACGCTTCAACCATTAGGCTACCCCACCGCCCGGGCTGCGTACTAACACCTGTACATGCTTGGGTGTCAATGTACATGAACAGCCAGAGTTGCTTGGTTTCGATCAAGTTTGTTCAACCGAAGAAAATTCGTATGTAGCTGCACTTGAATATGTGTCTATTATGGGAATAAATATAACACATCATTCATTCTTGTTAGATGCATTTCTAACGAAGCGACCGGACTTTATATTGCGTCTTACAAAACGGTGTTCGGAATTTGATCTTAGCTTCAATCACTCGTTGGTCGGGTCAGGGTCGATCCAATACAAAGGGGTGGTGGTGGGGTGGGTGTGGATGTGGCAAGCCAGTGATTCTGTATTGATACTCACTAAATACCGTGCACATAATACCTCTTCAATAGCAGCTCACGCTGCTCAAGGACGTTGGGGTAGCCCTGTGGTTAAAGCGTTCCCTCGTCACGCCGATGACCCGGGTTCGATTCCCCATATGGGTACAATGTGTGAAGCCCATTTCTGGTGTTCTCCGCCATGATGTTGCTGGAATATTGCTAAAAGTAGCGTAACACTAAACTCACGCACTCACTAACTCATATTGCTCAAATGATTCCCCTCCACATCGCTTCCATATGGAATCCTAGAGAGGACATTGTCGCATTGTCGCGTTGTCGAGCATTTTTAGGCTTTTTAAACACATCTTAGATTGGGCGACAAAGCGACAACGCGACATATTTTAACTTTGAAAATTGTCGCTATGTCGCATGTCGTCCTTTGGATGAATAGAAAAATATCTTTCAAAACATGACAATGCGTTTTGACATACGTCAACACACGTGACATACCTCCGCCATATACTGGAGTGTACGGAAAGGCGACAGCTCTGTTAATACACGCAGCCACAGACACAAGGATACACGTAGCACTATCCATGTAAATGAATTGCTATTGGACGCGGCGTAAAATTTCATTAAAGTTCAGCTCACCTAACTCATCTCCCTCACATCTCCCCGGGGCCCCTGTGTTACGACGTAAATTGTAATAAAAACGCAAATTGTAATACTTGCAGCAAATTGTAATAAACTTGTAATAAACTTGACGTAAATTGTAATAAAAACGTAAATTGTAATAAAAATTGACGTAAATTGTAATACGCAAATTGTAATAAAAATTGACGTAAATTGTAATAATTTTCGTTGCGGTAAAATGTAATAAATATTTACGTAAATTGTAATAACAGTTTTAATCACTCGTAAATACGCGGGTGTTTGTTTTTCGTTGTATTTCATACATTAAATAAGCTTGTTAGGGCGATAACTCAAGAAAGAAATGATGGATTTTGTTCAAATTTGGTACCAAGGTATATCACCGACACAAGTGAAATGGAGTGACCTTGAGATAATTTTCAAGGTCACAGCAAAAATCTGAGGGTTTTGCCAATATAAAGATTGTTAGCGCGATAATCCAATAATGAATTGACAAATCTTAGCTAAATGACGAAAATGATATTCGTCCTGATATATAATCGATATAAACTGTCCTCTGTATCATGTCTTTTCGCAAATATCTTTTGAGGTTTTGATACGTATACACATAAAGTGGGGGTGGGTTTCTAACGGGTATATCTAACACACTTGCATGCATGTAGAGTCGGAGAGGTGGGTGGGTGTTCTAACGGGTATAACTACGAGGGCGTTCAAATAGTAGTCAGCCTCACCTAGAATATGATACAAATGCAGCTGTTTTATGTTTTATTTTTCTACATATTATCTGTCAGCCTCAAGCAAATTGGTTTTGCTATGTTGCAGCCTCACGATCCCATTTTGTGAGACTTTGTATCTTGGCTTGGTACTCCCCAAAAACGTAAAATCTGCGATAAAATGCATCACAAACTTCAGGAAACAAAATATGCTATGTTTGAGATTGGTAGAAGTCGGCTAGAATCAAACTTAGATATAAAACTGCACAAAAAAGCAATTTGAAACTACAATCGCTTGTTCAAATGACTCCCCATTCTGTTTACTGAAAGAACTCGAGAAAGAAATGATGGATTTTGTTCAAATTTGGTACCAAGGTTTATTGACTGGAGATTGGAGATTTACCGACACCACTTGAATTTTGTGACCTTGAGGTCATTTTAAAGGTCACAGCGAAGGTGTAAGTTTTGCACATGCCAAGCCTGGTAGCCGCGAACTCAGGAATGTATTAATAGATTTTGATCCAATTTTATATCAAGGTGTATTGGCGGGATTCCCCCAACACCAATTGATTGGGAAACTTGTGCTTATATTAAGTTCACAGTGAAAAGTGTTTTGCACATGTCTAACTTTTTAGTGCGAAAATACAAGACAGAATTAATATTTTTTGCTTAAAGGTAGTACCAAGATGCGTTGGGAGTATCGTCTAACGCCAGTCGAATTCAGTGACCTTCGGATTATTTTCAAGGTCACAGCGAGTATTCTTGGATATCTCCAAACCTAATGGATGGAATTTATTCGCATTTTGTATCAAGCCATCAGATGACAGTTTCGGTAACGTTTACATAATTTTCAGGGTCAGACAGAGGATAATTGCTACATTCAGATATCGACATGTGGCGGGGGTAATAGCTATATGTTTGTTACAAACGCTTTGTCATTACTAATTTTCAAATTTTTGTCAGGATATGGTTTCTATAATTTCATGTTAATTCTACCAGCTGTGAAATTATTCGTGACACGTCTTAAAAAAGCCAGAGATTATTTGTGTATGTTTCGAAAATTAAAGTTAATTGTTTTTCATTATGGAGTTATTTTCGATGTTGACGCAAGGACATATTCTACGAGCAATAGCTTTTAATAATTTAATTTTATTTCTATTACATTTTGAAGTTCTTCATAACATATCCCAAAATAACAGCATATTATTTGTTTACGCTTTGAAATGTACGTTTCTGTTTCTTCATTTTCGAATTATTTTCAATTTTGACGCAATGACATATTTGAAGTTAATTTAATGTTTTAATCATATGTGATTTATTATGATTTATGTTTCGATCATACATTCATACATTGCGTTGTCATAGTTTAACCTGCTTCATATTATTTTCTTCATCATATTACTACATATTATTGTATTTTTATGAGAGGGAATTTTAAGTTACATTTGCTAAGGATATCATGAATCGCTGGCGCCTGATTATTCCTTGCCACATAGCAGTCAATCTGTCTCCTCATTTGTTGTATTTGATTGATGCATTTAAAATAAAATGTAGAAATGATATTGAATTGCATCATTTGCTTCAAGGAATCGATCAGATGTGCTCGTTATCAAAGTAAAGTCAAAACTTCCTTCTGTAAGGTATACAGTGGAAGTTGACACCTTAATTGTTATGGGTAGACCAAAGAAATCATTTATTTAGTTTCACCGCTCAAAATACAACAAAGAATTCAACGGGTGGCATTAACCTCAAAGAATGATAATAACAATGCTTATAACATACGAGGGCAAATTTATCGGGGATAATATGTTTTCATGCGATATGCACCGGGTAAAATATCACTTTGTCATGGTGACATGACATCATGAACAATATTATGACGTCACGCTGCTTCTAAGAAGCCGCCTTCTAAATACAACGATGACGGGGAGCCTGTTGGAAAGTAGATTATCGCATAATTTCCGCAATTAAAGACTTCGTTAATAAATAGAAAATTATATTCGTGACCATAATATGCTAGGTTAACGAGCTAAATATCGGCAAATCCCTTCTCTGATTTCGAAAATACCAAGATTTAGGCATTTGTGTTGTAAACTGATATTTATCTTCTATAAAGTCGGCTATATTCAAACCATGAGAAATGTCGTCAAATAATGTCTGGTGACAGTTACCAACGTCCCAATAGTGTCCATATATTTTAGAAATCTATAACAATAGAGCACAACCTCACTACTTTTTTTGTTAAATGACAAAGGATTAATCAACCATATTAAAAAGGTTTCCAGGGTTGAAGGACGAAGCTCATTAAAATCTATTGCCAGCTCCCTTTAGAGGCTGATAAAAGGTTCGAAAATGTGGGTCATAAATGCATGAAAGTTTTTATTGTTGTTCATACCCGTTAGGCCTCCCGCCTCTACATGTATTTGAGATATAACCGTTAGAACCACCACCACCCCCTCTATGTCTTAAAGTATGCTAGATATACCGTTAGAACACACCACACCACTTTTCTGCCCATTTATTCAATTGGGCTAAATCATAGTTTAGAGTTGCTTCTATGGATTTTACATATTTTCCCGCAACACCGATTGATGTGTCATCGGCCAACATTATTGTGATATTTTGTAAATTTCCAGGTAAATCATTGATATATACAAGGAACACAAATTAACCAAGGGCAGATCCTTGAGGAACCCCTGCAGTAACATTTAGTTTTTCATAATGTTCTATTAACAGAGACACACTGTCGTCTATCAGGGCCCGGTTGTTCAAAACTCGGTTATCTTTTAACCAGCCGTTAACTTTTAACAGGCTATTAACGTGACGTTAAGTTAACACACCTAAGGACCGCCGCTAACTTTTTAACAGTGTGGTTAACTCGCAAATGGCGTTCATGGCTAACACTGCTTTCATGATGCCAGTTCAGCAAAGAAAGGATAGGGTGTATCGTGGACTGGACTTCGATATTGGAAATTATTGTGTCGAAGAGTTACATTCGAAACTGTATCTATGCACATTATAGGAACTAAAATACATGTTGTACAAGTACACGATGCCTACGTTTAATCTTTTAACACTTTTGGAAAGGTTTTTCTATGCTTTACTACACTAAATGTGTGAATTTCTTCTGTAAATATTATTCAAACAAACACTTTCAAAGAATATAACACGTACACCCTATACCCACGTATGATATGATATTGAACAAGGCTACATGTAGATAATTAAATTAGTTTCATGAAAAAATATCCGAACGATTACATTATGATACTGATATGGTGATTGTGTATACTCTTATTCTACCGACCTTCACCTCAGAGAAATTGCCAAATACACTCCCCATTTTAAGATAGAGAAGAAGCCAGAAATGCCGATTATTACCGTTGTCGTTCTGCGTGATTTGCGTCAGTCATGGCGTCACGCAGCACAGAAACTTGACAGTTTCGTGTAAACACATCACATTCCTGCATTGTATCTATTTTTAATTTCCTATTTCTTGCTACTATGCTCTTTCCATGCAAATGGGTGTCTGAAAATTTGAGAAAATGCTACACAGTGTAAAGTCTGAAATTTTCTTTGTTTACATTTCAAACAGGTGTTGTCTTTCGAGCACAGCAGTTGTTTCCAACCCCAATATCTTTCGTTTCTCTTTATCTAGACACTTGGTATTGGTGCCAAAAAAGACCAGTTGTAATTAGATTCTAAAATGTATGAGGAATTCAGTAGGGCTGGGACGAGTAGGAAACAATGGAATCGAGTACCCGCATGTACGTACCCGAATCGGAATCGAGTACCCGGAAATGTAAGAAATACATTCGGGTCAACTTTCTGAATATTCAATCACGATTTGACAGAGATTATTGTAGAAAACTTGAACAGTTGGTAATAAGACATTAAAACTCGTGAATTTCCGGGTTAGAATATGGATCGTCAGTAACCCATGCTTGTCGTATGAGGCGACTAAAGGGATCGGGTGGTCAGG
The DNA here is from genome assembly GCF_003918875.1 of Haliotis rubra. Classification (NCBI taxonomy): domain Eukaryota; kingdom Metazoa; phylum Mollusca; class Gastropoda; order Lepetellida; family Haliotidae; genus Haliotis; species Haliotis rubra. Next base: position 797,504 of record NW_025764904.1, on the reverse strand, counting down.
CTCGCTGACTTGGTTGACATATGTCATCGGTTCCCAATTGCGCACATCGATGCTCATGTTGTTGATCACTGGATTGTCTGGTCCAGACTCGATTATTTACAGACCGCCGCCATATAGCTGGAATATTGCTGAGTGCGGCGTAAAACTAAACTCACTCACTCACTCACTCTTTGATGTAAATGTGTGTTACGTCAAAAATGAAAAAGAAAAGCTATTGTCTGCCCTTGTCATTACAGAGCTCTCTCCCTTTCCAGATACTCGATTCCTAGAAATAGGACTCGATTCTAGCTGTACCCGACCCGGATTCGAGTACCCGAGTATCTGTCCCAGCCTTAGAATGCAGTGATTCGTGAATATGAAATACAAGTGATGTAACTGGCGTTTCAATACCGGCCTTCGCGAGACGTGATTTTGTAAACACTGTCCAATAGGGCGCAAAGTGCACTTGGGCGTTCGTGTGAGTGTATTTATGACAACATCTGAACACGATTCCAGGCTTATCGGCAACGTTTCAGAATTATAAGTGATTTTATTAAAAACTGATATCATTGTTAATTAATATGCTATTTTATATAAGTCTATACTCCAAGTAATTATCCGATTTTGTTTTAATATGTCCGTCTGGCATCCCTTCCCATAGATGGATTTTAATTATATTTTTACTAATCATTTCAGCAATAGGCCTAATTTCTTTTTCATTCGTCGAATGTTTTAATTGAAGCAAATCATCTTTTAAAAATGCTGTATTAATTGATGAAAACTTTGCTCTCGCAACTGATGTGTAGGAAAATAAACATAACATTATTATGTATCTATTTCTGTTGTGAGTGATATGCAGGCCTACTTCGTAGTCACTTTGATTAAATGTTATATTTGAATATCGAAACCTTTTTGTCACAGCGAACACAACACTATCTCTTGTCATATTACACGATAATATTTGGAATTTTTAACTTATTTTATAACAATATCTGAATGCTAATGTTATACACTGATAGGTTCATATAAGGAATACTATGGCACAATAGTATTTCTGTGCCGAATCGTTGCAGCGTTCTATAATACACTTATGAAATATAATATACGTTTGCCGACCGTGAGGTCATTAACAAGAATTATGCATTTTCTGCAGTCACTTGTGAATTGAACTAAATGAAGGTTCATCTGATTAATGAGCATCGAGGAAATTATGTTCATCTATAAATTAGACGCAGCTTCACGTTTTTCAAGACATCTTTCCGGAATATGCGTCTGTGAAGGCGTTCAGATAATGACGATATTGAACAGTTTTATTCATGAGATTCTTGTCAAAAGTAAGGTCGGATAATAGATCGATTTTATTCAGCTATGTTGGCCATGGGGCCTATAGTACAGTTACAGTTTGATTAATTGCACGTGGTGCTAGTAACATATTAAGTTTCTATTGGTATTGAATGCATATTTCAGATAAAAGCTATGGTATTAATTACACAACATGTATATTGATTGATGTTACAAGATTTGGCAATGTGCGTTCATACATTACAATTTTTGACAGACTTGGCAAATAATTAATAAATGATATTGATAGCATCTTCACGACTTGGCCATACAGTCATGACAATTTAAGGAGTGAAAAGTGAGCGATAGGTTTTGTGGGAATTCAAAGATTCATTAAGACTGTAGCCGTCTAAGCGTAACTCTGTGTGTAATATTTATACATTTTCTATCCACTTACAACATGCTTCTAATATTAATATTATTTTCATGGATTCATCATTTTTTATCTATAACTGTGCTATAGTATTTCATTAAAATGTCTTTTCTGTTGCTGGAATTGAAGTAAGTCCCACACAGAGCTGGGATCATATGTCTTTGAAATATAAATTATGCAAACAGCTGGAACCTTGTTTTCCAATACAAAGCGTTCGTAACGCTACGACATTCGCATGCCTACGATAAACTATAGAGTTGGTCTCAACCATTGACTGAATTACATTCTTTTCGTCAGCAGAGAAATTTCGACTTCTCTTTTTCCTTGGGGTGCAGGCGACAGTATGCGTTTCCATTTTTGGTAAACCGGAAGTAAACAGAACACGGAACTATGGGATATATGGAAGCTAACCAGTGACGTTAACCACAACTTTGACGGCGACGTTAGCTAACGGCATGACTAACCATGTTCTGAACAACGCATATTTAACGTTCGGTTACCTAACGGCCGGTTAAGGATTTAACCGGCCGTTAGGAGTTAACCGGCGGTTAAGATAACCGAGTATTGAACAACCGGGACCAGATAGATAGTTAGTTAACCAACTAAGTACGTTTCCACGAACACCACCATTTTCTAATTTGTGCAATAAACCTTTATGCCATTCCCTGTAAAAAGCTTTTGAAATATCACAAAACAGCATACAGTAAAGGTGGTGATTATCTAGGACTGAGCATATATTATGATAAATGTCTATGTTGAGATGTAGTAGAATGACTAGCAGTAAAACCTGACTGGAATTTACTTAAAATGTTATGATCATGGAAATGGTCGTGCACATGCTTTACCATTATTCTTTCAAGGATTTTCCAAAGGATAGGTAATATTAAACTAATAGGTCTGTAATTAGTTGGGAGGGATGCATTTCCTTCTTTCAAAATAGGAGTAACATTACCCGTTTTCTACAATGTAGGAAATACAGCCACTCAGTGATATATTATACAACAAAAAAAGAGGTTCAGCTATAGATGTACAAATTCGTTTTAACACTCTCATGTTAATGCCATCAGGTCCACTAGATTTGTTTGCTGGTAAGGTCTTATCAGATACCTCCTTTTCGGTTACAATGACATTTGTTATACATTATATATACAAAATATTCATTTAATGTTTGAGCTTTATCCAAATCTGTAAAACCTGAAGGTATCCCAGAATCATCAGTGACAAGAAGGGAATGGGTCCCGATGAAGTAGTAACAACCTGATTGAGTAGACTGAAGTGATAAATAGTTATCAAAAATAGATTAAAAGTTTCCCTTGGCTATTCTTTTCAGATTATTTACTTATTCCTTTGCTTTTTGTATTTAAATAGCTCAGAAGTATTCAGAGATCGAAATGTTTTTTTCCTTAGACGTTCTCATTTCTTTTAAGTATGTTACGAGGGGCGTTGAAAAAGTAGTCAAACTAATTATGTTCTCGATGTCCAATATTTGAAAAAACAGCTTCCATTTTATTTTGAAGGAATCATTAGCAAAGTCATATCCAAAATTTCATGTGGGTAATGTGGTTAACGAGATATTAGTCATCACAACATTGGGGTATTATGTTTCTTGCAAATTTGCAGAAAATGGAAAACGATTTCCCTTTTTGTATCTAGTAATAGTAATAGTCCGCTTATATGGCGCTCACATCCAGGCACATTGCCTGCTCACAGCGCTACGTACATTACTATCCCCGATCATAGGACACTATCGTAGTTTCCGATACTTTTTCAACTCCCTGGGGACTGTACAGCCATGCTGCGTGTTAGGCGCAATGAACTAAACACTCATATTGGGGGTGGGGGTGGGGTGTGGGGTGTGTGTTATTGTGTGTGTGTGTGTGTGTGTGTGTGTGTGGTCATTTTGCCTTTTTGTGCAGTTTAATATCTAAGTTTGATTCTAGCCGACCTCTACCAATCTCAAACATACAAAAATGTTTCTTGCATATTTTGTTTCCTGTAAGTTTAATTTGTGATGCATTTCATTGCTAGTCAGCTAGGCTATTCCATTTGTCCGAACCACAACATACGGAGACAGATCATTTAGCAGACCGGGTGCTGTACTCTGGAATTTATTACCTGAAAATGTCAGAAAATCGGAAAATATCAACAGTTTCCGATCGTGTCTCAAAACCATCCAAACGAGCATTCGACTAAGCGCACATGAGCAGGACTCTGGATATGTAGCGCTATACAAATGTCTAATTTGATTTGATTTGATTTGATATACCCGTTAGAAACCCATCCCCACCCCACCCTACTTTATATTTATACATATCAAAACCTCAAAAGATATTTGCGAAAAGACATGATACAGAGGACAGTTTATATCAATTATATATCAGGACGAATATTATTTTCGTCATTTTGTCAATTCATTCTTGGGTTATCGCGCTAACAATCATTATATTGGCAAAACCCTCAGATTTTTGCAGAGACCTTGAAACTCATCTCAAGGTCAGTCCATTTCACTTGTGTCGGTGAATCTCGCCAATATACCTTGGTACCAAATTTGAACAAAATCCATCATTTCTTTCTTGAGTTATCGCCCTAACAAGTTTATTTGATGTATGAAATGCAACGAAAAACAAACACCCGCGTATTTACGAGTGATTAAAACTGTTATTACAATTTACGTAAATATTTATTACATTTTACCGCAACGAAAATTATTACAATTTACGTCAATTTTTTATTACAATTTGCGTATTACAATTTACGTCAATTTTTATTACAATTTACGTTTTTATTACAATTTACGTCAAGTTTATTACAATTTGCTGCAAGTATTACAATTTGCGTTTTTATTACAATTTACGTCGTAACACCCTGTCCCCTAACCCATCCCGTCGCCTCCAAACCCTCAAGACATTATCATGATGTGGCACCAAGTTACCCCAAGGCATGCGGTGAGGAAGTTACTAGGGGCAGGGAGAATAGAATGCTGTAACTTATCCCTGCTAGGGGTGTCTGTTGATGGGGAAACAACTATTGCGATAGCGATAGGCTATTGCGTCCAACTATTGCAGTACTACTGCAATATGTTTTCTCCTTGAATTGTATTATTTGAAGTCATTTCCCAAATGAATGTATAGTTGTATGAAATAAAAACAAGTTGAAGTAGTTTCAGTTTCTTGATAACTGACAAGAAACTTGAAACCCAGATCAAGTAAACAGTTAACAGGTAACAGGGGGTGGATAACTCAGCATCAAAGTGAACGAGTCTGGTACTTCCTGTATTTTGCGCTGCGCACTTATCAACGGAAGTCAATAACTAAAACCATCGATAGTCACACATACTATTGATGCATCGATAGTTTTTCGTTTTTACCATCGATTAATTGCTATCGGAGACTCAACAATTGCGATATATCGATAGTTCGATGCATCGTTACAGGCCTAGAAATTCCTATATGCAAATCATCACATATATGATCAAATGCACACATTTCATAGTAATTGTTGAACGGATGGTTGTGACATGGTTGAGTATGACCGTATATTAGGACTGCACGGTATTACCGTATTACCGGTATACCGCAATACGCCTTTCAAACGATATATGTTGTAATACCTTTTCTGAGAACCGATATATTGGGTAAAGAACATCTATGAAGTTTTTGTGATAATCTTTATGGTTTAAATTAAAATCTACAGAGACTTTCATTCACAACAGATGTGTTCCTTCGTTATTCAATTACAAAACGGCATACTGTAGTACTATTAATTGTATAAAAAAGACACTAGAATCTCTGGCTATACAACCTAATTTTGAGATTACTGTTATCAGAACAATAACATATATCTTAAGGGACTTATAATGTAGAAGACCGCATCCGTGGTGTAGTGGTTAGAGCGTCCGCCCGGAGAGCGGAAGGTCGCGGGTTCGATCCCCGACCGTGCATATACATGTGTGCCTCAATCCCCTGTCAAAGCTGCTCACCAAAAAAAGCTGTTCTCTGCTGACCCCCCCAACCTCTAATGCCTGTCTCCCTCCGACCTGTGAAGGTCCGGGTTGGAATGAGCCTTCAGTAACCCATGCTTGTCGTAAGAGGCGATTTACGGGATCGGGTGGTCAGGCTCGCTGTCTTGGTTGGCACATGTCGACGCATCCCAATTGCGTACATCGATGCTCATGCTGTTGATCACTGGATTGTCTGGTCCAGACTCGATTATTTACAGACCGCCGCATATAAATGGAATATTGCTGAGTGCGGCGTAAAACTAAACTCACTCACTCATGACTGAGTGTGTGAGTGACTGGAGATTAACACAAGATTAAAATCAGCTTTTATATCTCTTTTATCTACAGCATCCCAGACTCCCAGGCGTTTACAACTTGTCACGAGGACACAAGGCAATGGCATGTTCTCATTTCGCCTACATCCCAATTCTTCCTACAGTCTTAAAACAACATGTCATGGTCTGTTGACTGTTGATTACGCAATGATAAACTAGTGTCACCTCTATGATCTAAAAGTGGACTCTTCTAGTTGAAGTAGTTGAAGGACAAAAAGACAGTTTTTAAAGAATGTATTTCTGTTATTTGTCTGTTATTTATTTACTCGGGGCGGTGGGGTAGCCTAGTGGTTAAAGCGTTGGCTCGTCACGCCGAAGACCCGGGTTCGATTCCCCACATGGGCACAATGTGTTAAGCCCATTTCTGGTGTCCCCCGCCGTGATATTGCTGGAATATTGCTAAAAGCGGCGTAAAAATAAACTCAGTCAGTCAGTCAGTATTTATTTACTCTGTTATTGGTCCATTTTCCGATCACAATGATATTCACATCATATAACATCATATCACATATACTTAGTGTTAAAGAGGTTTACTTGGGCGGATGTCTGTTCTCACTTCATCACGAGCACCTTGTCTCAGTCTGGTGAGGAGTCTGGTCTCTTCTTCATTCATCAGAGGAGGGTGCTTGTGCTCTGTGACTGAAGATACGTGGTCGCCAATTGTACTGCATTAACCTTTACATTTATCTATGACGCACTTCCAGTGTGTGGCTACTTGTCTCACAAAATTCAGTTGTTATCGAATAATGTATACATTTTATGAAAATTTGGTTTGGAATAAAAATATGGCTTTAAATATTTAACTCTTGCATTTATAAATCTATCACGTTTTTGAATATTGCTCCAGCGGCCTGTTTCAATGGGTAAGTTATGATTTGCTGTTTCATAACGTAACAATGCCTTTGAACAATTATCATTTAAAGTATCCAAATATTTACTCAACCTTAAATCTAAGTTAGATAAGGCGCTATAAAAGATACCTTTTGATGAATGTTCTTCCGTAGACAACCACACTTGCTTATACGCATCTTCTAGTTTACATTTAACTGTAAGTTTTAGTTTATTTAAATGTTAAATTTTTGGGGAATTCCAGATATAACTAAGTCCAATTTCGTAAAAACATATTTAATATTCATTATCCATTTATGCTTACTTTTTCCAAAATGTGTGTCACACGTGAGTAAGGATAATTTGGAAGATTTACCTAATTAGTATGGCACTGACCAGTGAGTCAGGTTCATTATAAGAGTAGGGGTGCATTTTCTAATCCCAATTAGCCTACATTGTTTTTGTATGCGAAATGGGATGTAGGCGAATTGAGATGTAGGCGAATAGAGACTAAATCCTCCCAATATATCACAGTATCGCAATACGGGTGCCTGAATCGCAATATATTGCAATACAATTTATTTGCCAATACACACCCCTAATCCCATGCTCATGCTGTCGATCACTGGATTGTTGGTCCACATTCAATTATTTACAAACCGCCGCCATATAGCTGGAATATTAATCTTTCTCACAGTCCCTGAACCACATTGTCTTCCCTACTCCCAAGCCCTATCTGCAGTGCTAAAGCCCAAAATATAGCAAGTCTAGATTTCTTCAGGTTCAGGCTGAATCTCTGGTCTCCCTGGGGCTCCTTTTCAATTTAAATGGGCTTGTTTGTTACTATCAAAATTATATCTATCTTCAGAGACTATGCGTTAGTCTGTCTGAGTCTACTGGAATATTGAGGAGTGCGGCGTTAAACAACGAACAAAAACAAAGTTATTTACAGAAATAAGATGTCGTATGTAACAGGGCAGTATCTACATCAAGTAAAAAGGTCATTGAAAACTAAACACAGAATTACAAATAATGTGAGTCATATTTACCCTATAAATCATTTGCACTGTATATTATTTTAGGCCGAGGGCTTTTCCGGAATACAATATATGTCTGTCATAAAACAGGCCAGTCGTCAGCATGAATATATGACAGATGCTGTGTGTGATGAAGTTTTAAACTAACGGTAGTTTGTTCGTGACTTGAATGGGTTGGTTATTTCACCCTCCTGACAGGTTTCGTCTCTCAGACAGGGCATGAGGGGAATTAGATTGGGATGTTAGAGACGGTGTTATATATGCAATGCACGAATGGCTGTTTTCTGTATTCGCCTTTGACACATCGTTATTACACTACGTATGATGTATTTTGATGAGGCGAACACAAAAATACATCAACGTGAGTCAGGAGTGAGCGAGTATCGTTTTACGCCGTTCAGCAATATTCCAGCAATATCACGGCGGGAGACGCCAGAAATGGGCTTAACACATTGTACCCATTAGGGGAATCGAACCCGGGTCTTCGGCTTGATAAGAAAACGCTTGCCTACTAGGATATGACGGATATCAGTACCCTCGTGTATCAGGATGCGATGGTTCAAATCAGGTCTTTGCCGCGAATGTGATCCCTAGTTTCTCACCACGTTGGGCGGGGGCGGTAAGCCTGGTGGTTAAAGAGTCCGCTCATGCCGATGACCCGGGTTCGATTCCTCACATGGGTACAATGTGTGAAGCCCATTTCTGGTGTCCCCCTCTGTGATATTGCTGGATTATTGATAAAAGCAGCGTAAAACCATACTCACTCACTTACGTTGGGTGTAACGCCGTTTTGAACAGTTTTCAGTTATATGACGTCATGCCAGCTTCACGTGGGAAGGAACCCCGAAGTTGGACACGATTTTGACGTTTTCCGACAAGCCCTGATACATAACCAAGACGAACCAGGATTCGAAACCCACGATCATAGCTTTCTGGTATGAGGTGAGGTGAAATTGGGTTTAACGTCGTACTCATATGACGACGTGCATGCGTGTGTATGTGTATGTGCGGCTGCTTGTACTAGCCCAGACTTAAGCTGGTGTTATATATAGTGCCATTAATGCCGAGCGCCAGGCAGGGACCAACAAGTACCATATTTTAACGTCTTTTGGTATGACGCTGTCGGGGGTCGAACCCGCGACCTTCCGCTCTCCGGGCGGACGCTCTAACCAATACACCACAGGGGCGGTCGGCTTCTGGTATGTCTAAGGGAGGCAACTCTGTACAGTGAATTGCGGCGCCTTAAACGACAGAGCAATCCTAGTGTCCTCGTGACAAGTTGTAAACGCCTGGGAGTCTGGGATGCTGTAGAGTTATAAAAGCTGATTTTAATCTTGTGTTAATCTCCAGTCACTCACACACTCAGTCATGAGTGAGTGAGTTTAGTTTTACGCCACACTCAGCAATATTCCAGCTATATGCGGCGGTCTGTAAATAATTGAGTCTGGACCAGACAATCCAGTGATCAACAACATGAGCATCGATGTACGCAATTGGGAACCGATGACATGTGCCAACCAAATCAGCGAGCCTGACCACCCGATCCCGTAAATCGCCTCTTACGACAAGCATGGGTTACTGAAGGCTCATTCCAACCCGGACCTTCACAGGTCGGAGGGAGACAGGCATTAGAGGTTAAGGTGGTTGAGGAGGTGAGCAGAGAACAGCTTTGGTGAACAGCTTTGACAGGGGATGGAGGCACACATGTATATGCACGGTACAGTTTAAATGAAGAGAGTGAGTGAGTGCAAGAGTATAGACAGACAGACAGAGAGATTGATAGATAGACTCCGAGAAATAGAGTGACTGAGTGAGTATGGTTTTACCCCGTTTTTCGCAATATTCCAGCAATAGCACGACGGGGGTCACCGGAAATGGATTTCACACATTGTACCCATGTGGGGAATCAAACCCGGGCCTTTCTGCGTGACCAACGAACGTTTTAACCACTAGGCTACCCCCCAAATGAAGAGAGAGAATGATAAGCATGCTTAGAGAGAAATAGACAGGTGGAGTAGAAAAGAGAGGGAGAGAAACAAGGAAGAAATAGAGGGAGACAGACAGACATACAGTGAGACAGACAGACCTTTCATTCAATTATAAACCTTGATCCCACCACTATACAATTTATCATATGAACCAGTTACTTTCTCAGGCTTTGACTGTTTACTTCGTAAAACAATCCAAGACGAAACGTCTTGATGTTACATTGTTGGTTGTCACGGCAACCTACGTATTTGCTATTCTTCATTAGGAACATGCTTTTATCTACACTAGCCACTGTTTGGTCACCTATTGTGACAATCCACTTTTGCCGGAAGACTGTGTACCTTGCTCTTGAACGGAAGTGGAACCAAGTATACACATCTATCAACGAAATCGATTTGTGTCCTTCACATCAACACTCGCTTGTTGATTTTTGTTAATTGACGTTTCGTGATTTTATTTTCACAATACGAAAATAACTACATGTATTTATCAACGTCAACATCGCGACCTCGAACTTATCTAGGGATTGAATCAAACGAATATGCATCGTCCAAAGTTCAGCAATAAGACTTAAGTCCCAGATGTTCACTGATGCCTAACGCAGTATGTCTGGAACATAATGGGGTGAGGTACAAGGGGCTTGACACAGCTTCAAGATTAGTGCAAAGGGACAGACAGACAGGTAGATAGATAGATCCCGTTAGTCGCCTCTTACGACAAGCATAGTCGCCTTTTGTGGCAAGCATGGGTTGCTGAAGACCTATTCCACCCCGGATCTTCACGGGTCGCAAGTCAAAATAAGAAGCTGCATCGTTATATAATGTGTAATATTTCTATATTCCACTTGGTTAGCATAACAATGTTTCTTTTTAAATATTAAATGAGGCATTCATGTTGTAATGCTGATCAAGTAAGTTTGAGCCAAAAGAAATACAGTTAGTGAATGGGTTTAGTTTTACTCCGCTTTTAGCAGTAAAATAACTATAAGAGAAAAAATACACTGAGGAGCAAAAAAGAAATATACCAAGATTTATTTTTCAATTAATTTAAAATTGAAAGACTTGTTGTCAAGTTTGATTATATGCCTGTTAAACCCTGATTCCTTTCACCAGCCGGATTCTGTGGCCGGGCGCCCTTTGTTTAAACATATTCCGGTGTAATGAAGACCGGGGTAACAGCTGAATTTGTCCCCTTATGACCTGGCCATGTTTCAAATTAGGGCTGCGCAATATAACCGGTTTACCGTTATATACCGGTTCAGACATGAAAACGATACGTATTGCGATACTTTGATCGAAAACCGGTATTTTGACATGCATTCGGAAAACTTCGTAACACTCGGACATCTTCGGATATTTTCGTTTTTCACACAGGAAGCCATACGTTTGTTGTAAAATCTCGACCCCCAACAACGAACAATATTTATTGTGGAACCAAATACTAGGGCAAAGTTCACGGTAGGTGGAACTATTGATAAGACATATGTTATATTTGGGATTACACATTGTGTAATCATTTTGATAAGAGTAACGCCGTATGTAGAATGTGCAATGGTAAAGTAAATTAAAAGTTTTTATTAAAGCTTAATCAAGCATAGTGATTTTGTTGAGTTTTGGCTTTATAAATCAAGCATTAACTTCTTGCAATATATTGCAATACATATCGCAATATATGCTTTCGCATCGCAATATGAAATTCTTTGCAATACCCACCCCTAGTTCAAATGTACATAAGGGGCGGTGGGGTAGCCTAGTGGTAAAAGCGTTGGCTCGTCACGCCGAAGGCCGGGGTTCGAATCCCCACATGGGTACACTGTGTGAAGCCCATTTCTGGTGTCCCCCGCCGTGATGTTGCTGTAAAATTGATCAAAGCGGCGTAAAACTTAACTCAGTCAGTCAGTCAAATGTACATTTGTGCAAAAAGACAAAAACAAAAAAAACAAAAATTATTTACTGATTTTTAACATAAGAGGTCTCAGATACCACCATCAGCTGTGCGTTAAGCAAATGTGTATTATGTTTTTAAAGTTCGAAAAAATAAGTAGAACCTTTTCGGGCCAACACTGAGCGTCAGTACGGTTGATTTTTGTGGACATAATATCGCGACTTTAAGACATTTTTTTTCAAATTATACATGTGATAAAATTAAGTGAGAGATATATCAGTTAAAGCGTTCACTAGTCACGATTCCCTTCATAGGTACAATGCGCGAAGCCAATTCCAGGTGTCCCCCGCCGTCATATTGCTGAAAGCGGCGTAAAAATAAACTCACTCACTCTTTAGCTCGGCTCATGTATATATGTGCTATACATGCATATAGGCTAGAAATATATTCATGTCAAACACGTCACCAGCCAGATGGCAGCTTTGCGTGCTGAGAATAATGCACTCCCCAAAATAGGGAAGTTAACAGAATTTTCATTCAGATCACGCGAATTCAACTTTCAAATGTGTAAGCACCACAGTCTAAAATATTTCTGAAATATCTATTCAGGACGTATGATGAGTTTCGTGCAAACGCCATTTTCGAGTTTTTCATGATGTGCATAGTTAAAGGTGTCAGTGTTGCTGTGCACTTCAGTATGGAATCCTAGAGGGGACATTGTCGCGTTGTCACATTGTCGCAAAAAGTGGCAGACTTAACCAAAGTGTAACAATGCGACAATGTCCCTTCTAGGATTCCATACTTCAGTCATAAAAAGCAGACTGAATGTTGTTCTATGATATTGTTTTAAACTCAATTAAACCTCTATTACATGCGGCGTCTGTAACGTCAGGAACGGCCACGTTAAGTTGGAGGGAGACCGAGCGTTGTGGTTCAAGCTCTTAAGGCCCCTTCACACTTATTTCGAATTGACAGGAATAAGGAGAATCAGCCAGAAAAGGAATATTTCTAAAATTCGAACCGCATTCGGGATATGAATGTCAAAATAAACATTTCTCTTTAAGCTATGTAAGAATGCGACTCCCAAATGCTATCTAACGTTACAGTGACAGGTGGCCAAGGTTTTATGCGACTCGGCGGTGTTCTGATGACGCCAGGGCTCAACCCGAAGAGCATTCGGGACGTTCTGACTGTATTCGAGGTGTATTCGAGGAACATTCGAGCTGTATTCCTACATTTGGAGAATATTCCACCTGAATTCCAGCAGCAATCGAGATACATTCGGGACATTCTGACAGGATTTGAAGTGGCTTGCCTTTACCATTCTCCCTCGAATACGTTCAGAATACATAGAATGCAGTAAGAATATTTAGAACTAGAAGATAAAGCTACTCTGTTTTCAATTTTGCGGTCCTTTATCGTTGATTTAAGACCGCTAAATGTTCAATTTAAAACCTCACGCGCTAAATGTGATTCAAAACCCGAACGCGTCAGCGTGAGGTTTTAAATTGAACATTTAGCGGTCTTAAATCAACGATAAAGGACCGCAAGATTGAAAACAGAGTAGCTTCATCTTCATTCACTAGGCGCAAAGGGGCCTTTTTCCTGGAAATCGCTTGAATCGTCCCGTTGAGGGACAGGTTGTGTAATGAACAAAATAAGACATTTTCAACAACATAAATGCTATATTTCAGGAACCAGTATGCTTGTATTTGTAACAAGTAGCATACATAAATAAAAAAAATACAGTTTATACTGTGAGCAAGTACAATTATTTGATTTTGTCTCAAGCGAATTATTGATCTCCCCTATTGTATGACAATCGACTCGCCCAAATGCAAGCCGTGAACTCGCTAAGTTTAGTCGCCGCTAACTTTATTCACGGAAATAATTGTTGATAACCACCCTACTATTCCCAATTTGGAAAAGACCTGACATGCCACGTTTTATGTGGGATACATGGACAGTGGAAGTGGAAGGACTGGGCATTACGACCGGGACGGAAGCGGTCAGGTTAGGACGTATGGGCCGACGTGTCTTGTCGACGTCAACACACGTAGATCTGGCCCCGCTTTGAATATACTGCCGCTTTTGCGCTGCTGACGGATTTTCCAGCTCCGTAGTTTCTTCACTGCGATTAGGGTCAAGAAATTCTTCTTCAAACCATTCGCTTTTTACTTCAAAAACACCAAAGATGCTGCCGAGATAGAAATTGCCGATGTTCGACATGTTTGTTTACGAACAATAGGGTCTACGAGTTCGTTATATTCATACGCGGTAAATCGGTCACTTTTATTAGCGGTCCATAAACTGTCATTAAAGTACGTTTTTGATGAGCTTTCAGCCAGTCAGAATCGAGTATCACACATTGTCGTGCTAGAATGCAGTTTGAATGCACTTCAAATGCCTTTCGATATTTTTCCACTTCGGTTGTACCTCGAAAGTTTTGAACATGTTAAAAACATTCGGACACGTTACAAGAATTGATTCGAAAGATTGGAATGCATTCAGAATGCAGTAAGACGTTTTAGAATGCAGTTCGAATTTCCAGGAATTTTCATTCCAACGGCATTCCGGCTTATTCCACCTCAAGTGTGAAGGGGGTATAACGTTTCACAGTCAGCAATTAGCACATTACAGTCACGATATCGACAGACAAATGTCCTTGGTGACTGACGTCGATCTGGTCTGCCAAGAGTGACACCTGGTGCATAAGACATTTTCAGTGGAATTGATATTGAAAAGGAATATGTTAGGATTTGGGCACAGGGTTTTGGTTTTCAATTTGCAAAAGCTTGGAATAAATTAAGGTATCATGTTTAGCACGATTCAACCATTTCACTCTGAAAAGGCCATTCACGAATGTTTTACGGGAGAACATCCTGGTATGAACATCAAAGATGATGGCACTCCACAAGGAAGTGTAATAAGCCCACTTTTGTTTAATATCATTATCAATCTACTTGTTAATGTCGATGCCGCTCAGTTTACAGGTGATCGTTCGTTCTGGAGACGATTCGGTAATTTTCAGGTTGTTACAAAGTCAATGCCCAAATGTTTAGAGTTAGTTAACGACAAGCATGGGTTGCTGAAGACCAAATATAACCCGGATCTTCGCGGTTTTAAAGATTTATAATATCAATAGTTGTGACTTTTTAAATAGAATTTAATCTTCGAAGACGACAATGTTTTGGCAGTGGCCCGAATGTGCTTCCATAGTTTACCGTGACTGTTACTATAGCGTCTCACAGGCAGCTTGGGTTATCCGGGGTAATAATAGTACGCTCTTTGAACAATGTATTCATCCTGAAATGGTGCTATGAAAGTGGACTGTTATTATTATTGTCCCACGCCGCAACGCGGAACGGGGGACTATGTATTCAGTGGCGTCCGTACGTCCGTCCGTCCGTCCGTCCGTCCGTCCGTCCGTCCGTACGTACGTCCCGATTCTTGTTAACGCGATATCTCATGAACTGTTGCACCCAATGTCTTCAAATTTGGTGACAGCCTACATTGGGGGATTATGCAGACACCAGTCGAATTGGGTGACCTTGACCTTATTTTCAAGGTCACCACGACACTTTGACCACTTTTCAAACTCTTGTTAACACGATATCTCATGAACTGTTGCACCCAATGTCTTCAAATTTGGTGACAGCCTACATTAGGGGATTACAAAGACACCAGACGATTTGGGTGACCTTGACCTTATTTTCAAGGTCACCACGACACTGACCACTTTTCAAACTGTTGTTAACGTGATATCTCATGCACTGTTGTACCCAGTGTCTTCAAATTTGGTGACAGCCTACATTGGGGGATTACGCAGAGTCTTCAAATTTGGTGACAGCCTACATTGGGGGATTACGCAGACCCCACTGTAATTAGGTGACCTTGACCTTATTTTCAAGGTCACCACGACACTTTGACCACTTTTCAAACTCTTGTTAACACGATATCTCATGAACTGTTGCACCCAATGTCTTCAAATTTGGTAACAGCCTACATTGGGGGATTATGCAGACACCAGTCGAGTTGGGTGACCTTGACCTTATTGTCAAGGTCACCACGACACTTTGACCACTTTTCAAACTGTTGTTAACACGATATCTCATGAACTGTCGCACCCAATGTCTTCAAATTTGGTGACAGCCTACATTAGGGGATTACGCAGAGTCTTCAAATTTGGTGACAGCCTACATTGGGGGATTACGCAGACACCACTGTATTTAGGTGACCTTGACCTTATTTTCAAGGTAACTACGACACTTTGAACACTTTATAAACTCTTCTTAACACAGCATCTCATCGACTGTTGTACCCAATGTCATCAAATTTGGTGACAGTTTACATTGGGGTATTACACAGACACCAGTTTATTTGGTTGACCTTGACCTTATCTTCAAGGTCACCACGATACTTTGACCGCTTTTTAAAGGCGATATCTCATAAAACATTGCACCCAATGTTTTCAAGTATGTTGACAGCCTACATTGGGTGATTATGCAGACACCAGTCATTTCAGGCATCTTGTATGTGACCCAAAAATAAAAAGTAGTAAATATAGATATTCCATTCTTTAGCGGCGGGGGACATTGCCACATCAGTGGCAAGCACTTGTTATACATCCATTTATACCGTGTTTTGATGCAGGCTTGATATAATTAAAACAATGTACTCAAATCCCTTTCACCAAATAATCTGGCAATATCATGACGTGTGACGTCAGAGATGTGCGACGGTAATTGGAAGCAGACCTGTGGCTTGACGAGCAATGGCTTGAGTGAGTGAGGTTAGTTTTACGCCGCGCTCAGCAATATTCCAGCTATATGGCTTCGGTCTGTAAATAATCGAGTCTGGACCAGACAATCCAGTGATAAACAGCATGAGCATCGATGAACGCAATTGGGAACCGATGACATGTGTCAATCCAAGTCAGCGAGCCTGACCACCCGATCCCGTTAGTCGGCTCTTACGACAAGCATGGGTTACTGAAGATCAATATTCTAACCCGCACCTTCACGGGTAAGCAATGGCTTGAACCGCTACCATCTGGTCCATATAGTTCTGAGTACTGCTGAACGGTGAAACTGGTCCCCAATGGACTAAGATGTAAATTTGTGTATCTGACATCATGACACCGGACTAAACATACGTTTTATCACCGGGAAATGTAGGGTAGCCCAATAGTTAAAACGTCCGCTCGTCCCGCTGAAGACCGGGGTTCGAATCCCCCACCTGGGTACAATTCGTGAAGCCCATTTCTGGTGTCCCCTGTCGTGATGTTGCTGAAATATATTTAAAGGCGGCGTAAAACCACATTCACTCATTCACTTTTATAACCGACATGTTCACCCGAATAAGTCGAACGTCGTTGTGTCGACGCTGAAGGAACCTACCTTCTATGTACATACTTCAAGTCGACACTAATGACAGATGAGGACTTAATAAGGAATAAGCATCCTTTTCTCTTCAAGACACTCGTATATTCGATATATGAAACTTCGACACTATGGTGTTTGACTATGACAAAAACATGTATGCGGGTCCTTGATCATCAATCGCTGCGTTGCAACAATGGTGAGGTGAGGTGAAAGGGGGTGAAATGGGGTTAACATCGACCTTAAAAATATTTCGCTCATATGACGACGTGCATGTGTATGTGTGGCTGCTTGTACTAGCCCAGACTTAAGCTGGTTTTATAGTGCTAGCCCACAGAGATACCATGACGCAGTGAAGCATGAATACCCCACTCAGACACATTATACTGACTCCGAGCCAACCAGTCCTTGTTATACCCATTAATGCCGAGCCGCCAGGCAGGGGCCGACAATTACCATGTTTTACCGTCTTTTGGTTTGACGCGACCGGTGATCGAACCCGCGACCTTCCGCTCTCCGGGCGGACGCTTTACCCACTACACCACGGAAGCGGTTCGTTGCAACTATGATAATTATGTTGAGAGAGTGACAAGGAGGAGTGTTTCAGACTATTGATTGTCACCGTACTGTCTGCATACCTTACTAAATCCAAACCATATTGTGTACATTCCGACAACATTATATATAATACATGAAAAAACTGGGCAACTTATTGCACTCAAAACGTCAACACCGGTGAATAACTGTCTCGAAAATTTACCATAACAAATTCCATGGGGGTACAATGCAAAAAGAGTTAGTTATTGTGCATGACAGTCAGACGTGTCAGACGTCTGGTGATGAATTCTCATTAACACAGTAAAAGCAAATAGTGAGCAGCGCATTGAAATCATACACTCTTAAAAAAGGAATCGCAAAGGCTGAATTTCTAAAATTTTACCGTGTTAAATCAAATATTTTATTTGCATGTGTTTAGTTTTACGCCGCTTTTAGCAATATTCCAGCAATATCACTACGGGGGACAGCAGATTTGGACTTCACACATTGTACCAATTTGGGGAATCGAACCCGGGTTTTCGTCGTGACTAGCGAATGCTTTAACCGCTAAGCTACCCCACCGCCCCTATTTCATTTAATCTGATTGTAATGGCAAAATGACTATCCTGTCACAAGACACATCCGTCCACGAGGCGTGCGTTCCAGCCAATACCTGGTGTGACCACGGTGTGTTGTTATCACTGCTCTACTCCTCCTCGACACAGACAATATGTGTACCGGTTCTGTCCTGTGGAATTCACCTACATTCTTCCTGTAGCCTGTTGTGCACGTTCCTGTGTCGCATGTTGATGTTGACGAACACGTCTATCGCGTTCAACTCACAGATGTTCTGTCTGGTTCTGTTCCGGAGAAGGCGACGGCCATGACATAGGACTTATGTTTGAAATATGTCGAAAGTCAACAGTGACACAGCTGTAGTTACGTAGCATTGTCATGTTGGGTTGCACTCAACAATATTCCAGCTATATGGCCGTGGTCTGTAAATAATCGAGTCTGGACCAGATAATCCAGTGATCAACGAGCATCGATCTATGCAGTTGGGATGCGATGACATGTGTCAACCACGTGAACGAGCCTGACCACCCGATCCCGTTAGTCGCCTCTTACGACATGCATGTGTTACTGAAAATCAATTCTTACACGGATCTCTATGGTTTCGTCATGTTGAAACATCTCCCTCTGTCGGTTGCTAACCGGAAGAAGATGACGCTCAAGAATTTGATCGATGTACCGATTTGATGTTAGATTCCCTTGAACCACCACCAAATCCGATATCAGTCTGTAACACATGACTCTCCACACACATTGCCACCGGATCTCTATCCTCATCACACCATGCACATGCCTTGCAGTCTGGCTAGCATTGACGTAGATAAAATACCCTGATGTAGCGATCTTGTTCAAGGATGAAATTCTTGGTCTGCCCCTTCTCTGACGATCTTGGGTTGAACTGAATCGGGTATACTGTTCCCATAAACGAAATATGTTGGCCTGGTCTTCATGTACTGTGAAGTGACCTGAAAAAGCAACAACAGACTTTCTGTGTAAAATTACAAAAGCTTAATATGTTAACGTGTGTGTGAGGTGAGGCGAGGTGAAATTGGGTTTAACGTCGTGCTTGAGAATATTTCGCTCATATGACGACGTGCATGCGTGTGTATGTGTATGTGCGGCTGCTTGTACTAGCCCAGACTTAAGCTGGTTTTATAGTGCTAGCCCACTGAGATACCATGCCGCAGTGAAGCATGAATACCCCACTCAGACACATTATACTGACTCCGAGCCGACCAGTCCTTGTTTTACCCATTAATGCCGAGCGTCAGACAGGGACCAACAAGTACCATATTTAACGTCTTTTGGTATGACGCGGTCGGGGATCGAACCCGCGACCTTCCGCTCTCCGGGCGGACGCTCTAACCACTACACCACGGAGGTGGTCGTTAACGCGTGTGTACTACAATAGTAGTACAATCATCGTAAAATGAAAATTATTCTTTATGGTGAATATTTCATCAATAATAAACTGAGGGGCAAAAGAAACGTCCCCGATCATTTTTGTATCATAAAATGATACAAACACGTGCAATTCAATGTTGAAATGTTTGATATAATTTTTGAACATATTATGCAGACTGTCATTACAGAACAATTGAAACAATTTGCTGTAAGTAGAGTTTTTGTGACGTTTTTCACAGGAGGTTCAAATGTCCGGTTTTCGATCATGACAACACATGCACATCAGTACTGACAGAGTGTCTTTGAGTGTCCAACTCCTCAGTAGCGAGTGTGTCCACCTCTTGCAGCGATACATGCTGCCACACGACGTCGTGCAGAGTGCACAAGACGTCTGATCACGTGATGTGGGATGCGACGCCATTCTTCCTGTAGAGCTTGAGCCAAAGCGTTTCTTGTCTGTGGGGATGTTGACGTTGCTTCACCTGACGGCCGAGATGATCCCATAGGTGCTCAATAGGTGATAAATCGGGGATCTTGCTGGCCAAGGAATGACGTTTACGTTGTTGTTGTTCAGGAAGTTCCGGGTAACAACAGCAGTGTGGGGAGTAGCGTTATCCTGCTGAAACAACACGCCTCGATTCTGCTGGAGGAAGGGTAACACGACAGGTCGTAAAACAACATCAATGTATCGACGGGCATTCAGGTTTCCCTCTATCACCAACAAGTCAGTCTTCCTCTCGCCACAAATTCCCCACACACACACACACACACATCACACTACCGCCGCCAAACGTCTCAACTTCCTGAACGCAACAACGGGCTGTGCGTTCGTTCCGACGTCTGTAGACTCGTACCCGACCATCAGCTTTGTTCAACTGGAAGCGGCTCTCGTCACTGAAGAGTACCCGGCGCAAGTTCCGCGGCTGCCACTGCCGAACTCTACGTGCCCAAGCCAATCGACGACGTCGATGTTCACGCGTTAACGTCACGCCCCGGAATGGTCTGTAGGCTCTGATACCGAATCGGCGGAGTCGTCTGGATATGGTCCTTCTACTGACTGGATGGGTAAGGCTGGTTGTTGCTGATGACGTCACAGTCAGGAATCTGTTGCGCAAGTGAAGCACCCGTAAATGGCGGTCTTCCTGAGGGGTGGTTACGGGTGGTCTCCCTGTCCTAGGCCTGTCTGCAGTCCGACCTGTTGTTCTGAAGCGTGTCATCAGTCTGGTGATGGTTTTCTTGCTGCAACCCATGATTCTTGCAACGTGACTGTGAGAAGCACCCAGCTGCAACATCCCAATAGCTCGTTCTCTCTGTTCTGCCGTGAGTCGAGGCATGTTCTTTGTGTCCAACGTATTGAAGTGATGAATTCGAACAGTCGAGCATAATTTTTATACTGTACTTTCATACGGGTATGTTTCCCAAAAACGTGAATAAAAGCAATTTTCATGCTTACAAAAAACTCCACGTGGATTTCCTTTCTGTGAGACGTGGGGATGCGTTCGGGAGATGTGTTCCTAAATAAATTTCCGTCATAACGAATACAGAAGAAATGTTTTTTACAATTTTACTTTGGGGACGTTTCTTTTGCCCCTCAGTTTATTAATAATAATTGGCCACTTACATAGCGCTGAACGCCACGCCGCATGGGCATTATTACTATTATGATGATGGACATTATTACCCCGGGTAACCCAAACTCCGTTTTATGCGCTAGAAGGTTAATAGTCTCACGACTTATTTAACCGAGTTCCCATTTTCTGCTGGGTGAACAGAGGCAATTTTGAACAAACTCTCTTGCCTATAGTCCGTTTGACTTCATTTGACACCGATGAATTTCTCACTAACACAAAATCTAATAAATGCAACAAAACCAAATTTTGCACAGTCGCATGAAATCGGCAGACCAACTCTGATGATTTGTCTCATAATTTTGGACACCCGAATAAAACGATCATTATTTTGTTGTCACTTTTCGCTATTTCTTACGAGGGAGGACCACTTACTGGTAGAACAGCCAGGTGTGCAACTTGTACGTGTGAAATTGAAATTTCACTGCACGCGCTTGTTGAAGTCAAACGGACCATAAGGTGTGACCACATTGGTGTTTTGTTGTGGGACAGGGCAGAAGTCCAGTTGCCAAACACGGTCACCCATCCAAGAACTCTCCGTGACCAGCGTTGCTTAACTTCGTCTGATTTGTGACCGGCGTCTGGTGTCCTCCATCGTGATACTGCTGGAATATTGTGAAAAGCGGCATAAAACTAAACTCGCTCACTCACTCGTAAAAAAGTGCGCTTATCATCCTTCCCCGTGTACCTCGTCACAAACACAAGCAAAGGCAAGTCAGGTCAAGTCTTTTGGGGGACAGAGATGTACAAAAATTAAAAATCAAACGTTTTGAGAGAATCAGCACGAAAACTGCGTGGCATTAATTCCCTTGTCTCAAATACTCTCTGAGAACAGTGAGTGAGTGAGTTTGGTTTGACGCCTCTTTTAGCAATATTTCACCAACATCACGGCGGGGGCCACCAAAAATGGGCTTCACATATTGTACCCATGTAGGGAATCGAACCCGGGTCTTCGGCGTGACGAGCCAACGCTTTACCCACTAGGCTACCCCACCGCCCCCTCTGAGAACAGAATATATGAAGGATTTCGGTTAACATTTGACGCTGCTGTATTTGCGTGGCTGTTGATGGACGATGCTCCTCATGAAGCTTCCGGTTATGAATCTGTTAGCTGGAATACTACTGTATGGTGGCGGTCTGTAAATAATCGGGGGTGGTAGGGTGTGTTGCTGAAGACCAATTCCAACTGAGATCTTGGCTGATTGCGTGTTTTCCAGATGGTGTGAGACGGTGTTCATGCTATCAACCATCCGTTTCCTTGATCAAGACCCTGATATCAGATCGCTGTCCTACAACTTAAATACTGCAAGGTACTACACGAGCAATATTTCGCTCGGTCAGATGCCATAGGAAGAACACGAGTTTCGTATAATTCGTATGTAATGACCCATTACCCACATCTTACATGCATTAAATTGACAAAATAGCGTATTTTTTGTTATTGTCATGGTTTCAAACCGAAACCGGTTTCATAAAGAGGTTGCGGAAGAAATTTGTTCCGTTGTACACATTTTGTACGTATTGACGTTACTACGCCATTCTCGTCTTCCCCCTTGGTAACCGATGACACGATGCATGTCAGTTGTCATCGACTCGTACAGTCTCCTACAGTAACCTACTCCGTAGCACCCCTTTTCTTGGTTTGCAACTGCTTCACTCGGCTAACATCACTAGTGGAAACATTACGTTTATGTTTTTCGACGGATATAATGTCTCAGTTCGACTCAAAATTAAACAGCGACACGGCAACGTTTACATTCCCACAATGCATATAAGTTGTAGATGAATGAATTCACGTGTTTGTTATGAATGAAAAGGTAGTTCCGTCACAACGTGACCTAATTGAGAGGTCATCGGTTATCCAATCAAATCGTTAGAATCTCAGGTCACGTCGTTACGACACAGGTCAACGTGATACGACACTCGTGTGACGTACGAGATTAGTATGCAACTAGCCATACTTTGACCACGTGGTTTATAAATATATTTATGACATAATATCTATATGGCTGGAATAACGTCGATGCATCGTTAAATTATAACTCACCCATTATCAATAAACCAGTGCTTAAACCCTAATTTGATATAATTGACGTTTCGTATCAATTTCGACTACAATATCTCCCCTTGAGTGAGAGTGCAAGACGTCCTGAAATATCATCAATCATCAGCGAAGGATGAACTACTAGATACTAGTTTTGGGAATTGGTTGAAATCTCACAATTGATGATTGGTTCAATACCAACGACCAATCATCGAAAACATTTTGTTAGCGTCATATTTTAGATTTTCCTTTCCAGGTTGTAGTTACAGATAAGTATAAAAAAACAAAACCATTTGGTTCTCTGTTGTTGTTTTTAGAAACTGCACAAATTACATTTGCAGATTTCACATCCAGTGTAAAATGATTCAGTTCCAGTGTAACATTAACTTCCCAGATTCTTTAAGAAATATTCAGTCATGACTTTTCAAAAGTGAAGTGAGTTTTCTTAGAAATAAACACGTTTTCAGGTCCTGACAACGTCCTAGATATGTTCCATCATCAAGTATTTCAAACTCTATTACAGCGGTTCCAAAATCTTTTGTGTTCGATTATGAGAAAATGTGATCGATTGCTTGGTCGTTTGGCCACTGCGACCAATCTTCGATTATTTCAATTAATCGGACCACCACTTCTAGATACAACGTGCACCACGACACAGCGGACACACCATGACGTTACTTGTTTTTAAAGTTGTATTATCGTTATCTCTTTCCATAAATTTGTGACTTCGAAAACTTTCACTACCTGTTCACACATCAGCAAGTGATGAACTAAATATATCTTGAGACAAGACCATGCTGTATAGGGTTAATGTCTATCCTTGAAGACAAGTCATTTACGATCTTACTGTTCCATCATCACGCATCAGCGAGTGATGAACTAAATATATCTTGAGACAAGACCATGATGTATAGGGTTAATGTCTATCCTTGAAGACAAGTCATTTACAATCTTCCTGTTCCATCATCACGCATCAGAGAGTGATGAACTAAATAAATCTTGAGACAAGACCATGCTGTATAGGGTTAATGTCTATCATTGAAGACAAGTCATTTACGATCTTACTGTTCCATCATCACGCATCAGCGAGTGATGAACTAAATATATCTCGAGACAAGACCATGAAGTGACTTGTTGCCGAACTGTAGAAGCTTAACGTCTGTCCTTGAAGGGAAGTTAGTTACGATCTTCCAGTACCATCATCACACTGTGAAGTGCTTGTTGCCTTACTACATCAGTTTAATGTCCTTGTACAGTGAAGATGTTCCTACCAGTACAAGGTACATATCCTCGATGAACCAGCGGACCTTCATCATTTTATGACACTCTGTGACACATTCACCGCCACAGCTCAGATTTCAGTACGGTTCACATGACACGACGTTGACAAAAGATGTCCTTCACTGTTCGTTAACAACACCAGTGGTATAGATTTAGCCAGGATATCAAATTAAGGATATGAGGACAATACTCTATTATTCCTCGGAGTAAGTTGACGACTTTTTGTGAACCGTAATTAAACCAAGTATATCTGGTAACATTAAGACTTTACTACGCACTTGTTATACTAAACATATTGCTGAGATAAAGACACATCTTTAAGCTACAAGTCCATCTATCATGGCCATTTGATTCGTCATAAACTCACTTTTTTCATCGATTGCTTCATTCATATTGGTCTCGTAGACATTGAAATAGTGTCAGTATTCGTGAAGATCTGGGTTAGAATTGGTCTTCAGCAGCCCGTGCTGGTCGTAAGAGACGACAAATGGATCGGTTGGTGAGATTGGCTGGCTTGCTTGATGAACGTCGCAATGATGTATCGATGGTCATGATGTTGATCACTGTATTTTGTGATCCAAACTTGATGAGATGCGGACCGCCGTGAAATAGGTCGAATATTGGTGAGTGAAGCATTTACAAACAAACTAAATAAAACCTTCTTCAGTTAATTTCCTTAGAATCTTAAACTACTAATTCCAGATCTGTACGACTCGTGAAGATCCGGGTTACAACTGATCTTCAGTAACCCATGCTCGTCGTAAGAGGCGACTACCGGGATCGGGTGGCCAGGCTCACTGACTTGGTTGACACATGTTATTGTATCCCTATTGTGTAGATCGATTCTCATGCTGTTGATCACTGGATTGCCTGGTCCAGACTCGATTATTTACAGACCGCGCCATATAGCTGGAATATTGCTGACTGCAGCCTAAAACTAAACTCACTCACTCACTCGTTTGTAGAAACACGGCAATAAACAATGGTGGAGCTATAGGACAATGGTCTGGATCACATAATCCGGAGATTGATATCATGAACAACGATCTAGCATGAAGACACCCACTCAGCCGCAGTCACCGAGGTAGCTACATAATCTATTTGTAGCTGGGGACCGATTCTAACCGTATATTTGCGAGAATGTGTAAACTGACTGGAAGGCGAGGGTTAGACGGCTGACTTTGTGTATTGGCGATTAGGTACCTGACTCTGAGGGTGTGGGTCCGAATCCCGGATGGGATTCAAACCAACAATAGTACTAGAATCTGTACTTTACTGAGAAAGTGTAATCCCAAATATAACACATGTCACATTTGACCACTTTCTAAATGGCATTGTGTAACCATGACTGAAACCATCGCATTAGGTGGTGTTCATTCCATCAACTACTGATTTCATGGCCAGGGTTATTTTTAGGTTGTTATGATACAGTGTGACTATTGTTGACCGTGGTGTAGAATTATCTCTGCCCGATGATATCTGTCTGAACAATGGGGACGCTGCCATGTGTCGCAAGTATCCATGGAAACTACATCAATTGATTGTAATGTAGCATCCCCGACCTTTAAGTATAATATTGTCTGACAGAATGTGCTCGATAAATACACGTTTTTACGTATCGATGTACATATTGAATCAATAAACGAAAACCCAGAAATCTATAGAAAGGATGCAGTGCGAAACCAAGAAACAAAACTGAACGTTATTGACAGTTGCATGATGAAGTTAACTGGATTTACAAATCAATACAAACTGCTGCAAAGTATCGTGACACTACAAAATTGTAGTGCAATAGCAGTGCAAGTACAATGGCAGTATACAATACATAGCCGGTGGTAAAATATTCAACATCTCAAGATTCCTAGATGTGATTGATTGATTGTTGTTAAAGCCGCACTCAGCAACATTCCAGCTATATGGCGGTG
This sequence comes from Haliotis rubra, assembly GCF_003918875.1. Classification (NCBI taxonomy): domain Eukaryota; kingdom Metazoa; phylum Mollusca; class Gastropoda; order Lepetellida; family Haliotidae; genus Haliotis; species Haliotis rubra. The sequence continues at coordinate 770,965 of NW_025764904.1, read as the reverse complement.
GTCTGTAAGTAATCGAGTCTTGACCAGGCAATCCCGTGATCAATATCATGAGCATCCATCTACGCAATTGGGAACCGATGACATGTGTCAACCAAGTCAGCGAGTCTGACCACCCGATCCCGTTAGTCGCCTCTTACGACAAGCATGGGTTACTGAAGACCAATTCTAACTCGGATCTTCACGGGTCTTTAATATGACAAATATGGATATTTAGGGGAAATTATGATCTTCACACAACCGTTGGTCCGGAGTAATCTGAGAATACACAGACACCATGCGCTTGTCAACGTATATTGTCTAAATACTCTTAAGAATGCTGGGGGCGGTGGGGTAGCCTTGTGGTTAAAGCGTTCGCTCGTCACGACGAAGACCCGGGTTCGATTTCCCACACGGGTACAATGTGTGGAGCCCAATTCTGGTGTCCCCCGCCGTGATATTGCTGGAATATTGCTAAAACGGGCGTAAAACTAAACTTAGTCGCTCACTAAGAATGTCAGATTGGTCTTTACCGGCTCTAGAAGATTCCAGACTTCAAAAGACTCCAAAAGAATAAAAACAGTAACTTCCACACCACTGCTTTCATTGTTGTTTGATCACAATGTTATGAGCGTCTAATGAATGCTCACAGAACAATTAAATGCAGTTACAACACGCTACATTACATTACCATAGAACAATATGCACTTTGATGCAACAATTAAGACATGAGGATTGACTTTTAACGCTGAAAGAAGGCGTTGAGAGTAGGATCGTGACGATACATCAACCGTTATTTGAAAAAGACCGAATAATTAAGCACAGATATAGCAAACGCTGATATTTTATTAAATCAATTGGTGAAATGTCAGGTACGTTTCAGAAAACAAACGACACTTCCATCATCTTGTATTATATCACAAAAATATAAATTGTTCCAGAAAATGCTTTAAACAATAATCATGCTTTAGAAGAAGAAATGTCGGCCATAAAAATGCACTGTCGCAAAGTTATATTACTTTTGATTGGCAATTAGCTGATATTTGTATGATTTAAATAACTAGATGTACAAAATCAATAGAAATTACGGCAAAGTATAGTGGCATTATAACATTTATTTGTTCATAAAATCTATAAATTTGAGGTAGTCGCACAAATATCTAATTTCTGTACAAATGGCAGCCCGTGCTTCAAGAATACCATGTGTTTTGGCCCTTAGTTTACAATGTTTTTACCAAACATTTTATTGATAGAAGAAAGAATGTAAGGATGAATTCGTAAATTAGAAAAATAAACCAGATAAAAAAATAGTGCTCAAGCGTAAAGGTATGTGATTTGTGTTAGCTGTTTGGTTCCTTTTGTTTGTCACAACCCCAGATCAAGAGCAGGCCCAGGGCCCCGTTTCACAAAGCTCTCGTAAGCCTAAGATCTCGTTACTTTCCTCGTAGCATTCGTACCTCCTATACTGTAACATAGGAGGTACGACGCTACGAGAAAAGTTACGAGAGCTTAGGCTTACGAGAGCTTTGTGAAACGGGGCCCTGGTTAGTTTCGAGATGGTTGTTCACCCTTTAAGCCAGTGATTAATCTAATCCAAACTTACCCCCTTGGTCCAGCTGAATAGTGCTGTTTGCAACGTCAAAAACGATTCACTCACCTATAATGTACTGTCTATATTTTATCAATGAAAAGCGTTCATTATGCCAAGCACACGATATTGTAAGTGATTCCTCCCACAGTTTACACTCATGAGTATAAACTTTTGCCATCTGGGCGACGTTATCAGCCTCCAAAACTAAAACAAATAGGGCATTAATTTTTTTTATTCCGTCAAGGATGTTTTTTTAAATAATTAGGCAGAATGTTTCTTCTCTTTTAACAAGGTATTGGTTATTTTATATTTACATATCTGTTGATATACTATCCCAAAAAAGAAACGCATAGGCCGGAAATCTGTTGCAAAAATCTTGTATTTTCAAACATGTATACCTCGTCCACAAATAGACTTTAGTACATGCATTTTTACACCAGTTTAGAAGAAGGTAATGTTTATACAACCAAGTGGATACTTTTAGATAACGGAGACGTTGAGCGCGATGGTGACGACGTGGCACGGTCCCGACGTCGGATCTCCTGGCTCTCAGACCAATCTCTCTCAACCTGTTCCGTACAGATTGACCGGATATCCTCCGAAGTCCAGGCACCCTGGCTGCTGTGCTCTCACCCGTGGCAGTACGATCACGCAAATGTAGTACCCGGATATACCGAACTTTGGCTGCAGTAGTGACACGAGGTCTGCCTGTACGGGGACGGTTATTTGTTATACCTGTTTGGTTGTAACGAGCTGCAAGCCGTGATATGGTGCTCAGGCTAACATTCAGCGTGAATTCTTTCAATGGCGATGTTCCGTGTCGCAGAGTCAAGACGTGGCGTAGTGATTTGACCTTGAAACTCCTTCAAAACGAATGCCAATTTCCGAAAGTAATCTGGATTTTTATAGCCAGACAGTGCATGCTCTTTGCTGCACAATTTCAACTGGAAGGTGATTTCTGTTGCGTTGTGGCGATGCCTTTTTATTCCTTGTAAGAAATCTCATCAAAATCAACATTTTCAGGCAAAGTCGATTTTTCACTTGTGCAATTATGTAAAATCATGTTATCAATACTTTTGTTACATATTTTGACGATTGTTTGAAAACAATAGGTAATTAATAGATTTTTTAAAATACAAATCGCCTATGCGTTTCTTTTTTGGGATAGTATATTTAACTCTTATACATGTGAGCTCTGTGAGGATGTACAGTGCAGGGTAATAAAGATTTTTGTCTTGCCTTTGTCTTGTCTTAATCCTTGGACAATTCACATTCTGTTTTCTCCCGATCCAAAAATGCTGTTGTTATCAGACACGGTACATGTAGATTCGTTAAGGGACAGTGTTGTGCGATATATTTAGACACAGTTCTAGAGGCTTCCACCGTGTTCTGAAGCACAGAATATAACATAATGACCTGGAAAGGGCTACAAGGACCTTATTCCAGAATCATCTGCCTGATAGAGGTATATAAAGACAGTTAGGTATTAGCTCTTATCTTACATTACATCGCAAGCCACAAGACAACCAGCACTGTATGTGATGATCATACCCTCTGACACTCTCTGCCAGACCCTTTCTTCCGTGTTGGATAACTATTGATGAGAGGTGAATATTGCAACTATTGTCGTCATTGCAGTTTGTGTGTGTGAGTTTAGTTTTACGCCGCACTCAGCAACATTCCAGCTATATAGCGGCGGTCTGTAAATAATCGAGTCTGGACCAAACAATCCAGTGATCAACAACATGAGCATCGATCTGCGCAATTGGGAACCGATGACATGTGTCAACCAAGTCAGCGAGCCTGACCACCTGATCCCGTTAGTCGCCTCTTACAACAAGCATGGGTTACTTAAGATCAATATTCTAACCCGGACCTTCACGGGTCTCGTCATTGCAGTAATCACTGCTCTTGTATTATACGACGACGAAAAGCTGAACGGAGGTGGAGAAAACATCGTCTTGAAGTCCATCCTCCTGTCTCACAGTCTGACAATCAGTTCAGTGGCCAACCCCTGACTGATTTGGCTCCTTCAGTGATGCGGAAATACTTGAAATCATCCGTTCATCTAAACCAACTACTTGTGATTTAGACCCAGCTCCAACAAAATTTGTTCTTCAATATTTGGACATTCTTCTTCCAGTTATTACAAAGTTGGTGAATGCGAGTCTAGAATCGGGAAGATTTCCTCGGATTTTCCGGAGTGCTGCTGTAAAACCACTCTTGAAGAAGGAAAACCTTGATTACAATGACTTAAAGAATTTTCGGCCAGTGTCAAATCTCTCGTTTCTGTCGAAATTGATTGAGAAAGCAATCAACATTCGCCTGAAATCTCACCTCTCAGATAACCATCTTCTTGAAAAATTTCAATCAGCGTACCGACAGCTCCACATCACTGAGACTGCACTGCTCAGAGTTGCAAATGATCTTCGACGTGCAGTTGATAACGGTAAATTAGCCGCCCTTGTGCTACTTGACCTATCTTCTGCATTCAATACCATTGACCATGATCTCCTCTTAGCCAGACTACAGTATTCATATGGTATCGAGGGTTCCGTCCTAAATTGGTTCTCCACCTATCTGGAAGACAGGGAACAGTTCATCATGATGGGACGTGACCGATCAAGTCGAGTGAAACTAGAGTTTGGAGTACCCCAAGGATCGGTACTTGGCCCTGTGCTGTTTGTACTTTACACAGGCAGTGTTTCCGACATCATTTCCAGACACGGGCAAAACCATCACTCGTATGCTGATGACACTCAGCTCTACACATATTTTCACCCAAGATCTCAGGAGAAGCTTTGGACACACTGTCAGAGTGTACTAAGGAATTGAAGTCTTGGATGACTGTCAACAAAGTAAAACTGAATGACAACAAGACTGAAGCCCTTGTGGTAGGCACTTAGCAACACCTTCTCAAATCGGATATTAAATATATTACTGTCGCAGACTCTCTTATTCAGCCTTCTCATACCGTGAACGATCTGGGAGTATTACTTGATTCAAGTCTTTCTATGGAAGCCCAAGTCAACAACCTATGTAAGACGTGCTACCTCCACCTTAGGTCCATTGGCAATATCCATCCTCTCATCACCACCGAGGCTGCCCACTCACTTGTCCGATCCCTTATTCTCAGTAGACTGGACTACTGCAACAGTCTCTACTCTGGCCTCAGCGATCTTCTACTGGACAAGCTACAGAAGGTCCAAAATACTACCGCACGGATAATAAACCGTTCTTCTAAACAGACTCACATCACGCCGGTGCTTAAACAACTGCACTGGTTACCAGTGAGGGTCAGAATACAGTTCAAGATACTTTGTCTCACTTATAAATCACTTCATGGTTAGTCTCCTCCTTACATATCTGAACTCATAACTCCGTATGTTCCAGCCCGTGAACTGTGGTCACAACAGCAGAATCTCCTGACAGTACCTCCCTACAAGCTTTAAGACCTTCGGTCACAGATCCTTCTCACACACTGCTGCGGTCTTGTGGAACTCTTTACTCTTTGACCTGAAGCTCGCACCAACTCTGGACTCCTTTAAAAGCCATCTCAAAACGCACCTTTTCATTCAGTTCTATGACTCATAAACATTTCACTCTTACTGTACATATTGTTTTAATTGTAGCGCCATGAGCATGCTTACGAGCGCACTATAAATAGGCACTATTATTATTATTATACTGCCTTTTGAACTCGTACTGCCACACTATTTTGTACATCCATAGTTATACCTTTGTTTTGATTTCTATTTATTTGTGGACTTGATTTTAGAATACAATTGTGAATTACAGCACATTTCTTTGTTGTTTGTTGGTTTCGAACCTTTACTGACTTATTCCTGGTCAATGTTTTAGTTTCAGCTTGGGAATCAACACGTAACAGAGTGAGTGAGTGAGTGAGTGAGTATGGTTTTACGCCGCTTTCAGCAATATTCCAGCAATATCACGGCGGGGGACACCAGAAATGGGCTTAACCACTAGGCTACCCGGCTGCCCCCGCTCGTAACAGAGTGACGAAAACCCCTTCTTCTCTATTTCCAGAAATTCACAGACATCAAATCTTTTGTCTCTAATTACCCTAAAAGCAAGAATGAAAACCTGGAAATGAGTGAAAAAGTTCAATGTTCTCGTTTCTAAACAAAACATTTTTATATGAACTTGTAGTCAGATCCAGTATAATGACATCATAATGACCACCACATGTCCTAACTAGCGAGTCATATGCAGTGAAACTTATTACATGACTGGATTTATACACATCTGTCTGTCATCGTCAAGTTGATCAACGTTTCAAGACCGACCGTGCTCGTCTATTCAACTGCTGTCATTGTAAACAACCTTCAATCAGTATATCTGTTCTCACTGTAAATGTCAAGACTCTGGTGAGTTAATATTTAATATTTGTGAACCAATATTTTAAATTTGTGACTCAATTGTATTGTACTAGAAATCTGTATTGTCATTCATTGTAGTTTGCTTATTGTATGTTCATATATTATTGAATATTTTAGACTTGTCTGTGTTCTATTTTGCTGGTTCAAAAGGGGACTCTTAAACCTTTTGTCACCGCAAAGTATTAACCGTAACAAAGTATTTACCTGATCACAATTAAAAACCAAATTGTAAAACCATTTTAGGGAAGATTAAATTCTTTAATTTCCGTATGGCCTCCAGTTAGCTTTACAGATTATCAGCATTGTAAGCTAGGGATCGACCTCAAGGATGACAAATAAAGTGTACAAGGTTACAGACCTTCAGTAAATGTTTCTGGAACTATTCATTTACCTTTGACTCTCTAACGATCCAGGAACATGGTAACATAAACAAAATCGACGAATTGAAGCATCTGTCATCGACGATTTACTACACAAATAGGACACGGGGATGCCCTGTACATACATGCCGTGTACATACTTCAGAATCCATCACAGATCAATGAGTGAATTGGTCCATGAGCTGTAACTGTTTGTTCGATTATTTGCTTTTTTAACTTTACACAAAGAAATATTAACTGTGTTGTCACTAACGATCGTGTACACAAAGGAACGCACTCATCAGATGGTAGATAACCAGATGGTGGAATCACCAATACTTCATTCCCCGACACACCATTGTAAAGACTTAAATTTGTATGTGTTCTCCCAGTAGGAAAGTTTACCCGAAGGATTTAATGTCACAACCTCGAGTGCCGGTGAACAGCTTGATCTATGTATACGCCCCAAAGAGTTGAGAAAGATGGCTGAAATGCATAATGGGCAATGTATAAATAAAAAATGTAATTGTATAACATCTGTCGATGGTCTGTAAACAATCCAGTCATGATATCATGAGTATCGATCTTTGCAAATGGGAATCGATCACACGCATCAAACACATCAGCATGTCAGGACGAGACAATCCAGTGATTATGCAATTGGGATACAATAACATGCATCAACCAAGTCAGCGAGCCCGACTACCAGATCTCGTTAATCGTCCCTTACTGAAATCATGAGTTGCTGAAGATCAATTCCAACCCAAATCTTCACGGATTATACTTGTCATGGAGACATTAAAACAAAGGTCACCTAATGGATACTCATTAGAAACACATGCTCTCGTTAACACAAGCTAACGTCAAATAAGCAGCTTTCCTGATATTAGCCATAGTTTTGTACCAGTTTCATTGACCATTTAAATACAGGAATGATGTAGGTTTCGTTGAAATGGTAACTTGATGTGTACACTGAAATGTTGATCAAAATGAGTTTTGTTATTACTGGCAAGTAAGGTTTGATTAATCAAGCGGTCATTTGACGTCAAATGGTCGATAATGTTGATATTTCGCTCGGCAATCCCGAACAATCCTCTGTCCGTCTGAACATAGGTTTTATAAGTACATTGTCAGCGTCGTGTATCGCTATGTCATCGGCAAGTTGTAATAGTGTTGAATCCTGTTTGTTTGTATTTTCACGCCGCACTCGGGCATATTCCAGCTGTATGAAGGCGGTCTGTCAATAATCGATTCTGAACCAGACAATCTAATGATTGACGACATGTCATCGTATCGCTATTGCGTAGATCGATGCTGTTGATCACTGGATTGTCTGGTCCAGACTCGATTATTTACAGACCGCCGCCATATAGCTGGAATATTGATGAGTGCTGCTTAAAACTAACCTCACTCACTAATATATTGATTGACAGGTCCTAGGAATTTTGCTTGATGCTGCTCTCTGTTGATTGGCTGCAAATTTGTGTTGTCAGATTACGTCCTATGTTGATCAATCCCGTGACTAATGTTTCGTCACAGCATTTATTTCTATTGTTCGAATATTTATCAATCTCGTCATTTTTTGTAAATTGTATAAAACCGGAAATAAAACACGTTTTCGTTGTGGTCTAATTACAAGGACATTATTTCAGTTCATCGAGGTGTGACTCGAAAATCCCTTGTCGGAATCCCAGCAGCGGAATTTAATTAAAGTTTGTACACCTGTTGTTCGATTCATACCTGAATGAACTGACATGTTACATTCCTTAAAACAAAATATGAGGTTCTACAATCAGGAAACTAATACCACAGATGCAATACCAGCTTCAGTCAAGTTCTGTAATCAGGAAGTAAATTCCACAGATGCAATACCAGCTTCAGTCAAGTTCTCGAATCAGGAAGTTAATAACACCGATGCAATACCATATTCTATCAAGTTTTATTACCATCAAGTTACTATTAGGCTTGTTCTTGTTAAATGTGAAAGAGTCAGTCTCCATTATTCTTAGAGTCATATTTCATTTCAAAATCACATTGTAAACATGTCCGTCTTCTAGATTTAGAGTTATTGGATATTTGTAGCATAGTTGGTGTGATTATTGATGATTGAAGATCAGCCACTACAGACATCATATTCTGGGACCAGCATTATTGATGATTGAAGATCAGCCACTACAGACATCATATTCTGGGACCAGCATTATTGATGATTGAAGATCAGCCACTACAGACATCATATTCTGGGACCAGCATTATTGATGATTGAAGATCAGCCACTACAGACATCATATTCTGGGACGCAAGCGTCCTCGTGCTTTAACTATAATAGTTCAGGGCAAAAGTGTGTTTTATTACACTATACATGGTGGTAGGGCAAAGTGTATTTCTTTTCTAAGATGCCAAATTTAATACTTTCTAAAGATAATTACGATTAATTTAAGGCAGAAAACGAACGACGGTGTCGGTGACCTAAATTAAGAATCCTCGCACAGGGCTAACTGGCGCGCTGTTCTATTGATGTGTCTGCCCCCTACGTTAAGACGAACGTTACCAGAAAAAAACAAATGATAACAGTTTGATGACGGTTTACGTTCGGATTAATTATCTTCTCTGAATTATTTTAATTACATCTGTCATTAACGTAAACCATATGGGGCAATATGAACGTTGCATTTCTACTACCAGCGTAAGTTTAGATCAGTACATCCAGAGGAAGTTGAGTAGTCAAGCGACATTCCACAATTGCATTGTGGGAATGTAAACATTACGAACGTTACCGTGTCGCTGAAAACTTGTGAGTCGAAATGACACATTTTAACCGTCGTAAAACATAAACGTAATGTGTCCACCAGTGATGTTAGCTGCGTGAAGCAACAGCAAATCAAGAAACTGGATGCAACGGTGTAGTTTACTGTAGGAGGCCGTACGAGGCGATGACAACTGACATGCATCGTGACGTCGCTTACATTGTGACGTAATGTAAAATGGTTCGATCACGAGGGGGCACACTAGAATGGCGCAGTGACGGGATAACGTCATTCAATTGTTACGTCATCAAAAAACTGTACCTTTATTGTCTGATAATGTATTTTTTTTCGATTGTTCTAACCGCTAGACATCTTAGAATTGAAGATATAATTTTTATGTATCACCAGAATATGGATTATACAGAAGGATGTGCAAATTCTGAGAAAATGTTATTGATAATACTGTATTAGGAGATAGTGACGTTTTGTTTAAATTTGTTTGTCGTATAACATTGCACTCAGCAATATTCCAGCTATATGGCGGTGGTCTGTAAATAATCGAGTCTGGACCAGACAATCCATTAATCAACATAATGAGCATCGATCTACGCAACTTGAATGCGATAACACGTGTCAACCAAGTCAGCTAGCCTGACCAAGTGATCCCGTTAGTCGCCTGTTACGACAAGCATGGGTTGCTGAAGATCAATTCTTACCCGGATCTTCACGGGTTGTGGAGTCTACATCATAGTAACTACAAAGCATTTTATACATCGCCATGATGTAAGTAGAGTGTACACAATATATATGTTCTTGAACAAAAGAAAATATACTCCCCACAACAAGTAGGGGATGAAATATGTTACGATTGACTTTAGGAAGGGGGATCTGCTTCGAAAAATGACTGCCAGAGATTGAACTGTTTCGGAATAAAACATAATGCACTGCCTCGAGACATTGCAATTGCTCCGTGCAAGTGTATACGGATTCATTTGTTTATTTTGACACTTCAGTGAAAGGCCACATAGCTGCAAGCGATTAGTAACGTTGATTTTCATTATCCGCCGAAACACGTACGCTCTACTCTTGCTTTAATGTATGTGGTATTTGTGATCAGATTTCAAGTACGTCGTCTACAACGTGATGAACGCCTACGGCATATTGGCATCTCCCAGACTGGTCGAAGTTAGCGTGTGGTAGCCAATATGCTCAACGTGTCTCAGTCTGTGATTTGATGACTTTGTAAGAGGTTTCTGCAAGACAAAAAATGCTAATTATCGACTGGGCCACCAGTACAACAACACACTCCAGGGTCTGTAACGAAGCATACGACTGTATGGCAAACAACTTCTTGTTGATTGCACAGAATGACGTGTCGGTGTGGATTCTTAAGCGTTATCTTAGCTTGATAATATTGTAAGAATCTACACCGAAACGTCGGTCTATACAATAAACAAGATGTTGTTATGTATAAAGTCGTATGCTTCATTATTGACTCACCAATTTCTAGAATCCAGGATCGAATAAGCTGGTACCTCACTTGGAGAGTGAGTGAGTTTAGTTTTACGTCGCACTATATGGCGGCGGTCTGTAAATAATCGAGTCTGGGCCAGACAATCCAGTGATCAACAGCATGAGCATCGATCTGCACAATTGGGAACCGATGAACGAACCTTCAGTAACCCATGCTTTTCGTAAAAGGCGACTAACGGCACCGGGCGGTCAGGCTCGCTGACTGTGTTGACACATGTCATTGCATCCCAGTTGCGTAGATCGATGCTCACTCTGTTGACCACTGGATTGTCTGGTTGAATATTTACGTATCGCCGCCATAAAGTTGTAATATTGCTGAGTGATGCCTTAAACAACAAACAAATAGAACAAACGTATGCAGCCGATCGGAAACGACGTGTAGTACCACCGTTAACAGATCAACATATTCTTAACATGATGTTTATAGACAAGAAGTTTGAGTAATCAAAGATGATTCTGTGTAATGTTTTCCGGTGAGTCCCGATTAATTCTTACTCTTCTAACAAACATCATACGAACGTCAGCGTAAGACAGCATGACAGATTTAGGGCTGGGTCTGTAATGGTATTTTACAATGATTGTTTGCAGACCAACTGGTACTTGTTTTGTCCAGAATAAATCTGGACCTTCCTTGATATGCCTGCCTGCTGACACTCGAAGGGATTGGTCTGCAGTGGTATTTGAAAGTGATTGTTTGCAGACCAACTGGTACTTGTTTTGTCCAGAATAAATCTGGACCTTCCTTGATATGCCTGCCTGCTGACACTCGAAGGGATTGGTTTGCAGTGGTATTTGAAAGTGATTGTTTGCAGACCAACTGGTACTTGTTTTGTCCAGAATGAATCTGGACCTTTCTTGGTGGGTCTCTCTGCTGACATGCGTCATACGAATGTCAACGTAAGACAACATGAAAGGATTAGGGATCGGTCTGCAATGATATTGGTCGGGTTCGCTGTGATTATTTTAAGAAACATACTTTATGGATCCGCTGTGATTGCCAGAAAGCCACTTCATATTGACAATGGTATGGTTTACAGCTCAACACCACCCAGACAACATTACTTATGCCAAAAGTTATACCATTTGCCGACCACCTGGTCCGTGATGATAACGGTCTTGCCCACAGTGCCATTAACTCGGTGCTCGTCTGTTATTTTCGAATATTCCCAACTGTTTTGCTAGAGTATTTCAACGTGATATGCATTTCCCTACTTTATGCATCTTAATGTGAAGTGGAAGCCGCTGTAACAGAGTGAGTTTGATCGCTGACTCTGCGTGCTGGCGAATAGTTGCGTCTCTCTGACAGCGTGGGTTCGAGTCTTCAAGATCTGTACTGTATCGAGAAATTGTAATCCCAGATGCTACATTTGACCACTTTCCAAAAGGCATTGTGTATACATAAAAAGGACTCAAGTAGTTAATTTGTCAAAAACCAATGTAAATGTAACTTTTCTAAATAATAGGCATAGCCTTATCATCTGATTCTTTATGTTTAATGACGTGCAAATAATTAGTACGCAAGAACCAAACACACATATACCTATCTAAGAATTTGTACAAAATGTGCGACATGGAGCAAGGATATACTTGACGGAGAAATTCCTCCTATTTTGTTATGGAGGTAAGAAAATCAGGTGCAAAATATACTCATGAAAACATATAAGGGAACACATGAAAGTACAAGTGTTCCTTATTCTTTTCCAGGTTTCTTCACAAACTTTGTATTGCACTGTGGGTGAAATTATGGAAATATATACAGGAACACTTGTACTTTCACGTGTTCCCTTATTCGTTTCTCTGGGTATATATTGAAGGTTTTGAAAGATACACTGTTTTTAACTCAAACGCTTTTGTTGAGGCGATATTTGATGAAACTTGTCGTTATTCTATTCTCATCTTAAGGCAAGTTTCGTATGATTACATATGCGTTAAGTTTACACATAAAGTGGGCTCAAAGATCATCATATCAATGATATCAAACTACTGATGAGGGTATAACAAACTGAATATCTACTGGCAGATATCAATTACATGGTTACTCATTTCTGTGGAATTCCGACGATACCAAGTCTTCTGATTCTCATTTGGGTAAAGGTTACACGACATTTCTGTTACAAACTGGCGTGATAGTGTTTCGGCTTCGGATTTGCACCGTCATTACAAGGGTATTAAGTATGCTTTTGAACCGGGGAAGTATATATGTGTGTTAGATGATACGTTGGACATTCATTACACAATTTTAATGTAAATCATCGACGAAAATATGAAAATTTAAACTTTGAAATGAAGTTTTGTAGGGCCTGTCTTTTAAGGGGAGGTTTAGGATGTCTTTTTATGTTTACTAAGTAATTGATTATGTGAACGTGAGTGAAAGTTTGAGAAAAGTATATTGAGAAATATAACACTGTTATCAAAAGCGGGATCCTAATGATTAGTGTAATAAAACTCTTCGGTTATACGATCATTAGTAATATTGCAATAATGAATATATTGTTATGGCGCAGTGTTAATCATTGTTGGATAATGTTCTAAATGTAATACATTGAAAATGTGGAAAGTCAGTAACCATAGTGGTGTGATATATTTAGACAGGATTCTGGAAGGTGAGGTGAAGTGAAATGGGGTTTAACGTCACACTTAAGAATATTTGGCTCATATGGCGACGTGCATGCGTGAGTATGTGTGGCTGCTTGTACTAGCCCAGACTTTAGCTGGTTTTATAGTGCTAGCAGAGTTTATTCTATGATTCTGATTATATCATACACACTTTATGAACCACTTGCAAATAGCGATGATACCCGGTATTCGGGAAAAGGAACCAAGTATTCTGCCCCATCAGTTATTACTGTCACAAACTCACGAAAAGGCAAGGAAAGTGTTCACTGAAACAACACACGGGAGCATATGGTACGAGGTGAGGTGAGGTGAGGTGAAGAGGGGTTTAACGTCGTACTTCAAAATATTTGGCTCATATGGCGACGTGCATGCGTGAGTATGTGTGGCTGCTTGTACTAGCCCAGACTTTAGCTGGTTTTATAGTGCTAGCAGAGTTTATTCTATGATTCTGATTATATCATACACACTTTATGAACCACTTGCAAATAGCGATGATACCCGGTATTCGGGAAAAGGAACCAAGTATTCTGCCCCATCAGTTATTACTGTCACAAACTCACGAAAAGGCAAGGAAAGTGTTCACTGAAACAACACACGGGAGCATATGGTACGAGGTGAGGTGAGGTGAGGTGAGGCGAAGAGGGGTTTAACGTCGTACTTCAAAATATTTCGCACATATGACGACGTGCATGCGTGTGTATGTGTGGCTGCTTGTACTAGCCCAGACAGAAGCTGGTTTTATAGTGCTAGCTCATTTAGATACCATGCCGCAGTTAAGCATGAATACCCAACTCAGACACATTATACTGCCCCCGAGCTGACCAGTCCTTGTTGGACCCATTAATGCCGAGCGCCAGCCAGGGACCAACAAGTACCATATTTTAACGTCTTTTGGTATGACGCGGTCGAGGATCGAACCCGCGACCTTCCGCTCTCCGGGCGGACACTCTAACCAATACACACTGGTCTTAGTTCTGTAAGGTACTACAGATTACGACAACTCCATGGGCCTTTCTGACACAGGGAGTTGGATAATCTTCTGGGGTCTTTTTCTTAGAAATATGACCCGTGAAGATCTGGGGTAGAATAGGTCTTCAGCAACCCATGCTTGCCACAAAAGACGACTATGCTTGTCGTAAGAGGTGACTAACGGGATCGGGTGGTCAGGCTCGCTGATTTGGTTGACACATGTCATCGGTTCCAAATTGCGCAGATCGTTGCTCATGCTGTTGATCACTGGATTGTCTGGTCCAGACTCGATTATTTATAGACAACCGCCATATAGCTGGAATATTGCTGAGTGCGGCGTAAAACTAAACTCACTCGCTCACTCTTAGAAATATAGAAGGAGCTAACTCTTGACTCTCATCTCATATTCAACTCAAGCTACAAAGAGATAAGTAATTTCATGGAGATCATTCTCACCCTTGATATTCATACTAGGCCTGTTTTGGAAACTATACCTTTATTGCAGTGTGGCAATGAGGTGAACATGACATCTCTGTCTTAATTGCTATAATCACTTATTTTGAAGTTGTACTGAAACTTAATTTGTAATGCAACTGTAATATATATTTTGTTGTGACTGGTATAATTTGTAAACTCAGTTAATGTTTGAGTACAATTGTTACATACGTACAATAGGTCACATTGTACATAAGTACATACGTCCATCCATGCGTACTTGCATCCATCCATGCATGCATGCATACATACATACACACACACACACACACACACACACACACACACACACACACACACACACATTACATACATACATACATACATACATACATACATACATACATACATACATACATACATACATACATGGTAAATATTATATCTATATCACACTATACGTTAATATTTGTGGGACTGACTTCCTTTGCTGTTTGTTTTCGGCATCAGGAGCAGTTAGCGGCCAAAAGGCAAAAGCTGACATTGTAAAAGAAGTATTGACTTCGAGATGCATTTAAACCATCAAATATTTGCTTTGAAAGGTAAATACACAGCTTGTCTATAACACGTGCGTGTTTGCATATTGCCAGTAGCAACACTCATATCCGCAAACACAACATTCAAGTAATATCCTACAATATACATACGCGATTCGTGACGAATGTCATCTTTTTTAACTTATGATATTTTTATGATAATGGAAATGTTTTCCAGCGTTTTGTCTACGCACATGCTTTTAACAGGCTTTACTTGATTTGTTTGAAAAATCGAATATTTCCTATGAAAAGAAACACACAGCTTGCCTGCACCACGTAGAAGTTTGCAAGAGCAACAAATATATCTGCCAAATCAATTTCCTCTCCCGAGACATCATGCTGGGCCAAATGGTGACAAATGGTAAATGAATTCAGATGTAACACATGCTATTTCTAGGATTACACTTTCTCAGTAAAATACAGATTCTAGTACTTCTGTTGGGTTGAGTCCCATCCGGGATTCGAACCCATATCCTCAATGAGGTGCCTGACTCTGAGGCATGTGGGTTCGAGTTCCGGATGGGACTCAACCCAACAAAAGTACTTATTTTACAAGTTAATGAAGACTAATGTACATCAAATATCGTTCAGCCAAATATTAATAAGTAAGACAGCTGTCACTGGGAACCAGTGTATGTGTGAAGTTGTTTGGGTGTTAAGTCCGCGTGTGTTCCTCTGTGAAGCCATCTGTAGCATCTGTGATGTCAAGCTGTGACCTTGTTTTCGACGCATTCTGAAAACAGACAGAAACGCCTACCGCAAGATATTTTCTGATTGAATTCTCTTTCGGCAACAGCTGTTGATTTCATTTTCTATCGATTGAACTTGTTTATGATTTCTCTCTTCATCGTACAATATGATATTTTCCAAATAGTCCATGGACACACGCAATTTTCAAAATACTGACTGTATTAATTCCAATAATATGTCTTCCAGAATTTGTAGGACAAACGGAAGGTAGTTCCTACACCTTGTCATCACTGACTCTAGTGATCCGTTACTATACATTCCGCACATACAGTCGAACCCCAGTGTCTCGAACTCGATTGAGACGAATGCTCGGTTGTATCGAACTCATCTCTGGGCCCCTGTCGATCTCCTTATATTTATCATTATTTCTATGCTGACAGATGTGTCGAACATTCGGATAAGTCGAACTGTTCCCTTGGTTCCGACGAGTTCGACACAACGGGGTTTGACTGTATGTTGCTATGTTGTAGTTTTTCAAAGTGGAATCTGTTTCGACGGATAATCGAGACTGCTTGCGCTGGTTGAAGTTTTATGCATATACATTTCTGTTGTTCACTTGGCATTGAGTGGTGAATCTGCATCAAATATATTCCCAACAAATGCATATAAAAGGCTGCTGCCCACTTAGATTATGTGTTGACTCCAGGTCAGAATAGATTCCCCAAGCATGTACATATACTTAAAATAAAAAGTTAAGCGCCACTAATTTGGTACTTTTTATATTGTTTACTAAAGTAACTAATTAATTTGGTAGGTTTGTTTGCTATGAAGTTGAAAATGCAACCTCGGATATCTGATGGGATAAACAGGTTTCCATACACTGATTGAAATGATTTTAACGCAAGTGAATGTTCTGCATGCATCGTGCAATGAGAAGTAAATGAGGGGGTCCTGCAATTTGAGACACCAACTTTTGTGACGACTTCATTGACGACAGATCATTAGATTTTGCCTTGAAATTCGACTACGGCAAGGTGCAATTGTCTACTGGTGAGAGATGTCAGACAGTTGGGGTATCATCATAGTGTTATCACACGTTTGGTTCAGAAACGCGCACAAACCAATGAAGTTAAAGGCCGTGGCAGATCAGGACGACCTAGAGCGTACCGGACAGGAGTCCCCTCAAGTGCTCCTGTACTGAGAGACCACTGGACTACCCACAGGAGTGTGTCCGTCACAACGATCAGGAATCATCTTCATGCGGCTGGACATCGGGCACGTAGACCACTCAAACGTCCGCAATTGTCACAAAGACACATCCACGAACGTTTGCCATAGTGCAGAGCGAAGGCGCGCTGGAACTTGGCAACGCGGCGCAGGATCCATTGTCCTGACGAGTGGAGGATGCTACTCCATGTTGTGGATGGCAGAGTTCGTGTTTGAAAGCAAAGTAACACCCGTTTTGCACCTAGGCATGTCCAACCGACCTATCAGACTGGTGGAGGTTCTGTCAAGATATGTCGATGTGTGTCCTTCGGGTTTACAATAGACCTCTTGACTGTTCCGGGGACGCTAACTGGTGAGAGATATCGGAATAACATCCTTCAGCTCATCGACATTGGACGTCAATCATCCTCTTCGCCCTAGACCCGTTTACATGGATGATAACGCCAGGCTTCATTGAGCGAGAGTAGTAACGGAGATCCTTCAGCAAGAAGCCATAACCACACTGCTATGGCCCGTATGCAGCCCGGAATTGAACCCCATGGAACATATGTGCGACATTCTAGGGCTTCGGATACGCCAAAGAGTCCCCCTGTACAACGTGGGACAGAGTTGGAAGCAGTATTGCACCCGGAGCGGCAACAGGTTCCCCAGCAGACCATACAGAGACTGATACGAAGCATGTCGAGGAGGGTTCATTTAGTCATTAATTCTGACACACGCTATTGACTGCAAAAAGGTTAAAAATCTTCTCAAGTGTGGAAAGTTTCTTTTTTGAGACAGTTTCCTGCTTTAATAATGACGTAACCGATGGGAATAGTGTTTCACATTGAAAAATTGATACAAAACACATTGTTTTCATTTGTGGTTGCAAAGTCCATAAAATGCCATCATCCAATTGATGTTGTCAATTTTGATGAGTTACACAAATCGTTTTCGACGATGTGTCCGCTTTTTGCATCTCAGGTATCAAGAAATCAGCGTGTGTTTCATATAATAGAAGAACTTCCTTTTTTCAATCCGGTGGCGCTTAACTTATTGTTCTGAGTACATATTATATATTCGATGTTGAACTGAGGTCAGAATAGAATCCCAAAACATGTATATAAATTCAGATTCCGTACTGACTCTAGGTCAGAATAGGTTTCCTACACACGTATGTAAATGTCCGTTCCCCTCTTGAGATTCCATGATGCCTATTGGTTGATTTAAACATATTTTATTCACAATTGTGAAAGGGATTGGGGACAAGTAATCCAACTTAAAATACCCGCTCCCTAATATTTACATACATACATTTTCAATTATATACATATTAGGAAAGAATAGAGAGAAGAGATAGGAAAGTTAAGTAGAGGAAGGGATACAACTCATGTGATCACACAAAACGTTTCGATTGATGAATAAAAGTTTGCACACCTTTAAAAAACGTATTCATTCTGTTGAATGGTCATATCAGGACTTCCAAATAACATCAATGACAATGTGATTGGAGAGTCTCGATTTACAATACTTTTTTAAATTTAACATTAATATTTCCCTTTGGATGTTGTACAGTTTACATTCTAATAGGAAGTGATGTACATTTTCACAAGTATTGCCACAGTAACAAGAAGCTGAATCTTTTATGTTGAAACGATACAGATCATAATTTAGCTGACTAGTCATATATCTCAACTTTGTGTGTATAATATTTAATTTTCTAATTCCAAACGAGTAATATGATGGAGCTACAGGTTGCTCGCACTTTAAGTACGACTTGAAACTTTGTAATGAAGGTCGATTTCTTTCGGTATCAGAAATATTATTCCACATTCTTACAGTTGATGGAAAAAAGGAATCATATGAAAGTCTTAACCTTGCAGAAGGTAGAATAATATTGCTAGCATTCCTAAGGTTATAATTAGATCTTGATCCAACACTATCTGGAGTAATATCTTTTAAGTATACAGGGGCTAAATCATTTTGAATTTTGTAGAATAGACAAAGTTTTCTTCTTTTCCTTCGTTCATCCAGCCTTTCCCAGCCTGTCTCATAATATAGAATTTGACGTGAAGTATATCTAGGTAGACCCGTAGCTATTCTGGCAGCTTCTAACTGAAGTTTCTCTAAGTTTTCTTTCTGTTTTACAGTACAGCCATCCCATAATTCACAAGCATATTCAAAGTGTGGTCTGATAAATATCTTATAAATAGTATTGATTGTATTTCTGTTAAGTAAGTATTTCAATTTCCGCATTGATGATATCATTTTGGAGCACGACTTGATAATTTGATTAGTATGACAAGACCATTTGCTTTTTGCTTCAAATGTTATTCCGAGATGTTTATGATTGTTTACCAAATTGATTTGCTTTCCGTGAAAAAATAATTTCAATTCTTCAGTTTCATCAATCATGGAAAACAACACTGCTTCTGTTTTTTCAGGATTATATGAGACCAGCCAGTTTTTGCTCCAGCTATATAATATGTCTAAATTGGTATTAAGAGAAGTTTCGATTTCTTTAGTATTTTTCGATGATTTTCCAAGCGAGGTATCGTCAGCAAAAAGTCTTGTTACGCAATCTAATTTATCAGCAATATCGTTAACATAGACCACGAACAAAAAGGGTCCCAATACTGATCCCTGGGGGACGCCAGCTGTTAAGTACCTGGGCTTGGATATAGCTCCGTTTACAAAGACGTGTTGACTGCGATCACTTATGTAACTCGATATCCATTGCAAAAGCTGGCCTCTAATACCATACATCTCTAATTTACGTACAAGCCCTTTGTGCCACACACGATCAAAAGCTTTGGATACATCGCAAAATACCATACAATATTTTTCTTTGTTGTCGAGAGATGTACAAATATGATGGTAAAGTTCAATTAATTGATGGACAGTTGAATGACCTGCTTGAAAGCCTGATTGGTACTTATATAAAAGTTTATTAACAAGGAAATAGTTATACAAGTGTTTGTATACCACTCTTTCAAACAGTTTTCCTATGCAACTTATAAGAGAAATAGGTCTATAATTGGAAACAATAGAGTGATCACCTTTCTTAAACAGAGGCATGACATATGCACTTTTCCACATATTTGGATACACACTATATTGCAATGATAAGTTGAACAGTAAACACAAGGGCTTGGATATGGAATAAACGGTATTCCGGTATTGGTCAGAATAGGTTCCCCACATATGTATATAAGAACTTGCCCGTTGCCTTCTTGAGATTTTGTGTTGCCTCTAGGTCAGAATAGGTTTCCACACATGTATATACATGTCTGTTGTCCACCTTGGGTTCAGATACCGCCTCTTGGTCAAAACAGATTCCCAACACATGTACATAAATTAATGGCCGTTATTGTCTTCCGTATTATTATATGTTCTTTATAATTATCTTCCGAAAGTCTTCTTGTCATTATTTTTATCATCATTAGTTTCTAGTTATTTTCTTTCTTATTACTGTCTTTCGCCTTATTTGCCCTCCTCATTATCTTTGATTTTTATATTTTATCATAGTCTTTTATTACCTTCTTGAACATTATCTGCATTGTTAAATTGTTTTCTCTCGTTACATTCATTTTTACCTTCTCTATTGTTACTTTCATTCTTTTTTGTCTTCTTTTTCTTCACCTTTATTATTCCTTCCATTATTACATTCTTTACTGATATTTTCCGAACGATTAATATATGAAATAAACGAATTTCACCTCACTGCACTGCACTATTAATACCTGTCTTATCATCACTTATAATCCTCTTAATTGTCATTTTATTATGTTGTGTTACATTATCTTCCTTTTATTAAGCTGCCGACTCCAACTATATCATAGGCTTCTTTGAGAGGCATTTTAGAAGTTGTATAGATGAAGGTAAACCAAGTTCTATGGATAGTTAACTTCTTTATTGCAATGAGTGCGACGTTTCAAGTGCTTGATAACGGTGTTAGTACCTACACAGGACTTAGTTTTCCTATATAATAGGCATTTGTTTATTGCCATTAATAAATAGTAAAGACACAAGGTGTTCGTAAAAGGTGATAATATATTTGCCCCATCGGCGGCATCCGTCTGAAACAAATGTAACCAATGAAACCAATGAAGATCCGTTTTAGAACTGGTCTTCAGCAACACATGCTTGTCGTAAGAGGCGACTAACGGGATGGGCTCGCTGACTTGGTTGACATATGTCATCGTATCTCAGTTGTGTAGACTGATGCTCATAATGTGGATCACTGGATTGTCTGGTTCAGCCTCGATTATTTACAGACCGTCGCCATTTAGCTATAATATTGCTGAGTGCAGCGTTAAACAACAAACAAACAACAAATAGAAAACAATCATGCATTTGCCTGAAAAGTGTCACGTATGGTTCGCGCTCGTATCGGACACTATTTTGGTAACTGGGTCTGATTTTACAAATATCCCTTAACGTGTTCACATCAAACGTTTTGAAAGTCTTGAGTGATAATGTGATCAAACTGTGTTTGAGCAAATGTCTTCACACGCTCTTAGAAATTGAAATCGAACGTATGCGATCGTAACTTAAACGTTAACGTGGACAGTTAAGGTTAGAGCTGCTGAAATATGGCTTGACATAAGGGGACCACTGGCATGTTGAAGCCATCCCTCGTCACCGTTTGGTCACTCTGAATATATTCGCATAGATGACAATGAAACAGATGAGGTGGCCTCCTCTATATCTTGTTCAGGTCGGTAATCAGTGGAAGTACTAATGTCACAAACAATATTGTGGTCTTCTTTATTTCTAGTTCAGGTGGGTAAATCAGTGGAAATAATATCACAAACTACATTGTGGTCTTCTTTATTTCTAGTTCAGGTGGGTAAATCAAGGGAAATAATATCACAAACTATATATATAGTGGTCTTCTTTATTTCTAGTTCAGGTGGGTAAATCAGTGGAAATAATGTCACAAAATATGTGGTGGTCTTCTTTATTTCTAGTTCAGGTGGGTAAATCAGTGGAAGTAAAATCACAAAATACTAACGGAAAAAAGTAACTGTGCTTCATATAAAGTATCATAATTTTTTTATCCCTAAACATTTTTGAAAAACTATCGCAGAAGAATATGACCAAACGCACTTTTGTCATTGTCTGAATGAAATCCACATGTTGCACGTGCGTTTCGTGTGACGTTGCAAGTTTCGTGTTTTGCATGTTAAACACAATTGTGATTTTGTCACACGTGTTTTTCAGCCCAAAAGAGCACATATCGTAGACTTCTGGTGATAAGAAACACATTATTTGTTCTGTTTACACTGCAAAACATTATGACCCGTCTGTCTGAAAATGAACGTCTACGTGCCGTCGGTATGCCGCATACTGAAATGCCCCAGATTGAAGTTGCTAGACATTTTAATGTTCATCGGAACACCATATCGTCTCTTTGGAGACGTTATCAGTAAAATGGCAACACTCGCGATCAGGTCGTCCACGCGTGACGTCACGTTGGCAGGATAACCATATCCACCTTGTTCATCGAAGGAATCGGTTTCAACCTGCAACTTTGACAGCTCGAACGATTCCTGGTTTGAGACCCATTAGTGGGAGGACTGTAAGAGACCGTCTAAGAGAGCACAACATTCGACCCCGACGACCTGCGATACGTCCCGTTTTGCTTCCATGTCGCCGTCAAGCACGTCTAGCATGGTGCAGACAACATCTAAGGTTCACACAACGAGACTGGAACTGTGTCCTGTTTACAGATGAGTCCCGATTTCACCTTGACAGTTCAGATGGGCGAGCTAGGGTTTACAGTCGTGATGGGGAACGTTATGCCGACGTGTGCATCACCCAACGTCGTTCATTTGGAGGTGGAAGTGTAATGTTGTGGGGGAACATCTCACACCGTGGACGAACGGAAGTCGTTATTGTCAATGGCAATCTGACAGGTTTACGTTACCGAAACCAAATTATTGAACGTCACGTTGTGCCCTTAGTGCAAAACCATGGACCCGTTACCTTTCAGCATGACAATGCCCGTCCACACGTTGCAGGTGTCGTCACAGACCATTTAAGGCAAAAGAACATTGATGTTCTGCCATTGCCAGCAGTTTCATCAGACCTTTCACCCATAGAACATGTCTGGTATGAAATGGAGCGACGTCTACGTCAACAACCAAACCAGCCGTTGACGCTTGATGAATTGGGTCAATCTTTGGTGAACATTTGGAACAATATTCCTCAAGAGTTTTTCAACCATCTTTTGTCTTCCTTGCGTCGCCGTTGTGTGCCTGGCATCAATGCTAACGGGGGGCACACACGTTACTGACTTTGCGAATTGAGTTCTGACACCACATCTCTGCAGACGTGTGCCACGCCCTTGAATGTTACCGTGCTTAAGTTTCATTCACGAAATGTCCCTAATTAAACATTGATTTAACTGTTTACCAAATTTTATGTTGTTATTATAATTATTTACAAACTTATAGTACACAGTTACTTTTTTCCGCTAGTATTATATGGTGCTCTTCTTTATCTCTGACCCTTGAAGATCCGGGTTAGAATTGATCTTCAGTAACCCATGCTTGTCGTAACAGGCGACTAACGGGATCGGGTGGTCAGGCTCGCTGACTTGGTTGACACATGCTGTTGATCACTGGATTGCCTGGTCCAGACTCGATTATTTACAGGCAGCCGCCATATAGCTGGAATATTGCTGAGTGCGGCGTAAATTTCACTATCTCTTTATTTCTAGTTCAAGTGGGTGAATCAGTGGAAGTGAAATGGCGACAGATGAGGTGGTCTCCTTCGTCTCGTTTCGAGTGGGTGAATCAGTGGAAGTAAAATGACAACAGTTGAGGTGGTCTGTTTTATTTCGTTTCAAGTGGGTAAATCAGTGGAAGTAAAATGGCTATTTAATCATTAAAGAAGAGCGTCTGATCACCGTTACTGTCCTGACAAACCAAGGATCATAATCGAGGCGAATCGTAGATTCAAACCCTACGCCAGCGGAATATGTGGTACAACATACCACTTGACCACCTGTGCCCTCAGAAATGTTTATTGTAGTTACGAATTAGGGGTACCAATAACATAACAATCATAAACATAACAATTATACTAATGGTGCGGCAAATGCATCCACGGTACATGCTCAAACCCTACAGGGTCAGTGGGGTAACCTATTGGTTAAAGCGTTCGCTCGTCACGCCGATTGCCAGGGTTCAACTCCCCACATGGGTACAATGTGTGAAGCCTATTTCTAGTGCCCCGCGCCATGATATTGCTGGAATATTGCTAAGGCAGAGTAAAAGTAAACTGACTGACCCATTCAAACGCTTCATCATTATACTGATCCATGGATCAGTTTGCTTCAGAATTTATTTCAATAACAGCTACTGAATGCCTGGAGTCGGATTGAGTGTACGCCCCCGATGAGTTTTATCGGCTTTGATCAACAACATGTGCTGACTCAGCATTAAGCAACAGGAGACATGACTCTCACATGATCTCTTGTGCTCAACACGAATGTTAAGGATTGGCAAGTTACAAGTAACGTGTGTTTCTGTGTGAGGCAGGAACGAAGCCCTTGAACCTGTCAGGAGTCAAAGTTGCTGAGCACGGCCTTCCATTCAGTTCTACTTGAAATGAACGTAACGCGACCTCGCCTTACTTATGACAACTCTGTCCCAGTTCAAACTTTCACCTTAAGTATAAGTTGATAACACATTGACTCTCAACTCATGACCAACATGTTGTTTTCAAGAAGGTTGAGCGCTACAAGGCTGTTCTGCATTAACAAATGAAAATACGCAGTGTCAAATTCGTTATGCTTATCAAACACATTCCCTAGAGAAAGATGGGTGATTGTGTCTGTATATAATATATGTCAATGGTTGTGTCCGTATGAATGCCAGTGATTGTGTCTGTATGTGTAGTATGACCAGAAATTATTGAGAATTTTAGGAATATGCTTAATTGGATTTCTAGTATAAACAACCTTGACCAGCTATCAAGTGCTTGGTTTAATTCATGAGAGACAACTCTGTTAATCCTTTTTCATTAGTTTGTGAAGAGTTCTCCCCTTTGTTTACTTGCTAGCAGACGACATTTTCAGTGATCCTCAGTATGGATGACTTAGAGAAGGGGAAGTTGATTTTAGAGTATTATAACAAGGACATCAGATCAGCTAAAGTGATACCAAGAAGAACAGGCATCCCTTTGTCCACTGTTTATCGTGTTTTGAAAAATATTGCAAATGGATATAGCATTGAGCACCAGGGAGGCGCAGGTAGGCCCAGAAAATTTACTGTCGGTGACAGGAGGCGGCTTGGTATTTTTGTTTCTAAAAACAAACGAAGGATTTAGAAAACGTAAGGCTGGATATGATTGATAGAGGAACTGTGGCTGTCTGTAAGAAGACAATTAGAACTGAGCTGCATGCAATGGGTTGGCAGAAAAGTCGAGGAATTCCATCACCGATCATGAAACCTGAAGAAAAGGAGCGAGGGTTGAACTGGTGCTTACAGCATAGAAATTCTAACTGGGACAATGTGATTTTCTCAGATGAAAGTTCTGTGTGGATGTATCCTAATACACTGAAATTCTGGACCAAACAAACAGAAAAACCTTTGTATCAGCGCCCAAAGTACAGTCCGAAAGTTAACGTGTGGGGTGGCATATCTGTGTTAGGGGCAACGCCCCTCTGTGTATTTGAAGGGAATATGAACAGTGAGCTGTACACAGATATTCTCGAGGGGCATTTACTTCCATCTGCTCACGTGTTCTATGGACATTTTTGGATTTTCCAGCAGGACAACGACCCAAAACATCGTTCAAAGCATTCACAGGCCTGGTTCCGGACCCAAAATATGATATTATTAGATTGGCCAAGCTATAGCCCTGACCTAAATCCAATAGAAAATGTTTGGGGACTTATGAAGGAAAGTGTCAATACGTGTCAAAAATCTGACAAATAATGCTGAAATGAAAGAAGAGGTGGTCCGATATTGGGACAGCATGGACCACGACTTTCCAACTTCTTTGATCAGTAATATGCCCCGCCGCATTGAAGCCTGCATTGAAGCCTGCATTGCTGCCCATGGTGACTTGACAAAATACTAACTGTTCACCTGTCTTTGAATCTGGAGTTATGTTCTGCTAATATTCACATTTAATACGTGAGTAATGAGTGAAAAAAAAAAAATTACAATTGTTAAATTCTCAATAATTTCTGGTTGTACTGTATTTCAGTGGTTGTGTCTATATGTGTTTGTGAATTTGTCAATACGTATGTCTGTGATTGTGTCTGCTTGGGTGTCAGTGATTGTGTCTGTATGTCTGTCTGTAACTTTGTCTGCATGTATCTTGGTGATTGTGTCTGTACATTCGTATCCGTGTGTGTGTCTGTGTGTCTGAGTGCAGGAGAAACCCATGTTGATCCGGGTTAGAATTGATCTTCAGTAACCCATGCTTGTCGTAAGAGGCGACTAACAGGATCGGGTGGTCAGGCTCGCTGACTGGGTTGACACATGTCATCGTATCCCAATTGCGTTGATCAATGTTCATGTTGTTGATCCCTGGATTGTCTGGTCCAGACTCGAGTATTTACAGGCCGTCGCCATATAGCTGGAATATTGCTGAGAGTGGCGTTAAACTAAACTCACTCACTCACTGAGAGTGGGGGTGTCCATGTGGGGGAGCGTGAATATATCGTGTCTGTGAAAACTTTCAGTGTTTGATATGAGCATTAGTTCACACCGTCGGGTACGACAGCACGCAGCCACCCACGTCGCGGATCCAAGTCCAAGCAACATCTCAGTTGCTGAAGAACATTTGTAACCCGATATTTCAATAAACGCAAAACAGGAAACTACAGCACCGTGCTACTTTTCAAACACAAATTCAAAATTATATATAAAATCAACATGATAAGGGCATGCATATACACATTAAGTGAAATATTTAGTAGATTGGGAAACATATACATCCTAATAGCAAGTCAATAAAGCCATACTTGCACCTTTGACATTTCTCCCAGACGCGTCGTGTTATACACAGAGCCAGATACACGTACATGAGTGCTTTTAAACGTCTTGTGTATGTTGGTATAAAACGATAATACTCTCAACGATATATACTTTGTGGCAATGTAGATATGACTGTTCGTGAAATATTTACGCCAGAACACAACTTTATAAATCGAGATCAAGACATATTGTAGGGAATGCTCTTTTTGTCTTGTTTCAAATATTCTTTATTTCAATCTGCTTGGCTGACATTTAGTGATACCCAACCCATTTCAAACTCGAGATAATTCCGTGGCAGAATGAGTAGGCCACTAGAATATATTATTCCATGCGCGTATAGCTTTACGCTATTTGTGTGTAATATCAGAGCAATAAACTCAAGGACGATAAAAGGTATCCATCAATGTTTGATGCCGACTACATCAAGGAAATCGTAATGTGTTTGATAAGGTCATCATATGAACAAGCAGTTTACAGCAGGTGACGACTCAGGGAATATTACGTTTCGATTGTATGATTTCTTTTGCCTGGCAGTTTATTACTTTGGGGGAATACTAGAATTAGGTACCATACACGGAACCGTATGGTGATCGAACTAGGTGCCCGGATTGTCAGGATTAGAACTGGTTTCCAGCCTCCTATAACTGTCGCCGGAGACGACCCAACTGATAGATTGGTAGGACTCGTTGACATGTTTATTGGTAGGTCATCGGACTCCCATGGCATGTGCACTCGTGATGGTCAGGGTAAGAACTACCCTCATCAACCCATGCTTGTCAAAATAGGTGGTCAGGCTCACTGACTTAGCTGATGAAAGCCATCGTGTCCCACCATTAGACAATCGTAGTGCTATTTCCTTAATCCATAAAATGTAAAATAGCAATGAAAATTATTTGAATAGATCACTGAACATCAGTGATGACACCTGGTTCTACCGTCAGCTGCTACCTATCTGAATCCAAATCTTCGACCAAAAGAGACTTTACAATAGTTTTAAATGAGTTTATGAGCAATATTCCAGCCATATGGCGGTGGCCTGTAAATAACCGAGTCTGGGCCAGACAATCCAGTGATCAACAGCTTACGCATCGATCTACGCAATAGGGATACAATAACATGTGTCAACCAAGTCAGCGAGCCTGACCACCCGTTTCCGTTAGTCGCCTGTTACGACAAGCATGGGTTACTGAAGATCAATTCTAACCCAGATCTTCACGGGCCCATCTATTCGTTATGAACAAGAATTCCAGAGTTCAGATTGTATCCTTACACAGGTGTTGGATATCAGCTTACGTTAATCTAATAAAACAATTATACGAATCATGCAGGCAAGTACATAATTTCGAAAACTGATTTGTTCAGGACAAACGGAAACAGAATGATGCATAACTTAAGTAACAGTATACGTTCAAATGTAATTACTAGGTATCAGGTGTCCTATATCTGTACGTAACTGAACACTAGCAATTAGGTAATTGCGTCCAAAAGAACATTGCAATTGGTCGTGTTTGAATAATATTACGTTTTTCATTAATATTGCGTAAGGAATACCCACATAAACACATACTGCACCCATTTAAAGATTGATAATTCATCTATGTTTATATGATTGATTTTTTTGCATTTGTAACATTGCGTTATATCCAGTGTCACGTTTAGCTTTGATAACCAATATTATTTCATTAAGATTTAAATCCTTCATTTTTATCCACGCAGACTCGTCATATCCTCCATGAACCCTGACAGGAACATCTGATACTGCTGATAACGGTATTTTACACACGACTATCACACATTCATGCCCAAACCTATAACGTTCATTTTTGAATTTATATGGTGTGTTACACATTTGTGTGTTCATGTTCAAATGTGTGTCATACATATGTTACTGTAAGTACATTTACCGAAATATATTACCTCAAAATATTACAAAACCTAATTTTTTAAACCTATCCATATATGTAAATTCGCATAGTATTACCTTTACACCAAAACTTGAATACCTTTTCACACCTATGTCTAAATCTAGAAACCTTTGTATACGTTTATGGCTGAAGATAATACCTTCATGTACAAGGAAGACTAAATTTGATATAGTTTCAAATTCTTTCCATGTCCAAATTATATACCTTCACCAAATAAATGCTCTGTACATTTCAATTTAAATGCCTGCAAATAGATGTATGTCTAACTTTACAAAGCGTATCAGGGATAAAATTACTACTCTTTTTATAAATTGATAGCTAAATACCTTCATAAACATGAATGTCTAAATTTGCATACCTTTACATACGTTTTTTTAAAGTCTGAATTCATAAACCATAAGATATACTTAAATTCAAATGTGCATTCTCATAAAAACATACGTATATGTAGGTCTTCATTACATACACACTTACACATATTTATGCCTAAAATAAAAACAATTACTTAATTTTGATTAAATCGACAACCTCCACTTATATATATGTTACATAGATATCTTAGATTTCATTTTTGTCTGCATTAAGAAAACCTTACTTGTGTGTATAAACCTGCACACCGTTACATACTTTTTCGTCTATATTAACAAACCTTGACGTATGTTTAAATATACAATTTGATTACCATTTCATACACACGTCTGAATTTATATTCCTTGAAAAACGTGTGTATCAGTTACATAGACGTACATTCGTTAAGGGAACCGTATACGTTAACGTCCATACATTTACATAAATAGGCATATTTAAAATGACAAGCTAGACTACATCCTTCAGATGTCTATCATAAAACTTTGTGAAAGTTTTGCCGAGGCCATGAATGTTGTAACCTTGATAAAACAGCTTCGGGGCAAGAGTGGTAAGGCGCTCTTTGAAATCTTGGTAAAAGAGCATGCCCAATTGTTACCTCAAAAGTTGTGAAATGTAATCACCAAAGGATAGGGCTGTTGGAATATTGCTCGACATGAAAGGAAAGTTGACTTTTGGAAATCTATCCCTTTTGTCATACAGCCTTGTGGAGATTTTTTTGTCACTCTGAATCTTTATGCATAGATCTTATACTATTATTATTGTGAAAATACTAAATGGTTTCATTCCACGTGATGGCATCCCACCCAACGTGAAATTTCGGGCTATGTTTTGGGCAGTTCGAAAAAAGTCAGACAGAACTTTCATCATAAAAAAATACGTTATCCCAATCTTTATTTTCGTGAGCCCTACACCCGTTTACACGTCTTTCGTTTTGTGCATCTTTCATCAATGGTGAGGGAATTCCGCGCTTTTTCACCCAGTTACGTCTTTGTAATTCTTGCCTGAATTTCATTACATACCTGAGTACTTCCTCTATTATTCATCTCATTTCTGACATTTCAATTTTCCCCTACTCATTTATATCCAGTGTTCCAAGAAGATTTATGTTTTTTTCAAAACTTAAGTGCCTTGCGTGGTTTAAAACATATAATAATTCCGCCGGCGACCCTTAGTACTGTACTTCCTTGGCCTCCCTGTCCCTGTCTTGTGCTCAATCGCAACTCATGACTGAATATTCGTCAAAGTTCTGTATAATGTAGACAGAGGAATGTCATGTCTACCAGCTAAATTCTTTTGCATTAGTCACATCCCTTTCAAAATCACCTAGAACCAGCTTTCTATTCTCTTCTGTCATGTCAACTAAGGAAGACGTCTGCTACACCAGGGGGATAACTCTTGATGTAGTAAGGTTCATTCTTAAGCCTACAATTGTGGCCTCCCATATTGAGTAACTTACTACATAATGAAATACCTTTTTAAAATTCTATTATCAGTATTAGAAAACAAAGATTTTCTCACTAATGTCTGGGAAAACTGTATGTATATCTGTGTTCAGCACGTTTGTTTACAAATGCCCCATGGATCTTGGAATGGAGTTTTTCCTTAAGCTTCTCATGTGGGATAGCGGTATACAACGTTGAAAAATCAAATGTCTTGACAGAACAGAACTCGAATATAAGCAAATCCATTGAGCAATTTGACAATCCACATGGTGTTAATTCCGCTTGTCTCAAATGCTTTCTGTGAATATTGAGAAAGTCCTTCCTTGATAGTATTAGGGATAATAGTTAATCTTTGAGACAGGGATTTAGTGGTATATTTACTGGACCCAGCAATATATCTCTCTTTGTACGGATTTTTATGTAGCTTTGGAATACAGTACAAAAAAGAAGAAAATGACATGTCTTTAGGGTTTCAAAGTCAAGCCACGCGTTGATAGCACCGTTGAATGTTTTAGGCAGTTCTTTCTTGGTTAAAATACAGGCTTTATATGTGGCATTATTTTATATGTCACAGGAAAGGAACGGGAATTTATATCCAGTGTTCCAAGAAGATTTATGTTTTTCTCAAAACTTAAGTGCCTTGCGTGGTTTAAAACAAATAATAAGTTAATGTTGTTCCACCTCACAACACCCGATGTATGAAAACCTTCTTGAGCGGCTGCAAAATACCTCCAGAAAAATAGTCAAAGCTTCTGTATTTTGTAGCTCTATTTTTTCATGTTTAATATCGTCTTACACAGGAAAGTAACGGGAATTTCGGTGGAGTTTTGTGTTCCTCCCAAAACTTAAGTGCCTTGCATGTTTTAAAATATCTAAGAACTTAATGTTGCTCCACCTCACAACACCCTGTGTTCATCAGCATGTTCAAATGGTGTATCTTGCAAAGGAAATTTGATTTAACAGAATGGCATGTAACATTACTGAGGTACTGTTAAAACTGGTTATGCAATTATAAACTCGTGAAACCATTCACTTCACCACGTGCTCCGTTGAATCAGAAAGAAATAAGTCAGGACTGATAGGTTTTTATCAGCCTCGCAACTTCCATATTTTATTGAGATGATCCTGAAAGTTTTCAGGAGTTGTAAGTGTTAAGCTGTAACCTCTTCAAAACAGCAGCTGTATCTTAAACCAATGAAGTCCAAGGGCTTGCCCACTGAAGCTTTTTTTATGTTAATTTTTATTGAATCAATCCTGAAGATCTTCATAGGTTGAAAGTCGAACTGAAACTTCTCCAAGGGGCCATCTGCATCTTCAACTGAATGGACAAAGAAGCCTCTAAATATTCGCCTTTCTCGAGTTGATCCTGGAAGTCTTCTAAACATAACCAGATTCATTGTTCATTGTAGTCTCCATGTTTTTAATGCAACAAATTTTGTCTTCAGGATTGGAAAGGTTTGATACACAAGTATAATGACATCGGTATATTTACTTAAGACTTTAGGTAAAACAAACACCTATAAATGGGTAATTTCCTTATTTTAATTCATGACGATGATATCAAAAACTCATTACAAAATACGATCATTTAGAACAATTGAGCAGCAATGAATTATGCACTATTTTACACAAAATGTACAAAAATAACTACCAGTGATGATACTATAATGATGAACTTTACTGCAAATGTAAAAACTTAAATATGTTGTGACATTTCGCCACAATGGAATGGGATTTATTACAATTTATGCGTATAAGCAGTTTATTCTTGGATGCTATGTACAATGATAACTTTCACATGATAATGCATGGATTTGATATAATCAAAAGAAAAAGAATTAGCACAATAAATGGATTTAGCACTTCAGGGTATTTACAGGGGAAACCTCAGCACAGAATATGGGCACAGGCAAAGAGAACACTTGAACAATTAGGATAATATACTGTACATTCTGCAACATATCTCATGGAAATGCCCTAAAATAGAGTATGTACATGAACAGGGTTACAGGTGCCTTTTCTGTGCACTTAATAAAGCAATAACGACCCATTATATTGAGAATTTGACAGTATATAAACATCTGACAACAAAAATAACATTCATATATTAATAGTTTGGAATGTAAGCTTGGGGCTATACAGTAAACTTGTCACATAGAGCAATCATTTCCTCTATATGTCAGGTATGTGTCACAACTGCTTTGTTTCTGGTCCTGCAAGTTTCGTGTGGTTTGGTCCAAAAGCTTTCAAATGCATGACCATTTAAAGGAAATGCAACAAAAATTGAACATCATCTGTCAACGATCACTATCCTGTGGTTGTTGATGTGATCTATATTCTTTCGTCTTTATATTGGCGATTGCTGGGACAAACACACATACAAGGAATCAAAAAACAGAAATCTAACACATCTGTAGAATGCAAGGACATATGTATGTACGTTTGAATGTACATACCTATGCATCTATGATTACATGTATGTATATAACACACCCCTCAACACATATCACTCTATAATTGAATGGTATGTAAAACAGGCATTTGTGTTCTTTTCTGATGGGCTTAACAGACTTAGATAGAGAACAATCACCTTGACATGTTGCAAAAACTGTCATCCTTTCTTCAAGTGGGCTAAGGTTGAGGAAAACAAACATGTATCATGACATATTTTAATGGAAACCTGTTCCATCCTTTCCTCAATGTATGAGCTTTGTATGAAACTAGATCAGCATGTTTTCAGCTTTTACACTTATAGTCCTTGCTTTCAAGGTCACACAGTCACACATGTGTTATCCCAGATTTAAAATTCAGCATTAGTCCACATGAACACCCAAGATGTGGACGATGTTTTGGGCATAAGATATAAAATAGGAACCACATCAGAATATCAATGTCTATATACATGTGAAATAACATGCTCAATTGCTGAATTGCTGAAAAACAAATACCAATTGGATTGAAATATATGTATCAATGTATTATACTATGACATTGATTTGATTGTACTGATATCAGACATCCTTAAACCTCCATACATGTCTCCATACTTCACTGGATTATCAGATGTAGAAGTGAAGTAGAAAGTTTCCAAACTGATTCCAATGTTGGCACCTTTGGATAAATTAATTACATCTATAATTAGAATTAAATACCTCTTTTATTATATGGCTTTCACTACAAGATCACTTTTTTCAAGAACAGTATATATTATAGAGATAACTGTCTCAATATTTCAACATTCTATGTTCAAAATAATACTGCAACATATTGAATAAAATAACTATCAAGAAACAAAACATTATGCTTTCTCTAACATGAAAGAGTAATACTTAATAGATAATAAACAAAATAACAACAAATCTTTTATCACACTGCTACAATGACCTGTTAGTTCAAAATAACTGTGTTGTGGCATCTGCAGAATTTCAAATAAATTTATCTTTGAAATAAAAAACATTTGCAAATCAGGAATTTTTAAAGATCATATGACATAAATAAAATCTGAAAATAAGAAACTGACTTTGCATTAAACATGTTTGAATAATTGCTAAAAGTTATGCCCCATAAAATCAGGTAAAAGTGTAACAACTACAAAACACAAATATACCTGTGCATACATAGAAAAGGGTATGAACAATCAACAGTTAACATGATTTGGTATTTATAAACAGTTTTATAGAACAAAATTTCTCCACTCAGACATTCTAGCTAAAACTTCATATAAGGCATCACATTACAGTCATTTTAGATTGCATAATACGCATAGAGTAATATTCTGCCTCATTTCGTTGCTTAGTACATACTTTTCTATTCTAATCTAACCTCTACAATAAATAAATACAATGTCATAAAACATACAAAAAATAAGGCAAGAAGCTAAGAGCAATGCCCACAATTTAATAGAAAATAAGAAAATAAATCTGCATAATTTGAAATAGCCTGGCTGCCTTAAAAGCGTAATATAAGGGTAAAGAAATTATACAGAATATAACTGATCCTTCAGAGTTCAATAATGATATAGTTATCCTATAAGTTGTGAACATAATTACCTTAAGAATACAACGATATCATACATTGTTTTATCACATTCTCAGTGAGAGAAAATATGTTGGCCAATATCTTTCTTGTTTGATATATTGTTTACCCAGTCTAAAGTTCAGGAAGCAAGCAATACATGAATGATAAACTACCCTAAAATGTATTTAAAATGTGGGAAACACTTTAGAATAAGAACCACATTCCGTGATTGAATTATATCTAATGAAATTATCTCCGTATACCATACATCTTAAAGAGATCAATTATACCATGAATTAAAGTTAGATACAAGTCCTCATGCCATCAAAATGTCAATGTCAACACTGAACCCTTGTATACTTTAACAGACATTTGACAAAACTAATATCGCAAAAGTATGTCAAATCTTACCAAGAGAAAACAGTCCATGCTCACTTTTACAAAGACCGAAGGACTTTTAGAGTAGGAGTAATACTAGTATCTAAATAATTGAAAACCATTTGCCTTGACTGTTGAAATTTCTAATTATTGTTCTGCATCCTTTCCCAATTAACAATTTTATTCACTGGTAAAATGCATTTTAGCTTTGCTACATATATCGTGACTTTGATGTTACTTCTAAATAATGTTATTCTATTTAGACATTCGAAATGTCACTCAAATCAAGCTGACTATCTTTTGGTATGATAATGACATGATATAACTTAATTATTTACATACAACATTCCAAAGCATGGTTCAAACATGTAAGATATAATCAAATGTTCCTGATTCTAAGAATATGAACATTTGCACACCATCATAATCTAAATTTCACATAACATCCATTCTCACGTCATACATTTCACAAGTAAGTGCTATATTTACAAAGTCAACATTTAAGTGTAGTGTGTGTATTTCATACAATTTCATAAAATTCACAGGATACCAAATATAATCTAGTTCCAATTCTAAAACCTAACTTGTGATAATTCATATAAATTTGAACTAAATGAATCAACACAACCACCACCAAACTAAGCATTTCCCAGTGGTAAACATCATAGAAAACCACCCAGATGATTTCACCGAGTGACATGGCAAGGCACTAATCTCAGGATGATTGACATGTGACATATAGAAGTCATTTCATTGTAACTATAATTGTCCAGGAAGTCCGGCTTTGATGGGCTTACACTCCGGACCATGTCGCTTCCAATGATTGTTCTGAAATAATGTAAATAGACATTAAGCCTTGCAAATGTATTTTCTTCATTCAACAGTTTTTTAGATCTAAATGTCAGGAAAAATATATAAGTAAATTGGTTGAGGAATGTCAAATAGAGCCAGGAAGGGACTGCAATGCTGCATGATTGTAACTGCTGTAAACAGTACTGCAGTTATGTGACATATTGTTAGCATAAACTGGAGAAAATAATTTCAGTGAACCTTCAAGACAAAACCTTTACACATTCATAAGAAATCTCTGCCAAAAGCAGAGTCGATTGTACAATTGTGACTATATCATGAACAGATATTTGTTTCAGCAGTATTACAGCTGTATGATGTTGTTTGTAAACAAATTGGGTCTGAACCAGACAATCCAGTGATTGTCACCATGCGATACAATGACAGAGCATGTGTTTATGAATCACTATGAAATAGTGATGATACCAGGTGTTCGCTAAGAAGGTCAGAGTATCCTGCCCCACCGGTGGCACCCGTTATATATATATGCTAAGTCTAGTCATTAGTTCACTGAAGTAATTCGGGAACATATGGTATATGTCAAAATAGGGATTGTATCGGACATAACTTTGGTCACTTTTTGTCCATGCAAGTCTAGAATATGTGGCAAGTCTAGATTTCCACAGTTTTTGAAAATGAAGAAAGTTTCTGGGCTCCTTTTCATTATATTTATGTTGTTTTTTTACGACAGTTTATTTTCTGTAAAATATGTTCATTTCAGAGACTATATGAGTCTATAGTTAGTGCTGACAAACCAAAGATTATAACTAGGGTAAATCTTGGATCTTAACCAATTTAAGGGATGCAACTATTAACATATTCTGCATGCACCTTGTACAACTATGCAAACTAGGCCTCCTGCAATTCCCCAAAAGGTTACAGTGTGTAAAGCCCAAATCAGGTGTCTTCTGTCATGTGACCCGTGAAGATCTGGGTTAGAATTGATCTTCAGTAACCCATGTTTGTCGTAAGATGGTGACTAATTGGATCATGTGGTCAGGCTCGCTGATTTGGTTGACACATGTCATTGGCTCACAATTGCGTAGATCAATGCTCATGCTGTTGATCACCGGATTGTCTGGTCCAGACTCAATTATTTACAGACTGCCGCCATATAGCTGGAATATTGCTGAGTTTGGCATAAAACTTAACTCACTCACTCTTCTGTCATGATATTGTTAGAACAGTCCCAAAAGTGGCATTTTAGACATAACCTAAAACATTCCTTGAGTGAAGTTGAGAACTTTCGAAAAACCTGAACTCTGACATATAAAACAGCATGATGAATTATATATAGGGTTTTATTTTTCATATAATGATTTATATTGGTCACATGCTCTTAGGATAAAATGCACACTTAAGGTCATGTTTTTTCAAGATCACACATTTTCAGGATACTTTTACGAAAGATGTATTGGCAAGAGGCAACTAAAAGCAAATGGATTGTGATGGATAGAATAAAGGAATGAATAATCCTTAATGTCACCAGAAGATTACACACAATTGATCAGACAGAATCTAAACGCAATTTATCAATGGTAAGTAGAATACAGTCCTCCATACATGACACTATCCTTCTATCCTTGTACACTTTCAATATACATAAGTTATATTTCTATGGCAGCAATAGGAACATGTTTGCCTGAAAGGTCTAAGAATTTATCTCTAGAAACCATATGATCATATGAACTTACTTGGATATGATCAATAAATGTGAAGAAAAGGTGGATGCAGCTGAAAATGTCTCAGAGCAGCAATTCAGTGCTTGACCATGATCAGAATGGGGATAGTGTCACCATGTAGGGTAGTATCACACATGACCAGAAAACTGATTTGGTTATTGAAAATTGAGATTTGACAGGTCAGTCATATGTTGATGAAACCTTGCATAGTTCAGTTCATTAGGATTATGAGCAGACATTTTCAACTGCAAATAGACAGTATCAGATCACATCACATACTAACAAAGGACTTGCCAAGCTCTGACATCTTCCTAATAGAGTAGGTTACTGGCATCTCTTAACCACAAATCTAACCCAGAAACAACATGGGCATTTGGGCCAGTAAGGTACTCTATACAGCAAGTATTTATTATCGTATTATCTGTCCTGTTCATAAGTGAACAACCTTAAGCATGATTTTGTTTGGTTGTTGTTTAACCCCGCACTCAGCAATATTCCAGCTATATGGTGATATCATGAGCATTGATCTACACAATTGTGATGCGATGACATGTGTCAACCAAGTCAGCGAGCCTGACCACCCGATCCCGTTAGTCGCCTCTTATGACAAGCATGAGTTACTTAAGACCAAGTCTAACCAGGATATTCAAGCATGATGGTCAGAACTAACAAAACATGTTTTTCTACCTACCTGACATGTCTGGCTACAGTACCACACCATTCGACAACTTGAGCACAGATACATGGCCAAAGAACCACACACTACACAGGAACCATTAAACTGATGAAGTCTTGGAGGAGGCTGTGTCATTGCCACCTGTTGCATTCTTCTCTGGTTATCTTGTTCCTGAAACTAAAAACGAACAACATATCCAGAAAAATGGTTGTCTGTGCACTGAAACCAG
Source organism: Haliotis rubra (assembly GCF_003918875.1). Classification (NCBI taxonomy): domain Eukaryota; kingdom Metazoa; phylum Mollusca; class Gastropoda; order Lepetellida; family Haliotidae; genus Haliotis; species Haliotis rubra. The sequence goes on along the minus strand of NW_025764904.1, from coordinate 732,279 downwards.
GAACCAAACCTTCATGAAAGTATTCTGTTCACAAAATCGTATTTCTGTTCACAAAGACATTACCAATGTTCATCACTTATAAATCAATTCAAAGAATTGATGATGTTATTTATTTACCTCTATTAATGCTGGTGCAGCACCTTGCCCAGGTGCTAGCATTCCTGATTCACGGGGATATCCTTGCTGCATTGTCTGTTGCATTTTTGCCTGCATAGGTCCTGGCACAGGGCCTGAGCCTGGAGCAGGTCCACGTTGCATCATCCTCATATTATGCAATGCTGCTCTCATGTGCATGCTGTGTTCCTGATTCTGTGATGAAGGTGCCATTGCATAGTTTGAGCCACCACTTTGAGATAATGGTGGTACCCCTGCTTGCATGGCATGAGAAGGTCCACTAGATGACATGGCAGGGTTAGCACCCTTCTGGGACATTGGGTATTTCTGTGCTTGGGAATAGTGTTGCCATTGACTCTTGCGAGCCATCATCATCATGTGCTGCTGCTTCTCAATGGACATTGGTACATTGGAAACTGACGTTGGCACTTGAGGCCTCCATGCCACAGGTTGCTGAGGAGGTTTGTATTGATTTGTCATTGCTGGGCCACCTCTATTTAAGTGATCAGCATAAGATGATTGTGGTTGTTGATGTGGAACTTGGCCAGGCATAATAGAACCTTTCTCTGGCATCCTCTGGTAGCTTTCAACCATTTGAGAAGCCTTCTCCGTAGTTCTTTGCTGGTATTGTGGTGTTGCATAAGAGGGAGCTTGTGTTGAGGTATTCATTGCGTAATTAGGTGCAGACATCATTGGTTTTGGCCCTGATGACAACAATGCTGATTTCACACTTGTTGGTTCCTGCATCCTATATTGAGCTCCTGCTGTTGATTGCCTATTTTGCATAGAGGCATATGGTGCATCTGTCAGTGATGACATTGGATTACCAGCATGAGCATGTCCTTGATGAGGATACAAAGAACTTGAATGCTGTCCTTGAGGCACTCCTTGGGGACTAACAGGGTTGTGGACAGGATACGGTTTTGGACCATAATGTGCAATATTGGGTATATTGTCCCTTCTAACCATTTGCTGTGGCTGTGGCTGTGGCTGTGGCTGTTGATCAAAACCTGTCCCCTGTCTCCTGGCTAAAGCTGCTGTTAATTCTCGCTGGACAGTACTCTCAGTCTCATCTTTTGGGCCACTTGGAGGTTCATTTCCTCCAGATATGTGCTGATTCCCTGGTATATGTCTCTGCATATCCGGTTTAGATATCTGTGGCTCCTTTGTCAAGTCAATAACCTCCATTCCCCTATCAGGTCTGATACCATGCACAATTTGCGGCCTGACATGAGCTGACTGGTGAATACTGTGAATTGCTGTGGGTCTCATTGGTTGATTTCCTGGATAGCCTTGATGAGATGTATACATTTGATTTTGAGACATTGGATTGGGCATTCGTGGGGACCACTGCTGCTGTTGAACACTACCATGATCCACAACAAAAGCACCAGGATGCATGTTACCCATCATTCTGTCTCCGGGGGCATTGTATGACACAGGCTGATCATGAGGAACATGAGCAACATTGTAATTGGACTCTGACGAGTTCCTGGATTTTGAATTATGATCAGTTTGGATTTCATTTACTGTTGGGCCCCTGTGGACTCCAGATACTGGATGTGGTTGATGTAAAGCTGAAGAGTGATGTCCTGGTGCTGCAGTGTTTCCTGGACCATGTGAATTAGGAGGAAGGAAAGATGGAGGGATTTGGTCCTGAGGAGCATTTTTTTGCTGGAACTATCAAGCTACCTGCAGTTTGGAAAGGTGGCTGGGAGTGGGCCGGAACCAAAGATGCAGAGGAAAGGGCACATCTATTCAGAGAACTGGGTGGTTCATGAATAGGTGTTTTCCGTTTCATAAGGAGAGCGGGTTATTTCTGAACTAGGAACATCACTATCATGAATTACTATAACATCTGATTTATTCTGATGTGCTGGAGTTGGAACTGCATTAGACCCTGGTGGTCCTGTCCTCTGTTCTTCACTCATTCGTCTCTGCTTACTGCGGGTTCTCTGCAACATGGCAAGATTTATCATTTCTACAATAGGTCTTCGATCTTCTGAACTAATTCCTCTCTTCCTGTGTCCAGCACCAACCAGATTCAGTGGTGCCGTGCTCAAGTTGCTGCTTGGACTTGTAGCCGTGTGAGATAAAGGTGCAGGAACTGAATATACTGGGTGAGTATTTTGTTGACCAGGTGCTGTTTTCTGAAAACCTGCCATACCTTGTGGTGTTCCTTGAAAAGGCCTAAGTTCAGCTACCTGTGCTCTGTGTTGAGTATTTGAGGCAGGAGGTTTGAATATTTGACCTTGCAGATGTGAAGGGTTTTCATTTTCATGTGGAGTGTTTTGTTGACTCTTTAACATTTTCATTTCTCTCAACAACATTGCCTTTCGTTTTTTCATCTGAAGAAGCTCTTCTCTCTCTCGTTCTTTCTTGGCAGCTAATATCTCAAGCTGTTTGAACTCCCTAAAGTGTTTTTCAAATTCTTTATCTAAATCCTTTCCTCCCATGTTCCTTGGTGGGTGATCATGTCTTGGAAATGGGGGCTTGGGGTGTTGGCCCCCATGAGCAGGGATAAGACCAGGAACAGGTCCTGGCATGTGTGAAGCTGGATGAATTATTGTAGACCCTGTTGGTCTTGACATTGAATGAGCCTCTAGTCCTGAGCTATTGGAAGCAAAAGGGGGCCCATAAAGAGGTGGTACAACAGTGCTAATGCCTGAATTAGACTTTGAAAGTGGCAATGGACTTGTGGTAGACGGCAGTTCAGTATTATCAACTTGAGGACCTACAAGCTGACCTACAGGAACTTGACTGGATGGAGGCACTGCAAGAGTCTGACTTTGTTGAGACAGTTGATCATTATCTGTTGTCTGTTGTACTGCACTAGATTGCAGCTGAGTTCCAACAGGCATAACAATCCCTCTTGCCATCTCTGCCAGAGACACAGGAGTTTGTGAATCAGCTTGTGTCAAATTCAGAGCTTCCTCTGTTAGTGTCTTTGTCTCCTTTGAGGTGGTATTACTTTCAGGGGGCTCAGTAACAACCGTCTGGAGAATATCTTTTGTTTCCTTGACCAGTGCAGGTTCAGTTGACACAGGCCGGGCTGGTTGCTGAACTTGAGGAAGGACCATCTGGACCGGAGGAGCTTTAGGCCTTGTACATCCTCCACCTGGTTTATCTGAGAAAGGCAAAGAATATCATTTATTGTTTATTTAGTATAACATATGTTGCTGTACAAACAATTACCTATTCATACATAGATTTAGGCCAGATGTGGGTTTACATAAGCTCTTTCCATAATCATCTTTACATCATATGCAGCTGTGCAGGAAATATATTATTCCTATAATACATGTTGAATACATCAAGATTATGTGAATGTTTTCTTCATGGTTCTGGCAATAGTCATGAGTGGAAGGTAATCGCATACCATTTTTCCTCACACAGAGATCTAGTGGCAGTCCAGTTGGCTTGGATTCTGTTGTATCGCTGAAAGTGTAGAAAGTAGAATGACACTAACATAAGAATGTACACTCCATGAAATGTTCTTTTGGGGGGATGAAAGGATTTTGAAGGTTTCAGTTCTTATCAGATACATCATTTTCACAGATGAAGACAGTAAGTCTCACACCATATGTTGAGAGCAAGGATCTGAAAGATCCAGACATTTGTTTGTTACTGAATATTTCTAATGTACAAATAATATATCTTTAGTTAAAGGTATTCTAAGTTAAGAGTGCTAAAATGATGGTCATCCCATCATCTCCATGAAACAAACCAGAATCCACATGGAGTCTTAAATTAACGTGTTTCCATAGAACATGTTTCCAACAACATAATGTTCGTACATAGTAAAGGTACCAGTTTCATGATGTCTCTGTTCAGGAAACAGACCCTGCTCCTAATCTTACTAAAAACTGCATATTTTGCCATAGGAAAGGCAAAAATATATTAAGCCACAAGTAGCAAAATAATATAGAAAAAGCTGGTTCATCAACTGGTTGAACAAATGCCAAGTTCTGCTCTTAATGTTTCCGTTAAACAAGAAAACTAGAGAAATAATATACTATCTCTAGATAACACATGGAAACAGTTCAGTAGCTTATTGATAAGCTAAAGTTTAAAAGAGTAAAGAGTGTTTGAGTTCATCTCAAGAAGATATCGGAACAGACAGACAGTTGATGGTTTCATCATATTTCATCTCTCTTGCTGAATCACCAAGAAACATTTTTGCAGACAATAGGGCCAACTGCGAAAACCTAGTTCAATAAACCTCATTAATAACGTGTTGAAAGAAAAAACATTTTTAAATGACATGTAAAATAAATTCTATTTTTGACATAAAAATTTTAAAACCATGTGCAAAACCTTTTCCCATATTACCAGTAGCATAATCCTACAATATGATAAAATAAGAACTAAAAATAAACCAGGGCATCCCTATTTAGACAAAGCTTTCAAATCCTAAAATAATGAAAGACATATATCGCGATCTAGTGTTCATTCCAGCATTTTTGAAAAGTGAGCCATGACCCACCAGACCCATTAATGTGGGTCATTTAGAAAATATTGTGGTTTGACTTTTTAGCCATATGTTACAAGTTACTAGTATGAGTTCACTTCCTTTTTTAAACTTTCAATCCAGGTGAGGTAAACAAGAGAAACCATTTTTCAACACATTAATAACCAGTTAACATCAAAAAGTATTTGAAAAATATGAATGAATAATCAAACTATAAATGAACCCAATCTCTATGTTGATTGACAATTTAACTGAACATTCCAATACTGATTGAACAGATTTCTTAATCTACCTAACACTAAGTCTGAGTATTCAACCTTAAACTCAAAGTCAAATGGATAGGTTTTAAGATTCTTGTGCTTGTATACAAAGCTTTTCACGGTATTTGCCCATCATACATCAATGAACTGATCCAGTGCCATCAACCCTCCCGTTCCCTAACGTTCTAGTAGTGCCCAGTTACTAGTTGTGCCACGTACAAGGACAAAGACATTTGGAGACAGACGTTTCTCAAAAGCAGGTCCTATGCTTTGGAACAACATCCCATTGGGCATTAAAAGTGCAGAGAAAATCTGTGCATTTAAGAGAATGTTGAAAACATTCTTTTTCAAATCATGTTACAGTTCCGAGTGACTCTTTCCTTGTCAGACTCATACGAAAGCGCCTTTGAGCAGGACTCATCTGGATATTGGCGCGCTATATAAATCTCTCTATCTTATTATTATTATTAAACTGAAAACAACTGGACACTTCAACAATGAACAGTGATCCTTATGATTATGATCAGTATGTCAGTGACATACATTTATATTGCCGGATTTTGTTTTAGGTTAATCTTATCTTTAACAATTATTGTTGTTAACGAATGTTTAAGTGAGTGAGTGTGATAAGATTATAAGTCATATCAGCAATATTTCAGCCATATTGTGACTAAAACTAGTTCTAAATACATGATAGATACAGAGTTGTATCATAAAAACCTGTTAACATAGGACTGTAAAAACCACTAGAAGATCACAGATATGAATATAAAACTAGTTTGTAATTCTAAATATTTTTTACTATTAATATAATACAAATTAAAAACAGGCTATAGATTGCCAACAACTGAAGGTAGATCACCATACTGGTTGGAAATTCTCAACCTTAACTTAACCATATACCCCAGAACTCCAGATAAGATTTAGCTCATGTGGGTACTGTACCCACTGTATTTTTTTGGAGTGGGTATTATGAATATTAAGTGGGTATTTCATTTTCCGTTACCCACTGCTTTCAAATATGTGCGTATTTCAGTCATTTTACTCATCTAAGTATTATGTCATTGAGTAAGTTTACTAAGCAGGTATGTTCTGCCTTATGTCATACCTAATCAAAACCAATTTAAATATAATGGAAATGATTTCATAAGAAATCACTTATCCTATACCTGACAGTACAACACTTGTCCTATACTAACAGTACAACTTGATAGCAATCGACGTCTTTTTCATTATGCAAGCGATTTATATAAATATATTCCGAATGCATTTGTTTTAAACTTTTTGCGTATCTAACATTTTAAATGCGTAATTGGTATGCAACAATTATTTTTCAATGCGTAAAAGGTAATTGGAAATTTGATATGCGTATTTGACCCAGATACGCAGCTTATCTGGGCCTCTGTACCCCATAAACATTTATTTGTTGAGTAATGCACATCTTATGATGTGCTGCTCATTTGAATGATAGCTACTGGCAAAGATGGGACCACATATTTTTAAACAAAAAAACAGGCACATGTTCATTGCTTTTTCCTGAAAAAATGTAAGACGGTCAGACAAACATTGGCGATTTACAGTTGATGTGTACCCCATGGCAACACAAGTGTGAAACTTTAACATGCAAACCGATTGGTTCACTTAACAAAACTGACCTATCCCAACCAATTTTACTAACTTACTAAGCGCCTTGGTTTTTCTTATTACACTGAATTGCAGGTTTTGTGCAATCTTTCTAAACACGGGTTGAAAGTCAGAGTTCAGAGTACATAAATCTTGTATTGTTGTTTTCCAAAGACATACTTAAGTTTTGCTTGAGTTGCAAACTTGTGATGCGTTTCAGACATACATTTATGGACATCCCACCATTGCCTGTACAGTGCGCCATGTTAAATATTAGTGCGCAAATGGCGCAAGGGCGCAGCCTAGAATGTTCACTGCATATAATTGCTGAAATATTGTCATAGCTTTGAAAGTGATCTTGAGTGTCAGAGTGGCATGGGGTGTCTATCATATAAGGCACAGTGATTTTCGGTCCTAAATCTAGAAATCAATTGCATGTGTTTCTAAGTCTGTTAGAACCACCAAATTGTAAGACTTTCCACACTTCATGATATACTCCCGCATCAACTGACTGAGTTTGTTCAAAATTTCCTCTGTTCACTCAGCGATGAACAATGGAATAAGTCATGAGACTTAACCTTCTAACATCTCACAGGCAGGTTGGGTTTTTGCGCTTTGAGCAGGATACGATGCCTGGAAAGCCTGTCCAAAATAGTGAAAAGGCTAACTCCTTCACACAGTTATCTGTCATATATAAATAATGTCTACATCTCACAGCAACTGCTGCAGCCAGGGTACTGGATGGAGACATGAACCATGCTGTCTTATTAAGGCTATACAAGATTACAAGAAACATTTTGCAAGAAAGATTCGGGTATTACCTGTTTAATGTGCTATTATCCACTGTTGGCTGACTTTCTGGTGTAGACTCTAAAGCAGATGAAAGTTCAGGTGATGAAGATTTCTTCACTACTCCAGCCTGTGTATTATCTTCCTTACCACTTTTATGGTCTGATTCCGAAGTATCAATGACTGATCGATCTTTTTCTGTTCCTGCTTCATCAATGACCAAATCTCCACCTTCTGTTTCTTCAGCACCAACAATCTTCAATGCTTCATGTAAGCTGAAGGAGTTCTTGTCATTTGACCCATCAGTAGCAGTTGGATGGTGTGCTTTTCTTTCTCCATCCTCAGGAGAACTAGTGCTTGGTTCTGCAGCAGGAGCTACAGGACTTCCAACATTGATGGAACTTGGATGATCCTCATGTCGGTCATCTATAGGATCAGAGTCTTGTGTGTGGGGGTTCTCTGTCTGAGCTGGTTCAGAGCTTGGTTGTGTATCACTTCCATGTGTGGGACTTTGATGTACAGTATTTGCTGCAACCAACTCCTCTTCTGAAGGGGAGCAGGTAGTCTGCTGCTGTAACTGGTTAATCTTATGTTCCAGCCAATTATGGCGAGGGAACTCACGCATGATACGTTCAGAGCTGTTCCCCTTTCCTCCAACTGTGTTTTGCATCATCATAAGAGGGTTCCCATTCTTCTGTAGGCGCCGCCTCTTGGGAGGGAGAATTGTAGGAAGCTCATCTGAATCTGCAAAAGAAGAAACATGATTTGTATACAAAGTTTCACCAAACATGCCTTCTTTGTTTGGACAATATTTCAAGTATTTAGTATTGCTGGAATTTTCAATTTAAAAAAAAACATATCATGTAACTCAGTTGCCATTTCTGTTCAAGTAGGCACACTGTGAAACAGGCTTTTCTCAAATTTATGGGCTACTAAACCTATTCATAAGAAACATAACTATCCACAGGCTATAGCTTGTTACAAGACTGTAGGCATTATGGGATGTAGGGGGTCAGTCTGGTAGCCTACTGGTTAAAGCGTCCACCCGCGACACGCCGAAGACATGGTTTCGGATCCCCACATGAGTACAATGTGTGAAGTCCATTTCTGGTGTCCCCCGCCATTTTATTGCTGGAGTATTGCTAAATGCAGCATAAAACCAAACTCGCTCTCTCACTATGGGATGTAGGCAAAATGAGAACATATCAATAAACTCTGTTTCAAACATAACATGTTAGGTGTGACTATTGAGGGGGAAACAACTATTGCGATAGCAATAGTCTATTGCAACATACTATTGCAATAATGATAGTCTATTGTGACCAACTATTGCAATACAACAGTTTTTTTACTCCTTGAATTGTCTCATTTGAAGTCATTTCCCAAATGAAATAAAAACAAGTTAAAGTAGTTTCAGTCTCTAAATAACTGATAAGAAACTTCATCAAGTAAACAGTTAATGCATAAACTTATTGTTATTCACAATTTCAAACTTGAGTCGCATGCAGTGTTTGTCTCCATGTTTGTTTAAGTGAGTGAGTGAGTGAGTGAGTGAGTTTAGTTTCATGCCAGGCTCAGCAATATTCCAGCTATATGGCAGCAGTCTGTAAACAATCAAGTCTGGACCAGACAATCCAGTGATCAACAGCATGAGCATTGATCTGCGCAATTGGGAACCGATGACATGTGTCAAGCAAGTCAGCGAGATTGACCACCCGATCCCATTAGTCGCCTCTTACAACAAGCATGGGTTACTGAACATCAATATTCTAACCCAGACCATCACAGGTTTGTTTGTTTAAGGTGAGGTGAGGTGAAATTGGGTTTAATGTCGTGCTTGAGAATATTTCGCTCATATGACGACGTGCATGCATGTGTATGTGTATGTGCGACTGCCTGTTCTAGCCCAGACTTCAGCTGGTTTTATAGTGCTAGCCCACTGAGATACCATGCCGCAGTGAAGCATGAATACCCCACTCAGACACGTTATACTGACTCCGAGCCGACCAGTCCTTGTTGGACCCATTAATGCTGAGCGCCAGGCAGGGACCAACAAGTACCATATTTTAATGTCTTTTGGTATGATACGGTCGGGGATCGAACCTGCGACCTTCCGCTCTCTGGGCGGACGCTCTAACCACTACACCACTGTTTGTTTAAGAGGTAAATGGGGTGGATAACTCAAAGTAAACGAATCTGGTACTTCCTGTATTTTACACTGCACATTTATCAACAGAATTCAATTACTAAACTATCGATAGTCACACATACTATCGATACACTGTTTCGTTTCTACCATCAATTAATTGCTATTGGTGACTCAACAATTGCAATCCATCAATGCATCGTTACAGCACTATAACATGGAATATAACAGAAATGAAATATCACTAATATGTATGTATGTATATATATTATATTTATATATATATGGATGTATATGTATGTATCAAACATCATAACATATAAGGATAAAAGTTCACTATTCCCAAAAGAATCTGTTTCAGACTGGCTTACTTGATACTAAAAAGGTGCTTTGTGAGAACCCAAAATTGAAAATGAAAACTAAATCTAAAACTTGCTTACCAAAAACTGCTAGCAGGATATTTACTGGATATACACAGCATCTTACATACTACTTTGAAATATCTACCAGAAAGAAAATTCCAAGCACATTTGTACTTATCTGAAGAATTATGTTTAATAAATCATGAATTGAATTTTATTACAAATCATTAACATTTCAAAAGTGAAAATAGCAAAAGTCACTATGAAAGGAATGACTTGAATCATATGTGAAGGTAAAATTTTCCTGGTACTGAAGGTCATACAAAATGGACTGAATTAAAATAGTGTTTTAAACATACCTCAAAATGAAATGTCATCTCTATAATTCCATGAAGGTATCAACTTGATAATTAGCAGAACAACAACTAATTTATACATGATACAGAAAATATTCTTATGGGTCAATATTTCCTGCAACTTAACATGAGTGGAGTGGAATGACTAGCACAACAAACATCTGTCACCTAAAACATGCATATTCCTATTGGTTTTAACATAGATATTCAGACAGGCTTGAATCTATATCAGCCAGTGTGATGACAGATTTCTGCAATAAATTGTCTGACTTGTGAATGATTCATAACATGTGTTTTCTAACTAAAATTCATGGCTTGTGAGGACATTTAAAAAATATAGAGAGTAAAATTATAATGACTACTCCAACAGCTTGCAGTGATCAACCACAATATTTATAACCTAAGTATTTGATATAATATGGCGCGCTGCACACACAAATATCCTTTAATACAAATTGTCAGTGCTAGAGAATGGCCACTCTTGAGTATGCCCAGAAACAGATTCCATTTGGTGGAAAAGGCAAAATAGCTGTTAAATTTTAAAGGTATTATTTGACCCTGGTTTGTGAATAAGACATTATTGTATGCGTGAATTTGTGCCACATCAATGTTAGTGACTAAGTAAGGTTTTATGAAAGTTTTTGGCAATATTCCAGCAATATCATGGTACTGAGACCACCAAATACGGGCTTCACATATTTTCCCTAATGTGGGGAACTGAACCCAGTCTGAGGCATGACTAGTGAACCCCTTAACCACTAGGCTATCGATCGCTCCCCAAAATAAGTGAGATTTGATATGACTTATTATTTCAATATCTGGAGATATCAATCTTAATCTCTCTTAACATTACGATGCATCTGGTAGCAGGCATACCTGCAAAGGGACTACAACACAACTGGTTTAACTATGCACACTGCCTCCGTGTGTGGTGGACAGGTGCTTCAATTCTTGGTCCCGTCATACCAAAGATAGAAACCATTAATAAGTACTTGTTGTTACCATGCGTGATGATCAGGATCAAGGGGACATGGCAAGGACTGGTCAGGTCCAAACTTAGCGCTACGATGATCTCAACTCCTATACTCTAGAACAGACTTAAGTTGGTCGTAGAGTTAAGATCGCTTTGTGCAAGTGGACCCTTGTCAGTATTATGTGTCTGAGTGCAAAATTCAAGTTTACCTGAGTCCTGGGTATTGAACTGGGAGACTAAAAGTCCTAATTAGGGATGAATTTGGGGTTCGAACCTTCAACACTGGCAGAATGCGTGAGTATGGTTTTATGCTGCTTTTAGCAATAGTCTAGCAATACCATGGTTGGAGACAGCAGAAATGGGCTTCACACACTGTACCCATATGGAAAATCGAATCCAGGTGTTTGACGAGTGAACACTTTCACCACAAGGCTACCACAACACTGACAAAGCAAGGCATGCCTCTGTATACCAACTGTGGGGCCATAGATGACTGGGCCACCCTTGGAAGACAAGCCAGACAGGCTATATTAAGGAATATTTAGAAAAACACGTACAGAACTATATCTATGAGGTCTTTCATTATCTACTTATGTGCTAGACAAACAAAGCCTATGGGGGTGACATAGAAATGCAGTCAGCAAAACCAGCTAACATAAAAAGAAACCGAGGAGCAAGGAGGAAACCACTGGCAATCAGCCACTGAAAATTTGCAAAAGAGAAATTATTCATAAAGTGCAGGAATGACAGAAATGTCCTTTTTTTGGGGGGGGGGGGGGACATCAATAATACTGACATCCATCTAATAACTTATTTATTCAGCAAATTATTATCTCCATAATTCCCATAAATAATCATTGCAAAAAAACTCATTCTCCCAAGAAAACCCAAAATGGCCAGAAATGGAATATTTCTACATTTACCATGCAGGAGTATTTGTGATTCTTTTCTCCCCAATCTGGTCATCTACATGGACAAGCAAACCTTTTCACAAATTTTCCTTTTAAATTGACATTATTAATTTATAATCTAACAACATTAAACAACAAAAACTGACAATGGCTGACTTATACTATATGATGCAGACGATTGTCTAAACTGACGTTCATTCTACTTGATGAGCAGTACTTGGTGCGATAACATCAACTTTCAGCATAATTATTAATAACTATTCATGTGAATATTGTTGTATGCAAGATTGCACTTACATTTCTGCAGAGGTTACATTACAAGTCTCATGGGAAACATCCACTAGCTTGACATGATCCTATGAGCATTACACCATTTTATATTAGATATAATATTCTGAATTCATATATACACACACAATCCATATTTCATGACTCGAGACTTGAAAATGTGCTTGTGTATTACTGAAGCATGGCATGCAAGACTGATACTAACAACATCAAATAAGAGAAACGAACATATACCTATCTATCACTTTCCCATAAAATCTTCTTAAACATCTCCAAAACATGACAAAAGCACAACATCCTTCACATCACTGTGTGAACAAGCAACAATAAACCATTAGAGTGTTGTAAATATTGATTGGTTGAGTCAACGCAATAGACTGATTGATATTTACCTGAAACAGACAATTCGGAGACGTCAGTAATGTAATCGGAAATTACAAACCAAATTGTCCAGTGATTGAAATTAACATGACCATAATCCAGGTCTATTCATTAATTAAAACACGGTAAGCACAGTTTGTGATGGCGAGTATATCCCAGTTAGCTGCGTCCGCACCAAGCAGTGTGAAATGAACGAGTAACAGCTGTTGCAACAGACCTTCTGGTAGTGTTTGCATTCTCATGTGAGAAATGAACGACGAGTTTACTGTCATTAACATGCAAATAGTGTTCCACTTCATATGATGAATATGAAATAAACAGTCAATTATTTTTAATGCATCATGTCTGAAATACTAAACATATAAACCAAATGGCAGTGAAATTGAGCTACTGCATATGCAAAGGCTTCACAAATAATGAACAGTTGATTTTTTCAGAAATCCTCCTGTTTTTGCTTGCTATTCAACAATGAAATTAAAATTACATACCAGTCTGGCATACGGCAATATTCCTTTTTAAAAAGTTATGACTTTTGACTATAGTTATAATCATGACTGTTTCTAATTTTGAGGAGCTGTGGGGTAGCTTGTGGTCAATATGTTCACTTGTCTTTCTGTCACGTAATCATCAAAGGGTCTTCATTACTTCACAAGCAGTTTCTATATATCTGGCTCGTACTTCATGATACATTTAGGAAAAGAATGGACAAAATGACAGATATAAGGACAGAACAAGTTGCAGTGATGTGGAACCAGACCCCCCTTTATTTTGTAGACCCGTGAAGGTCCGGGTTAGAATATTAATCTTCAGTAACTCATGCTTGTCGTACGCGGCGACTAACAGGATCGGGTGGTCAGGCTCGCTGACTTGGTTGACACATGTCATCAGTTCCCAATTGCACAGTTCAATGCTCATGCTGTTGATCACTGAAATGTCTGCTCCAGACTCAATTATTTACAGACTGCCGTCATATAGCTGAACTATTGCTGAGTGCGGCGTAAAACTAAACTCACTCACTTTATTTATTTTATTTTTTTCTTTGAGAGGGGGGTTGGATCTTCCTTGCTCAATACCAGACTCAGCAATGATTCATGCCATGGTGGTACAATAACATGAAAGTAATCAACTTTAAGAGCCAGAAAGCCAATCCATTCAGGCAACTTCACCTACCATCATAAGTTACTAGAGACCAATTCTAACCTAGAGCATAGACACATTTTCAGACATATTACATGTGTTCAAGACATGATAAGCTTGTGTCCACCATTTTTCCATGTCCTTCCAGCTTCCGGGAAGATAATGTTAGTGCTTGTTATCGCTCACAATATGGAGATTGATAATCGGAGGTCAGTAATTGATCAACAATCGATTGTAATCATAAATCCCACCACAATCATGATGTGCAAATGAAATCCACACTGATTAACACTACGATCAAGATGATCAAAAATACTTCCTGTTGAGACACTCATTCGAGTTTGTCGTTTACATTGCAGTTTTACGAGTCAGGAAACTGCATCTTTTGTTCATATCTTGATTTAACAAACATAACAAAAAGAAAAATACTTTCTAAAAATTAATTTGATGTTTCATTTTTTATGAATATCAATTAGTCTCCTGAGCAAATCGATAATCACTAATGCAAATGAGATTGATCGATTGACTGATTGTTTTGCTCCAGCACTAATAACGGTGCAAAAAGTGTCTGGTCACATGACATGCTAATTTCATAGAGACAGTCTCAGTCCATAAGCCATGTTTAAGTTGTGAGCAGTATGCAGAGACTGATCAATATGGTGACAATTTCAAAATAACCACCCTGACAACAGATGGATTGGTCATGTAATTACTGTAGATTTTACACTGGAGAGATGCCATATGTCACTTCAGTTCTTTTCAGTTTGACTTTACCTTAATCTGGGATCAATGTCATCTTGACAACTTAACATCAATCAATCACTGATCCCGGAACATATTGACAAAAGTATTAAATTTCATAAATAATAAGGACACATCTTGAAACAGAGAAACAACATGAAACAGATAACTTTGGTTTCATCAGTTAAACACAGATTTTCAAATGATTTACTGAATACAAATTTAACTTTTTATTACATTACTTCAATGCATCATTAATAAACAAACCATATGATTTTGTCCCAAAGTACCTACAGAAGACAACTGCTGTGTGATTTTACCTTTCTTTCCTTGATTCAATCTTCCATTTTATCACATCATGTGACCACATGAATCAATAGCAAATGTACACAGATGTTCTTGAACAGTGTATTTCCGATGGATAAAAATCTGTATATAGAATAGATTGTATATATGATTGATACATGTTGACACCAGGGTGACACCTATTTCTGTCCTAAAATAATAACTTAGTGCAACTAATCAATACTATTTGCTCAGTACTTGGTGTATGACACTTTCAATGTCTACATTCAGAGCCATGGAATAAGTTAGTGAGTTTCGTTTAGGTGAGTGAGTGAGTTTAGTTTCAATGTGGAGAATCGAACCCCTGCTTTTGGTGTGATGAGCGAACGCTTTAACCACTAGGCTAACCCACTGCCCGGTTGGTTTAGGGTTGCCTTTCTTGAACAGTCTTCAAATTGCATAGGTGTGTCAGTTAGATGTTGATGGAAACGACCAGTCAGGTCCTGGGCATTTAGGTCCTTGGTGAGTTGGTACTGACAAAATAATGATGAGATTCAAACCATTATAGGGTATAGCATCCCAAAGGGATGCAACTCTACACTGCATATTGTGCATATTACGCCATGATTCCTAGGTCTAATCATTCCCAAGCAGATTGACTGATCTGATGAAACCCAATTTTCTACATTTCCTGAGAAAAGACTGTGTAACATATAGACTGATCCATTTACAACTCTAATTGTAATCTGTCCCTCTTGAATTCAGGTTGAGAACATTAAAATTAATATATCCTCAACAGACAATTCCTCATTCCGTACAGGTTACTCTCTAAGTCCTTCCAATCGGAATTTTGTATATCTTCACAAAAGCTTTGTTTGGCTGCGCATCAAGAACACAGCATACAGACAATTCCTCATACTGTATAGGATATTATCTAAGTCTATTATCTATGTTTGGCTCATACTGCTATCATAATTGTAATCTATGTGATCACGAACACAGCATACAGAGAATTCCTCATACTGTATAGGATATTATCTAAGTCTATTATCTATGTTTGGCTCATACTGCTATCATAATTGTAATCTATGTGATCACGAACACAGCATACAGACAATTCCTCATACTGTATAGGATATTATCTAAGTCTATTATCTATGTTTGGCTCATACTGCTATCATAATTGTAAACTATGTGTTAAGGTACACAGCTTACAGACAGTTCCAAGTTGTGGTCATTAAATGATAGTTTGCTTAAGTGATTTATAACAAATGTGGACTGTTTTATCATGCCAGCCCTTGAGATCAATATTCTTGCATCTGTGTCTTAATGATTTAAAAAAAAAGACTGATTACGATCTGTTGTCCATGCATACTTCAGTTTCAAACAAAATTAACTAAATGTATGACACTGATGCACCTCGAAAAACGAATTAGCAACAGGGAGATGTCATTTTCTTTTACCAACATGATACTACAAATATACACGTCAAAGACACATAAGGTACCTGAGTGATTTATCAGCCATTACCTGCCAGACAGAATCTGTACCAGTAATAGTCTATTTTGGGATCACTGTAATCTGAATCACTCTCTCCATCTCAATCTTGCAACTAATTGTTCTCCTTTGTGTAGCACCTTATTAAGGAAATGTCTGAAGCCTTTCCAGGGATTTATTTATCATTCCTAAGTGTCTTTGGCAGACAAATTCAGGGAATTGTGCACAAAACTGAGTTTTTCTTATTTCTTAAATGCAACATTAAAAACATCAAAATAAAAATGTAATTGACAAACCCCATTCCACATTCATAAGAAAAACCTGTTCTTGTTTACTGATTATATTGTTTTAAAAATTCAAACACTTCTGAAAAGCAATAACTTTGTTTACTATCAAAACATGACTTAGCACTTTTTATTTCAGCTCAGTAATTGTTACTTAGAATTTTCATGTGTGCCTTCCCACAATAATCAATGGTTTGTTGTAACATGACTTGGCAAATTTCTATTTCAGTTTAGCATCTGAACAATATCATGTGTGTCTTAAATTCCCACAATAAAGTAAGGGCAGAAGGCATTGTATTTTTCATACTTGTAAAATATTGAGAAAAAAAATTAGATAAATCATTTGTCTTTCATGAGATTATTACTATGGATCTAGACAAATAACATTTTGAAGTATTAAGGTTTTGCAAGAACTATCATTATGCTTTCAAGCAAGATTATCTGATAACAAAAATATAACTTTATAGCAAACAAATTCCTGTTTGTCAAGATTTCAAAGTAGAATATCACATTGCTATCAAGCTGGGCCTAGATTTTCGAAGTGCTCTTAACGCTAAGATAGTCATAAGTTAATGTATGGCACTTACAACTATCTTAGCGCTAAGAGAGCTTAAAAAATCTAGGCCCTGGCGTAGAGCACATTAATATTGGTGTATGTTAATTACAAAAGATTGATGTTATTATAAACCATCACCGCCATTGCCAGGACATTTGTTCAAACCAAATTTGAAACTTTCATGAAGTTGTCACTAACATTTCAAAAAGAATTAACCAAAAACTGATTGTGCACTATATGTAGAATTTGAAATCATTGTATTCATCAAACAATATTATATATTTTAATCCCAAAGTTCAATAAAAACAAACTACAAATAGAAATATATGCAGTAAATATGGCTGATGTACAAAGACATCAAATATGAATTATCAATGAGAGGAAATAGTAATGATTTTGATTTTGAAATATTAATAGATAAATAACTGTGAGGAGGAAAGATTTTAATATATTTAAACAGACTTGAAATTGTCAAGTGCCGAAGATGGAACGCAACAGTTGGCAAAATAGTAAATGCCACGTAGGTATTCATGCATATTTAATTCTGAAAGCGTCACTACTCAATGATGTGAAACATGCTGTTTTAAATTGGTACTATTTGCACATTTCCTCAAAGTTACTATGATGTTTACCGATAACTGATCAATATTTAGTCAACAAATATCAATCTTTAGGATCTATTTCGATAGCCATCTTGAGCAGTAAGGTAAGGCATTTCTCACCTTAGGCCACATATCTCTATAGTTATATATTGCCCGATGTCTTAGACAGCTTCTTGAACATTGAGAACATTAACCTCATTGCCAGCACTGTGAAGTACTTTTATTTGAGAAGCAATATTCTCATGACCTTGGCATCAAAAGGAGGCTGTGGTTATTGTGATGGACTTTTATCTCAAAGATTAGACAACACTGATTGCAACATACATCACTGGACATCGATATAGACCTCCCTGTGAGAATTACAACATGTCCACATTGTCAGGGCGGTCATGGAAAAGTAAATGTGACATTTTCAAGAGGTAAATTACTATCCATCCATCCATCCATCCATCGGCATCCATCATTCATTCATTCATTCATTCATTCATTCGTATTTATCAGTGAAATGTCACTAAATCACTAAATGGCTGCAATAATATATTGTTCCCATGCAAGGAATCAAACCCAGGGCTTAGGCGTGACAAGGCTATCCAAACGCCCAATTCTGAACAGACCTCTGTCACGTAGCTAAAATATTGCTGAGTGTGGTGTTATACAAGAAACATAAGCAAACCATGTGATGAAAGAAGGACAAACAGCAGCCTCAGCATCATGCAAATACCAAAGAACCGTGTGGTGACTTCATTATTTCAACTTGTAATTGCCTTACAAAGAATGAATGTATAACATGAGATGGAGCTGAAGCACAAACCTCTTTACACTGACATCAATTTTATCTATAAAGAAAATGAAGATGATACCTGGAGCCCGATGTTTTACCTTCTAAAGTCAGCAGGCTTACCTTACACAGAGACATCTTTTTGAAACAGTAAATGGTTCTGATAATGGTTCTTGGCACAATCTTTTCTTAGAATAATCTCAAATTGCTATTGTTTGCCGATGCATGTTTCTTTAATATAATCAAGAATATAGCCAATGATAACCTTATGATTACATGACATATTTTTCTGCCCTGGACATTCAACAAAGATACTTAACAATGTTTATTTGTTTGTTTTGTATTTTGTTTAACGCTGCACTGAGTAACATTCCAGCTGTACGGTGACCTGGTCTGTAAATAATCGAGTCTGGGCAAGACAATCCACTGATCAACACAACTGGGATATGATGACATGTGTCACCAAGTCAGCGAGCCTGACCACCAGATCATGTTAGTTGCCTCTTGAAAAAAGATCGATAATCGATCGATTATCAATATATATCGGAGATGCAACTTTGAGCAAAAATTTAAAAAATATCTGAAAGAAATGAATATATTTCACAGAACTGGTGAGTTGTGACAAGTTTTTGCAAAGATTATTAACAAAACAGCGCCTGAACATAATTTAGGAGCAGACTATGAATACATTCCTAATTTGCATATTATGTGAGAAAATTAAAACCTTTGTCTGTCACAAAATTAAAACCTTTTTCTGTCACAAAAGTTAATGTACTATATTATCGATAAAACATTTTTCATATTGACAATAAATATTGTTTTTCCTATCAACGATATTTCCGATTATTGATGATTTTAGCCAGCCCTATGAGCTTTTGGTATCATTAATGTTCTCAGTCTCCTATTGGTCATTTTCCTAATCTATATATATATAAAAGTGTAAAGGATATAATTCATTCCCCCTGTCGATGTGTCCAGGTAGTAAAATATATACAAGGTGTACGGTTCCCCTGCTAGATATGGAATAGATCATCCAGTTGTTCACCTCACAGAGCAGCCATGTGATATCTATGATAACATATGAAACATGTTGTATGATATATATCTTTAACAGGATTCTAGGTGTTCTATCTAATGGAAACACAACAGACACTCTGTTATGTAACATGTTACTTGGAAAATACATGGTACAAATATTTGCTATGGGAAAACAGTGTGTGAGTATGGCTTTCAACCCACTTTTAGCAATATTCCATCATCATCACAGCGGGGGACACCAGAAATGGGCTTCACACATTGTACCCATGTGGGGAATCAAACCCGGGTCTTCGACGTCATAAGCGAACGCTTTAACCACTGAGCTACCCCACTGTCCCTATGGAAAAACAACATTTTGCTTATGTCCACGCCACTTTGAGCATAACCCCAGCAATATCATGGTGGGGGACACTAGATAGCGGCGTAACTATTGTACCTTTGTGGGGATCATAAGAACATAGGTCTTCGGCTACCTCACTTCCTGGAAAAGGTAGAAGAAGAAGAAGATCCATTTTATTCTGTGCTATTCCAGTCAACTCTTCATTATTATTACCCTGGTCATTGAACATGTGAGCACTTTTCATACTCAGCTTCCTGGGTTATATAAAGTATAGGCAATATTGCAATCTGAATAGTTTATGGAAGCGGCTTTAGTATAGGATGTACCTAATATTATCAACATCAATCAATCAAAATCAAAAATATAAAATATAGGCCTTTGATGGACTTCCAAACTTGTATATATATTTTTCATACTTCAACTTTTGGATGCTGAATTCTTTCGATACGCTGGTAAAATGTGCAACATATTTTGTCCCACACAAAGCTTCAATCAAACTTACACAGCTGCTACACAACATATTATGTGGAAACATAATATTTTGTAAATAGTTTGAATGTGCATATTTTTTTTATCAAACACACATTATTTACAGTTACTTCTAAAATTACAGTAACATTTTTTGTATTAGCATCTCCTGCCCAGCTGTTGATGACATGCTTGGACAAGGTATCAAAAGATTGAAATGAAAGAAGCTGAAATACAGCAACAGTCTTCATTGTTCGAGCAGCAGGAGTGCCACTTTAAGATGTTAGTAGACTCTTCTACCATTGATGCAACAGCTGCAGGTTGTAAACAAAATACTCACTAGATCACTAAACACTTCATTCTGGTACCTGGCTGCTCATTATATGAATGCCTTTTTGAAGTTTGGTGGCTAAGTGAGTGAGTGAGTTAAGTTTTACGTCACTTTTAGCAATATTCCAGCAATATCCCAGCGGGGAACACCAGAAATGGGCTTCAGCATCATGCCCATGTGGGGAATCGAACTTGGGTTTTCAGCATGACGAGCGAACACTTCAACCACTAGACTATCCTACCACCCCTTTGGAGGCTGAGAGGGTTGGATCACAGACTATTTTGAGTTACAATCATGGATGGGACTTAACCCTCAAACAGTACTTGAAGTGTACTTTACTAAATATAAAATATCAGTTCCTTTTCTCAGAAACAGATTCATTTTTATTAAAAGACGAAATAGCTGTGAAAATTATTTGAAATTACTACTGAAATTCTGTCATCACAACAGGTGTTTGCCAAAGGTGTACACATCAGGTATGTCCTGGCTGGAGTGAGTGAGTGAATGTGTTTAGTTATATTCCAGCTATATGGAGGCGATCTGTAAATAATCAAGGATGGAACAGACAATCCAGTGATCAACAGCATGAACATCGATCTATGCAATCTGGATATGGTGACATGTGTCAACCAAGTAACCAAGCCGCACCATCTGATCCCGTTAGTCGCCTCTTACGACAACCTCTTTGGGAAAAAGAGTAATCCCAAGAAAATCATTTACTGATTATAGCTTAGAATGTAACCTACATTTTCATCCACAAAATATATCATTCAAAATTAAGTTCATTTAAGATTGAACACAAAGGTGTAGATACTGGCTTCAGTCAACAATGAGACCTGGTGGGGTTATTTCAGGCAGACAGGCAAGCTTAGTATTCACCATTAGGAAAATGATATGAGTTGTATTTATAACCCAGACTTGTCAACTATGTTTAAGTCAGAAATAAGTCACTGGCACATTAGACTGATTCTTGTTTCGCTTACCGTATCCACAGTATACAAAGAACCTAGAAAATTTGACAGATAGTGGAGCTTCATAAAATCAGAAACACTGTTGTCAAAGAAAAATCATCAATGAACAAACTTAGTTCAAACATCACTAAAAATAAAACTGTTTTGCAAATGGTTACTTGCCAAGAATAAGCCATCAAATCCAAGTAAAAAATATTGTTACTTTTCAAGCCAATCCACATAATGAGTAAACGTAACCCGGACATTTCACTGTAACCTGTGCAAAGAGGACAAAAATAGCTATGTAGAAAATAGAATTATAATTTTTGAATATATTTTCAATCTGAATCTTGTTTTTAAATAATTGAAAAGCCTAAATGTTCATTTTCAGTCCAACTAAACACTAGTATATCTTCAAAAATGTTGAAGAGAACTGAGGTCTGATAAACTTATTAAAAGAAGATCATACCAACATTCTACTTAAGTATGAGGTGTTGGGGTAGCCTAGTGGTTAAAATGGTCGCTCGTCACGCCATGGACATTAGTTTGAGTCCCCAATTAGTCAAGCCCATTTATGGTGTCCACAGCCATATTGCTGGAATATTGCTAAAAGTGGCATAACACCTTATTCACTGACTCTACTTCAGTCTGATGCTCGTTTTGCACCTTGGTCTTCACAAGCTCCGAGAACATGCAAATTACAGAACAGAACTTCCGAAAACATGCAATATCATTGACTTTTCATACCACCTTGTTTCAGATGCTGACTAAAAGCAACCAAAAACCTTTTTATGATAAGAAAAACCTCTTCCAAAAAGGAGTCCATTGAATGGTTCTGAACTTATATTATTATTTCAAATACAGATAATACCAGATAATAAGAAGGTAACACCCATCATAAACAAAGTCAAGTATGTTGTTGAACTGGATGATAATCTGATATTAATTTATCAAAAGACGTTAAAATATGGTACTTATGGACGTTGGTCCCTGCCTGGCTCTCGGCATTAATGGGTACAACAAGGACTGGTCGGCTCGGAGTCAGTATAATGTGTCAGAGTGGGGTATTCATGCTTCACTGCGGCATGGTATCTCAGTGGGCTAGCACTATAAAACCAGCTTAAGTCTGGGCTAGTAAAAGCAGCCACACATACACATACACGGGTATGCACGCTGTCATATGAGCGAAATATTCTCAACCACGACTTTAAACCCAATTTCACCTCACCTCTTTGTAGGGCATTTACAAATGATGAACATGAGTTATGTTACTTCAGAGTTACTTCTTACTCATTCACCTGAAGGAGTAAGAAGTAACTCTGTAATGCCGTGCCAACAAAATAAATAAGTTGATATCTTTGACAAATTTATTGTAGCCTATGTGCGTGCCTCATGAAATAATGGCACTTCTGTGATCACTCTACTACACTGAGATCAACATTTATTCTGATGTCATGATGAAGGATTTAGAAGCTCAATCCCAGCCTTCAGAAGCAATCCATCAAAGGTCTAATTTGCTCCAAGTAATACTGTTTTATTCTTTGTATTGGCAAGTTTAGACCATGATATATAACTATTGGCTTCTTATCAGTGCCGGTTTCACTTACAGTCTCACTACCAAACATCCAAAGTGAACCTCTATGGAAACATAACAGTTTAAGATTTGTCCACATTGTAAAGGAAAGGACTGGTTGGCTGGCTGGTTGGTTTGTTGTTTAACACTGCACTCAGCAATATTCCGGCTATATGGCAGTGGTCTGTAAATAATCAAGTTTGGACCAGACAATCCAGTGATCAACATCATGAGGATCCATCTACACAATTTGGATACAATGACATGTGTCGACCAGGTCAGCGAGCCTGACTACCCGATCCTGTTAGACCAATTCAAACTTGGATCTTAATGGGTTGCAAAGGAAAGAATGATGGATGTACAGATGGAAGAACTGACAGATGACCTAGAAATCTTTCGAAATTTTACTATGACCTTGAATGTTGTAAACTTGATCAAATAACAGCAAGATGCTCATCTTGGAAGGAAGAGCATACACTATTTTACCTCAAAAGTTGCGAAATATAAACAACAATGGCTGGAACTACAGGAATATTCCTTGACATAGAGGGAAAAATGCTAGTAAGTTGAAGTCAGCCCTCTTGTCAAACAGTCTTATGGAGAGAAACTAAATATGATAACATTGACATCTTATTTGTATCCTTCAGGGGCTAAAAAATTAAGTTATCTACATTGTCCTCCGCAATTTGTTCAGGAAACAATATTCTCATCACAGAAAAGCACTGCAATAAATATTTAAAAAAAAACTAACTTCCTGTTGGTTAACAAACACAATTTGATAAATAACATCTCAGTTTAATTTCACTGCCAACAAAGTCAAATTGCATTAAACATTGGAATCTATAGCCATTAAGCATTTCTAAAATATTGATACCTTGATCTTCTTGAAAATAAGCCGCTGTGTTCCCACAAATAAAAAAAGAAAATCATCATCAATCTTGGAATTTAAATGGCAGACAAAAAAAATCAATAAACATGAGAGTACAGTACAAATACCTGTTACCTTGGAGTAAATTTCAATAATACTTGGAAACAGTGTTCTTTTCATATGACCTTCGAGGGTTCTATTGATGAAGACATTCACTTGTTAGCAACTATGGAACTAACGTAACTGATTAGGTGATTTCATCTCTAAGTCTTTGTAAAGAGACTGAGCACTGAATTGCAGCAATGTTGACATAATATCACTGTGAATCACACCACACACAAACATTGCTCTATGCAATAGAACAAGAAACTGTTAGCCATAAAGTCGTAGGCCTCATTATATACATTTTATCCAGTGTAATAGAAAAACATATGCAGAAAAAATATTGGAATATATTGTCATTTGAAAGTGAGTGAGTGAGTTTAGTTTTACGCTGCTTTTAGCAATATTCCAGCAATATCACGTCGGGAGACACCAGAAATGGGCTTACACATTGTGCCCACGTGGTGAATTGAACCTGGGTCTTTGGCGTGACGAGCGAATGTTTTATGCTGCTTTTAGCAATATTCCAGCAATATCACGGCAGGGAACACCAGAAATGGGCTTCACACATTGTACCTATGTGGGGATTTTGAACCCGGGTCTTTGATGCAAACGCTTTAAGCATTAGGCTACCCCTCCGCCCTGCTTGATTATATGTCATCATATATGAATTGAATGGACTGATGCTCATGCTATCAGTCACTGGAGGTTTTGGCTCCACTAGAGCCCAATTACTGAAACCTACTGAATTTACTATTATTAAGCATAGTGATTAGTTGTCAAAGATTGCCATTATCAAACCTAGATGATGTCTCAGTATCTCTCATAGGGGTCATTTCTAGGTTCAGACATAACACGGAAATGGGAACCAGGTCTTGGAGAACTACATCCCTTCAGCAAGTGCCATTAACTAACTTGATTGTCATACATTTCATTAATATTGAAAATGATCATTACAAGCAAACACTAGTTTACCCATCAAACAGAGGCAGAACATTGTTGAAATTCTCCACCCAGATTTTAGTAATCTAAAGCAAAAGTAAAGCGAAATTGACTTTCTAACCTATTTCAAGCAAGTCAGAAAAGGAAAATTCTCCTGGTGATTTTACAAATCATATATCCAAATACCATCGAGGATGCATTTCATGGACATAAAGTACAGAACAAATGGATGAATTTTAAATTAACTGATACTGCAGACAGTCAAATATGGAGCTGCAACATAATCAATGTACATTCTTACTGACGAGGCTAGGACGACTCTTGTGACCACATCAGTTCAGCTGAACATGGCAGTTTTCTAGATAATTTCTTAAAGACCCTGTTTGAACCGCCAAGAAATTCACCTTGCTTGCTTCCACCTGAAAATGTCGGCAGAGGACTGGCAGATTATTTTCAGACTTTGACATTTACCTGCTATGTAAGTCAGCAGGCAATACGTCATGATAAATCCTACCGTAGAAATGATCTGATATCATGTCGGAAACACATACAAGCAAACAAGAACGCCATACTCGGTCTACTCACAGTCTCCTTGACAAAATCCAGACAAAATAAATATCAAACGGTACTAAAATTAGCCTGACATTTCTGTTCATCTCCAAGACAGAAAAAGAAGTATTAACGGCAGTGTTAGACTGAAATCAAGCGAGAGGTGACATTCGATTTCAACAGACTACTGGATATCTGCAAGATGATATTTGTATCTGTATTCGGTTTCAATTGTAAGGCATATGACATATGTCCAATATTGAACGCAAACGCATAACTGAGGATATAAAATTCTAAAGTCTGGTTGTATATTACCATAGATAAAACAAAATGCACCTATTTTGATGATGATGATGTTGATGATGATGATGATGATGACAACGGTGATGATAAGATATTTGATACTTTTTACTGTAATGCTATAGATAATGATGTTTTCTTGGTATAATTGCAACATTGTAATGAAACCTTCAAAATGCAACCACATCTTGCCCCAAAAAGTGGATTTTCAGTTAGAAGTAATTTTGATGTCTGGAACATACAGCCAAATTACATATCTATTCCTATGATAATGTGTGTTATATCAGCTATCCAGTTCAGGGGACAGCAAAACTTCATTCTTAAACAAGTCCTAAACTTGAAAATATATATAAGATGATTTGCTCGTAGAGGTTGATTCCACAAATATTGTTACTGTAGGAAATACACTAAAAGGATATAAGCTAGAATTTCTGAAATCATACCAGTCTTCACTTTACATGTTGACATGAGACAACATGTCTGGTATTTGCAGAAGTAACAATAAGATTGGTGACACACCCATTCACTTTGCATGTTTCCGTAAGACAACACATGTCTGGTATTTGCAGAAGTAACAATAAGATTAATAGCATAGTTGTTCATTGTACATGTTTCCATGAGACAACATGTCTGGTATTTGCAGAAGTAACAATAAGATTGGTGACACACCCATTCACTTAGCATGTTTCCGTAAGATAACACATGTCTGGTATTTGCAGAAGTAACAATAAGATTAATAACATAGTTGTTCATTGTACATGTTTCCATGAGACAACATGTCTGGTATTTGCAGAAGTAACAATAAGATTGGTGACACCCATTCACTTAGCATGTTTCCGTAAGACAACACATGTCTGGTATTTGCAGAAGTAACAATAAGATTGGTGACACACCCATTCACTTAGCATGTTTCTGTACGACAACACATGTCTGGTATTTGCAGAAGCAACAACAAGATTGGTGACACACCCATTGACTTAGCACGTTTCCGTAAAATAACACATGTCTGGTATTTGCAGAAGTAACAACAAGATTGGTGACACACCCATTCACTTAGCACGTTTCCGTAAAATAACACATGTCTGGTATTTGCAGAAGCAACAACAAGATTGGTGACACACCCATTGACTTAGCACGTTTCCGTAAAATAACACGTCTGGTATTTGCAGAAGTAACAACAAGATTGGTGACACACCCATTCACTTAGCACGTTTCCGTAATTTAACACAAGTCTGGTATTTGCAGAAGTAAAAGGGCAATTGACTACACATCCACACAAGAATGAAATTAATGGATTGGAGTCTACCAGAGTGGTGGTAGAGCAGCAAGGTAGAGGAGACAAGCAGAGCAGAGAGGGAGAGGAGAGAAATAGAGCAGAGAGGGAGAGAAGTACAGCAGAGAGGGAGAGGAGAGAAGCAGAGCAGAGAGGGTGAGGAGAGAAATAGAGCAGACAGGGAGAGAAGTATGCTTTCCCAGACTGAAATTAATAAATAAACAAGGTTATAAATAATGCTTTCCAAGAATGAAATTAATGGATTGGAGTCTACCAGAGTGGTGGTAGAGCAGCAAAGGAGAGGAGACAAGCAGAGCAGAGAGGGAGAGGAGAGAAATAGAGCAGACAGGGAGAGAGAAGTACAGCAGAGAGAGCAGAGGAGAGGAGAGGAGAGAAGCAGATCAGAGAGGAGAGGAGAGAAGTAGAGCAGAGAGGAGAAGAGAGAGAGTAGAGCACAGAGGGAGGGAGAGAAGTACAGGAGAGAAGTAGAGAAGTAGAGGGAGAGGAGGAGAGAGACAGAGAGAGAGAGAGAGAAAAGTAGAGCAGAGAGGAGAGGAGAGGAGAGAGTAGAGCAGTGAGGAGGAGAGAGAGAGGAGAAAGGGAGAGGAGAAGAGGAGAGAAGGCAGAGAGGAGAGGAGAGAGAGAGAAGTACAGAGAGAGAGGAGGAGAGAAGAGAGAAGAAGTACAGCAGAGAGGAGAGGAGAGAAGTAGAGCAGAAAGGGAGAAGAGAGAAGTACAGCAGAGAGGGAGAAGAAGAGAGAGAGGGAGAGCAGAGAGGGAGAAGAGAGAAGTACAGCAGAGGAGAAGAGAAGTACAGCAGAGAGAGAGAGGGAGAGAAGAGAGCAGAAAGGGAGAAGAGAGAAGTACAGCAGAGAGGGAGAGGAGAGAAGTAGAGCAGAAAGGGAGAAGAGAGAAGTACAGCAGAGAGGGAGAAGAGAGAAGTACAGCAGAGAGGGAGAGGAGAGAAGTGGAGCAGAGAGGGAAAAGAGAGAAGTAGAGCAGAGAGGGAGAGGAGAGAAATAGAGCAGAGAGGGAGAGGAGAGAAGTGGAGCAGAGAGGGAAAAGAGAGAAGTAGAGCAGAGAGGGAGAGGAGAGGAGAGAAATAGAGCAGAGAGGGAGAGGAGAGAAGCGAAGCAGAGAGGGAGAGAAAAGAAGTATATCAGAGAGAGATATTTTCTCCTGGACATCCTTGCTCATGTCCATCCAGCAACAACTTTAGCTTTACCACACTACACTGACAGACAGTACACAAGAGACAATGTCATGAATGGTTATGCACACATGTCTTCTTATCATGCACTTGTCATGAACCTACTGCATGACTGATCGGCAATTGTACAGTATACCTATTTGAACGCTGGCAACACCTTAATGCTACGATGGAAACAGTTATCGTGAACCTAGAGCGAAATTATAGCACTCTCACACACCATGGTGACATTTTGTTGACAATTTGGACAGAAGGTTGTTTCATCCAGGTATAGGATGAAGTTAGGTTCTGCCCTTTAGACTTCAGTCACAAACAGCCTGAGTTAAAAATAGCGTATGTTATACTTTCAACTTTTCAAGGATTTGAACTTGATTCTTTGTTATGAAATTTAGATTTTATTAGTTGGTGTGTTTCCTGTTGGAACTACATTAGTCCTTAAAGAATGACTTTTATCTTTTGTTTCTTCTTTCATTTTATTATTTCTGTGCTACGGTCACATATATGTTAACCATTTCATATTGACCAACATCAGTTTTGACCAAAATATGATCAATTACTTCAGGATTACTATCTTAGTCATAGGTAATCAATCTAATTCTAATCATTCAAAAGGAGACATAGTTCATGTACATACTCAATCACTGACCACACCATCTGGACTCATCGATTTTGAACTTGTTGGTCTTGGTTTGTGTACAGATTGCCTTAGCTGTTTTAGTGATGGTTCCTGTGTTTTTAAGAGTTGAACTGATGAAGCACATTCAGAAGAGTGAGTGAGTGAGTGAGTGAGTGAGTGAGTGAGTGAGTGAGTGAGTGAGTGAGTGAGTGAGTGAGTGAGTGAGTGAGTGAGTGAGTGAGTGAGTGAGTGAGTGAGTGAGTGAGTGAGTGAGTGAGTGAGTGAGTGAGTGAGTGAGTGAGTGAGTGAGTGAGTGAGTGAGTGAGTGAGTGAGTGAGTGAGTGAGTTGTCGCTTCTAGCAATATTCCATCAATATCACAGCGGGGGACACCAGAAATGGACTTCACACTTTGTACACATGTAGGGAACTTCAGCATGACGAGCAAATGCTTCAACCACTAGGCTACCTAACAACCTAATTTCCTTGATACTAACGTTCTGTTTAATGACCATGACCTATATACAGGTAGTGTAATAGAATACACTTTCAGAACAAGACCATGGTGGACACATCTAGGCGACATTATAGTTGTCTTTTCCCACTTCTGTCATGTTCAAATTTTGTGAGTGAGTGAGTTGGGTTTTACGCCACCTTTGGCAGGGGACACCAGAAATGGGCTCCACACATTGTGTCCATGTGGGGAAACGAACCTAGGTCTTCAGCGTGATGAACGACCGCTTTAACCATCATAATAGGCTATCCCACTGCCCCCAAAATTTGTGTACACATGTTTTGAGCATGATAATAATAAGATCAGTTAAGTGAAAAGTTGATGCATTAAAGATTGAGCTAAATTCATAAACACTGAATAAACTGAACTATAAGTTGCCGACCCAATTTCTGACTTGTTTACTTAAAATATAATGCTTGTTGGAGCACTTTTTATAATTTCATTGTGGATAGCCATTGTAATGTTTTGAGTTACTTATTTTACCAAATACATGTCTAGCATTTGCCATCAATAAAAATACGTCAATCAACTTTGGGTGTTATTAGTGTTTCTAAAATATATATGATTATGATTACAAATGACACACGTATAGATATCACACTTCACATATTGACATATTTACAAATACCGTTTATTGGACGTCTCTTGATGGATCATGATAACAGTTTGCATTGCTATATTTACACAGCTTATTGGTTCCATCGGCTGACTTTGAGGATGAAATAATATATCTTTTTATCTAAACATTATGAAGAAACAAATTTTCACATTACGTTACTGAGCCCTCTCTCAAAATATGTAAATGATTTGCCCTATACAATAACAAAATGAGATATTACAGAAGACAGGGTATATACAAAGAAATATTTCATAATTTACTGAATTTTATACCATGGGGTAGTGTTGTTATACTGGCTGAATAACATTAAAATGCATTAATGATAAAAAATTATTAACATTTCTTGAACTTCGAAAATAGAATTGAAATATTTTATACAATTTGAAATTTATTAATTCACATCAAAAAGATTCTTAATAAAGACATTGAAATATTTTCTATATTATCATATTTTCAAAGAAAGGAGAATGTAAACTGCCATATAAAAAGACAGTAAAACTATATTACAGTTATCATATCTACATTGTACATTGTCAACACTACATGGAAAGGTTAATGAGTAGTAAATAAGTATTGGATGAAAGGGCAATGATATTGATAACACCCAGCATAGGTATCTTTCCATCAATCAATAAAACGGAAATCCACAACATGCAACACAAGCCTGACTTACCAATCATTGAGCCCTCCTTAGTGACAGACAGCACACGTCAAGCGAAGCACAGGTGTACACGTAGTATACACACTCCAATGGAAGCTTACAACGTCGATACATACATCTACAATACTGTATGAAATAGACATGCCAAACACATCGACCAACTCTCACTTGTTGAAAATCTATGATTGCTGGTAAATGTCACCCAGATGCAGACCAGGGTTGACCTCAGTTAAACTTATCATTACAGCTGAAATTAGCAAGCACTGAAATTTACAAGCCTTGGAGGCAATCATCTGAAGCGAAACAAAGCAAACCAGTCGCCAGTGACCGTGACATTTCATCCCTGAGATACGCCTGCTTGTAGCTTTCACTACCATGACAGCTAACAACGTTTTCCTGTAGACAAATGTGTATTTCCTGTCACTGTGACAAAGACATCAACTGGTGATCATGTGACTTGCTAATTTGCTGAAGTAACGCAATCTTCATACCTATATATTCCATTTCAAGAAACCAGGTTGGTATTATCATCCAGACTGGTGTGGGGTCAGATTACTGTTATCAGGAGTTTGTGATGAATATCATACCTAGTATAGCTACTTTGGCATGGTATTACCCTGCCATGTATTGTTTTTTTCTGCTCAGTGACACAAGCACACTTCTAGATTTCAGTTAAGTTTATGACAGCTTGCACACAAGAAAGTGATTATGACGCATTGATATCCGATATTAATCTGTTTCTTGTCATTGCAAACGACGTCTATAGCCTTGCTTTCAAAGGAAATCCTATTAATTAAGATTTTTTTTTATGGGCAACTGTAATAATATTTCAAAATACTTGATGAAATTTCAATCAAATTTTGAAAATGTTAGATAAATAATATTTTCTTATTTCTGTTCAGAAACTGTTGCGGCTTTGAAGAAAGTCTTGTATGTCAAGAAAGTCAAATCAAATTGATTTCATTAAAATAACCAGATATTAGGACAATATTGAGGTTAGAAAGGACATTAAAAAGAAAAACCGATCAAACTCATCATCATTCCTAACATTCACATTTTAAACCATACATAAAATGACCATCACTGAATGTATGTTCCTTTACCATAACATCTACATAAACAGATATGAAAGTCATAATTCACCATCTTAATGTAAGACTTGCAACCAAACCTATAAACATGTAAGTAAGTGAGTTACCCCACATTTATTCCAGCAATATTACACCAGAAATGGGCTTCAAACATACCATGTGGGGAATTGAACCCGGTCCTTCGGCGTGACAAGTGAATGTCTTAACCATTAGGCAACCCCCCAGTCCCCATAAACCAGGAAAGTAAAGGTCAAATTTTTAAATTTTTAATTAAGCCTGATTGACATCAGCTTCTCTGCATCAAAAGTATTTTTCTTTATCAAAAAGCTTATGGCAAAACAAAAAGTGAACCTCTTTTGTTTTGATATGTAGACTTGATTATCCACATGTCCCCCAGGTTACCTGTCCCAATCCCAAACTTTTTTTTTTTGCCTTCCCCAGAAGCAAGTCTAGACTTTCTACAGGTCCTGAATCTCCATTCCACTGGGTTCCTCCTCATTAAACTGGAATTAACAGTTTCCATACAAATTGCATACACTTTGTAACTAAGCATTAGTCCAGATGGGTGAACCTTGAGCCCATTTCTTGCAATACAGCTACCATGATATGTATTCAATAGTGTATGAAGCTGCAGACTCACTCATTCAGGCAAGATTATCATTCAAAATCAGGGTCCGATTAAAGCATTTAGAGTGATGAGTGTGTAAATGAGCATGGTTTTACGCCACTTTTAGCAATATTCCAGCAATATCATGGCAGGGGACACCAGATATGGGCTTCACACATTGTTTCCATGTGTGGAATGGAACCCGGGACTTCATTGTGATGAGCAAACGCTTCACCCACTAGGCTACCCCACTGTCCCAAAGCATAGAGCAAGTAAATATTTTGCTGTTCAAAGAACACGATTCAGCTGAAAAACATAAAGAAATAACTTAAAGCAGTGACTCTGATGTCTACATGGAAAGTAATTGAATGACTGTTAATGTTCATGTCATGAATTTTTATGGAGTAAGATATAATGATCATATCAGACACAGAATAATTTAGTTAAAATGATGTTATTCATCATCAATACCCAACTCCAGCACTATTTTTGAATGCATTAAGAGCAGCAGGTGCAACCTGTTTTTTGTCTGGTGCATCAAGGTTATAATCTAATGGTGCATTGAGTGCAATAGGTTCCATCTCATAAAATTGACTCCTAATAGAATATTCATGTTTACAACAAATCAACTTTCATTTGCTTTCTTTCTCTGTAGATTATCAATAGCTTTTCACACAGCACGAAGGGAGGTTTGTTGGTCTATTTATGTGTTTCCCCTTCAAATATATTTTCTTCTTGATTATATCACACGACAAGGCAAACGACAACACACTATCAACTAAGTCATCATGTCTGACCCCTTCTTGATTTGATCGCCTGTAACCACCACCTGAGGGTCATTTATTGAGATTTGCTGTGTTTCTTAGCTTCATCTGTGAAAAGAGATCTCTTTTTTTAAATATATTATGAGCCTAAAAGCATTATGCAGTTATATATATTGTTTGTTGCAGACAAATCCTTTCTTTTTCCAACAATCTTAAGCATAATTATATTTTTAAGCATTTTCTTCAAAAAACTTGTTTTACTATGTGATCCCAGTCCTCCCAAGAAAATCAAATAGTTACTGCCTTATCTTGTCTGTTAATGGTTTATTCCGTATTTGGCTTTAACTTTTTACTTGGACTTAAGGTGATACAAAAGATGCAGTGTTAAAGTTATATACTTAAGATGAGACTAATTTTTTGTCTTTTTTGTTTCTTTTAAAAAACACTAAATTCTTTTTGTAAATTCTTTTTTTATACAAAGAATATTTATTCATTGCTTGACAAACATCTTTGAGACTGACATCAAGCTAAAAGGCCAACCATGAGTGTCATGATAGAAGATGGTTTCAGTTACCCCTCTCAAACGACTTGCTGGAAATATTTAGCTTATCGGGGGTGGGGTAGCCCACTTCTTAATGCATGTGCTCGTCACACTGAAGATCCTGGGATTCAATTCCCCACCTGGGTAAAATATGTGATTCTATCAAATATATCATCTATGCTGAATTCCAGTTCATTTGTATTGGATGGTGAGAATAACTTTTGTGCAATCGTGGCCCAATGGTAGTGTTCGCTCATCATGCCGAAGTCCCAGGTTCGATTCCCCACATTAGTACAATGTGTAGAGCCCATTTCTGGTGTCCCCCTAATTGATACTGGATATTGCTAAAAGCAACGTAAAACACAACTCTTTCTGAAACAAAGGTATGGTAGAGAACGGGTCCAGTGTATTTATGATAATACTGAGATTAAATTAACATTTTGTCTCTGAAATAAACTTATCATTTAAAAATAAACATCTCCAAAAGAATATAACCCAAATGGGTTTCGGAAACACTGCTTAAATACAGCTCTTAGACAATCTAGCCTTGCCAAATCAATCTTGACTTCAGTTGAATTTACTTTTTAATTTATCCTTAATACTGTTGGAGAACTCACGACATATTACACTGGGTGACCAAGGGCGATGAGGACAGCCGAGCTTGTTTCTATGGTACGGTTCTACCAGCAGCATAAGCACATATCATGTGTCTTTAGCTTCGACAGCTGTTCTGCTTATGCAATCTTAACACCATAGTATGTGTCAGGTTGGCAATAGCACATTGATGGTAATAAACTGACTTGTAACATGTGGCTGTGAAACTAGTTGTCAATGTACACTGCAGACAGAATAATGTATTTGTAAGAATTGTTATGCTTGAATCAGAACTGATGCAATATATTTGTTCAGAAACCAGTTACAAGTACTCAACTACAAACACAATCTCAATATGTATATGTTAAAGCATGCAAGTAATGAATGGGTAGGTTATAGGACATAACTAATGGCTCTTTTTAATGAAACATGTACCGGTGTGAAATATCATCTCTATCAATAAAACGTATGGTGACACATTATGGAGAATCGCTGGGCATAAAACTGCACGGTTGTAAACATATTGACTAGTTAGTAATCTATTATAAGTAATGGTATAACATACAGAACAAATGTTGATCTCAAAATCCACAATCAGTTAACAAGGTGATCATTTCATAAAGCTTTAACTCAATTTGGAAACAACATAATCAGGGCTCCAGATAATTTTTCAACATCAGGAGTACATACTCCTTATTTTTTCAATATAGGAGTACTGGAAAATCTTAAGAGTACTGAATGGAATTTAATGGCATATCTGTAACCTTGTGTTTCATGTCATATATGCACCACAACGTTGCTTTTCTTGTGTAAACAGGTCAATAAACAAGAAAACAATACTTTTTCAGATACATACGTCTGTAAATGATTCTAGGACCATTGTCGTCGTGTGTATCTGCTACGTTTTCCAAATTATTTCCTACCGTATCGTGCATATTTTTTATCCGTACATACACCAATATGGCCCTTATCTGGAGCCCTGACATAATGCTATGGGCTCTTTTTATGTGCAAAAGTAAATTGGTTGGTTTGTTGCTTAACGCCTCACTCAGCAATATTCCAGATATATGGTAGCAATCTGTAAGTAACCAGACAATCAACAGCATGAGCAATCTATGCAATTGGGATACGATGTACAAAAGTAAAACTATAATTCACTGATTGGCTTGGCATATGTGATTTAAGCTCTTCAATGAATGAGCTCCCAATATTTGGCCAAAATAAATTTGGATTTTTCAAAAGGTCGTAAAATGCCTGAAATCCCCTCTTGTCCTCTTACACAGCTGCAGTCAACCATCTGGGGAAATTCCTTTCCTGAACCTAATCTGGAACAATCGCACCTCTCATGTTCATAAACAAACAGTGGCAGATAATTCTCACATCCAGACACTGTGAGAATTGGGCTCCAACTACTGTCAACATCTCAAAATACTTCTGCCATTTGCTGTGATCAGTAACAACTCCTAATAAATTCACAATTTCTACTGCCACTAATATTATTTACTCAGTTTCACCAGGTCAAAAATGTCCAAAATCTGGATTCCTTCATTAAGCTGCTACACTGTGATAAAACAGAAATAATAGTCAAACTGGTGTTACCTACTCACCTGCCTACACTCTCACTCTGGCTATGATTACCAACATCTGTTCCAGACAGTTATATATGGGTTGGTAGTGTTGGTTTTTGTTAACCAGTACAATAAATAATTACTGACAGATACACATACTGATGTCATCATCCATGTATACAAATAACAATAACTTAAAGCTTATGCAAAATTTCACCCAGAAGTATTTCAGAGGATACAGGGCTTGCCTGAAACAAAGGCTTTAAAACTGTGTCCTCGTTCCCATAGGATTGGTTTGTTGAGCTCTCAAAGAGTATGGACGATCCTAATACAGCACAATCTCCATAACAGTCCCACAACACACACTAAATCCACTTTTGACATGATTATTTAATCATAAGAGGCAATCTCCCATGACAGGTATAGGACATCAATGCTTTCAAGATTGCATGCAACAGATCCTTTGTTGTTCTCAAGATAGCTGTGACTTCTCAAAGAAATGTAAGCTATCGCTATACTCCTATATAATCTCTTACCTCCCACTGGGTTAATAGTTTCCATGACTATCCATGGATATCCCAAGGTTGAAATGTCGAATCTTTAATGCTACAGGAAAACTACTACCATTCATGGGCAGTTAAATTCACTCACTGACATGTTTTCAACAATAATTCACTAAAAATGAGCTACTTGTTTGATGAATTATTTCCGTAAATGCACTTCCCTCCTTTTCACTGCAATTCTTTTTTACTAAAGTTATCTATAACCCGCTTATCATGCTTGTTGTAACTTTCATCAGGGTATTGGTGGTTATTTGTTGACATCTCTGTTTATATATGGTTTCTATTGTGTATATAATAGTGACTCTCAGGGGAAGGTGGTTAAAATGTTCACTTGTCATGGCAAAGTGAGTGAATGAGTGAGTTTGGTTTTAAGGCACTTTTAGCAATATTGCAGCAATATCACGGCGGGGAACACCAGAAATGGGCTTCACACATTGTACCCATGTGAGGAAACAAACCCAGGTCTTTGCCCTGACAAGCCATTGTTTTAACCACAAGGCTATCCCAGTGAGTGAGTGAGATCACCAGGTTCAAGTATGACAGAGACATACAATCCAGGGTCCACTTTTCACAAAGATATCTTAGCCATACACTGCTATAAGTGAGTGAGTGAGTTTAGTTTTATGCCGTTTGAGCAATATTCCAGCAATATCATGGCAGGGGACACCAGAAATGGGCTTCACACACAGTACCCATGTGGGGAATCGAACCTGGGTCTTCGGTGTGATGAGCGAAAGATTTAACGACGAGGCTACCCACCGCCCCACTGACAAGACAATGTAAAGTATGGAAGTTATAGTGGGACTCTCTATTATCGCCCGCTCTCTATTATCGTGGCACGCGAAAACATCGGGAAAGCAGAAACACCACGCCCGCATCGGCTGTTTACATATGCAAATTACGTAAAATATATTCATCGCTCTTGAAAAAGTCATTTATTTCATTGGAATGTTATGTGTAATCGGAGAAATATTAAAGCATTCATCTTTTCAGTAAGTTCTAGAACATTTTGAAACTGGTATGACCCCTACTGCCCTTACATCTAGCAGGAATCAAAACTTACTTCATCAAGAGCAATCCTGCGACAACAATAAGGTCATGTGCATATTTTCCATGCTAAAAATATAACAGGAAGTGACGTATTATGCAACTTCACTCTGCACACGGCAGCAACTTGTATGGTATGTTTTAAGCCGGAAAAACAATATTTTGTAACGTTATTGTTACCTTGTATCCAAATGAATAGAAGTTTCAGATGTTTGGGTTAAAAGCATGATGAGATTACTAATGTGAATGAAATTCCTAAATATTTTTTAATGATCAAACTATTTAGATTCGTTACTTGTCTTAGTAAACGTTTCACAGTGTCATCTGCTTGTACCGCGTGCCATAGTAAGAAAATAGCAATACCGCGATAATAGAGAGTTG
Organism: Haliotis rubra; assembly: GCF_003918875.1. Taxonomy (NCBI): domain Eukaryota; kingdom Metazoa; phylum Mollusca; class Gastropoda; order Lepetellida; family Haliotidae; genus Haliotis; species Haliotis rubra. The sequence goes on along the minus strand of NW_025764904.1, from coordinate 694,217 downwards.
CTTCAATTTCCGGGTCAAACGAGACAATCGGAATTGCCGCAATGGTATTAAACGAGTAGCGACCATGTGTCACATTATTTGTGACAGAAATGAAGATTAAACATCAGTCAACTGAAAATATATATAAAATGCTAAATGTCAGTAGCCGTTCATAATCCCGATGGCGACAACATTAACTACCACGATAATAGAGGGTCCCATGATAACATAAGTAAGTGAGTATAGTTTTATGCTGCTTTAAATAATATTACAGCGATACCACAAAGGTGAACACCTGTAATAGCCTTCAGACATTTTACCCAGTTGGGGAATCGAACCCAGGGTATTGGCATGATGAGAGAATGCTTTAACTACTAGACTACCCCACAGCTCCTATTCAATTATGAAATATCCACAGCTTCTAAGGACAATGCCCACTGTCGAATCAGAATATATCTATTCTGGAAACATATTTTGTTTCAACAATACTGCGGAGCCCAAGGTTAAAGTATCTATGACAGAATCAACTTGCCATAAACACAGCTCATTTGCTCTATAAAACTGCTTGCAAGGCCAACGTAAAATCAATTTTCTACAGGAGGAGACTTGAAGTAATTATCGATATGTCAACTTGTTTTTGTAGCTCTGGGACAGCCCCGAAATGAGGGCCACATTTCACAAACGAGAGAAGCGCTAAGGCCTCCCTTACTTTAACATTGGCTTAAGTTAAGGTTGTTTTGTGGAACTGGGACCTGTCTCCCAAAAATAGTCCCAGTGTAATGAGACATTTAAAATATCCTCTGTATGGACTTAGATATCACAATGAATGGGGAGCATGATATCAGTGTGTGTGTGTGTGCATGCGTGCATGCATGCGTGAGTGTATACATACAGACTTTCACATGAAATAATAATAATAATAATAATAATGATAGTCCACTTTTATAGTGAAACACATGAGGAACAAATTCAAGATGTCTACAATGATGATATTAATGCTGGTTATCTCTCAAAATATGCAGATCGATAATCGGAGGTCAGTAAATCGATCAATAATCGAATATAATTGTAAATCCACCCTCAACACTCATTCAGGCAACAATGGGACACAATCATAACATTGTTCAAACGAAACAGGCACCAATTAATACCATGATCAAGAATATTGAGGATACTTCATGTTGAGACACTCATTCAAGTATGTTGTTTACATCACAGTTTTATGAGTCAGGAAACTGCATCAGTTGTTTACATCTTGATTTAACAAACATAACAATAAGAAGCATACTTTATGAAATTTAATTAAATGTTTCATTTTTCATGAATATTGACTAGTCTCCTGTGCTGATGTAAGCTAGATAGATGATTGACAAGTCATTCGATCAATCCCTCCAGCACTAGGAGATATTCATAAATATTTTCTAAAACATTTGCTTTGTCGTGCCCAAGAATGACCAACCCCTGATCAATTTGACCTTTAAGCTTTTTGGTTCCAAAAGCCACAAAATTTCAAAAAGAATCACAAACATCACTTTTTATGGTGAAAATACATATTTTTAACTTGGAAGGACACTGTCAGTTGCTGCAGGCAGCAGATTACTGAATACATCCACAGATATTGGAGTGAAAGTCAAGAAAACCATCAATTAGTGCCCTCATCAGGGTTTCCATTGTTTAGTTTCATAAGTCATCAGTTAGCAAATGGTCATAATGTCATCCTCCAGCTAGCTGTAAATAATACAACTAACATGTTCATGTGACAACTCCTTATTGTCTCAGAGAGCCTGCTTTAATTGATTTTGTGAAATGTCATTTTATTTTAGCGCTATTTCTGTTTTCTAATTAGGTTTTCTAAATTAAAGCAACATAAGCCCCCTCCATCATTGTAGGAAATCACTGCTAATCTCAACCAAAAACCAAATTATAGATAAAAGCTTTTATCTTTGTGTCAGTTTTCATTACATCATTTCAGTCAAACAGATATTGGTAGCTTTTGGAGACAAACTAAGTAACAAAATTCCTTGCCAATCTGTTTAACCAAAACCTCAGAATTGTTTCAATGATATACATACGTTTTTGGTGAAACCCTCTGGATACCTGTCCAGTTACTGACCGTAATCCGAAAAGATCAAGTCTGCCATCTGCACAATCTTAACACAAAATTATAATCCCTATATCTGAAATCTCTGCATGGAAAGGTCAGTAAGATCTGCAGCAGAACCTTGTGGGACTGAAAGACTTTTATTACATCTGTTTGAGTCTATCATGCTATCATTTCCAACTTGAATATGATAGCAAGCAGTCTCATTATTATGAAAATAATTTAAAATTGTGGAAAGGTTATATTATTAATTAAATATCAACACTTAAGATAAGGAGAATGCATAGGATCACATCGCCCCAGGTAATACATTGTGATTAAATACAAACTGGGGAATTATAAGGATGTGAGTATTGACTGAGTGAATATGGTTTTATGCTGCTTTTAGCAGCATTCAATCTATACTTCCCATCAAAAGTTTAGACTCACTAGTGTAAATGTAGCCTGACTTACTTAAGTCAACTCTTCTAAACTAGATTTTGCACAATTTTCCCTACTGTTTAAAGGTATTGTTTACACATGAACTGATGTCTTGTAAAACAAATTCATAATTTGAAAAGATTATTGTCATGGTTTAAAAAAATGATGAAACTGATTGAAAATTGGCCAGTTCTTAACAAAATTTTACACCACAACACAGCTGATCACATGCAAGATATTTGCACATGCATTTTAGCAATTTAATGCATGATCCTCGTGCAATTCATCTGCATAAAGTTTGCAGTTGGTTCCCCAAAGTTAGTGGAGAAATTCATATATGCATAACATATAGAGAGTGCTTTAAGTGAGGCTAAACTTTTGATGGGTAGTATATTATGCAGTGGCAGTTTTAAAAAATAATTCAACAAAAATTAAAGCTTGTGTCTGTTTACTGATTACCATTAACCTAAGTGTTCAGAAAAAAAGCACAGGTTCCAGTATCACAGAGACATACAATAGAATGTCCCTCTCCACAAACATATCATAGTGGCATACTGGTGTAGGCCTATGTTAAAGCATGGGACATGGGAGCTAATGGTGGTCTTAGTATTACAGGGTCCTGATCAGCAATTTGTTGAACCTATATGTGATGGGGTCAACCATGAGTGAGTGAGTTTAGTTTTACGCCGCCTATTCCAGCAATATTCCAGCAATATCACGGCAGGGGACACCAGAAATGGGCTTAACACTGTGTACCCACGTGGGGACTCGAACCCGGGTCTTCGGCGTGACCGCTTTAACCATTAGGCTACCCCACCGCCCCGGGTCAACCATGAAAAACCACCAGCAGCGAAACATAATTTTCATTTCAGTGCTGCAAAGCAGTAACTTTCACTCTCTATATCTGCCCTACCTGACACCAGAAACACCAAATATCATCAGCGATAATTTTTATCAATTATATCAGCTGTAAAGAAAACTGAAAATAACCTACATATGACTGAAACATGAGACACAATCATGTTGATTGTATAACTATCTTAGAAACGATCTGCCCTATGTGTACTATGAAGTAGGGAAGGTCTCCTGTCCTTAGTTGTTCTTGTAATGTCATCAGATGGTTCCTGGCTGAAAGCACGCTCAAGCCTGGCTGAACCCTAGCTGAACGTAGAATAATATTATGGTTGGACAACAAATTTCTGGAGTTTTATGGCATTCTTTTACATAATGATGACATCATGAATTATTGAGAAATATATACCACCGTATTTCCTCTAATAAGCGCCGGGGATAAAGCAACTGTGCAAAAATATATTTAAAAATAAAATATAAGATATTTCCAAACATAGACACATTTCATCAATGCTAAGCCCCTTCGAAGGCCAGACTGTCAAATGCAAGGCATTTCTGAACCTAAGTTCTTGCTATTGCAGTTGCTGTCATGGATCATTACTTATTATGTCAACAACTATTAGTTAGTTGGTACCAGACTCACAGTGGGATTGTGTGGACTGCAGGCCATATTTGTTCACTAACTTGACAATTACACTTTTAACTTTAGGTGATATCAATTACATTAAAGAAGCAATAGATGGAAATCTGATGGTAGAGATCATGAATTTGGAAATAGAACAGAATAGAATTAAATGTACTTTCATGTCATTTTGATTGAAGCCTAATAAATACAGTAATATATGATCTTTAGTTTCTGATATAGAGGAGACAAGCATCGCTGGTATCTTTGACAACACAATATATAAAAGGGATGAAGTAATAAACAGTAAATATCTTCATCATAATCATACTACATATTTGCTTAAATAGTATACATCTTGAAACATTTCTGTATTGAATTTAGGAGTAATGCTGTAGTCCAATAGGTAAAGCATTCACTTGCCATGAAGAAGACCCAGGTTCGATTCCCCACGAGTACAATGTGCGAAGTCCATTTCTGGTTTTCTTACAATGATATTGCTGGAATATTAAAGCGGCGTAAAACCATTCTCACTCACTCCATGATTTGATAAAGATTTATATCTATTTTGAAACTTGAAACTATACTCCATACCATTAAAACTGCTGTGAACATTTACTCTCCCTATTCAGATAAAGGGATATATAGCCAGTACAATCTAATTAAAGGCATGCACATAAAATGCAGTAACATAATGTTAATTTTCTTGTAGAACTGATAATCAAAAGATATAAAGAGAGCATAAATGTTCTGCAAAATACAACCATAATTATATCATTGATGGATAACAACATGGAAAAGAAAACTGCAAAGGTGAACTTTGAATTCATGAACAACTGAACCCTATATTTAAAGATATCAAGAATTATTTATGGCACTATCTGATGATAATATCAGGTAAATTTCCTGGTTGCATTTGTTTGTGAATGTGTTGCCATTCTGATATTTAAAGAATTTAAAATCTGTGTATGGACAAAAGCATCTAAATAGATGTGATCTTTCTTATTACTCCTATATGCCAAAAATATTCTGTACTAAAATAAACACTCGCATCAAATTCTGTCAGAAGACTAAAACCAGAGATATTTGTTGACCTTCAGGGAGATACAAAAATTGTTTGGCTGGTATATATTTGGCTGCCTATATAATTAATAAACGTCTGAAGCATGATCAATATATCAGATGGAAGTAACTCTCATGATGGCGAAAAATGCTAGAAGACTGGAAATTGTGTTTAAACAAGCTGAGTTTTCTTTTTCACAAAAATGTTTTCTAGCAATGGTCAACAGGAATGCTGTTTCATCTCGAGGTAAAGAACAACACAGTTCTGTCTTATTCATCTTATATATAATGTCAGTTTGCTTCAATGTTAAGTCCTTCATGCAAATGTTGTACTCTGCAATCACAAAATGGGGATTGCTTTGTACAGTTTACAATCCAACAACAACGACAAAAGCAACTCAGAGCAGTTGAAATGTGCAGAGCAGCTACAAAAGGTAACACATCACATTTTCATCTCAAGAGTTTGCTGACACATTCTGCATGAAATCAAAAAGGTTTGACAGCAAGATCCTTATCATCTAGCCCAAGAAGAGGCAACTCACAGGATCGGGTGGTCAAGCTCGCTGACTTGGTTGACACATGTCATCGTATCCCAACTGTGTAGATCGATGTTCATGCTGTTGAGTGCTGGATTGTCTGGTCCAGACTTATTTACAGACCACCGCCATATAACTTGAATATTGCTGAGTGCTGTATAAAACTAAACTCAATCACTCCTTTTTATCTATTGCATTGCTAGAAAGCATTTCATGTCAGTGTCAATGGGCCATTCAAGCAGAGTCTTGAGACTTTGGACTTCATGTTTATCAATAAATAAATCGTATTGTGGATTGGTTGTTTAAGTTCATGATACATATTGCATAATGTCATTAGTCCACAAGGCTCAAATATATGTTCAGATTGTTTCGTACATATTTGACTGCAAGACTAGAGACACAAACTATTCATTTATTAAAGAACTGCAATCAGATCTGTCTTACATTGTTTATTCATCATGCATTCCCTACCATTGGTATTTATTCATATAGAATATGCTCCATGTAGCTTGATTTGGAAATGGGGGCTGTGGGGTAGTCTATATAGCTAGTGGTCAAAGCATTTGCTCATCACGCCAAAGGCCCGGGTTTGATTCCCCAATGGTGTACAATGTGTGAAGCCCATTTCTGGTGTTCCCTGCTGTGATATTGCTAAAAGCAGCGTAAAACCCAACTCACTCACAAAATCATGTGGAAATGAGCTCTGATTTCTCTACAACAGTTATTTCCCTTACACTGTACTCAGACCTGAGTTACGTTACTATCATAGGATATTTATATAGCGCACATGTGCATGCAACTAGTACATGCTCCAGACGCTGGAGTGTTCCCTTGATCAACAGATGTCGTTTCTCTGGCATTCAACTCCGTTGGGAGTATTCACCTCATGCTGCCTGCTAAGTGCACGAGTTGTCACACAGACTCATCCTTACAAGGTACCAATTTGCAGCTGGGTAAACTTGCACACATAGTCACAGTATTTTGTCCAATGATAGTGCACGTTACTATACCCGCAACTAGGCGTCTGCACATGTTCGTGTATCCACCATCTGGTCACCTACCATCAGATGAGTGGATTCTTTTAAGTGCACAGCCACAAGTGGGGGATTACATGCACTTGGCTTGATTGTTATAGGTTCTTTATGAAGGACAACGAAGCGAAAATCCATTATCCATTGTGTTTTGAAATGGTCCTGTACAAATACCCCATTATGATAGTCTAGCTATTTTAAAAGCCATCAAAGATGCAATACTGACTAAGACTTACATACTATTACAATGACTTGTCATGTTAATTGTACAGTTTCAGAACACAAAATGTCCTAGTTTGGATCACAATAACACTGGGGATTACATTTTTCACCTGCACAATTTTCAGATGACCTAAATTCTGTTGCAGGGGACCTAATTTTAGGTCACATTAAGTACATAATAGTTTTTCAAGCACCCTATTTACATCTAATTTCAAGACAGGGAAGATATTTTGAGTCATACTGTTTCCAGGTCACCTTAAAGCTGGAACCCTGTTTCTGGGTAATCTCAAGGATGCAGAATCCATTTTCATGAATCAAATTTTGGGGTCACTTCAAGGCTTTACAATACATTCTCAGCACCCTATTTTTAGATCACATGAAGCCTTGGAATACATTTTCAGGCAACCCATTTATGTGATAGGATGTTCAATAATTCACCCATACTTGCAACGATAGATAGTTCACTTGCTGTGACTTTCAATAAGGGAGACTTTTAGCTCAAAACATTGTCAAGGTTACTGAGAATCACTCAATATTTATTGCAGCGAATAGTCAGCATTAATTGGCAATCAATTATAAATACCATTATAATATCATGACAATGGATTTATTGATTTAGATTTTATTTTCTGTTGCGATGATCTGAAGATGCAAATGAAATTAAGGATAATTTTCAGTTTTGTATAAGACTGCTGCAGATTGTATTGTAAGTAGTTTCTAGTTTGAATGAATGTTTTATTCCAAAGTATGTTTAACAATTCAACTCAACTCATCCTTCTTCAAAGAATGGTTCTATCAAGGTGTGGAAGGACAATTTCTGGAATGTATTTGCCATAGATCAGTTCAACTGGGAACTGATTAAGCTCACTGTAATCATCAGTGCTTTAGTGTAATTAACAACCTTGCTAGTATCCATGACTATTAATATTAATGTGAAAAATTTACACAGGTTGACAAAGGTATCAAGAACTCATCTGTTAATGTGAAAATCAAAACCATATATCCTGATATAAGGGACAATGCCTTACAATATGACCTGTGGAAACATAATTTCCAGCAATACATGAGCCACAATCTTCACCACTAGACTATCCTGCTGTTCACTATCAAACTGACACATCAATTTACCCAGCTTCAAAAGCTCCAGGATCACAAATGATAGCATAAATGTTTTATTGTCTTCAAAATAACAACTGATAATGATCCATTGTGAAACCTTATCTTATAAATTCTGCAGGGAAACATAAATTTTGATTAAGGTTCACTTACCAAAGATAAAAATACTTTGAGAGATCTCTATCGTGGAGATCAATCTTTGTGGTTATAGAAACATGGTTTGTCTTGGAAATGAGAGAATACATTCAAACATTATCTACAGATTCAGACTTCATATGAACCATTGACTGTCTCTCATAGTTAGTTGTATTGTCCACCAGGTAGTAAGCCAAGTAAACGCAAGTTATGGAAGATGGTTTTACTGAAAATGCCAAAATATATGAACTTTCATGGGGCTCTGATTAGTCTGAATACACAATGCCATTCAGCAAGTAGTCAAATTTACATAAAAATACATTATTTTTTAGATTTCTCAGTAAAGTACAGATTCTAGTACTTTAGTGAAATTTGAGTCCCTTCCAGGATTCGAACCCACACTCTCAGAGACAGGAACCTAACTGTCAGTGCACAAAATCTGCAATGTAACAGACTCAGCCATCATTGCTTCCACAAATACATGAGAAAGGACCAGACAATAGAGTTATTCAATATAGTGAGCAGTTGTCTAGGGTATGATTCCTAGTCACTGAGTCTACTAAACAGATCCATAAAATGGGTGAGAGAGTGAGATTACATGCTGCTTTCAGCAATATTCCTGAAAATCAAATTTTGTTTCATGCTTTGTACCCACACCGGGATAATACCTGGGTTTCAACATAAAGTGCTCATGAGCATTTCCAAACTTGATTCATTAATGACCACAATTGTCTGCAACTCAATATTTTGACCTGGTCACTTGGTCAGTGTTCGTTCAGGTGAACAGTACAAGCATTTTCATGTGTTTTTGATGGATAAACATGAATTCCAGTTATCAACCATATTCCATATTAATTCATAACCACATCATTCTGATATTGTCAGAATCATACAATCAATCTATTATGATGATGGAAACTACAGACCATATCACTATGCTTTCATCAGATTGAGAATTTACAGAGCATCATGATATGGTGTAGAAGAATATTGACCATAATATATATGCTGTTTTCAGATCAACCATATTGTTTCATCTTCTTTGAGAGGCATTTCAGAAGTTGTAAAGATGAAGGAAAACCAAGTTCTATGGATAGGCAACTTCTTTATTGCAATGAGTGCGATGTTTCCTCACTTGTTTGATAACGGTGATATTACCTACACCGAAATGTTGCACTCATTGCATATTACCTACCAAAGAAAACCAAAATGTTGCACTCATTGCAATAAAGAAGTTGAATATCCATAGAATTTGGTTTTCCTATCATTGTAGTTAAGTTATGCACTTTAAATGTTGACACAAACCCAAAGAAAATAGTCGAAAAGTACCAAGAAACACTCAAATACTGCAATGCCTTGCATATCTCACTTTGGAAGAATAATTCAAGTAAAACATGCCCATTTAGTTTGTGTTGTGTACTTCTTAGTGACGATGCCTAAACATTAAACATTACCTCTAAATGTACTTGTTTGAGATAGATTGCAATGCTAATGTAAAAGTGACCTGATATTTCTTTCGTGAAGATCCATGAAATAACATTGTCTTTCATTTGTATTCATTTGTGACATGTGCCATTGGTGGAACCATTTCCAAACACTCTCTATCATCACTATTCACCAGTAATTCATTAACTTGGTTTCAATAGTTAGAATCACAGAGTCATTTTGGATTGTAAGGGCATAAAGTTCTTCTAATGAAGGCACTGGATGTATGTGATTTACAGCTTGATGTTATGATGTTGTAAACAGCTGTACGATGAATAATATTCCTGGCAGACATTTAGAAAACTAAGAGAGACTTCTTGATCCATTTGGTTTGCTTGAAAACTTTTCCGTCCCAGTACTTGAATATTTGTATTTGCAATCTATTCTAGCTATTTTGGAGATTTCTTATGAATTTGATCATAGTTGGACACTTTTAATGTACCATTTCATGGGCGTTAATTGATGAGACAGAATTCGAGGGAAAATTGTGCAAAATCACATTTGTTTACATATTTTTTTATGATGATGCTTGATATAAGCCTAATAAGATCTGTTATCATGGCAAACCATTCAAGTCATTTACAACTCATTTTGTTGGGAATTACTGTGATACATGCAAGATTAACCTATGCAATATAGATTTAAAACAATAACTTAAATATATGGTTTTGAAGGAATATTATAACTCAAGTGTCTCAAACAGCACTATTAATATTTTCTGATTGTCCTCTTTACTGTGTGAAAATTACATAGCGCATAAAAGCAGCGTCCCATACGAAACGAAAATCATTAAAAATGTTTCTTTAATAATTATGGAGGTAATTTCTTAAACATTTTCTATGACGACCCCAAGTACAAATGCACTAGATATATCTCTGTGTCAGTAAACTACAATACCAAACATTTTATCAATACTCATCTTCTGGTGTAATTTACCTGCACTGATGAATTGATTTTCCACAAACTTGTAAAAAATATGAATGATTTTTAAAAGATTTCTATTGTAATACATTTATATAACTTGTTGGATTTAACAGATTTGATGACATCACAACCTTTCATGAGATTTTGACCTTTGGGTAAATTTTCGTCAAGGAATTTAGTTGTGCCTTATCTTTGAAATATCAGTGTTCTAAAATCTACTTGATACGTAATATAAGGTGTAAATGCAATGAAAAGGTACTACCACTGCATGCATGATGCCAAAAAACACTCCTGAAGAAATCCACACACCCACCTCATGAATGAGCTTGACACAGAAAGGACATCATGAGCAAGTATCACGCACAACTGTGCATCTGAATTGTATACATATGAAATCTTTCACCCGAACAATGTACTAAATATACATAATGTAACCAAACTGCTTGGATCTTATGACCTTGAGAACAACCTTGACCCTGTAATATGTCTATAAATTATTTGAAGCACTATCCTAAGATAAATTCATTAAAATATCAATAAACTATTTCAACCTCAGAGCTTCAGCTATAGCAGCTGTTATCTTAGGCAAGATCAAGTGGGGTTGCTGTATAAGCAAATTCATCCACTTACATGACAAAATTAACCGATTGAGAAAACCATAAAAAAAATATTCGTAATGCAAGGAAATCCATAGGACACTTTAATGAACTTTTTTTTTTTAAAAACCAACAACTTATCTCCAACACCTGCAAGAACACATTGAACTATGAAACATTTGAGGCCGGTCAGCCTAACCCACACAGGCTAACCTATCTATGTAAACATGCCAGCCTCCAACGGGACACAAACATGTTATCTGTACAGCTGGGATGGGTTTTCAAGATAGGATAGGCATTATGTGAGAGATTGTGTTGTCAACAACTGGCGTATGGTCAGTGAATCTAGAACATGAAGTTACAAATCATCCAGAAGAAATGATAAGCAAAAGAACTTCTCAGAATCCAGCCATTTATGCAATATCTTTGCAAAGTGGCATCCTGTTACCTGTACTTTAGAACCACTTTTTTTCAGTATCATTTGCAGTCAGAGATCATGGCACAAAGCAACAAGGTTATGCAATCTTTCTGATTATCATTTTTTATCTAAGTGTAATGCTCTAGATACTGACATCTTCCTTGACACGAACGTCATCTTCTTCAGACATACAGAAATCTCAAACAAAGTACCACAGTCTGGCGAATTTGTGCACACCATCAATCTGCCTGACAGCAGTACAAGAATCTGTATCAAAACGTTGCACGCATGAAATAAAATTTGTTGTTATCCATAAAGTTTGTTCAATATTGTACATCCCAACTTCTAAAATGCCGCTCAAAGAAGTTAACCATCAATCATAGCGAAAACATGAAAAAAATCTCAGTAAAAGCATCTACAGACAATTGCATTACCTGAATCAGGACATCTTCATGTGCAGGACACACAACAAGTACTTTGAGTCTCCACTACGTATATTCAAGATACTATTAAAATACAAGAAATGCTGAGTAGTAAGTGTGTTATTCATGTGGTATATGTCTTATTCATGAACTTACCATCACTATCTGTCTTTTCGGCCTTTATCTCCTGCTCTTTCTCCTCCTTTCCAGTTGAAGCTGGTGCCTCTGCTTCTTTTTTCCGTCTTCCTTGTTTAGTAACTCTCCTTTTTTTGGTTATGGTTTTCCTTGCTTTGCTGTCTGTCCTTTTTTCCCCAGACTCCTTTCCTTCCTCTTTAGCAATGTCTTCATCAGCTTCAGTCTCTACCATTGGTGCCGACACTTTTTTCTTACGCCTCTTTGCTGTCAGCCTCCCTTAATTTTACGTCTTGGCTTTTTCATCTTCCTTGGATTTCCATTATCTGTAGCATCTACTGCTGTAGTGGCTTGTACTTCAGGCACATTTTCAGTTGTTTCCGAACTTGGTGTGCCTTTGGCTAAATTCCTTCTTTGTATTGTCACAATTAAGGTCTTTCTACGCTTAGAAGCAGACATTTTCCTTTTAGGTGTGCTCTCAGCTTCTTTCAGAACAGATGAGTCCTGAGAATGTATTGCTGACCTTTTCCTTGATTTGACTGGTCTCTTTCTCTTTCCTTTTCCTCTTGCAATTTTGGTGCTTGACTGAGTGACATCCTCCTTGTCCTTGTCCTTCTCCCCTTCCTTCTCAGCTTGTCTTCTGTCAGTCTTCTTCTCCTCAAGGTCTTTCCTTAGTGTTGTTATGATCAATGATAACCTTTCATTGCTAGTGTTGGTGTCAGAGGTACTGTCACCATCACGATCTTCAGGAATGTCTGACACGATTACAAGTTTTCCTTCATACAGTGGGTTCTTGTCATCTTCATTTTCAGTCCAGGGGGCATTTCTTGGCCAGGTAGGGCCCTCAGGCTCCTGGAATATTTCCTCAAAGTATGTATTTTCTTCATCACATGAGTATATCAAAGTTGCATCACTATCATCAGAGTCTTCTGTGTGTGCTCGCCTCAAATTCAGCCTTCCCACCTCAACCCTTTCTTGTGAAACTTGTTCACATGTTTCAAATTATGATTTTATGCAGCATTCAGTTGCTTCATTGCTGCTAGGGTTTGTAGAGGTGTTGGTACTTGATTCTGACTCAGCAATAACATATATGTATGTCTGGTCCTGTTTTTCTGCTTCAGATGACTCACAAACAACAGATGTTGTAGACTCTAACAGAGCCTCAGGTTTTCGCATATCTTGATCAGACAAATTAAATGATGCATCAGAATCAAGAGGTTGCATTTTGGGCTCACCCACTGCCCAGTTATCAGAGTTGTTTACTTTCTCTAGCACTGGTGGTTCATCATCGTAACGCATAACATCAAGATCAGAGACAACTCTTGTCATTTGATCTTGTGTCTTGTGCATTTGGCACACACCATTGTTTATCCTATCTGGTGTTAATGTTTTGTTATTAATGATAGTACCATCTGCAAGCATGGATGCTTCAGGAATATTAGGACTACTTTTTGTCATTTTACTGTCTTCAGGCTTAGTCAATGTATGACTGTGAGTTGCATCAATATTGTCATCATGTGCACCATCAGTAGTTGCATCAGTTACAGAAGCTTGTTCAACTGTATCTGTTATATTACCTGATTGTTCATGCTTGTTTTGCATAGTTAGTGTGCAGTCGGATACATGAGTATCCACAATGAAGTCATCATGATGTGTTTTGTCAGAATGTGCCTCTGGTGGGAAAGCAGATGGAATTGTTGGAAGGAACATAGGAAATGATGGTACTTGTGGAACAGCCATCTGAACAAAACTACTTGGCTCACTTCCTTTCGGCTTGATAGTCCTTGGCTTAGATACCACCTTAGATTCCTTTTTGTTTGGTTTTGGTCCAGAATGCCTTGGTAAAGTCATGTTTTGGGAGGTTAGCAAGACAGGCTGGACATCTGGTATAGGATACACTGGTATTGAGGAAGTCACTATCACCGGATAAGAATTTGTTACTAATCCATCATGAAAGAAATCTTGAATACCACTAGATGTAGGAGTTGTGGTGTCATGTGTAGATTGCCCTGTGTTAGAAACAATACCTGTTGAACTAACAGTGTTTGTGATAACAGTGTCTGATGTAATACTTTGTGGCTGTGAAATGGTTGCCAAGGAAGTTTGACCACTCTTTCTCTCTTTCTGTTCATTAGTCTTGGTGTTTGGTTTGAGATCAGTATCAGTTTCACTGAAATAGATATGAGCACCACTTTCCACAGATGAAATAATGCACACTGGTGACAAATCATCATCAGTTCTGGAACTGGATAGATCAATGGCCACAGAACTGGTTATGTCAACAGCCACAGAATCTTTATTGGATTTATCACTAAGGCACTGAGAATTATTTTCTCTTTCCTCATTATTCAAAGATGTTTCAGGGTTTTCTGACACTCTTGCATTTTCTAGTTGGACATTAGCCTCAATTACTTGAGTGTCTCCATCACCTTCTGAACTGGGCAATCTTAAATGCATATCCTGTTTTTTCAGTATCCCATGGCAAATATCACTCAATGAATGAGGGGATTTCACAGCACTGCCAACCAATATGACTGATACACTCTCTACCTGATCCCTTTCATCAGGAATAGGGTCTGTTTCCTGACTGCCCCTTGGGACAGTTTGCTGAGAACTCAATTCCTCTTTCTCACATGTTCTATCTGTTGTGTGTCCAATTTCTTGACTCCTGTCATCATTGTCCACAAACATTACATTGTCATTTGAATCCTTAGAAACCGAACAGTGCTGTTCCAAGGAACTAGCTGCATCTCTTGCCATTCCATCTGAGCTTTGTAGATTACAATCTACACTTCTGGTTTCAACCAAAGTGTCTTTATCATTGGCTGTGCAATGAGTCCCTGAATCTAATTTAGGAACTGTGCTCTCAGCAGCATTACTCTCTGTTGCCGCTGCTTTGTCCAGTGATTTTTTATCAGGAAAATATTCATCTTTCTCTCGTGGAGAACACTCCTTCCTGTCCACTGGAGAATCATTAAGTTTCAAGGAAGAATCAACTTCATTATGCATATCTTTAGTTATATTTTCTAGCTGCATAACACTTTCATCAACCTCAACGTCACCATTTTCCTTTGATTGTTCTCTCTCTTTCAGTCCATCTGCTGAAATGCTCAGTATATCTGAACTATCAACAGCACTGTCAACAACAGTGTCATGCACAGTTTCTGGTACTAGTGTTGGCACAGAAGACAATTCAGGTTCTTTTCCAATAACTTGTCCTTCAATGCTCCAACTATCAGATGAACCTGAAAAACCATCCACAGACTGATCTCTGTCCTCTCCACTATGAAAGTCTGTCGCATCTCCAGATGAATCTGCAGCACATTTATCAATGACACACACACTACTTACTTCACTCTCTTTATGACCTGGGTCATGAGCATCAATGTGTTCTTTACCAGGAGCCATCTCCGTTCCTATATTGCTCTCAGTCTGGGAGTCAGAATGACTACTATGTACAGAGTCAGAACCAACCGATCCATCATCTGTATTCATATCCTCCCTCACATCACTTCTCACAATCATGTTGTCATCCAAACCTGACATGGGACTAATGATATCAGTAGCTTCTGATGAAGGTGTTGAAATCTTACTCATAATCATTGGAACATCTGATGATGATCTTAATATCTCAGTATTATGAATATCTAAGTTTGTTTCCAAGAAAGGTCCAGGCTTTCTGCCAGAACCACCAAAGTTAGCACCTTTCAGTTTTGTCCTCAGCTTATCCAGGTCAAACATCTGCATGTGTTTGGGCAAGGGTCCTGTTGGTTTGGGGTGAAATGTCTTGGATGGAGTTTTCACTCTCCCTGAATTTTTGAAAGGCATATTGGTCATGGAGGCATTATTGCTGTATGCAGATTGTAATGGACGGGAAAGTGACATAACTTTTGGATCAACTAACAGTGAGGAGCTAGTTATGCTATCTTTTGTGTCAAGCATATTTTCTGAATTCAAAATTTCATTTTTATTATTCTTGTGATTAAAACTGTCCTTCTTAATCTTGTGTTTTTTCTTATCAAGCATGCCCTTAGAATTCAAAGAAAATATCAACTTTAACGATTTTTTCTTCTGCTTTTTCTCAGCTTTTTTCTGGACATCACTATTTTTCTTACGCTGCTTATGCAACATTTTGTGCCAGTCTCCTTTTAAACAGAGACCATTGTGTTTCAGTTGCATTCTGATAAGTTTTTCTGTCAATCTCTCAAGCATAACTACAGGTGTTTTGTGTAGTACATCCCTTAGTTGAGGAATACTCTCACAATAGGCAAGAGTAGACATTGGTATTGGCTTTGAAGTAGCTGGAGAACTGTGTTTCAGAATCTTTACTTTGGGAAGATTATTTGATGATACTGACACAGAGTGTGTTTGAGCAATATTTGGTAAGGACTTAGGGAGTTTAGTTGAGGATGACAATGAAGATAATGAGGAACTTGTTGATGCTGCTGTTGCAACGGCAGTGGAAGAGGATGAGGTTGAAGATTTGGATATAGTCCCTGATGAAGAAACAGGTGGTCTAGTTGGCACATCAGCAGAATGAAGGTTCAGATTAAGTGAAGCTCCCTGCATTGAACTTTCACCACTTTTAGAACGGTTGTCATCTGGCCTTGATGAAGGATTTGCACCAAAGAACTTATGTGAACTCAATGATGAAGATTGATGCTTTGTGGATGACAGAGTGCTTGCTGAATCTTTATTGTGTGATGAAGATGTATGTGAAGATGATGATGAAACTGTGGAAGCAGCAGTGCTGTCACCTGTAATCTTTTCAACTAGTTTAGAAGGAAATGGGCGACTCCCACCTCTGTCTCTACCCTTCCTTTTCCTATGTCTTGGAGCCATAGGCATGGAAGGTTGTATTGCTGCGCCAAAACTTTGACCCTGGCATGAATGTCTTGGGTAACTGTGCCACTTGAAATCATGTGATCTCTGGTCTGTGTGCCTGTGTCGGTAGCTATCAGAGTATCTTGGAAAACCATGAGCTGCAGATCTTCCATTTGGCTCCCACCTTCTATCCTCGTTTGGGAGATACAAACCTTGTGATGGCCTCCAGTAATTGTTTCTGTGCACACTTCTATTCCACTCACTGTTGTCATGCATCCTTTGTGAAAATTACGTGTTACCATCCACGTCCGCAACATGGGCATCCTGAGCTAGCCTGATGGACATTGCGTAGGACCTGAAAGTAAACCAAAGCAATGCCTTGTAATTTCTGCTACATGACTGATAGAATGTTTTCAAAATAGGGTCACTACTAGTAATGTTAAGAACATAAACAGTCTCAGTTGGAATACACCTGACTGAGTATCATGATGATTTCAATTTCCACATATAACACTGATGTGTCATAATTAAAATCAACATCAAAGTGTTAAACTTTGAGAGTAATGTACTATAACACAAGTTTCTGCAAGTAGTTATTTGGATCCCAGATACGTCAAACAAGCTCTCAAATCAGGCAAGTACTTCCTGCCCTCCACACAGAGGAAAGATGCTTATGACCTTTCAGGTTTCTTCCAAGCTATTTAATATTACATGTCAGTACAGCTAACTCCATCATATCTGCTTCCAAAATAGAGCATATCTGCAGTGAAAAAAGGTTGTTTGTTTCATCTTGTGGCTGTGTGAAAACGAAAGACATTAAAAGATGGTTCTTGTTGTCACCCTGCCTGGCACTCAGCGTTAAGAGGACAAAACAGTCAGTGAGTGAGTGAGTATGGTTTTACATCACTTTAGCAATATTGCAGCAATATCATGGCAGGGGACTCCAGAAATGGGATTCACACATTGTACCCATGGGCGGATCCAGGAATTTTGAAAGGAGGGGGTTCAGGGGGGTTCGAACTCCCTGAACCCCCCATTGGCTCTGCCAATGCAAAAAACAATCTCCAATGTGATCTTAAGTCATTTTCAAAAGGGGGTGGGGGTGGTTTCGAACTCCCTGAACCCCCCCTCTGGATCCACCACTGGTCCCCATGTGGGGAATCGAACCCACCCGGGCCGACAAGCAGACACTATAACCACTCGCCTACCCCACCACCTCAGAGGACAAAACAAGGACAGTTCAGTATCTATATATATCTTATGCATGGTATCCATTTCAAAACAGCAGCATTGTATCTCAGTGAGCTGACATTATAAAAAACAGATTAGGTCCAGACTGGTAAAAAACAAGTAGACAAAGTCATTAATATCCCCCGCAATGGCAAAATACTCTTCATGAATATGTCTAGAGTTATGATTATGTCAAATGTTTTGGCGTGTATATAGCTAAGTGGAAGAAGAGTACTGAAAGGTTTCAAAGTTCTGCTCCAGAAAGGAGCACTACCACCAAATTCAGTTGAAGCCAAAATTGTTGCCATGGAAACGCAAACAAACCCATTTTATTCAGAAATCCAAAACTAGCAAAAGGCACCAGTTCACCACTAGACCTACCTATGTATGAAATTTCGTGATGAAACAGTGAATAGTTTTTAAGTTCTGCTCCGGGAAAGAGCACTACCACCAATTTCAGTCTAAGTCAAACTTGTTGCCATGGAAATGCCCAAAACACTTTATTCAGAAATCCAAAACTACCAAAAGGCACCAGTTCACCACCAGATTTATCTATGTGCCAAGTTTGGTGAAGAAACATTGCACGGTTTTAGAGTTCTGCTCCAGAAAAGAGTACTAGCACCAATTTCAGTCTGTCAAACTTGTTGCCAAGGAAATGCAAAAAATATTTTATTCAGAAATCCAAAACTACCAAAAGGTACCAGTTCACCACTAGACCTACCTATGTATGAAATTTCGTGATGAAACAGGGAGCCGTTTTTAAGCTCTGCTCCGGGAAAGAGTACTACAACCAATTTCAGTCAAAGTGAAAGTGGTTGCCATGGAAACGCCCCAAACACTTTATTCAGAAATCCAAAACTACCAAAAGGCACCAGTAGACCACCAGATCTATCTATGTGCCAAGTTTGGTGAAGAAATATAGAACGGTTTTAGAGTTTTGCTCCGGAAAAGAGCACTACCACCAATTTCAGTCTAAGTCAAAATTGTTGCCATGGAAATGCAAAAAAATATTGTATTCAGAAAACTAAAACTACCAAAAGGCACCAGTAGACCACCAGATCTATCTATGTGCCAAGTTTGGTGAAGAAATATTGAACAGTTTTAGAGTTATGCTCCGGAAAAGACAAATGTGCACGGACGGACTGACGGACGGATGGACGGAGTCCAATTTAATACCCCCACAAAACGTGTTGCGGGGGATAACAAACACCCACATACACTTGCATTGTGGTCTCTATGTAAGGGAAATTATCTTGAACATGATTTTGAAACACATTCACTTAACCTCATCTGGGGTGGGGTGGGGTAGCCTAGTGGTTAAAGCGTTCGCTACTCACGCCAAAGGCCTGCGTTCGATTCCCCAAATGATAACAATGTGTGAAGCCCATTTCTGGTGTCCCTTTTCGAGATGTTGCTTGAATATTGCTAAATGCGGCATAAAACCATACTCACTCCCTTGCTCACCTCATCTGTGTGCAAACCAGTGTAAACCTTATCTAGAACACATAGCCCCGACAAAGCCATTGGGTTTCCATTAAGGGCTAAAACATTTTGTCCTAAAAAAACTGCAAAGTACCAAATATACATATATGTATCAACAACAAACAATACTAGATGAACAATTGAGTGAGAAGTACATATTCCAATGTAGCCATTTACATACATTGTCCAGGATATGTTGATTGTGCTAAATATTTTAACGAAACCTTTCAGTTAATACTTAATTAAAAATTCATATGGGATTTCAGTTAATTTCCCCAATAAATATTTAGTCAAATCTAATGGCGCCATTTCCGTTTACTTTGTCACTGAGCGTTGATTAAATGATACGTAAATAAACATCAAAACTTATTATAATTATACAATTAATGTTATCATAATGGTACAATTAATGTTATGATAATATATGAGATAAATATGTGACATATATCAAACATACAAATTTAGTACAAAAGCACTATTAAATGTTTCATGTATATTTTGGTCTATTGTAACCACCTGCAGACTGTTAAAGGAAATTCAAGGGAAAAACATTCTCTTATGAATATTTAACAATGAATAATCCTATCATCTCTGCTAATCGGAATGATCACATATGTCACAAGTCAAAAATGTAAAATATCTGGAAAATCCCTTTGCTGGAATATCTGATTCTGAAATAAAATTCTTTTGATGAAAATCAGAATTAAGATTTATCTTTTTCCATTTAATCAATTAATTAAATATTTTAGATTGTATGCATATCATAGATTGTATGAATATGAACTATAAGATATCAACTATGTTAAGTTCTTTAATTTGGAGAGACAAATTATATGTTGACATAATAGATTTTCTAAATCACTGTCGACATGCAAGTAATAATTCTCATATAATAAGGTATTGTTTGCTTTTCATTTGAAACAGCTGTAGTCCTAGTTGCATTTTAGGATATGGAAAATGATTAATCACTTGATGGTTTTGCATGGCACTTGTCACAAAAGCATAGATTTGTGGCAGAAAATGTCATGAGTCAGTGCTCACGAATGGTGTTTCAAAGTAACAGGACATTGGGTCCTGTAAGTTTCAGATGTCTGTCTGACCCATTCAAAATTCAAAGGACCCATAGAATAAATTAAACACACATTTCAGATTTAACATTTCTCAAAATTGGCATTGAAATTATTAACAAACATAAGATTTATAAATGGCAAATAAGTGTCACATGTCACATACAACATAACTTCAGCCAAAGTCATTGTGAAATATACAGTCAAACACTGGGGCCGGGCAGGTTGTAGACTTCTATCGGACCGTTGGCGAATCTGCCGGATTTGTCAGAGGGTCAGACGCTATTCGTGAACACTAAGGCTGTTACGATTCACTCGCATATTCGGTGAATCGAACCGTAGCCCTTCATGAATTCAATTCGTTATTCGTGGTCACCAGAACCGAATATTCATGAATATTTACAATTTTTTTAAGTGAGTGTGTTTTACTTGAACCCTTATGTCCCTTTTCAAAATGAGATATGCAAGAATGCATTATGTACTATCCTTGTAGTAGTGCAAGTCATGTTAGTTTGCCAAGGGCGGACATGTTACTGTCAACTATAACTATTACATACCAAATTTGAGTGTCATGAGATAACTGGTTATTGCTGTGACAAATTAACACTGTCAACATTGGCTTTCCATATTGTGCATCAATCACTAACTACAATATTGTATTCGTGAATAATTATTCGAAATCGTTACCCAATATTCGTGATACGTATCATATTCGCAACATAGTGTATTCATTACAGCCCTAGTGAACACTGATGAGTATGTCAAATGTTTTCCTTTTTGACCCTTTACTCCAAACACACTACTGCAATGCATCATATACATATTTGTTCTTTTGGCAGTAACATTATACCAGTGAGTTGATGCCGTTCTTGTTTGGGCTACATAACCAAGTTGGAAGAGACAACACACATCAAGTATAAAGGAGCATGGAGCCACGAACAAGACATATTGTGCAGCATACAGATGTGAATCTAGTCCTGTAATATTATGCAGAAAATTTCAATAAGTCCAAATTTCAAACTTGGACAGTGACCAAGAAAGGATGCATTCCGGAAGCAACGGTGGTTCAGGGGCTGGGAAAGGCAGGGCCCATGGGCCATTTTGCACATTAGAATAAAAAATGGCCCATTAAAATTTTGAAGTTTACTATTGATACAAGGGCAGTGGCCCATTCTTAATTCAGAAAATGGCTAATAATCCTGAAAATGGCCCACTGTCAAAGTTCTCTATCCCCATCCCTGGTGGTTGATGGTGAGGGGGCAATGTCAGCAAGCAGTGTTCGTGACAGCCTTTCCAAAAAGTGAGCCTATGGCCCACCAGCCCCCATATGTGGGTCCTTTAGAAAATATTGTGGGTCATGTCAAATTGCTGTGACTTTTATATAACTTTTTTATAACTTTCACAGTTTCAGTCAAGTCGGCGTATTGTTGGGTTTTTTCCTAGACCTACTTAGTTTGGAGATGTGCTTGCTTGTGTTTCAGATTTTTATTTATGGATGCACCATCGCGACCTGTCTGTATCTGGACTGTGCCGCATATTAAATGTCAGTGTGCGAATGATGCAAGGGTACGGCTTAGAATGAACACTGCAGCAAGGTGTGATGCAGTCAAAAAGCTTACTTTCTTGCACACACCACACCCCTTTATTGAGGGAGTCCCTATATACATGGATTTCTGGATCAGGAAATCTTAATGGAGAATAGTTTCAGTTATCTGCCATCAATATGTACATCACTAAACACAATGAAGCATTATGCTTCCTTAGCCATTTCACTTAAGCAAATACTTCTGAAGAATCTTCACAAAATTTAAAATCTGATGAAACAAATCTTTTAAAGCAAATTTCATTTTAGTGTTCCTCATGGTTCATGCCTCCTACAAAAGTAGGGTCATCCTGCTACCACTTTGGAGCAGAAAAGGAATGTATTTTTCCAGACAGTTTGCAGTTGATGGAGAAAACAATGTATTTCTAGACAGTTTGCAGTTGATGGAGAAAACATAATGTATTTCTAGAGAGTTTGCAGTTGATGGAGAAAACATCATGACTTTTGTACACTCACTATAAGATCATGATCCATGTAGGCTATACAAGGTAAGGTTAAACAATGATTAGACCAGATCAATTGTATTTCTTGTTTTACAGATTTTTGCCCTCTGCAAACCTAAAGGCAGTGAAAAACAAATAATCACCAGTCCAAGCATGCATTTTTCAAAGGCATTGTTTTTCAAGTTCACACTCGCTGAGGTGCTAGAGCACTGATTTCTAACACAAATATTGTTAGATAATTCAGTTTAAAGTCTCTGAGAACAGATACAGGCGTTTTAGTATCCAACAAACTACCTTGTGTAGACAAAGTCTCGCTCTCATATATCTTAGCATTAGGATTCTATTTTTTGAGCAGGGAAAATTTATTTCTGTTCCTATTCTTGTGAAAATACGACCAGAGGATCCGTAAAACAAAAACAATTGGTCTGGCCTTAATTTAAAGGAAAATATTATACATTTAGTAATTCTATATTTTAGTTATCAATTTTCTATTTTGAATGTCTCTGTTGCACTAGAATAATGTTGCCAAAAATTTGGAAAGCAAATTATTAATAGCAAAGGTGTTGCTAACGATGTGGGAAACATTGCAAAAGGGAGTAAAATATTATTGTTAGACAGATGCCAGTGACACATTTTTCTTTAACCAACATAATTCACAAAACAGAAAATTACAACATGTGATTATGTGCTCTTCAGTTACAATCCCTTGGAGTTGCCTTTCAATATGGGTGATTGTACATGCAAAAACGGTCAATGAAAGGAGAAAATATT
Source organism: Haliotis rubra (assembly GCF_003918875.1). NCBI lineage: Eukaryota > Metazoa > Mollusca > Gastropoda > Lepetellida > Haliotidae > Haliotis > Haliotis rubra. The sequence goes on along the minus strand of NW_025764904.1, from coordinate 670,744 downwards.
TAGAAAATATTTACAAAAATGACATTACTGATTCCAAACAAAGAATAAATAATTATTTGTATTTCACTGAATATGTGATATGGATGTTCATGAGTGATTAATATACAAATTTTACTTGCCAGTTTTCCATCTCCGTAGAAATACACAACATACATCATCCTTGCTGTGGATTGTCTTCACTTTCACAAATAAGTTTTTTTTAACAAGTCTCGATGACCTTCTGTCAATCCTTTATCAATACATCAAACTGTTCTTGTTTTTCATTGGCTGGCATATGCAATGCAAGTTGGTAACCTGTTAATCAAAGAAATGTCATTGTCACAATCTGTGTCAAACTTCCTGACAGCTTGGCCAGAGAGGATGTCTCCTGCAGATGTGTTAACATAGTTTTGTCATGGTTACTAATATAGTCAAGGATTGTCCGGTCATCTCACACAGAGGTATTTACTACACAGTGATGTCCTCTTGGCATGCCAGAGCCCTTATAACATTATGGCTGTTTTAGCTTAGATTCATCAGGTTTTTGATTCTTGGTTTGTTGGGGCATGGATGGTCATTTTACAGAGCAACTTACTCTACACAGTAATGTTCCCTTAGATGGTGGCATGTGGTCCTGTGCATAGAGCTCAGGTCACGAATCAGTTGAACTTAAGCAACGTCGAGCTCGGACAGTCCTTGGATGGGTAACCGTGTTTGGCTGCTTGGCTCTTGAAAGTATCGAGGACTTCAGTCCTACCCCACAACGAAAAGCACATGTGACACATGTGGTCTCACCTTAGGCAAGCGAGTTTGTTAAAAATTGCCTCTGTTCACCCAGCAGAAAATGGGTACCCGGTGGGATAAGATATGTGACTATAACCTTCTAGCGCCTAACAGGCAGCATGGGTTATCCGGGGTAAAAATGTGTTAGCGCTTTGAGCAGGCACAAGTGTGTGGAAAAGGCGCGTTATAAATGGCCATTATTATTATTATTATTATTATTATTAGATTCATAATGATTTTCATCTTGATTTGTTGATCATGTCACATTGATGTTCTGTAGCTATGAGCCCTACAATCAGGAGTATATAGCTTAGATTCATAATGATTTTGATCTTGGCTTGTTGAAGGATGGATCAGTCAGTTGTCTAAGATGGTACAGCTGCATCCTTTGGGCATGCCGGAAACCTATTATTGTGTTTTTGAGTCAGATTTTGTGTCCAAGTTTTTCCACACCATACCCTTCTTGTTAGTTCACACCAAAGTGGTAAATGTCTGAGACCTGTATCACCTTATGCTTTCCTCCAGCACCATGCCCACATGCTGGGATACAACTGCAATATTGTTAACAGTGGTGTAGAAGTCAGGGCCTAGATTTTCGAAGTTCTCTCAGCACTAAGACAGTCGTAAGTGCCATACATTAACATTAACTTACAACTATCTTAGCTCTAAGAGAGCTTTGAAAATCTAGGCCCTGGTACTCATATGGTTTGTGAGCCAATGTCTGTACACAGTGAGTGATTTTAGTTTTATGCTGCAGTCAGCAATATTCCAGCTATATGGCGTCGGTCTGTAAATAATCGAGTCTGGACCAGACAATTCAGTGATCAACAGCACGAGCATCGATCTACATCTGTGCATAGTTATTGGTTAATGGTAATAGTTATCTACCCTGAATGATATACATCGTATCATGTGAGTCTACAGACAAAGTTGGTATTAACTGCTTGATTGTAGAAGTTGGTGAGCCAAAAATGAAGCATACAACTTTCTGGATAACAACTTCTTGTTTATTGCATAGAACAATGTTTCATTGTAGATTCTTACACTGTTATCAGGCTAAAGGTGAGCTAAAAGTGTAAGAATCTACACCGAAATATGTCTCTTTTCAATGAACAAAATGTTGTTATGCATAAAGTCATATGCTTCATTTCTAAAGTGGGTCTGGATTACTTATTAGAACTAAAAATGTTTAGTTTTAGTTCCTAAACAAGGAGAAGTTAACTAAAGAAATAACACCATATTTCACAGCATGGAATGACAAGAGACATTCACAGACAGAGTATTTCATTTCATCCTAACTCATAGAAATATATAATGCACTGGATGACACAAGATTTCAAATAACACAACCTGAAGCATCAAGCTGACATATAAATAGCTATTTCATGGTATTAAAAGTGAGAAAAACTGGTCCAAATTATGACAGTCATCCCTTTCAAAAAATGATCCAAGGAACGCATAAATGAAAGAATGATGCTACGTTCTGTAGAATCCTTTGTGTTCTTTCAACAGTCAAAATAAAATTTCTCTTTAAACTGTGTTTGACAATGACAATCTAACTTGACTATTTTCCAAAGAAAACAGAAACATCCCTACAGTCATATGTTCTATGCTTGCACTGTATAACCTGACAATAAAGGTCTAGTTGTGTCGGTGAAATTCAATACATGTCCAAAATAATCATATCCAGAACACAGACACAGGGAAAAGTCACAGGATCATTGATACTTGGAAACCATTATATATTTAGTATCAGATGTCTGCCTTGTGTGATTGTATCTTTCCCCAGTGAAGGGTTGTTTTACATGAAAAAAGTCCACATTCATGCTCGTTCAATCAAATATATTTTACTTCAGGGGGAGGGGGGAGATGAGAAGAGGGGCGGGGGGAGAAGAGAGAGAGAAAAGGAAGAGGGGGCAGTAGAGGAGTAACATACCTATCACTTCTGCCCAACCATTTAAAATGTTGCTGATAAGTGACAAAACAAAACTGATAAATTGTGGCAAATCAGTAAGTTTTTCCTACCAGTATTCATTCAAATTACCTACAATATGACTATTTATCTATCAAAAATCAAAAAGATTTTGCTAAAGTCATGACATACATAATTGTGTATATAACAATTGTGTTTACCTACCTCAGAATTGGAAAACAGAACAAATATGGAATCACCACGATGTTGGATACTGTTTGTATCTAATTGCATATTGCTGTCAGATATATAGTCCCGCTCACGTTTCTTGTGCAATTGTAGGCCTTATCAAATAGAGTGCATGGACGTTATCTCAGATAATATATGACCTGGTACACAAGATAATTCGTAAGTGTTCAAGGGTCAATAGCTGATAAAACTCTGTCAGAGATATATGAAAAGGTCATGACCTAATTGCTTGAAAATAAAATAAAGAAAGCTATACAAATGCTGTTAAATTGCTGTTCCATCACAGTTTAAAGAAATGTTTTTGCCTTCTCAATTAATATTTATTGTGTTCTGTACGAAAGGACATCATAACAGGAAATTTCACGTTGTTCTCATTTCTGCAGCAAAAATGAAATAATGGGGTGTCTTGGTTCATTCAAATATTTCATTTTACCCACTTGCAGAATTCAACCAAGGTCTAAGATGCAATTGCTGAGTTTCTCACTGTACAATGTGCTGATTCATAAAGGTCAATCTGTGAGTTGATGTTGACTGATTACTTTTAGCTGTCAAACACAATTTGAAAAATCACTTTAGCATTTTAAAAGCACACTTTATTTTGTATAAAATGTATTTATGCTTGTTTATGCTAAACGAATGAAACAAAATTTATATATACAGTATAAAAACAAATGTTTGTATGTTTCTCATTGGCAATCAGCTCTTCTGAGCTAAAAAGGTTTTGCAAGAAACACATATTAGTCAGAGTTTAATCTGAAAACCCTTTCACAAGATTTCCTATTTATTAAACTAAAAGACAGTGTCCTTGATAGTCTGTCTCACAGTCCCTGAGCCACATTATTTTCCCTACTGCCAAGCCTCTCTGCAGTGCTAAAGCCCTACATAAAGTAAGTCTAGATTTCCTCAGGTTCATTTACCAGGATTTGTTTCAGAAACAGATATTTTTTTGTGCTAGCAAATTAAACACAGTGAATATGAACAGAAATGAAGATATCGAGAAAGCCATAAAAGTAGCACTTATAAAACTACGAATAGAAGAAATATGTCCAAACCAGCGAATTGGTATCATGTCTTAGCTGAAGGGAAATGACATGCTGTACTGTTACCTAACTGGGAGTGGTAAATCTTTGACAAATTGTACCATTTGTTTCACAAAACAAACGAAGCAACAGTAACTGTCGTATCCTAACTCGTAGCACTCATAAAGAGTGAGTGAGTGAGTTTGGGTTTACACCGTATTCAGCAATATTCCATATATGGCGGCAGTATGTAAATAATCGAGTCTGGACCAGACAATCCAGTGATCAACAGCATGAGCATCAATCTACGCAATTGGGATACGATGACATGTGTCAACCAAGTCAGCAAGCCTGACCACCCAACCCCGTTAGTCGCCTTCTCATGAAGAACCAAATTGAAAAGGCACAGCATCTCGGAATTAAATCTGTTTACCTTCGTGATGTGATTGAGGCATGCAAGGTGAAATCTGGTGAGGATGATCTAGTATCTACAAATACCCAGAACATCTTCAAGCATAAGACAGACGCTGGTCTTTTCACTTCCATTGAACAGTTTGTTTAAAAAAAGGGGGTTTTCTACATCCTCTTTGCATATTATACAAATGGAAACTTTTGAATTTGGAGATAATTTCAAATTCATAAATAATTTTGTTGGTGTTCCAGATAGATCTTGCACCTTGGTCATCTAGTCTCCAAGTGACATTGTTGGCTGCAAGTTTCCCAACTGTAAAATGTTAGGCAGTAAGGGGGCTTGACTGGCCCAAGTGAGTTGATGACAGGAGATAGGACAGGGCTTAACAAAATGGCCAATAAATATGCCTGTCACTTACACCGTTATCTGATGGTTGTATGATGTGACTTCTAATTGGTAATGACCCCAGCACATGTAGCCCCAATGCAGATGTTCTTAGTCTCTGAATCTCTGGTCTCCCAAGGGCTCCTTTTCAATATAAATGGGCTTGTTTGTTACTATCAAAATTATATATATTCAGAGACAAAGCATTAGTCTATGTCCTTGATTAAAGTATCCATTTGAATTGTTAATGAGATGATTATACAACAGCTTTTTCTTCACAGCACTTCCCATTCCATTCCAAAGTTCTGTCATCACATGAAATATGAAGCCTGTGTTGAATTAGGAATGTCGTTATGACGTGAGAAGAAAACATTGTATTGTTACATGTAATTACACAGTATAATTCATCAGGTACTCTTCTATCAAAGCCTAATATGTTCTAAGGCAGGTAGGTACATGAAAGCATGGTTGGGGAAAATAAGATATAAATTGGCACAAAGAAATGCTAATAATGTCACATTGAATTATTAGTAACCAAATAATGGTGATAATTCAATGGAAAATAGCGTGATACCCAAAATGAGAGGACTCTTCGCCATTTAGGACTGTGATAACATTATATTTCAAACCATTTCCACATTTTCCTTTGAAATTGCTTCCATCGACAGAATAAAATGACTAATTTGTCTGAGAAATGTTGACAAATGAGGTCCCATTGTCACCAACATATTGACTCAGAATGACATGCTGATGTCATGCTGTTTGGTAAAGACACTCACTCACTCACTCAGTAAGCAACACTGGTGCATGACATACCATAAGGTTGAAGCTTGTTATGATATGTCATTGCACACAATTAGAAAAAATCTTTTCAAATTCGTTATTTGTTGAGTATTCATTACCAAGACTATTTCATTTGGAACCAACATCATTAGCTAGGCATTCACATTTTAAAACTCCCATGCATCTGCAAGCACCCTCAAATCTGAAAACACATAATGTTTAATGACAATGCAGAAAGAGAAAGCCATTGACTATTTCCTGCACTACTCTCTCACTGCATGAACTCTCACATTTACAAGACAGACATGACGGTATTCTGGAATTGCTTGACGTCAAGACAGAATGTCAAAAACTCATAAAACAATTGATGATGTTGTATGCATCTTTGATAACTGAACTAGTTACTTGAGTAGATTGTCTACAAATGAAAATAAATTGAAGAATTCTGGATTCCAACCCCATTTAGCAACATATGGTAACGATCAGATCCTAAGTCTACATCCCAAGAGTTCAGAGAATAATGTGTGTTCATTTTCCACATATTATTTAAACCACATTTATTACTGGCTTTCCATAATGTACACCATCACAAGATATTGTCATTATTCTTACTTTTGATGATAAATATGATTTCAAAATGTACCATATAGGCATAAGACTGACTGACTGACTGAGTTTGGTTTTACGCCGCTTTTAGCAATATTCCAGCAACATCACGTCGGGGGACACCAGAAATGGGCTTCACACATTGTGCCCATGTGGGGATTCGAACCCGGGTCTTCGGCGTGACGAGCCAACGCTTTAACCATTAGGCTACCCCACCGCCCATAGGCATAAGAAGCTTAATAATTCTGAAACATAACATTTACAAGATACAGACTGATTTTTCTAATTTTGTAACATCTTCTATGTAATCCCTATGTCAACTTTATGAGACAAAGATAGGAAACTTCAATTCCACATGCTGAGAAATAACATTCAGTGGCCTACAATTTAAAAGAGAGTGATTTAGATAGTTTTATGCTTTTAGCAATATTCCAGCAATATCATGGTGGAGAACTCCAGAAATGGGCTTCACACATTTGACCTATTTGGGGAATCAAACCCAGGTCGTCAAGCAAATGCTTTAACCACTAGGCTACCCTACCGCCCAAACCGGGGAAGGGGAACAAGGAAGAGATGGAGTAGTATTCTGAATGGCATTTAAAAGTGATGCAAATAAAGGCAAGCACTTCTTTATTTGAGAAGACGACGTTTCAAAGTATATTCTTACAGTAAGATCAATCAACAAGTACAAGAAGATGATGGAGCGAGAATATACACCGAAATGTTGTGTTTCTCAAATAAAGAAGCTGACATTCATAAATTCTTGCCTTTAAGGAAGAGACGGTAGTGACAGAATGTCTTTGTGAAAAAAATGGTTAATTGATTTGAGATAATTTCTTTCTTTTTTCACAAGAACATATTCTTCCTAACAATATGGTGTGAAAACAAAATTGTTTGGTTCCTCCTTAAGATCTACCTTGAGTATCAGTGACTGTACAAGTAATCTGTCAGTAAATGAAATACCAAGTACAAATACTTTACTTCACCTCAGCAGGTTGTCAAGAACATACTGAGATCACAAGGCAAAAGTAATCATTGAACTTGCATCAACTGAGCAATTAGCTTTGAGAATTGCCAAATCACATATTCTCTTTGTGTTCAAAAGACATGACAGAATCCTTTACATAGAAACATTCAAGCTATTTCAAAGTCTTCAAAAGATGACAAAACAAGCTCGATGATCTGTGGGTCATGGCTGACATGTCTTTCTTTTATAATTGATTTGCAGAACTGTCCATAACGAACAGTCGTTTAAACATCTTGACAGTTATTAAAATTTCATTAAGTATATTTTAGGTTGCTTAAAAAGAGTGTAAAAAATTTCAACACAGTATTGTGTTACAAAATTAAATTACAATAAAACAGAATTTCATGCTTTTGTATCAGTGCTTAGTGTCTGTATTCATATGTTTCTCATTGTCAATCTGAACAACTGAACTTAAAGGTCTTGCTGGAAACATAATAAACAACCCTAGCTAACATTAGTCTTCAAACCTTAAAACAAAGTTTGTTGAAAGAAACATTGAGGCAAGAATCAACACTGTCCTGTATCAGTAGGTTTGACCTTCAGGAATTTGTAAGTTGGAACTGAGATAAAACACAAATACATTTGCTTGAAAAAGTATCTTTGCTGGAACATAAACAGATCAAACTGTTGATACTTTAAAACTATTCTGAAGACACATAGAGTTCCATTAATGCTGCTTGGATGACAAATTATACAATAGCATGTACAGCAAAGTTAACAGTTTTTGCAAGGCTTTAACAAATGAAACTCTATAACATTAAACATGGTATCATGCAAGTGGTTATTTTAACAAACTGGAATGTGAAGAATTTAGGTAAAACAATAATAATGCCCAAATATATATAATAGATCAAACATACAGGGATTTTTCAAAAACTACAATAGGAAACATGAACAAGTTTTCAGAGCTTTGGCAATGGGAATGCCAATTTACAATTATACGATAGGTAGACGAGGTATGTGATGTAGACTATCAGTTTTCAGACTTAAATTTTTGTAAAGGCTGTAATCCAATATGATTTTGGTCATTGACATTTCTAAAACTATTAAAATATGCATGAATTCTGCCTTTAGAATGTAGACTATTTCACTGGCAAAAATACATTTACAGGGGTAAGTATTTTTCTTATAATCATACTGTTAACTAGGGGCAGCAGTGTGTGAAATAGCGAAATGGGCAACATACAGCATTGAAAGCAAAAATATTTTGAAGAACAATTGTGTTTTTCCCAAAATACCCAGTATCAAATCATTGGTTAAACCTGAACCACCATACTGCATCCCATTGAATTGCAGGAATCAGCAACCAATAGTTAACAGGGGCCAGTGAGTTATCTAAACCTGTTCAGAAGCAGATTTTCAGCCCTACATGTGGACCAATTGTCAGCACAACATCCCAAATTGGAATTGAAATGTTCCTACATCGAACGGGGGCGGTGGGGTAGTCTAGTGGTTAAAGCGTTCGCTCGCCATGCTGAAGACCCTGATTCTATTGTACATGGGTACAATGTGTGAAGCCCATTTGTGGTGTCCCCCACCGTGATATTGCTGGAATATTGCTAAAAGCAGCGTAAAACTAAACTCGCTCATTCCTACATCAAACGCCTACTGTTAATATGGTTGTACCCAGAGTGATTCTAGACTGAGTTAAGCTTGTCAAGGTGACTGAGTAATCTTTAGCACTAACAATTTCTATTGAGATGACCATTGATAACAGACACCCCCAAACATTAAAAATTGTTGTATTGAATACAGCTGTACACCGTCATGCTAAAATATGTGCAAAAGCAAGAAAACACAGACTTTAAAAATCCCATTTCTGAACAAAATAACAATTTCCCTGCCAATGTCTACAAGGTTTGGAAACCTATATAAATTGCTTTCAAGTTCATAAGCTGCAGACAGCAACAGTGTAGGGTTTATATTCCCAACATATAATATCCCTCATCAGATGGTTGGTTCTCACATGGACAATTTCAATTTTTATCCGAGTGAGGAACTGCTACTTGGCGTCTTTTCACTGGCTGCAAGTAATCGCCACATCACAACGCCAGCATCCATTATCCATGGGTAGATTGTTAATCATGTTTAATAATCTATACCATAAAATCAAATATTCATACAACTAATGGCTGTGTTTCTATGTCGTACGACATGCTGTTTTTCATGGAACATATTGGCTAGAATATGACAAACTGGATAAGTATAATTCCAGATAAGCACTTATAGACACTTTTTCCTCGGTATGTTGTATTGATACTTCACAAGCATATGTATATTATAAACAGTCATCTATATGAATTGGGTTTTTTCAGCTGCTTTAGCAAGGTGGTGAACATATGAATAGTTAAACATATACAATTGAAACAACAGGGTATGATGAGCACTACTTTTTGAAACATCATTTTAAAATCAGCAAAACATTTAGAAAATGTTAAAATTGAAAAAAATGAAAAATACCAAATGTGTGATTGTCAAACGAGAATTAGTCACCAAATTTTTTAACACTTACTGCTGAAATATGTAGAAAATGTATCAAATCTCTTTAAGAAGCATCTCCAATAGTTAGGCATGGGTATATTTTATGAGTAAAGACTAGTTGGTTTGGTTTTCATAACAGAATAATTCAGACATACATTTTTAACCATACATCTATACAAGATTATTTCATGTCAAAAACTTTCAAGTAATATTAATAATTCAGTCATATTGATACATTTCATTATTTTTAACATCTGACATTCAATGTGAGCCAGCGAGATGCCTAATCATCATCCTTCCTCCTCTGGCTTTACTGCCTGCTTTATCAGGTGATAACAGTATGGTATTGGTTTCAAACTAGTTTCGCAAAGGACATCCAGACACCCTGGAGTTGAGTTGGTTGGTTCATGTATAATGCTGCACTCAGCAGTGTTCCAGCTATATGGCAACAGTCTGTAAATGGACCAGACAATCCAGTGATCAACAGCATCAGCATTGATCTAAGCAATTGGGCTTCGATGACATGTGTCAACCAAGTCAGCGAGCCTGACCACCCCATCACTGTCTGATAAGCAGGTATCAGCAATTCATGTCTTTCTATGTCAGACAATCATATGTCAGAAAAGTCCTGTGACCATCACTATCTGATAAGCAGATATCAGCAATTCATGTCCTTCTATGTAAGGCAATCATCACTATCTGATAAGCAGATATCAGCAATTCATGTCCTTCTATGTAAGGCAATCATACGTCAGAACAATCCCGTGACCATCACTGTCTGACAAGCAGATATCAGCTATTCATGTCCTTCTATATGAGGCAATCATACGTCAGAACAATCCTGTGGCCATCCCTGTCTGATAAGCAGATATCAGCAATTCATGTCCTTCTATGTAAGGCAATCATACGTCAGAACAATCCTGTGACCATCACTGTCTGATAAGCAGATATCAGCAATTCATGTCCTTCTATGTAAGGCAATCATACGTCAGAACAATCCTGTGACCATCACTATCTGATAAGCAGATATCAGCAATTCATGTCCTTCTATGTAAGGCAATCATACATCAGAACAATCCCGTGACCATCACTGTCTGATAAGCAGATATCAGCAATTCATGTCCTTCTATGTAAGGCAATCATACGTCAGAACAATCCTGTGACCATCACTGTCTGATAAGCAGATATCAGCAATTCATGTCCTTCTATGTAAGGCAATCATACGTCAGAACAATCCTGTGGCCATCACTGTCTGATAAGCAGATATCAGCAATTCATGTCCTTCTATGTAAGGCAATCATACGTCAGAACAATCCTGTGACCATCACTGTCTGATAAGCAGATATCAGCAATTCATGTCCTTCTATGTAAGGCAATCATACGTCAGAACAATCCCGTGACCATCACTGTCTGATAAGCAGATATCAGCAATTCATGTCCTTCTATATCAGACAATCATACGTCAGAACAATCCCATGACCATCACTCTCTGACAAGCAGATATCAGCAATTCATGTCCTTCTATGTAAGGCAATCATACGTCAGAACAATCCTGTGGCAATCACTCTCTGATAAGCAGATAACAGCAATTCTTCACCTTCTATGTCAGACAATCATACGTCAGAACAATCCCATGACCATCACTATCTGATAAGCAAGTATCAGCAATTCATGTCCTTTTATGTCAAACAATCATACGTCAGAACAATCCCGTGACCATCACTGTCTGACAAGCAGATAACAGCAATTCTTCACCTTCTATGTCAGACAATCTTACGTCAGAACAATCCTGTGACCATCACTGTCTGACAAGCAGATATCAGCAATTCATGTCCTTCTATGTCAGGCAATCATACATCAGAAAAATCCCATGACCATCAACAAATCCATGGTTTCAACAAACAGATGACATAAATTGTGAGACAATCATATATCAGAACAACTCAGTGACCATCACTGTCAGACAATCAGGTTTCTACAAATCCATGACATTCAATGTCAGATCATTACGTCAAAACAATCCCACGACCATGACTGTCAGATAACCAGCTATCAACAAATAGATGACATTCAATGTCAGACAATCACACATCACAACAACTCCACATCACTGTCTGACAATCAGCTATCAACAAATCCATGACATAATACATCATAACAATGATGTCAAGATAATTTCCAAAATGAATCTTATGAGATGTGAACTGTGTATAGGGTAGAGTTATAAAACAAATTATTAATGAGGCAGTGAATTTTTCAGTGTCTTAGTAACAAATACCTTTCATTTTAAGGAAGGCTGCTCATAACGTTAATGACCTCTACTCAGTTGCGTGTTGAATAAACTCCACTTTACAGGAGGTTCTAGACTTAAATCTCTTTTAAAATGGGACTATAGAGTGACCTCCACCTTACTTGGGACTATAGAATGACACCTACCTAAAGGAGGCTAAAGGATTACTTTTACCTTACCTGGTACTACATAATGACATCCACCTTGAAAGAGGATATGGAATGACATCAACCATTCTGCTGACAACACAATGACCTCTCCCTCAAAGGAGGCTAAAGAATGACATCCATCTTACATGGGACTACACAATGATCTGCACCTTGATGGAGACTACGGAATTATATCAACCATTCAGCTGACAACACAATGACCTCTCTAGAGCTGTTATTGTTACATTTTGTCAGATCGATAATCGCTAGTGTCAGATCGATAATCGATCGATAATATTCGTTAGGATGGTCATTTCAAAGTCAAATGTCTACTTTAGCGAACTAACTTCCGGGATGTTGTCAGCATGTGTCAATTGTTAACACCAGAAATTTACTTACATTTTCAGCATACGTCTTTGGATCATCAAGTATCCTATCTTCTTACGTTTCCGATCATTATATGTTTTCGATCCTGTTTATTGCGCGAAAATACGAGAAAATCCATGAGAAGCATCCTAAATGACAACAAGTTGATCCCCGCTATTGTTCTGACATCGATATGCTACGAATCAAGTTTCCATGCGGAGGCAACAGAATAAAAAACAACACAAAAGATTAATTTTAACTCTGGGATCCTTAATACAATATCTACCTCATAATCAAATGCACACAAAAGCTAAATCTTTACTCCAAAGATGCCATTAATGTTTCGTCTGCTTAGTTGACATACCACCTATCAAGATCACGCTACTAGTCATGTGACCTCGCTGGTAGATTTGTGTTCATGGCATGCCATGTTTAAAAAAAAAAAAAGGTCATATTGAAGGGTGAACAAAGACATTTCCATAAGGTTGAAACACAAAATTTATTCTGTGAAGTAGTATCATTTAGCACTGTATCGTAAGTTCAAGAGAATTAATGAAAATGAAAATAGCTCTACTGTACCCGCCTTGCGTAAGTCACGCGTTTGTATGCAAATGCAACTCAAGGAATTCCCTCTTTCAGCCAATTAGAAAGTAGCTAACCTGTAATACCTGGGTTGTATTGTGATGTTTTGTTGCATGATTGGACAAATGAGTTTTTCAATAAACCACTTTACAACTCATAGTATTTCAATGACGAAATAGGACACCCCAATCTAAATATATCTAGCATTGCCATTGGCTGACAGGGGAGGCATGCGCACTTGTGTAGTACAGAGCTTCCGTTTAAGAGGTAAACAAGCAATGACGACCAGACAGTTCGGTATAAAGAAAACATGACAAGGTAGAATAAAACGTCTTAATGTATCTGCATCCAAATAATGATTATTTCTGATTATCGATCTGCAGTTTATTTGTAATCGACAATCGTTTATTTTGACTTAGATCGAACGATTAACCGATCCTACGATTAATCGCTCCAGCACTAGACCTCTCCCTCAAAGGAGGCAAAAGAATGACATCCATCTTACATGGGACTACACAATGATCTTCACCTTGATGGAGACTACAGAATTACATCAACAATTCAGCTGACAACACAATGACATTTACCTCAGAGGAGGCTAAAGACTGACCTCCACCTTACAGGAGGCCATAGAATTACATCAACTATACAAGTAGTCAGCCTCATATCCCAATTGTGTGGATTTATACTCATGACTGACTGACTGAGTTTGGTTTTACACCGCTTTTAGCAATATTCCAGCAACATCACGGCGGGGTACACCAGAAATGGGCTTCACACATTGTGCTCATGTGGGGATTCGAACCCTGGTCTTCGGCGTGACGAGCCAACGCTTTAACCATTAGGCTACCCCACCGCCCCTCTATACTCATGATGTTAATAACTCGATCATCTGGTTCACACACTATTATCTTTATGGCTGGAATAATGCTGTGTACGATCTGTAATGAATGTTGGAAATAAGTGGGCTTGAAAAGGTAGAAATGAATCATGTAAACATTCTCTGTCAGAACATACTAATGATGTTTGTGAAGTACTTGGAAACATAAGAAGAAACTGAAAATCTAGTACAACCAATTAACAGTTTGGTCATGCACGCCTGCAGAGATAGAGTGATGGATGAATCTTTCAGGGGTCAGAATCGGTGATGCTGAGACAAGACTCTTCAAACCTTTTTATCAGGAACAAGTACATAGTTCTGCATACAGAAAGGCTTTCGTATGTCATAAAATATCCATAGCCTCTTTACAGATAATTGACAGTATGTCATAAAATCATATATTATTGAAAGGTGGAATAAGTTTGACGGCTTCCAACATCCATCATGATAATGTGATTGTAAAACAGGCATGATGAGAAGGTGATTGCATACATTAAAAGTATGTTAAAATTAGTCAGTGAGTGAGTGAGTGTGGTTTTACACAGCTGTTAGCAATATTCCAGCAATATCACAGTAGCAGACACCAGAAATGGGCTTCCCTCATTGTACCCATGTGGGGAATCGAACCCTGTGCTTCAGTGTGATGAGCGAACGCTTTAACCAATAGGCTACCCCACCACCCCAGATGAGGTGAAGTGAATGGGATTCAAAATCATGTTCAAGATAATCTCCCTTACATAGTGACCAGATTGCAAGTGTATGTGGGTGTGTGCTTTTACCAGTCTGGACTTAATCGTTTTTTTCCTAATATCAGCTCACTGAGATACAATGCTGCTGTTTTGAAATGGATACCACACTCAAAAAATATCATATAGATACCGAACTGTGCTTGTTTTGCCCTCTGAGGCGGTGGGGTAGGCGTGTGGTTAAAGTGTCTGCTTGTCGGCCCGGGTTTGATTCCCCACATGGGTACAATGTGTGAATCCCATTTCTGGAGTCCCCCGCCATGATATTGCTGCAATATTGCTAAAAGTGGTGTAAAACCATACTCACTCACTCACTGACTGTTTTGTCCTCTTAATGTTCAGTGCCAGGCAGTGTGACAACAAGAACCATCTTTTAATGTCTTTCGTTTTCACACAGCAACAAGATGAAACAAACAACCTTTTTTCACTGCAGATATGCTCTATTTTGGAAGCAGATATGATGGAGTTAGCTGTACTGACATGTAATATTAAATAGCTCGGAAGAAACCTGAAAGGTCATAAGCATCTTTACTCTGTGTGGAGGGCAGGAAGTGGATGAATGATTTTAGTGCTTGTTTGATCTCACACTTTAGCAGTACATTACCACTTTGATGCCATCACATCAAGTCATTGTTGATCTCACAACTACCCCATACAGTACATTACCACTTTGACGCCATCACACAGGTCACTGTTGATCTCACACTTGCCACATGCAGTACATTACCACTTGACATCATCACATCAAGTCACTGTTGATCTCACACTTGCCCCATGCAGTACATTACCACTTTGATTTCATCACACAGGTCACTGTTGATCTCACACTTGCCCCATGCAGTACATTACCCCTTTGATATCATCACACAGGTCACTGTTGATCTCACACTTGCCCCATGCAGAACATTACCACTTTGATATCATCACACAGGTCACTATTGACCTCACACTTGCCACATGCAGTACATTACCACTTGACATCATCACACAGGTCACTGTTGATCTCACACTTGCCCCATGCAGAACATTACCACTTTGATATCATCACACAGGTCACTGTTGACCTCACACTTGCCCTCACACTTGCCACATGCAGTACATTACCACTTGACATCATCACACAGGTCACTGTTGATCTCACACTTGTCCCATGCAGTACATTACCACTTTGATGCCATCACATCAGAACAGTTAAAACTTTAATAATCAGTCAAAAATATATCTTCTATACTGCTACATTAAAAAGAGACAATTATGCATATTTTTCAGTGTATTTTCTGCTCAAATTGTTTGGCAACAGCTACTCAAATCCATAAACTGCAAATATAGAATAGTTTATCCATAGTACTGCATTTAAATCTGCATTCTATTCCACGCTACTATACCAAATGTTTTACAATACAAGATTTAAGAATTTGAAACAAGAAATCAAATTCTGATACATAGTATGTGAAACACCAGAAATGTACCTTTAAATAATGCTGCGAAAATTACTCATGGAGTACAATACAGACATGAACAGAATCCTTAATCTTTTGTCCTACTAGAGATAAAATATTTAAAGTAACTACACAATCAGGAATATACTAAACATTACAGTAGAGATAGGATGTGTGTTTAATGACAGAAATGTTATGATCAATGAGAAGTAGCTGCCTTGCATAGTTAACACCTTCTATCTGATTCACACATTCCAATTATAAATACTTACAGAAACAATATACCTATTTCTATTGTCTTGGTGGATGTTGTTTTTAGTCCAAAGTAGAGAATATGTGAAAAGAATGTCTGGTTAAAACACTACAAGCTTTTAAATCATGTATTGCAGGCTCCAAAACTAAGTGATGGACTTAGGGTTAAAATGATTAAACAAGGCCATTGTAGAGCAAATTATGTTCGCTGGTTTCGATCTGCCACCAAACATCAAAATCAACAAAGCATGGAAGGAATTATTGATTTGAAAAACGCATTAGGAGAATCTGTCTTTGGGAGCTGATGAACCGTTTGCACATCTATTAAGGCAGAGATAATGTGTCTTATACTAAAGCACTGTTACCCAGTGTCCTTTGTGTGTCAACATAGCATCATACAAAAAGTCCTGATTAGCAATGCTGGCAACAAACAATACCGATGTTTCAACACTCTGGATAAACCTCTTGAAAAGTGATAGCAGTAAAAGGTTGAAGAGTGTCATCTCATGTTTTAAACATAAACTCAAACTGGATGAACCCTTCTTGTGAGCAGTGAAATATGAGAAATGTAATCGTCAAATCTTTCGTTGGCATTAGAAGTTGAAAGAACATGAATACACGACACTTCAAAAACAAAAGTGCATATCGACTGCTGTGGTTTAAAATGCGTAAATCCAAACAAATCCTGCCATGTATCCTTCTTTACAGTTTGCCCGCTCATTCAGTGACATGTGATCACATGTTCACTGAAGTGCAATGCACAGTTCATATTGAAACATGTACAGCATCATATGGCTCATGAGGCAACATGTATTGCATTAAAAGAGTCATCTATGCAATTGGTGCCTCATTTCATGGGTTATTACGCAAAGTGGTGCATTACATGTGTCAGTACAAAACACATATTTCGATTCAAGATTCAGGTTAGAATTGATCATCAGCAATCCATGCTTGTCGTAACAGGTGGGTTCATTACTTGGGAGATTAATGGGTTCAGCTGGGGAGCTGGTCAGGTTCATCATCTTGGTTGATTGTAATCCTGTGGCATAGATCAATGGTCGTGAAGTAATATGAGTTACTGTATGACAATTGACATGAAGCAATATGACTTTATTGTATGACAAGGACCATGAAGCAATATGACTATTGTATGACAAGGACCATGAAGCAATATGCCTGTATTGTATGACAAGGACCATGAAGCAATATGCCTGTATTGTATGTCAAGGGTCATGAAGCAACATGACTGTATTGTATGACAAGGGTCATGAAGCAATATGAATGTATTGTAGGACAAGGGTCATGAAGCAAAATGAATGTATTGTAGGACAAGGGTCATGAAGCAAAATGACTGTATTGTAGGACAAGGGTCATGAAGCAACATGACTGTATTGTAGGACAAGGGTCATGAATTTGAGGCATGTTTTATTGAATTGCAATGTCTCCTAAAATGGCTAGTGGTTAAGTATGAAGAACACATGAATAGAGACTGTAATAAAAAAAGCCGTAACAACCGGTTGTCATGCAAGAAGGACCTACAAAACATTTAAAATACACCTTAGCTGAAAGAATGAACAAAGTGTTCTATTCACATGTTTTGGCTAATTGTTCCTCAGATACCTCTAAAAGAATAAACCAAAAAGGGATTATACAGCAGCTAAAATATGGCTACCCTATTTTATGGTAGTGAGGATACTGTGCTGAATATGTTGTTCAGTGACACACAGTTTAATCAATGTTGTAAATCTAAATGTAATTTCTTAAAGATGAAGAGCCCTGTCCTCTACAATGAAACCAATGTGTCCATGCCCTTCAATGACACATTTTGAAGTTAATACATATTTCACCAGACTTTTATTCAAGCAATTACATAGCAACTGAATCCATTGCATAAACAAATACAGGACCCTGTTGAACGCTTCAGATCTTGCATTCACTTCCTTTCACACATTTCAAAATCAGTTCAGATTTAAGCACATGTTGATGGAATATCATCGCTACAATCAGAACTGAATAAAACACACAGAAAATACAATGCATTGACATCAAACCCATTTGCACCTCACTGCCCCTCCCTCAGTGACAACACTTTGGAAATCTTTCTCATCATTTTGATCATGTTTTGTTTCCAGTGTTGGGTGTAAATTTTAAAAGAACTTACCTCAACTACATCATGTCTATAGTGTTCAGCCATTTGTGAAACAGGTGCCCTGACCATATTTTTACATGATCTCAAAAACCAACATACATTCCACCTCTGCATCCAGACATGTGGAACTAATAACTTTCCATGGGTTGATGGCAAGAGCATAGGCAAACTGGTTTAATTACTGAGAACTATCTGTACTATTACGCAATATTGCACCTTGTCATTCAGTGATCAGAGAACATAATAGTTTTAGACAACATCTTGCTAGTAATCATGTTTGAGACAGCCTATAATGGAATAAAGGGTGATTACATGTAATTACAGCATTTAGTGCAAGAATGAAAGCATTTTCAAATTTCCTGCTTCATGTGAGGTGCAACTGGGTTCAAAGTCACGATTGCACTTTTGGAGTGAAGTGCTCGCAGGACCGTACATGTTAACTAGTCCTGGCTAATGCTGATGATAGCCCACCAGGGTAAAGTGAATACCTCACTCAGACTCTTGCTCAATTTTAGAACTTGGAAATTCCAATTTCTATGGCTTGAAACTACAAAATGCAACCACATAATCATATTCAATACCTCTTTTTTCACTTACAT
This sequence comes from Haliotis rubra, assembly GCF_003918875.1. Taxonomy (NCBI): domain Eukaryota; kingdom Metazoa; phylum Mollusca; class Gastropoda; order Lepetellida; family Haliotidae; genus Haliotis; species Haliotis rubra. The sequence continues at coordinate 651,657 of NW_025764904.1, read as the reverse complement.
TTGTGGTGAATACTGTACCCACAAAGGCATACAATCTGGAGCCTCTTAGAATAGAGAACCAAAAGTTACCATACAGGTCCATGAATATGGAATGGATATCCAAGTTTTTGGTAGTGTGGAATTAGAATGCTTCGAAATGCTGCTCAGTGACACATGAATAATAGGATTTTGCAATAGATTGAGTGGTGCTGAAGCTGTTAAGAGGTCATATTAACATAGCATCATGTTAAAGCCTATTTCAAGGGTGGTAGTCTGTCTCAGAGTTCCTGAACCACATTATTTCCCCTACTGCCTAGCGCTGCCTACAATGCTAAAACCCTAAATGAAGCAAGTCTAGATTTCCTCAGGTTCAGGATCCAAATCTCCCATCTAACTTAGTCTCCTGTTCAATGTAAATGGGTTTATTTTTGACTATCAAATTTATATATAATCAGAGACTAAGCATAAGTCTACAAGGGTGGCTACAGTGATATTGAGAAACATTGCCATAGGTGAATTAATACCTTCTCATTTATTTGAAATGCTGTTATATATCTCTGTGACCTTTGTCTATCACTTGTTTGATAAAAATATTTGTATCATGAAAACAGAGAATGTATTACTCACTGCATGTATGTAGCCATTTAGTCGCTTCGTTAGCTTCGTTCAACACTAATTTACAATATCAAATTATCATGTAGAAATTATTCATCCTTCAGAAACATTCTCATTCTATACTTATATGATAACAATGTTGGGAATGACCTTTCATGTAGCAATCTATATAAATGTTAAATGCTGAATAGGAAGTTTTAGTATATGAGGATTTGTTTCACATATTTAAAAACTGAACGATCTTCTAGTTCTCATGGTAATCCTTTCAGGAAAACATCAAGACATATGACAACGATAAGATAGAAGAAATGACTCATGCTTCCTAGGAGTGGCCACTACTGAAATAGCAAGATTACATTTGACTAAGGAGATAAATGTAATGGAAGATAACAGTATGAATGAAAGTAGCAGTTGCCCAACTGTTCAGTGAAAAGTAGAACATGTCGCAGAAGAAACTCTTAGGCAATAGAGACCTCTCATCACAAAAGGTGTCCTCCACCCAGTGCACTTAGTGGTACCTCTACACTGACTAGTACTGTAGTTCTGTTGGTCCCAAATCACCTTGATTGTATCAGTGTAATAGTTAAAGATTACCCCAATTACACAATGCTGTATAGTGTCACATAGGACACTGTCAACAACATCTAGGCCTGGACTAGAAAGGAAGAACACACTAATGGAAAAGTCCCACAGCGACTCAACTGTACGTTAGTCTGCAGCAACATACCACAGTACCATCACACCAGCTACACAAATAAACCAGCCATGTCAAGACATGACCTACACTATCACAACATCCACACCTAGACAACACCTGAATTACAGCAACACCATGACAACACCTTGATAATCATACCAACATCATCATACCATCCACATCAACCACATCCTTACCAAGACATCACCTACACTATCATAACATCCACACCTAGACAACACCTGAATTACAGCAACACCATGACAACACCTTGATAATCATACCAACATCATCATACCATCCACATCAACCACATCCTTACCAAGACATCACCTACACTATCATAACATCCACACCTAGACAACACCTGAATTACAGCAACACCATGACAACACCTTGATAATCATACCAACATCATCATACCATCCACATCAACCACATCCTTACCAAGACATCACCTACACTATCATAACATCCACACCTAGACAACACCTGAATTACAGCAACACCATGACAACACCTTGATAATCATACCAACATCATCATACCATCCACATCAACCACATCCTTACCAAGACATCACCTACACTATCATAACATCCACACCTAGACAACACCTGAATTACAGCAACATGACAACACCTTGATGATCATACCAACATCATCATACCATCCACATCAACCACATCCTTACCAAGACATCACCTACACTATCATAACATCCACACCTAGACAACACCTGAATTACAGCAACACCATGACAACACCTTGATGATCATACCAACATCATCATACCATCCACATCAACCACATCCTTACCAAGACATCACCTACGCTATCATAACATCCACACCTAGACAACACCTGAATTACAGCAACATGACAACACCTTGATAATCATACCAACATCATCATACCATCCACATCAACCACATCCTTACCAAGACATCACCTACGCTATATCATAACATCATCACACACTAGACAACACCTGAATTACAGCAACACCATGACAACACCTTGATAATCATACCAACATCATCATACCATCCACATCAACCACATCCTTACCAAGACATCACCTACACTATCACAACATCCACACCTAGACAACACCTGAATTACAGCAACACCATGACAACACCTTGATAATCATACCAACATCATCATACCATCCACATCAACCACATCCTTACCAAGACATCACCTACACTATCATAACATCCACACCTAGACAACACCTGAATTACAGCAACACCATGACAACACCTTGATAATCATACCAACATCATCATACCATCCACATCAACCACATCCTTACCAAGACATCACCTACACTATCATAACATCCACACCTAGACAACACCTGAATTACAGCAACACCATGACAACACCTTGATAATCATACCAACATCATCATACCATCCACATCAACCACATCCTTACCAAGACATCACCTACACTATCATAACATCCACACCTAGACAACACCTGAATTACAGCAACACCATGACAACACCTTGATAATCATACCAACATCATCATACCATCCACATCAACCACATCCTTACCAAGACATCACCTACACTATCATAACATCCACACCTAGACAACACCTGAATTACAGCAACACCATGACAACACCTTGATAATCATACCAACATCATCATACCATCCACATCAACCACATCCTTACCAAGACACCACACATATCAAGACAGACCTCATCTCATCACCAACACCATCACCAACACCAACACCAACACTAACACCATCACCATCACCAACACCAACACCAACCACACCATCACCAACACTCACCACATCATCACCACCAACACCAAATCACACCATCAACACCCACATCAAACTTTCCATAAAATCACCCATGTTATCACCCTGGTAAAGCATACATACATCAATCCATAATTAAAGTCTTGAACTCTCCAACTCCATCTAAACAAACAAATGGCTTCTCCTGTAACATATTCCTTCCTGCTGAGGCACAGAACAACGGGTTACATCTCAGAAAACCCATTTCACGTGACACTGAAATATTACGCATCTGCAACAGATGTCTAGACAACAAAATAATGAAACATATTGACGGAAGCAGAACAAAGAGGACAAAGAACATTCACCTATCTTCCCCTTCCTCTTCAACAGGAGTTAGAAACAGAATCTGAAACTTGAACTTCCGTCAGAACAGGACACAAGTAAAACCTAGTTATACACCATCCCTCAAGAGGGTCAGTATAGCTAAACGCAACACTCTGTTGTCATGCTCTGTTGTCAGGTGTCGGTCAAAGTCTTATCTTGATTTCGTAGTTTAATGCCTGTATGAAACTGTGAGATTGTAATAGTGTTAGGGAACTTAGTTTAGCATACATAAACACATGTCTTAAGGGGTCAACTACTTATAGTAATAATATTCATTCCTTCTGAAATGGAGCAAAACAATTGTATTTTGGATATCCAGAAAACAATAAGCAGACGGTTGGTAGAAAATATGTTCTATTATGCTAGAGTCACGATCTGAGTTATTGTAGTTATAAATAATGACGGTAGATAACAATGTAATAATACCAGTGTTATGACTGACACTGTTAAAGTTATAGATATAATGTGGGGTAGATATAAATGTTTTCGTAATATAGTCTCAGGATTAGTTTAGCGTAGATACTGACGTAAGATACTAATGTAATAATACCAGCATCATCATTGACACTGTTAAAGTTATAAATATAATGTCTAACAGACATTAATGTTTAAGTTACAGTGAGTGAGTAACGTTTTATGCAGCCTTTAGCAATATTCCAGCAATATCACGAGGGACACCAGAAATGGGCTTCACACATTGTGTTTTAGTAATACCAGTCTCTGGATAGGTATTGTTTATAGCTATAAATAATGGCACCAGAAAACCACCCCCTACCACTTCAGGCAAATATCCAAATCCAAACTTTATACAAATCTAACTATGCAGCCCTAACTCAGAATCCCCTTCAGGTTGCCATATTTTTCTGTGAAATCATCCCTCTTTCAATCAAACACTAAATAGACAGTGAGCCAGTGTGCAAAATACGCCCTATGTTGGAAAGCGCACGTTAAATCTCCAAATCCCAATCATAATCAACAATATTGTAATAACGCCTTTCTCAGGATTTGTGTTATTTTGGGAACAAAAATGTGAAGCAAAAAACAATACCATCATAATAACATTGTCTATCACATAATACCACTGTTGGTTCTTTTGATGTACTACCATTTCAATACTATTTCAGTATTTGTGATATATGACCGGTACAAAGGACAACTGTAGTTTATTTCCTCCTTACGTTTCCAACTAGGAGGACAAACATTCACACAAGCATGTGATAAATTAATATTTAAATATTTAAAACCCATATATCAGGGACCCAAAGGCATTCCAGGTATGAATACTGGTCCCCCCAGCAACCTAGCCTTTCTGTAACAGGTGACTACATGCACTGGGTAGTCGACTCAGATAACTGGTTGACTTCACCAGGCACCGATTTCTCGAAACAAACTTAAGTCTGAGTTTTGACTTAAGTTCGAGTTTTTACTCAAATCTGAAAAAAACGCAGGAAAATGCATTCCACAGAATGAACTGAAATTGGTATTAAACTCAAACTATACAAGACAATTTGAGTTTGGTGGGTAGATTACTTAAGTTGTTTGGGCTTTTATATTTTGAAAATGCAGTTGAGTTAAAAATTCAGCTGTTTCAAATTGTGAAACTCAGTTTGAGATTTGAGTAAAAACTTAAGTTTGTTTCGAGAAATCCAGGCCAGAGCTCCAGATAAGATTTAGCTCATGTGGGTACTGTACCCACTGTATTTTTTGGGAGTGGGTATTATGAATGTTGAGTGGGTATTTTATTTTCCGTTACCCACTGCTTTCAAATATGTGAGTATTTCAGTCATTTTCCTCACCTAAGTATATGTCATTGAGTAAGTTTACTAAGCAGGTATGTTCTGCCTTATGTCATACCTAATCAAAACCAACTTTAATATAATGGAAATCGATGTCTTTTTCATTACGCAAGAGATTTTTATAAATATATTCCGTACGCATTTGTTTTAAACTTTTTGCATATCTAACATTTTAAATGCGTAATTGGTACGCAACAATTATTTTTTCAATGCGTAATTGGAAATTTTCCATGCGTATTTTACCCGGCTTATCTGGGCCTCTGCTTCACGTCACGCCATTCTAATGGGATGGATGGATGTTCCATGATGTTCTTGACTTGATGATTTACTGATTTCCATCATATAGATGGAATATTGCTCAGTTCAGCATGAAACAAGAAATCAGTCAATTGTATACCACAATATGAGACACTATTGGACACAAAAGGAGACGTCAACATTTTGTGGAATAGCTGCAGGACTTCGGACCATTTGCTCTTACACATGTGTATGATCTATCACTTATCCTCACATTAAATGTACATTGTTTTAAACCATAAGGTTTATTCTGCAGCTTAACGGGCCCTTTCCACCAACCTTTCTACAACAAAGAATTTTGCATTCATACCATGATACATCCCATTTTGTCTAATATTTTACAACACTGACAGTTTCAGAGCATTACCTATAGCTACATCCACGTACACCAAATTTTATTACATTTTGAAAGAAAATAGCCAAGTAATAGCCCCAAGTACTGTCAGGTTTCTCTCTTGCAAAAAAATAAAGATACACAACCTTCATATTTTCAAACACTCACAAACATTATGAACATATACCATGAATATGACATGTGAGATACTTTTGTGCAGTATTCACTGAAGTTAATGCATGTGATGCCTGTAATCAATGGGTATATAGATTTGTAAGGAGACACTGGAGGAGCAGCTGAAAGGGATATGGGTAATTTTCCACAGTGTCGTCATAATAGTGTTGTTGCTTTTTCCAAACTTATGCATATTTGTGCACAAACTGAACAGGTTAATTTTTATAATAGGGATTTACTTTTCATATTTACATAAACATACAGTTTATCTACAGCTGTGATACAATCCTATCTCTGCTGCTGTAGCATGGCAGGAGTACTGCGAGTGAGTGAGTGAGTGAAAATGTGTTTACCCCTTAAGTGGAACCCACATGCCCACAAACAAAGAAACATACTCTGTTCAAACATACAATCAGTTTTCAGGAAAGCCAACTGCTTTATTTCAATATCAACATAGATAAGCCATGAAATAATTCAGTGTATATAGCAGACAGCTCCATAGTTCTAAGCAAACAGAATTCAGCATTTCAAACACTTGGGGGTGAACGCCAACTTCACAATGTCAAAACTCCACAAGGCACATTGTGACTGCAAGATATTAAAAGGCAAAGATCTTGCTGGCAATTTTGCAGTCAACATGATGCAGTCATGGAACTTTGTTACCTCCAGAGTGAGATCATAATCACACATGAAAGCGAATGTCGTAACATGGTATACAAAGCAATATTTACACTACTACAATAGCAATAATATCTGAGAATGTGAGTTCTGTTATACTATAGGGTCAGATACAGCCACCCATAAGTCCACAGCCCTGTGACTTGAGAAAGTCAAGGATCACCATGGGTTGTCTCACAAAATCTGGGCGTTGGGGTAGCCTAGTGGTTAAAGCGTTCGTTCATCACGCCAATTTAGGCCTGGGTTCGATTCCCCACATGGGTACTATGTGTGAAGCCCAATTCTGGTGTCCCCTGCCTTGCTGGAATATTGCTAAAAGTGGCATCAAACTAAACTCACTCACTCACTCACTGACAAAATCTGAGTTACTTCAACGACTTATTTATAATGACACTCTAAATAAAAGTGCTGTATACTATAAGTCTGTATTAACCGTACAGATAAAACCATTGTGAAACAGGATTTCAACAACATATTGAAAGTCAATCTGCTGCAGATGTGAAGCGATATTGCTGATCACTTTAGACTAAATATCAAACTGTCAAAGGGATATATGTCAGACTAAATGGGAATTAATTCCCATTTTATGACTGGTCACAAACTGTCTGGACCAAATTCATGTGTGCATTGCTGCAATGTTCTGTGTGGCACCATTGCATAACATCGAACCGTGAAGATCTGGGTTAGAAATTTTTTTTCAGTTGTAAGAGGCGACTAACGTGATCTTGTGGTAAGGCTCACTGACTTGGTTGACACGTCATCATATCCCAATTTAGTATATAGATGCTCATGCTGTTGACAACTTGATTGTCTTGTCCAGACTCAATTATTTACAACCCACCGCCATATAGTTTGAATATTGCTGATATGATGATGACATGAGTCAACCCAGTCAGCGAACCGGACCACCTGATCCCGTTAGTCACCTCTTACGACAAGCATGGGTTACTGAAGATCAGTTCTAACCCGCATCTTCATGGGTCCTGAATTATCAGAACTATCCAGTCTTTCAACATTCCTCAAATGAGGTCCCACATATTGAATCAAGTCTATGTTAAACTGATCTCTATGTTAAGAAATAACTCGGTGAATATCCTACATTGACAAAGCAAGAAACAAAAGATATATTCACCTTTTTCAATATTTTTTTCTGATTTCAAAAGTTGTTCAAAGTACTTTTGTTGATGTGATGACCGTTTCACTCTGCTGCTGATGTAGGTTGCCTTGAATGTGTTCAATTCTTTGTGTCTGAAGTACAAATGGAAATAAAACCTTAATAAACCTAGCACAATAGCTTATCAATTTATTCCAAATGATAACAAAAGCCATTTGTAGTCTGGTGGTAATCTTTTTCTTGGGACAACAATCATTTGGGTTTGAATATCATGATAACATCTGACCTACAAACTAATTAAAAAGTGTTCATTCCAGTCTGTTTCTATATTAAATATAAAATATTTGTGACGCAGCTTTCTGTTCAGTCTCATGTTATCGAGTTTATTTTTATAATTTTGTGATTAAATCATTGAACCAACAGATTTTACCATCCTCTATCTCAAAATTGGGTTTGTGATTACAAGGCCATGCAAACATATGTTGGAGGTAACAGATGTCAATGAAACTCTCTGTGTGAAATTAATCAGCTTGACTTTAAATATGTCCGTCTGGAAAGCTAACTAAACATATTGTAAATCATGATTATTGCCTGCTTTTATAAACTGACTCATATTCATCTGAACGTATTGGAGCAAATGGTCTTGTCAGGTAAAGCCAACTATGAAGAAACAATGACATAACAAAGCTGCGTAAGGTAACTAAGTACCAGATTTGACAGGTGAGGTGAAATTGGGTTTAAAATCGTGCTTGAGAATATTTCGCTCATATGACGACGTGCATGTGTGTGTGTATGTGTAGGTGGGGCTGCTTGTACTAGACCAGACTTAAGCTGGTTTTATAGTGCTAGCCCACTGAGATACCATGCCGCAGTGAAGAATGAATACCCCACTCAGACACATTATACTGACTCCGAGCCGACCAGTCCTTGTCGTACCCATTAATGCCGAACGCCAGGCAGGGACCAACAAGTACCATATTTTAACGTCTTTTGGTTTGATGCTGCCGGGCATCGAACCCGCGACCTTCCGCTCTCCGGGCGGACGCTCTAACCACTACACCACGGAGGCGGTCACCAGATTTGACAGTGCGTCTCTGAAAGTTCCAATTCAAGGGTGGTCATTTCTTTCATTCAAGTTGATCACACTGCTATGACAGTCGCCAGCTGTGTATAATGGCATCTGTGTTCTTGTTAACCTTGTCAAATAGCCTTATAATTATGCATTGGTGTTATCGCTTTAACTGAATAGTTCTTGTAGTTCAAAGGAAAGGTACTCGTATTAATTTTTTTACAAACTTTAGGCCAGGGTATAACATTTGCATTAATTTATGATTTAAAGTACAGTGGAATCTGTCAATTCCGGACTCTCTGTAATCCGATTTTCTCCATAATCTGGACTACTTTCTGTCACTCAGTCCCAGCAAAATTGTTCTTATTTTATCATTAAAGCTTGTTTTATAATACAGACTCTCTAAATTACAGATTACGGACTAAAATAGCAGTCCCGACAATCAACTTGCTGTGAGAATAATGCTTTTGAATCCGGACATATCTGACCAAAATAACAGTACCGACAACTAACTTGCTATGAGAACAATGCTTTTGTAATCAGGTAAAGGATTGAAAAAAAGCAATTAGATTGATAGCCTTGAATAGTCTTGAAATTGCTATGTTTGTTTTAGTCATGTTTGATTTATGTAGTGCAATATTTCATGTTTTATTATTAAAAACTACCAGTCAATATCAATATGATTTTCAGATACTCATCGAAATAATTTAAATTTAAATCATTAATTAAGATTATTTCTGAATTGTTAGTTTAGTTTTTTTTATCCTTTTTGTTTGTAAGAATTCAAACATATTGAAAATAACACAACACGACCTAAACAGAAAGTAACAGTATCAGCTTATCTTGTACATGCATCTACTGGATCTTTAGATATAGTATACTATCAGTAATTAATTATTGATCGTCAGTAATAAATTATTGAGTTTGTGTTCACAAAAATATAATAGATCAATACCAAACGATAATGAAGGCCACCAGTGTCTGAATATATTCATTACAATATATATACTAAAGTATCACTTAAAATAGTGTACAAGCGATTCATGTTGTGCCATGCTATGAAAATGTGATATGAGTAACAAATAAAAGCATTTATAGAAGTGACATCATTGTTTAAACATGGTCAAACAGAATCTACACAATCAGCAATCTGATCACACACAGTCAGTTAGCAAACAGTCTAACCACACGACCACATTTAACTTGTCACAACCAGCTGGTTCAGTATACAGTATAGAGGCCATTTGTATTTCTTTTACGTTTCTGTTAATTGCCATCTCTTCACATTTTAGTTATTTTTATGACAAAGGGCATACATTTCTCTATGAGCTATATCACTCAACATTTAGTTGGGATATTCTCTGTGTTCATGTGGGGATAACTCAGACTGGTTGTTTGAAAGTGTGGTTAACAATAGGGTTGATTTGGCTGGACTGAACGTTACACTTCACTGCATATTTCTCAAAGTAATCACTTATATGCATTATTTTCTTCATACGTTTCATAAAAGTGTGAGCCAACACAGTAGCCCTACTGAGAGTTGAGCAGTATTATTCAGACTTGCATAACTAGGTGAACTTATAATTAGGTCTTATTTAGTTGTCGATTTGGGGGAGAAGTGAAGCCTATATGCAACAAAGGTTCCAGCTATATTACTAGGTATTACAGCCATATAACTTCTTCCCATTCAACAAATCAACTGAAATAATTGCGGGTAGAACTAAGCACTACATATTGTGAGAAATGCAAAAAATATTCTAAAATTTTGCTTGCACACACACACACTCCATAATTACCATTTAGGGCTCAATTTAAACAAATGAAACCTACTTGCACCCAGTGCAACCTTAGGTAGAAACCTTGTTGCATCAGACAAAAACAGGTTGCACCTGCTGCTCAATATAAAATCTTGCATAAAATATGATGCTTGAGTTTGTTAATGATAGTTTAGAATATTATAACAAAAGAAATCTGGGACTGATAATATTAGTTATCTCACTTCCAAAAAGTTCATGAACAGTAAGTCCTTCAGTCACTGCTCATACAGTCATCAGAGTCACTCTGCCAAGTCAGTTCCTCATCATTCTGTTTTCCAGCTGAACCTCAAAAATTGACATGCACCTGGTGCAAGTTACACTAATAACTAGGTTGTATTTTGTAATACTGGGTTGCACCAGTGCAAGTAACAAAGCACTAAATCGAGCCCTACCATTACTTTAAAAGAAGCTCAACACGCATCAGTACAATACATATTGTGATAATGAAGAATTATTCTAAACCATTGCTTGCACAAACATACACACTCAATATTTACCATCGCTATAAAGGAAGTTCAACATGCATCAGTACAATACATACTGTGATAAGTTGAGTTGAGTTGGGCTTTACGTCACATCGGCATTATTCCAGCCATATAGTGATGAGAACAAGTTTGCATTAATATACATTGTAAGTACAAAGTGGTTTCGTTTCAAAGACATACATTCATTACGTTGTCATTTTAGAACAGAGAATGTCATAGAACTAGATTGAAAAGCAGGTACATTCGTTATTGACATTACACAGTTACATTTTATGATATAGATCGACTTCCCTCAGGTAGTTTAGTATCAGATGAGCGCTCACGCTGGAGAACAGATCTTTCAGATTGGTTGCGTGATAATGCGAGTCCCTTGCAGATGCAAAATCCACACAGTCAAGCAGAATACTGTGATAATGAAGAATTATTCTAAACCATTGCTTGCACAAATATACACATGCAATATTTACCATTGCTATAAAGGAAGTTCAACATGCATCAGTTCAACACTTAAACTGCATCATATTCCAATACCAACACATCTCCAAACATCCAGTCAGAATGATCACTTATCTGACCATTCTGAAAATCTGTACTGAACATTCTGAATATCCTTACTAAGGTTTAGTTTAACTCCTTCACAAAGGAGCAGCGCTTGTGTCGGAAGATAAGCAATGAGGTCGCACAAGGGATGAGAATAACAGGAAGCATCTGAGTGCACATATGTTCATCAACTTCCCTACGTCGTATCATTAGAAGGAATGTCCTTCAAAGCTGATGCAGAATGTCACTGGTTCAACTTTTAACTGTGCATTGATTGTTTGTTGTTTAAGGTGGACTCAGAATATTAAAACTATATGACTTGGTTTGTAAATAATGAAGACTTTTAGTCTTTGAATGACATGTAGAAGTGAAGATCAAAAGTTAAATGTATAGAAATTAACTTCTGTAATATAAGAAGCATGATGTTTCAGGGTATATTCTTATTCCTTGCAATTGAAAATGTGCCAGTAATTGTATCATTATCTTGAAATAAACAACTGATTTCACTACACAATATCTAACTGAAGGACATAAGTAACTCTAAACAAGGAATAATTAATATTGTGCTAACATGAATTTTTGAAGAACTGTATCACAAATGTACATGATAAACTGCTCAAATTCAAAACCAAATCTTCAAATTATACCTATTTTAACACATTCAATGTATCCAACAACCAATTCTACATGTGACAGGGTTAATATGCACTTTCTACAGAGATTTCAAAGAGCATAATTTGACTGTTGCACAAAAGCTGCTTGATCAAAGTTACAACATTCAAAGCCTTCAAATGCCTAATGTTACACTGTGAGGACATTCCCAAATTTGACACATCAACGACCATAGTTTCCTATTCTCACTTGAACATTGTGTTCTCATGTTTTTTCCGGTGAACATCTGACTTATCTTTATGATCTTCATGATTAAGATAAATGAATGCAGCAAACAGGATTCGGGCAATCCCAACACTGTCAGGCTGGTGAGACTCATCAGCTCATGTACCTTTGCAGAGCTCCAGATAAGATTTAGCTCATGTGGGTACTGTACCCACTGTATTTTTTTGGAGTGGGTATTATGAATGTTGAGTGGGTATTTCATTTTCCGTTACCCACTGCTTTCAAACATGCGTATTTCAGTCATTTTACTCACCTAAGTATTATGTGACTGAGTAAGTTTACTAAGCAGGTATGTTCTGCCTTATGACTATGTCATACCTAATCAAACCAACTAAATGGACAGTACAGCACTTCTTCATACTAACAGTACAACTTGATAGCAATCGATGTATTTTTCATTACGCAAGCAATTTTTATTAATATATTCCGTACGCCATTGTTTTAAATTTTGTGTGTATCTAACATTTTCAATGCATAATTGGAAATTTAATATGCGTATTTTATCCAGATACGCAGCTTATCTGGGCCTCTGCCTTTGCCATTTCTCTGTAATATGCAGCCCAGACAGCAAATGGGCCCTCCCAAAAATCACTGCCTAGTCAAACTCCCAACACTGCAACCTTCTGCACTACCGAGAGTGTCAGAAGACCAGTGTTCTTGGCAGTAAACCATTTCATAACCAAGGTCCACATCTTTGCCAAGTTCTCCTGAAACTTGTCAACCGTATTTGAGTCAAAAAGGACAGAATATTCAACTATGTAAATAATTTCATAATTTTTTAAAATATGACAAAAGTCATGTTTGATGGCTTGGATTTGTCTTAGTGTATATGTTCCCATTCCAAAGAATTTTATAATTGTCATTTTCCATGACATCCTCTACATATTCTGGATGGTACGTAACATGGATGGACTTCTGAATCAAAACCACAAGTATGGCAAAGCAAGTAATAAAGACAACAAGCCATCATATCTCTTAAGATATTGTTCCAATGTTGGGCATCCACTCACAAAGTGTTTTGTTCAATTCATTGCATAATCTACCATTCATATTTACATTTTAAAGCAAAATCACATGTTGACAGTAACAAGCAGGACGTGACTGGTCCTTAGTAGCAAACAGAAAGCCTTCTGTTTCACTTTTCAGACCAACAGACTTGATCCAAGCCAAGGACTCAACATCGTTGCTCTTTTCAGCACATAAACTAAGTGCAGTGGTTGCTCAGAAAGCCGTTCCTTTGAGAAACTGATTCAGTGCTGATGTTGATATCGTGGAAGACATTTCTCATCTATCCAGTAGAACAGAACTATCAACAAATAAACATTCACGCTGAGATGAGTCCAACATCCTTGACTAGTTTACGAAAACTGTGGCCTTGTATCCCCGGCCGTTATGGCTGGGATATTCTTCAAATACACAAGTCTGCAACACTTTCTTCTGTGTCTCATATACCATTACGTGATAGTACAGCAATAGCCAGGCAGCAGTTTACGAAAACTGTGGCCTTGTATCCCCGGCCTTTATGGCTGGGATATTCTTCAAATACACAAGTCTGCAACACTTTCTTCTGTGTCTCAATATACCATTACGTGATAGTACAGCAATAGCCAGGCAGCATCTCATAGGTGATTGTCAGTTCACCTGCCCAGCCATTGTCTGAGGGTCCAGACCTTCTCACAACAAGAATTTGACAATGTACTGACTGTCAGGCGTCGTATTACTATACATGTATGGTCAGAATGCAGTATTCAGCATGTCATCCACGAAGTTAAACTTCAGTAGCTGACCAACCATACCAAAAGGTTAATTATAACAAGCAGCTGATAGGCACAGGGCTGCACAATGGGCCATTATAATAGTCAAGCTGCTGTTATTTCATATGTCTTGAAAGCACTGTGATTATTCAGATATACACGTTTAACTTGGGGAATCTATAAACACATATTAACTCCCTGTGAAAAACCATATCCTACTTAAATGCATACGGTACCTGTTTTCATCGTGAATTTTGACAGGTCTAACATAAGCATGAATGGACAAGCAGATGTGCACAAAAGTACTCAATAAAATTCTGTCATGAAGAGCTTCCACATTAATCAAACCATTAGACCTGACAAATATGAATGACTGAGAGAAGAGAGAGGATGGAGGCATACATTGTTTGATATGACTCTTCATGTGAAGATGCCCATACTTTGTATTTCTTGTTTCATCCAATCAACAAAATAAAATCTGAGAGGGTGTGCACAGTTTTTGTGGCTTTGACGTTATTGTGAGCATTCAGATTTTTCTTAAGTCTACATTTGTATTTTGCCCTAGTTTCTCCCTTATATGGGCATTCTGGAGTTTGTCTCCAACCTGCATCCATAAGTCCATATAGGACCATCCATGAGATGGTAAAAAAACCCTCCCCAGTAAATTGACACATTCTTCTTTTTTGCTTTCTTGCCACATTTATTATTGTCATGTTTTACAGATTAAAAACAGTATGCAGCAGAGTAGGTTTGGGTGATCCTTTCACAATCAGGCTGGTAAGAATCATCATCATCATCAGCTCACGGCCCTTGCCCCCTTAAAAACGCAGCCCAAACAGCGAATGGGACTTCGCCCAGGAAGCGCTGCCTAGTCGATCCCACCAAGAACTCTCCGGAGAATATGAAGGCTCTCCAACACTGCATTACCCAGACTGTCAGAAGGGCTGTGCTCCCAGTGCGGAACCCGGGCACTCTCCTGATCTGCACCCATCTATTATTATTACTATTATTTCATAATTCTAGCAGAGATTTCTTAGGATTATGGAAACGGTGCTGTTGCTTACATTTATATCCAATCATATCATAGCAGTTCAAATTTGGAAGAAGTCCTGAAGTGATGCAAGTTTTGGATGCTGATGTATCAATAGTACTGACGAAAAACAAAAGTAATATCATTCTTGGATTCAAGCCCAGTACTTCAGGGTCATCTTACACAGATCATGCAAACTAATCAGTTTGAAGGAGGTTAGAGTAAGAGAACTGAACTCTGATTAATGGGTTATCTCAGAGTTACCTGTTAACAGAAAGTCACTGCATGTCCTGCACTGAATGCTGTCAAGATCACGTGGATGTCGTATGATTCACAATACGTAATTCTTAATACGTGTACATGTATACTGATAGCAACAATATTACACACACACAGATGTGCACTGTAACCTAGATGCTCATTCATACAATATACACAGACACAAAGACACACATACACACACACATACACACAGAGATGTGCACTGTAACCTAGATGCTCATTCACACAAAATACAGACAGATGCAAAGACACACATACACACACAGACACACACACATACACAGAGATGTGCACTGTAAACTAGATGCTCATTCACACAAAATACACAGACACAGATGCAAAGACACACAGACACAGAGATGTGCACTGTAAACTAGATGCTCATTCACACAAAATACAGACACAGATGCAAAGACACACAGACACACATACACACACAGAGAGATGTGCACTGTAAACTAGATGCTCATTCACACAAAATACACAGACACAGATGCAAAGACACACAGACACACATACACACAGAGATGTGCACTGTAAACTAGATGCTCATTCACACAAAATACACAGACACAGATGCAAAGACACCCAGACACACACAGACACAGATGTGCACTGTAAACTAGATGCTCATTCACACAAAATACACAGACACAGATGCAAAGACACACATAGAGATGTGCACTGTAAACTAGATGCTCATTCACACAAAGTACACAGACAGATGCAAAGACACACAGACACACAGACAGACACACAGGGATGTGCACTGTAAACTAGATGCTCATTCACACAAAATACACAGACACAGATGCAAAGACACCCAGACACACACAGACACAGATGTGCACTGTAAACTAGATGCTCATTCACACAAAATGCACAGACACAGATGCCAAGACACACACACACACACACACACACACAGAGATGTGCACTGTAAACTAGATGCTCATTCACACAAAATACACAGACAGATGCAAAGACACAGACACAGAGATGTGCACTGTAAACTAGATGCTCATTCACACAAAGTACACAGACACAGATGCAAAGACACATAGACACACACAGACACACAGAGATGTGCACTGTAAACTAGATGCTCATTCACACAAAATACACAGACACAGATGCAAAGACACACATACACACACACACACACAGACACAGATGTGCACTGTAAACTAGATGTTCATTCACACAAAATACAGACACAGATGCAAAGACACACAGACACACATAGATGTGCACTGTAAACTAGATGCTCATTCACACAAAATAGACACAGATGCAAAGACACACAGACACACACACAGACACACATACACACACAGAGATATTTGCCTGGACCTCATTATTTCCAGTCCATTATCACTTAAAAGACATATTCTGATGAATGTTAATCATTTGATATGCCCATAAGTTCATTCTTAAATTCAGAATAGTAAGGTTTGAGCCATGATCATTTTCACGAGTATTTGGGTATTCTGATTTAAATCCTATGATCAAAATTTAATGACCTTTGAATGTTACACAAAGTTTTACCAGACACGGTTATTCTCAGGCTGCTGTTATTTTGATGGAATATTGTCTTGTGGCATTCCCACGCCATCCAAAACATATAGTTTTGTATAAATGTCAACCATCGAAATATCAAACACATCTGAGCTCCAGTGAGTCTTTCATTCCAAACTATACCATTTATGATGCACAGATGGCCTACCATTGTTTTCAAAGTATATGTTGTTGATATAATTGCTTTATCATTCATTCTTAATGAGCTCATGTTCTCTGAAGAGAAGATGATTTCAGAAATAGATACACTTGATAGTCCTGAGAAAGCTGCAAGACATACATAATTTATACTTACAAATATTAAATAAACATGAATGTGTCTGACTGGAGTGTGGAGCGTCCGACTGGAGTGTATGGCCATCTACCTATATGTGAGAATAGGTCATGCTGATGCATCAGTTCTTCTCATCTTGTGTAAGACTACTAGGAGTGAAATGGTATACTGCGGTATTAGTAGAACCGCAGTATTTTGCCTTTGGTTCGTAATATAATGCAATCCAAAAATTTGGTATTTTCGGCTTTCATACCATCATTTCAATCTAGTCATAAAATGACAGTTTTGCTCATCAAAATAACAAAAATTATGGTTATTTTCTTCCATGTTATCAAACACGAGTTTTGGCTCTTGTTGTCAGTTTTCTGCGTTATGACCAAATTTCATATACTGAACCGAAACGGACTGAACCCAAGGCTGTGTACTGCAATACGTACCTTACCATGGTAAGAGAATACTGTCTCACCCCTAAAGAATACTGTGATGAGCACAATACTTAAGAGGTGGATTACATTAGTAGTGAGTGAGTGAGTTTAGTTTTACGCCACACCCAGCAATATTCCAGCTATATGGTGGCGGTCTGTAAATAATCGAGTCTGGACCAGACAATCCAGTGATCAACAGCATGAGCATCGATCTTCGCAATTGGGAACCGATGACATGTTTAAAGCAAGTCAGCGAGCCTGACCACCCAATCCCGTTAGTCGCCTCTTACGACAAGCATAATCGCCTTTTGTGGCAAGCATGGGTTGCTGAAGACCTATTCTACCCCGGATCTTCACGGGTCGATTACATAAGTAACAAAGGACTAAACCGTCAAGGTATCATTCACCAGTTCCTAGATAGCCGTTGATTATTGACAGACACAAAATTGGGTAATAAATGTCCCATGTTCTGGCATGTGGTGTGTGTATCTTATGAAACTTGGATAATAATTTGAAACACATCTTGTCGGAACAAAAAAGGAGGCAAGTGTCTAAAATTGAAGATTTGCTTGATGACTGATTTCTGTATAGAGAGACTTTGCTGTCATTACAATACTCCAAAATACATCTTTAAACCAAAGACCAGATACCGATATGGCCTCTGATGAAACTAATAGAGTGTTTTGTATTTTCATTACATGTATAGTCTTAAACATGTTGCAATATGTTTTGAATGATTATGAGAAATAACCTACGTTCTGGATGATGATACAAGTAAATGTGTTTATCATTTAAAGGGTAGATATCTTTGCTGGATAAGGCCAACTGATAAAAGCAGTCTGTCATGGTCATATACAGATAAAGATACAGATAATAGAAGGAAAGGTAGGCACTGATTTCATGGCATGCACTTGTTGATTGGCTATCATGTCAGACTTGACTATCCACACTCCGGCACAGCGATGACTTAACATAACATCACTGCCACAGGCTAATTTGCATATCACGTGACCGGACTTTTCTCTTGTTTGTAATCAAACGCGCATATTCATAATAAGAAGAGACTGGACTCACGAAAGCTTTTCAGCGCTCTTTTCATAATGTTTTACATTGTTACATATATATTCTTTCACAACTGCGACAGTAAGGTCTATGACAGTACATATTTAGATATCAAACTGGCTGCATCGTTTGCTCTCCATCAGCTTCGATGACAGCACGTGGAGCCGTACAACCTATGTAAACAAAGGATCGCTACGCAAATCGAAATAGTGTAACATGTTTTAGGATATTTTCTCAATGAAACTAAACCATTCTATCAAAGATGTTTAATTAGTTGAGTAGACTCGTCAAAAATAAAAGAGTTGAGAAATATGTAAATTATATTGAATGGGCGGTGCAAGATGTGACGAATCGTCACATTTTTCTGGCCTGTGGCAGAGATACTATGCTGGCTTGCCGCATGGAACTCTGGGTAGGAGAGTGTTGACTATCAGGAATACTGGGAAACTACTGTCACAATAGCAGTGTATATGAAATAAGCCAAAAGCCCAGCCTGACACCAGCCCAAAATGGATTTAACTAGACCAGACAATCCAAAGAAAATAGCTCAATTTTTAGTTACAAGTAGACATGTATTTACTGACTAACAGTCTATTCACAACAGTCATTTTCAAAGAAATCTGACTCCGAGTTTGCAGAACTCCACGCATCGATAGGTGTCGCTGTTTTAGTGATAATATATGTCAACAAAGTGCTTTAAGCTTGCGATACGATGGTTCAATGTTCAAACTGTAATTGTCAACTAATGTCAAGTCTAAATGTAACTCTTAATTTGAAAAATAGATTTGAAGATATGGTGAACTTACTCAGATGTATGGAACATGTTATCTAAACTATTTACCAGACCATCGGGCTGGCTAGCTGAAAATTTAGACCGTCCGTCAGAAATCTAGCCCATCTCAGGCGGTCGGAAGGGCTCTATTTCATACGCTGACAATAGTCATTAACAAAACAATAATTGTAAGATGCTACAATCAATGTCTAACTGGTATGTTGCTGAGACTTTTTTACAAGTTTGGACTACTTTGGAGATAAAATTTTGAAACACTTTCGGAAGGACTCCAGCCTTGAAAGGCAGATTATGTTTCCATATTTGTTAATATAGACCTTTAAGGCAATTGGCCATTTCCACGATTTGGAACAGATGGACTTGGCTGTATTGTGTCGGCATTGCTACTTCTTTTATTTTGTCGCTTCATGCTATCTGACTCTGTACATCATTATCTATTCACCAGCTGATGACAGGCCACTATAGGCATACTACAATGGTACAACTGACTGTATTTTCAGTAGGGCTGTTGAGTCTCCAATAGCAATTAATTGATGTTTGAAACGAAAAACTATTGATGCATTGATATTATGGGTGACTATCAATAGTTCAGTAATTGACTTCCGTTGATAAATGCGCAGCGCAAAATTAGGCAGTACCAGATTCGTTCACTTTGATTTAGAGTTATCCACCCCTGTTACCTCTTAAACAAACTTGATCTGGGTTTCAAGTTTCTTGTAAGTTATTAAAAGAGACTGAAACTACTTCAGCTTGTTTTTATTTCATATGAACTATACATTCATCTGGGAAATGATTTCAAATGAGACTATTCAAAGAGAAAAAGAAAAAAACGTTAACTATTGCAATAGCATTGCAATAGTTGGTCGCAATATACTATCGCTATCCCAATAGTATGTCACAATAGACTATCGCTATCCCAATAGTATGTCACAATAGACTATCGCTATTGCAATAGTTGTTTCCCCCTCAATAGTCACCCCTAATTGTCAGATCAGTCATCACTAAGATTTCTATATATTTCTGTTGTGAAAATGTTATTCTTATTCTAGAGTATATTTGTCTTCAATTGCTATTATTAGGTCCAAGTATGAAATGTTATCATATATTTATCTATTATCAACTAACGTTTGTTTCATGTCTTTGATAATAGTAGTATGCTGGTAGTGCTGAAGCGATTGATCAAATACTCGGTAAATCGATTGATCTCACTTGTATCAGCAATTACCGATAGACTCGGGAGACTTATTGATATTCATAAAAAAATTAAAAATCAAATTAATCTTCAGATAATATGTTTTTTGTTGTAATGTTTGTTTAATAAAGACATGAACAACTCATGTAGTTTCCTGACACTTAAAACTGTGATGCAAAACAACATACCGGTACTCACATGCATGTTTTAACATGAGGTGAGGTGAGGTGAAATTGGGTTTAACGTCGTACTTGAGAATATTTCGCTCATATGACGACGTGCATGCGTGTGTATGTGTATGTGCGGCTGCTTGTACTAGCCCAGACTGAAGCTGGTTTTATAGTGCTAGCCCACTGAGATACCATGCCGCAGTGAAGCATGAATACTCCACTCAGACACATTATACTGACTCCGAGCCGACCAGTCCTTGTTGTACCCATTAATGCCGAGCGCCAGGCAGGGACCAACAAGTACCATATTTTAACGTCTTTTGGTATGACGCGGTCGGGGATCGAACCCGCGACCTTCCGCTCTCCGGGCGGACGCTCTAACCACTACACCACGGATGCGGTTGTTTCAACATGAAGTATCCTTGATTATCTTGATTGTAGCATTAAAAAGTGCCTGTTTAATTAGCACAATGTTATGACATGAGTTTTGTGGTGGGGTCTACGATTATAATTGATTATTGATCGATTACTGAGCTCTGATTATCAATCAGCATATTGTGAGGATAACAACCACTATATGCTAATAGCAGGTGTCAATGAGTGTGATTTGGTTGATTATTCCCCTAAATTAATGCGAACATTATTGCATGAAATTTTGATGAAAATTAATACATACATTACAAACATAATTTCAGATATATGATCAATATGTTTATAAATAGTATGTGTAATGACAGCAGATTTACACTGAAATCTAGACTAATGCCTAGTCTCTGAACATATATAATTTTGATAGTAACATACAAGCCCATTTAAATTGAAATTTAGGAGTGCCAGGGAGACCAGATTTAGAACCTGAGGAAATCTAGACTTGCTTTATTTAGGGCTTTAGCATTACAGATAGGTCTTGGCAGTAGGAAAAATAATGCGGTTCAGGGACTGTGAGACAGACTAACTGAGATCAGATGATACCCGCCCCTTGGATGTTGGCTGGTTGGTTGTTTAACACAGCACTCAGCAATATTTCAGTTACATGGCAGTGGTCTGTAAGTAATCAAGTCTGAACCAGACAATATAGTGATCAACAGAATGAGCACAGATCTACGCACCGCCCCTTGGATGTTGAATGTGGGGTGATGAATTTCAACACAAACACAAGCATGGACAAGTCAACAAGTTGGACACAATACTCCATAATTACTACTGATGGTAACTGAAATGCTGGATTCGGAAGTCAGAATTCTGGCTTAAAGAAGCATTAATGAAGCATGTTTTGTTTTATACAAATATCTTCTTTTTTGGGAGGTGTCTGGATATCTTGGGTCCAGATAAGCAGGGATAAACTGTAATGACATACTGGTAAATTTTTCTTTAATTCGTAATAATTAGATGAAATTAAGACAAACAAATATAAAAATCATTTATGTAACTTGTAGTAGAAAAATAACAAAAATACATCATAATGGCCATTCATGTTTCAGTGGACAATAAGTAAGTCCTTTTTGTTAACACAAGAAATCCGAATAGTCTATGACCAGAAAAGTTTAAAAAAAGATGACAGCATATATAGCTGTTTGTCCCTGAACACGGCCATTTGTCAAGGCTAAATGTCAAAAGTTCAAACTACATCTGCATAGAAAACAATATTACTTTTCAGCAAATACTGCACTTCAAGGTCTCTGCTTGTTATCAATTTCAGATGGATGTCTACATCTGTTACTGTTGGTAACAATAGACTGACGTCCATTCATGTCCATATGACATCTCTGGACACAGAAGAGATTAATACATGTACGGCAGCATATTGTCAATTAAATGCAACTGCACAATGTCTCGTGTCCACCGATAAATATTCAGTCAATTGATGCATGGAATACACTTTTCCTGTAACAGATGATACATTGAGGCTTATAAACAGTTGTCATCTGAATTACCATTGTTTATGAAACTGTGTTTGAAGAGCTAAAGGCATACTCAATTATAAAAAAAGCAATTCCTTACATGCTGACGAGGTTCATTGTGCTTGTAATATTTTCATAGTCTCCTGTTACTGAGCTTAGAATATTGACTGTTTTTATATTCAAAGGCTGCTGTAATTGGAACGTTTGAGTATGGTTCTGAGCCAGTTTTAGCAATATTCCATCAAATATTAAGAAAATGGACATAGAAATGGGCTTTACACATTGTATGGGGAAACGCAGGTCTTTAACCACAAGGCTACCACACTACCTTTATTTCAGTGAGTGAGGATATTTTGACACCACTTTTAGAAATATTTCAGCAATTTCAAAACAGGAGACACCAGAAATTATGGCTTCACACATTGTGGGGAATGAAGATGAGCAAACACCTTAACTACTTGGATACACCACTGCCATAATTTGAATGGCAGTGCTGTTTGGTTGGTTTGTTGTTTAATGCCACACTCAGCAATATTCCAGCTATGGCGGTCTGTAAATAATCAAGTCTGGATCAGACAATCTAGTGATCAAAAGCATGAGCATCGATCCACGCAATTGGGATACGATGGCGTGACTCAACCAAGTCAGTGAGTCTGACCAAGTCAGTGAGTCACATGACCGCACAGATGGCGCTCAAATGACCCAAAAGTTAAACAACATAAGTTTGACGTGTGAAAACGCGAGTTTGACAACTTTTAAAATTTTAACAACATGTGTTGTCAAACTTTAGTTTGCCGTGTACAGGCCGCTTGAAGTTTTAAGCTATCTTCACACGGCAAGATTGTCAAAAAGTTGTGAAACTAGCTTTTGCACACAAACACATATTGTTGATGCCATTAAGTCGGTCGAGTTGACCAGACAACCAAAACATCACGGGACAATTTCGTTGAATGCGATTGGTTGTTTCTGAACAACACGAGTTTGACAACACTTCACACGTCAAACTCAAGTTTGACAACACTGAAAGTTTGATGGAAAAGTTGGTGAGAATAGAGACTGAAGTTATTTCTCGACAACAGTTTGACAACTCTGAAATTGGTGTTGGTGTAGAGTTGTTGGAATGTTCACCCTCTCTAACTCAAGTTTGACAACATAGGTACAATGTGTGAAGCCCATTTCTGGTGTCCCCTGCTGTGATATTGCTGGAATATTGCTAAAAGCGTCATAAAACTAAACTCACTCGCTGGAATTTAAACATGAAATAAAGCTGCAGGACTATGTATTCTGGATGGTTCCAAGGACATCAACAATAATACTCTCGCACGTTTCCTATTTTTTTAAAATGATATATTACATATATTTTATGAAATATTGCTGCTAAATCCTTTATTTTGAACTATGTCTCTGCCTGCAATATTAACATTATGTACGGTGCATATGCAATAATTGATATCAAAACATAAGACCTTTGGAATGACCATTTGAACTGCTGACTGTTGATGAAATGTGTTGCATTTAAGAAATTCCAGTCCTATCACATGGTATAAAACATCCATTGTATGACTCAAACAATATCGAGATCATGTCCTTATGACTTTTTATCAAATGGTGATAATACCAGGTGACAACAGAAAGATAAACTATGTCCTGTACCATAGAGCAGCACATGCTAAATACATGCCTATGCAAGTCAAGTTAAAAATTCTGGAAATTATGTCACAAGTATATAGAGAGAGTACCATTGGATATATGTTTTGTCACAGATTTGACAAGTTTAGAAGTGTCTGGTACACATCTGCCATAAAAATATTTGAGGGTTTTACTAAGCCCTTGAATGTTGCAAACCTGATCTAAAATAGTTTCTAAGGAAGTGTCATATCACCCTCTTTGAGATCTTGAGAAATAGGGTCAAGGATTCCATGTAGTTTGCTGTAGTGTTAAAAGGTGAAGATTTAGTGGATCACAAGATTCAAAGCATATGAGAAAACCACAAGGATCCCAGCAATCGAAACACTGGCAAACAAATATTTATGAGCAAACCACAAGGATCCAAACAATTGAACACTGCAAAACAAATATTTATGGTTCCTTCTTTTGTTCATTGCTTGCGCTGAGCTGGAGTAGGGATACAATTACAGCTGTCATGATAAATATTTGTTGAAGCTATTCAAGATAGAAATCCAAATCTTCATACCACTGGAGACAGGACATCTACTAAGGTGAGGTGAGGTGAAATTGGGTTTAACGTCGTGCTTGAGAATATTTCGCTCATATGACGACGTGCATGCGTGTGAATGTGTATGTGCGGCTGCTTGTACTAGCCCAGACTGAAGCTGGTTTTATAGTGCTAGCCCACTGAGATACCATGCCGCAGTGAAGCAAGAATACCCCACTCAGACATATTATACTGACTCCGAGCCGACCAGTCCTTGTTGTACCCATTAATGCCGAGCGCCAGGCAGGGACCAACAAGTACCATATTTTAACGTCTTTTGGTATGACGCGGCCGGGGATCGAACCCGCGATCTTCCGCTCTCCCATCTACTAAGGAATGATAAAAACAAACAATATGTCATGAACTATATGTCACGTCTCTTATGGTTGGTTGGGTTGCTGTTTAATGCCACACTCAGAAATATTCCAGCTATATGGTGGTGTCGCTTATGGGAAGACTAGATCAAATACATATTTCCTGAAGATAAGAACAGCATGTCACTTATGGGAAGACCAGACCAAATACATATTTCCAGAAGAAAAGAACAGCATGTCTCCTACAGGAAGAACAGACCAAATACATATTTCCTGAAGAAAAGAACAGCATGTCTCTTATGGGAAGAACAGACCATATACATATTTTCTGAAGAAAGGAACAGCATGTCTCTAATCGAAACAAGAGACCAAATACATATTTCCTGAAGAAAAGAACAGCATGTCTCTCCTTAAAGACGTGAGATGTCTCTTCCAAGAAACACTTGATAAACAAAGTGATTTTTGTGCTTTTCAATTTAGAAAGTATTGAAGCAAACCCTTAATTTAACCGAACAATTCATGCTTGACTCTCAGGAAAGGAAACTTGAAAGTACTTGATAAACAGAGTTGAGAGCACTGCTATTTCTAATAAAAGACACACCTACTGTGAAGCAAAATAGAACCAACCACTTCAAATGCATTCGATAAATTGTACAAGTTATGTCCTTGTGGTCTCTTTGTCACTAAAGTAAAACGTTAAAGTGCACATCATTTATCTTTTTACACGGACATGCACATATACTCTGCATCATTATGTAATAAATGATAAAATGAAATTACCCAACAGGAACTGTGTTCAACAAACAAAATACATTGATGCACTGTAGGCATGCTCCATAAACTACAGCCTTCAACTTTCCAAACTAGTTTTAACAGGTTTTCACATGTACAGAGGTGTGTTTCTGAATAAACGACGTCAGCCAATGTTTAGGGGCTGGTTCACTCTGGATTTGTATTTGCAAGATTTCTAAAGCTACTTCTGTGTGTGAAAATACATTGAACAAAGGATTATTTTCATACCATTCGGCGACAAAGCAAAAAAGTTGGGTGTCATTTTTGACAATCAAGTGTGCCAGACCTGCTACTTCAATTTAAGAAGCATTGGTAATATCCGCCATCGTATTACCACAGACGTAACAAAGACACTAGTCTAACAACTCGTGATGTCCTGAATTGACTGCAGCAAATGTCTTTTGTACGGTTTGAGTCAATAACTGCTGAACAGACTCCAGAAGGTACAGAATATGGCAGCTCATATTGCGAGTCATGCAACAAAAAGATGCCACATAACACAGATACTGATGTCCCTACACTGGCTCCCAATAGAAGCACGGATTCACATTAAGATCTTGTGGTTTTGCCTACCAATGTTTGAATGGTACAGCACCGAGCTATCTATCAGAACTGATCTCTCCGTACCAGCCTTCACAATGTCTAAGGTCTGAAAATCAACGCCTACTTGCAGTACCAAACTCAAGACTAAAATCCTACAGCAACAGATTGTTTCAAGTAGCAGCACCTCAGTTATGGAACTCACTACCTCAGAACATTAAAGAATCCCCCACCCTTGAGACATTCAAAACCAGCCTAAAAACCTTTCTCTTCAGAAAGTTCTATCCCCAGTGACCATCTCCTTCCTTGAACCTCTCACCTGTGACTATTGTTAACACCTTGAGCATGCACCTTGTGGATGGAACCCAGTGAAATACAAATAAGCAGCATAAAACCATACTCACTCATTCTTTGCGCAGATAATCAAGACTGATTATTTTCTGGCATTGACTACCTATTTCCAGCTGTAACCATGGCATATTTGAGAAATGTGGCAGAACATGCACAAGAGACACTTTTCAGTATCCCAGTTAGGAAACCTGTTCAGTGGGCTGTAAGTCAAAACTTCACATTACCTTAATATTACGTGCTGAGACATTATCTGTCATCCGCAGTATGATAACCAATCCGTGCGACATACAAATTCCGCCACAGTTCAGTAGCTTGTAAAAATATATATAAGCAACTGTTTAAAAAATTAACTGTAAGCATTAACATGTAAATATTACTGTCTGAATTTTGTAGAAAAATAAATCATATTCTGTTAAAAATATAATGTGTAATTCAGAAATTATGAAAGCAAAAATAAGTCAAATGAAAGGCCTTACTGTTATTTGATGTTGACTATATAAGGTCATTTTCTGCATTTCTGCTCACATGTGAGATATTTATATTTCCTGGTACTACTGATCAAAGACTTAAAAAACTAGAACATTAAACACAACACACATACCTTGTAACAAAAGGACAATACAAAAGATCAGTACTAGACTGTAATCAGTCTAAATCATCTGCTGGAACAGATTCTATTGCCAGTAAGAGGAAAACTAGTGTTAAAAATATATTTCGTAAAAAACAGTGTTCGTGTAAAGCTTAAGTCTGTCCTGATCTACCAGTTGCCTCAAAAATTCATTCAATTTACACATAGTATTAAGGGTTTGCCTAATGCAATATGGCAGTACTTCTGCCTAACGACAGTGGCCTGTAAACAATCCAGTGACATGATAGTGCATTTTCTGGCTGGGTTGAAACTAAAATCTCAGGAATGTTTCAATCTTACTAACCACATTCAAACCATAATGTTGGGTTTCACTAGTTATTTCCACATGGAAGAATTCGTTTCACCATACAAAATATCATTTGATCATGAAAGAATATTTACCTGGTGTTCTGTCAGGTATTCGCCCTCATGATCGAAAATCTCAAATTTCCTTAGCTGCAAGAACACATCTGACTTTTCTATGAGCAACCAAATGAAAGGACTCTTGCACATTGACAACAATGATCACAGGTTGAATGCTTTGCCTGGGTGTATTCATGTTCATGTCTCATCATATTGGTCACACTGGTGCCTGTACAAACGTAACGCTAGGATACACACACCTCAACCAGAACATTCACTGTGTCAAGTTTCTTTTGTTGTTTACTCTATGCCAGTTGAGGTGTAATGCTTTCAAACACTGCTGAAATGTTACAGGTCAGTTTAACATGAAGAATCTAACCGTGAGAAACTGCACACAAACTTATGTGACTTGTAAAACAAACAGTTTTCCTATGCTGAAAATTTCCTTGATCCCAACTATTATAAATTTTTCAACAAACATTACAGCACAAACAAATTTCACAGATAGTGATAAAGATGAATTAATCATTGTCTGATTCTCCAAATGTAATGGCAAAATATACAATTTTCATAACAAGAACATAACACTTTATGAATGTATCTTCAGGGTTTTTTTTAACCTTTCTTCATACATTGTGAAAAAATATGAATACAAACATTCATTAAGCATTGATGTTTATAGAATAACATGCTCAAGTAGATGATGTTGATGGGTTTCATTGAACAGGTCTACATTAAAAAATTCCAAACATTTTTCTATATATATAGAAGTTGTTCATCTATATATTATTATTTCTAAATAGTGTTATGTTGGACGACATTTCACTTCAAGATGTGTTATCTAATCAGTGGTGTAATTTTAGCCAGTCACATGGAAAGCCCATATGTTTCCATTGTAACAACTAGTCTAGTGTTCAGTGAAAACATCTTCAGCCAATCAGGTGTCTAGAACAGATATTCCAACTGCTTAACCAATCATAATTTGATAGGCAACATTTTAGCTAAGAACATGTTCAGACAATCAGGTGTCTCATACTGATATTTTAACTGCTCAACCAATGATAAGTTGTTGAGCGACATTTCACTTCAGCACATGTTCAGCCAATCAGTTGTCCAGAACAGATATTCCAACTGCTTAACTAATCATTACTTCATAGGCGACATTTTAGCTAGGAACATGTTCAACCAATCAGGTGTCTAGAACAGATATTCCAACTGCTTACCTAATCATTACTTCATTGGCAACATTTTAACTAAGAACATGCTTAGCCAATCAGGTGTCTGGAACAGATATTCCAACTGCATAACCAATCATTAAACTTGAAAGGGGACATATTAGCTCAGAACAAAGTGTTGAGCGACATTTCACTTCAAAACATGTTCAGCCAATTAGATAGAACAGATATTCCAGGTGCTTAATCAATTATGTCCAGTTATTCAGGTTTCAATTTAGAATGTCTTCAGGCAATATATTGTCACATACTGATATAACTGCATAACCAATCATGTTTGGTGGGTACGTTAAGTTCAGAATGTTTAACCAATCAGGTGTCTTTTTGTTGGTGGTATTTATTGACATGAGAGCCATCAGGTGTAAGGCACCTGGATGGTCCCACTGATGCCAATTATGTCTTATCACATCAGAACATGTCTAATCTGGTGTAAGTAAGGATCAAAAGGGTTCATAGCAACAGCAAACATGTCTTGTCAGGAGGAACTGTATGTCAGTATATCAGAGCAAACAGGGTGAAATGTATTGATATTCATGATGCCAAACCAACAGCATTTTTTTGCCAATGATAGCAATACTTGGACCAGATAGATCAGCGACTGATATTATGAATAGCATTCTCTATCCATACTGACACAAACAACCAGGATAATGAGTCGCACCACACAATCTGTAAAGTCACCTTGTATGTCAAACAAAACTACTTAAACCTTGAATCCCCAAGATTCTAAACTCACGGGCAATAGACATGTTGTGTCATTCATGTCAAGAATTGCATATGTCTGCATTAGAGTGACATCTGACAGCATTATCACTTCCATTTGAATGATAGCAATATTCAAGCTATATGCTGGCAGTCTGTACCAATTTGAGTCTGGGCCAAACAAGCCATTAATTGACATCATGAGCCTCAGTCTACCCAGAAGGGATACACAGACTGGGATACACATGGTCGCATCAGTGACTGTTCACAACAAACATGATGTGCTCAAGACCAATTCACAGCCAGATTTTCAAAGATTCCATCTGAATAGATTAGATTTCTACCAAGAAAAATACACATTTCCTAATGCAGATGAATGTTGTTTGGATAATTATGGAATATTTGAATTTCCCTGTTTAAAACTTAATATAATGCAAAACATATCATATTGAAGCAATCTGGTTAATAACCATCAGTATCAAGGTCGAGGCTAGTTGTATCAATACACACTAATCATTTGTATAACAAACTGTATAAGATATACTTATTTTATCTAGCAGGTCTACTAGTAATTCTATAGTAAATAGCAGAAGATTGCTTTGTGTTGTATATATTAATCCTCAAGCAAATAACAGCCTTTAATTTTCCAGTGATATTAGTGAGGCAGTGTTTGTCATTAGCAAGCTGTTGTTTAAGGCTGGGATCACAATTGTGTACGAGGAATATTGACTTTTATCAACATACATATATCACAAACCCTGACATCAACACAGGTGGTGGCTGTAATTGTTTCCTGCTAGTAACATTTTGAAAACCTTGAAATCAAGTCATCAAGACCATCTGAACAAATATTGAATGTGTTTTCATAAAATTCATCTCAAAAATCTGTGACTGAACTTAAACAACATCATTTTGGAATAA
Organism: Haliotis rubra; assembly: GCF_003918875.1. Lineage (NCBI taxonomy): Eukaryota > Metazoa > Mollusca > Gastropoda > Lepetellida > Haliotidae > Haliotis > Haliotis rubra. The sequence goes on along the minus strand of NW_025764904.1, from coordinate 620,489 downwards.
TCTGATCCATGTGTTGGATGAGTCTCTGTCTTTCTACATTTACAGAATTTACTTACTGTAATATGATCAACAATGAGTTCATATCTAATAAAAATGACTCTACCATCTGCAAATGACAACTTACATATATTGCAAATCATCAAAACTACTGTGACCCATATCAAACCAAGACAGAGCAAATTCGCAGTTATCGAAATAATGTTCCTCAAACAGAACCACTGCTGGCACATCCTCATCATACTGTTCATAGTGATGTCAGTCCCAACTCACTTCTATGGCTTGTTGTTTTGACCTCAGTTGATGGTGGTCCAGAGTTCAGACTGTTTCAGAGTGTTCCAGAATTCAGCCTGTTCATGATGGAAGAATGTCAGGAAGAGATGAGAACACAAGTACAAAGCAATAACTAGAGGTAAGAAGACAGGAAGAAGGACTTGGTAAAATGCATATTTTAATATATTTAATGATGATGACATTTAAAAAGGACTTCCTGTCCAACAGCTGTGGAAGACAGTGAATCTTCAAAATCATAAACCTATAACATGTGACAATGGCAGTAAAACTGGCAAATGGCACCACATCCTTGTAACAGCTGTAAACTGTATCTGACACATTTTATAATCATATACTCTCATGTGCTCTTTGAAATTTTGGACAAACATTGCCATCTCTTGTACAGGTAGCTATGTTTGTGATATGCTGGAGGGAATAGTTGATGTTTGTTAATTATGTTTCACATTCCAGTGCAGTGATGGCTTAGCTCGACATCACTGCCACAGGCTAATTTGCACATCACGTAATCAGATTTTTCTCCTGTTTGTGAACAAATGCAATTCTGAAATTAAAAGGGACATGTGCAATGTCTTGAATGGACAAATGATCACATGCTGACTGCCGGTAGCAGAGGTACTATACTGGCCTCATGGAACTCTGGTAGAAGAATGGTGCAGTTTGTTACTCATGAACGATGATGGACTCCCCAACTATTTCTACACATGATTATTCACTGCTGATTTTAACTGACGCCAAAGTTCACTTGTAGACTGTAGTGAAATTATAATGATAGCAAGCTTACTGTTTACTCACAAATCATAATGGCTGACACTGAGTTTCACTACTTCATTTATCACATAAGAAGTCACTGACTGCTGTATCCAATCCTTGGCCAAGTGCTAGAAAAGTGCCTATCTCTAGGATCTCCCAGCAACAGGAAAAGTATCATACAAGGTGACAGCAACTGTATGCTACATAGTAAACACATGCAGGGTGATAAGGCCGAGTGTATCATATAACATGACTGTAATATTATCTCTACATTTGGACAAAAAGTATATCACTATCAGGTGTAATATCAGGACTGTGAAATGTGAAAAGAGGATAACCTATATATACTATACATAATATACAGAAATATGGTGGGGACTTATACAATAGTCCATTGTGAACGATCTATCCATATATGTAAGAACCACATGTTCTACGGTAAGATTAGTTTTTTGATCAGTATCAAGGCCTAATTTTGAGGTAAATCATTACATTTGTCACAGTGGGGATTAAACTACATTCAGCTTTGGACCATAAACCATAATCATAATTAAGAGCAAGCATCACACAAGTCAACTCATTAATCATTTTTATACAGCGCTTGTGTTTTATAAAATGTCTAGGTTTCATACAGCCATTGTATTTTATATGCTTGTCTTTTATATAATGCTTGAGTTTTTATATGATGCTGTGCTCTATACAACGGTTGTGTTGTATAAAAGGCTTGTGTCTCATCCATGCTTGTGTTGTGTATAACACTTGTGTTTTATACAGCACTTGTGTCTCTACAACTGAATGGAATTAGTCTATATATTTCAATGTTCGTATACACAAATTCTGTATTTTGGGACAATTATTTAATAGTCATTTACAACACAAATATTGAATGTTTGTGCTCCATGCTGACGTGACATAATGAAGCCTATTCAAAAGGCCAGATGGTAATGCATGCACTGAACAACTGGCATATCTGATATCAATATTTAGTGTGTTGCCCTTGCTGAATTACGTGGCATGTCAAATGAGTGATGCATACACATAACGAGTAACATTGACAATATTGCTATTTAGTGTAGCTGATCCAGGCTGAATTATGTGGCATATTGAACAAGTGTGAGTATGTATGGTTTTACGCCGCTTCTAGCAATATTCCAGAGATATCACGGGGACACCAGAAATGGGCTTCACATATAGTTCCAATGTGGGGAATTGAACCCGGGTCTTTGGCGCAACGAGCAGATGCTTTAACTACTAGGCTACCCCATCGCCCCGAACAAGCCAGAGGACAATGCATATGCTAGATAGATGACATATACAACAACAATATTGACTGTCATAGCTTTTGACTGAATTATGTGGCATACTGAACAAGCCAGACGGTGCTGAATTCAGTTAACAATTGACATATATAACAAAAAAATAAATGTCATAGCTTCAGGCTGAATTATGTGGCATACTGAACAAGCCAGACGGTGCTGAATTCAGTTAACAATTGACATATATAACAAAAAAATAAATGTCATAGCTTCAGGCTGAATTATGTGGCATACTGAACAAGCCAGACGGTGCTGAATTCAGTTAACAATTGACATATAAAACCAAAAAATAAATGTCATAGCTTCAGGCTGAAATATGTGGCATACTGAACAAGCCAGACGGTGCTGAATTCAGTTAACAATTGACATATATAACAAAAAAATATGTCATAGGTTCAGGCTGTATTCACATTTGTTTGTTGGCTGTTTAAGACCACCCTCAGCAACATTCAAACTATATTGTAACTGTCTGTAAGGCTGTACATTAAAATCCAGTGATTGGAACAATCAATTCATGCAGTTGAGCTTGATGGATCCCGACTACTTGATCATTTTAGTTGCTAAGCATGGGTTGATCAGAAGACTAATTCTAACCTGGATCTTTACTTTGGAGTGAGCATGGTTTTATGCCGCCATAATGAATAAATCTTACAGTATAATACTGTAACAGGACTAACACAAGTCCAGTAAGGGCCCTTAAAATTGTGGTTCTCTGAAACCTTAACGTAAGGACATTTGAAATTTGTGATAAGGATCCTCTGGAACCTTAGTTCTGCAGGTTAAGACAACTAGAAATTGGTGATAGGGCTTCTCTGGAACCTTAGTTCTGCAGGCTAAGACAACTAGAAATTGGTGATAGGGCTTCTTTGGAACCTTAGTTCTGCAGGCTAAGACAACTAGAAATTGGTGATAGGTGGCATCTTGAATCTTAGTTCTGCAGGTTAACATCCTTTGAAATTGGCGATAGGTGGCATCTTGAATCTTAGTTCTGCAGGTTAACATCCTTTGAAATTGGCGATAGGTGGCATCTTGAATCTTAGTTCTGCAGGTTAACATCCTTTGAAATTGGCGATAGGTGGCATCTTGAATCTTAGTTCTGCAGGTTAACATCCTTTGAAATTGGCGATAGGTGGAATCTTGAATCTTAGTTCTGCAGGTTAACATCCTTTGAAATTGGCGATAGGTGGAATCTTGAATCTTGGTTCTGCAGGTTAACATCCTTTGAAATTGGTGATAGGTGGCATCTTGAATCTTAGTTCTGCACATTTAGAATCCTTGATATTTGTGATACTGGTCCTCTGGAACCTTAGTTCTGCAGATTTAGATCCCTTGAAATTGGTGATAGGGATACTTTGGAATCTTAGCTATGCAAGTAAGAACATGTGAAAGGATTGATAGTTGGCATCTCAAAACTTAGTTCTGCACATTTAGAATCCTTGAAATTGGTGATAGGGATACTTTGCAATCTTAGTTGAGAAAGTGTCGGGTGCCAGGCAACGTATGACTTATTTTCTTACACAAATATCAGAGTTGCTAGCGCCACAACCTGCTTACCCTTTTCACAAATAGCTGGCATCATCAGTCACTTTCAGTGATCCATTCAAAAATTTCCGTGCTAGTTGGCTGACAGAATCTGTTTGGGTAGATAATCCATGCTTCATATGCTCAGGCCGTGTCATTATATACTTCTCTTCAATAAAAAAAGTAGTGATCGTGACTGACACTTGTTTCCACTCAAGAGCAAGTAATTGACTGCCATATGACTAATAGCATGATTCAGCTGTACCACAACATATGGGACACAAACAATGTGCTTCGCATGATATAATATGTCAAAGAGGGAAATAGAGACTAGTCTGCATGAGTGAAACTATGTAACCATTTGGCTCAACAAAACAAAATGAGCCAAACAATTTTTTTGTTGAATGACACAGTTTAGATCCAATATGACAAGTGAACAAAACCTGGCTTTTGAGCATGACCTGGTAAACTTATATTCTTGCTCAGTGTACAGGTAGAAAGTCATTTAAATATAATATTCATTCTGTGAAGACAGTTCAGATTTGTGCAATGTCGAAAATACAATAACATGTGAACAGAGTAACAAAGGTATTAATTATGAAAACCTTCAGTTTTAATCTAAACAAAATCAGAGCACTCAAACAAAAATCACTTAACAAATCCTTTTATCTGTTTAACCTTTTTGTCAAACAATTATAATTTTAAAACTCCTGAATAATTACTAGAGTAAATGTAAATAAAGAACCTACAAGAATCATTTTCAGCAAAGAAAGAAGCTATGTTCATAGTGGTAGGGAGCTTGCATTACTTTTTCTCTTTAAGTTGTGAGAAAAATTTAAACGGTAGAGTTGTTTGAGGTATATTTCAACATTTCATTCAAAACAAATTCAAATGACAATATCCAAGCCATTTATCTCACCTCATTCACATTAAATTGCTTTGGCACTGGCTTTCTAGTGGAGAAAATTGTATTTTGATAGTGAATGTTTCCTACTTCCTGCTAACATTTTATAGTCACAATACAGGCATCAAGTATCTTGCCTTTGTTGTTCTTCATTTCAAAAACACCAACATATCATTTCACAGTCATTAATCAAATTGTTTGTTGTAATAGTAACCAACAGATCAAGTTTTGTCAGGTGTTTCATATTATAACAAAGAAACCATGCTGAATACTGTTTAATTCACTGTAAGCTGTGATTACTCCATGAATTGTTACCTTGCTGCATTCAAGGTAACAAACACATAAGTATTCAAAGTCACAGTATTGTTTTCCCTTGAACACAATTTGAACAGCAAAGTATCAGGAATATGTAAATTTGCTGTTTGATAGTTTGCATTAATAATATAACCAGTTCATTCTGTATTGAGGCCTAGAGGTCATTGTACATGTATGCCAAATACCTTGTGCTTTAGAGTGAAATTTTTTCATTTGATACACAAGTTTACTGCTTAATAATTTGCAACAAATATTCAACCAATTCATTCTGTAGTAGAATAGCAAACGAATCATTCTACTTGTACATGGTAAACCAAATACTTTGTAACGTTACTGAACAAATGTTTGCTGAACAAATGAGTACTGTTTGACAAATTGCCAAAAATATTTATCAAAATCATTCTGCAGCATAATAGCAAACGAATCATTCTATATGTCCATAGTAGGCCAAATATATTGTTACTCTGTTGAACATAGTAGGCCAAATATATTGTTACTCTGTTGTACTTAGTAGGCCAAATATATTGTTACTCTGTTGAACAAGCGTTCGCTTATTATGCCAGTTTACAGTATGATAATTTGCAACAAAATATCAAAAGGTTTTTGAGAGGCATTTACAATATGGTATTCAAGTAAAAGGCAACTATTATGGATGGAAACTTCTTTATTGTATGTCACAATGTTTCAGGTCTATTCCCTGAAACTTCATCAGGGCAATTCACATCATCCATAATATTTGCCTTTGACTAATATATCAAAGATTCACTTTGCATTAGAAAGGCGTACAAACCATTGTGCACCATAGGCCATATACTACACAGTTCACGGGTTTGCTTTTTAGTGTTTTGTCTGATGGGACAGGATATATGCTCACCTTCCGTGCACACCTGGTAACATCACTATGTGACAGTGATTCATAAGCATAGGGTTATGACAGTCACAGTCATACAAAGGACTCTCACAGATCTATCTTTAGATGTTTTTTTTGAGCTTTTCATTTGCATTATTATCATGTATTCCTTAAGTACATTCATATGTACTCTGTAACATAAGATGAAGTGTTATTCTAAGTAAGTTTTATGTTGTCATGCAATACTAAGGCCATGTTTGTATAATGAATGGCCTTTGGTTGGGTTACTTCGTACAGCTTGTATAACTGATAAAGCTGACTCCTGCAAATGGGTCACTCACGGCTGTTGAAAGCATCACCAACCAGACTTGTTGAAAATTCATAAATTTAGAAATCTAAAAATAGAAGGGTTTGCTATGCACGCTATGACAGACAGTAATACATTGATCAGGATACTGTTACTTGTATCACTTTCAAATTAATTTGACAGCTGATACCAGATTGAAAAAAATAATAGGTCATTCTCTGGGGGGATATCAATATCATCTTCAAACTACTTAAACATATTACTTATACGCTCATCCTTAGATATATACATCAGTAAATATGTATTTTGATCATGAAAATGATCCAATCCGATATTCAATGATCAGTAATCATATCTGTAACAATATAACATTAAATGTTTAGTGGCAGCTTGCAATTTGCATGTATAAGATCAAATACTATTTGCAAGAGAAATTCTAGCTGTTGTCATGATAAAAAGAGGTATCACCTGTAGAGGGTTAACAACCTGTTCATTATGAGACAAATAGAATGGAAAATGGGGCTTTGTGTTACACAGTGTCACAATTAACATGAACATACAGGTCACTTTTGTGTACAGGGCATTTGTACTGTTTCCACTGTTATGAAAGACACTCCTTCATGTTCTATTCATGTAGTTTACATAAATAATCCAGAGGAACTTCCTCATGAAACAGCTCTAGCCTCATGAAATTTGTTGTATCAAACTGAACAAGATTCAGGAAGTGCATTGGCAATATCTACATGGGATCCGGAATACATACAAAATGTACCAATGTCATCAGTGAATGTCATTTAATTACTTACTTGTAATGTGCAGTGCCAGGTGGTTAGCTCAGATCTTTGTTATTTGCTGTAAACATCAAAATCATACCATCATATTTACATAATGAAACCACACTGCATTCAGAAACAGCCCGTAACACACAATTACAATGCTTGCATTAGGGAAATCAACAAAACATGTCCACTGCAAACACATCATCTGCCCAACAATGAACACAAATGAGGCACATCCATCACTGAATATGAAATGCTGTTAGCACAGTCATTGAAGTATACTTAATCTATTAGCAACATAAATATCATCGGTCACATCTTGCACTTATCTGACAGCTGACAGAGGGGCTAAATATTAAATTGATATGTAAATTAATTAATCATGTCAGTGTAAACGATCTGTTTTCAATATCAGCTATTTTCAATTTAAAATATATCTTGATAATACATACAACAGTGTAATGGTGGTATTTACATAACTGCACATTCATAAACAATGAATGATAATGACAGAGATAATTCAGAGTCATTATATACTTGTAGGTTACGTGATATGACAGCCATGAAATATACAAGTCAAGTACAAGGCTAATGAATTAAGTGCAATGAATGTCACTGTTACTTACGTTCCACACTGTCACCATTATCACTGCCTGAGGTGGAATAACAAAACATTATTTTACACGAGTCAAAAAATATTCGGTGAATCCATGAGATCATTACTTACAATTGTTTACTTTGTGCCCAGCGGGAACATTGGATGACCCAGTTAGATCGGATGATATCTGCAATTGACGATCTAAAGCTATGGACTTCCTTTCACTTCCGCCAATCACCCATGAGTGTGGTTTGTGCAGTGACAAACGGTGTTATTATCCTGTTTATGGTGGCCAGCTGATGACGATGAGCTGTATATCCCCTCAAGGTGAAATCCACACACAAGTCCTTTTACACTCGGACCAATTCTGTGTTCGCCTGAAATGAATGAGTTGAAATATGACACCGCTCATGCATGTCGATGTCTGCTGTGCATTGCATCAGATGAAGTGATATCACACCTACCACATGTGATATGTTCTCGTTCACACTGTGTCGTTTGTCAAACATGTAGTATTAAACATACTTTGTCATGGACAAGGGTGAATATCCATATTACATGCTCCTCCCACAAACATCATGTCCCAATGACTCGAACCTTTGTTAGACCTTTGTAAAGATATATTTAGCCTCACTATCTCTTATCAACTATTGTGTTATGTGCCTTCACAATAGCTCAGAGTGTTGGACATAAGATAAGCTTAATTCTATCACAGCCCTGGGTAGTACACACGTCGTCTAACCTGATTGGTCACATGGATTCTAGGCATGATTGACAGCCTAAAGCTTGTTTATTCCACCCGAGCTCCCTGCTACCCGAATTGACTATCACATATCAGCTAGCATGTTGCACTCTCCTGTGACTGAGCACGCATAATTCAACAAGGCTGGCAGCCTGCCAGGGCTATTGATTGCAGCCCCCAGTATATAAAGGCTGGTTGCAAGCTCAAATGGAAACCAGTGGTTCACTGCGAAACGTGTGGCAAACACATCCTTATGTATTGTAATGGCGTCAGCCGGGACAAGTTGTGAGTTGCTAGTATATTCTGTTGATTAAATATGTATCTTAAAAACTGTTTTGTCATTTATAATGATTTGCTATGCTTGCCTGATATTGTAGGCTGTTCATGGTTATTGTGTATACGTCTCAGTTGATAACATTTAAGCTATTGAGCGGGTCACTCAGGGCAGAGCAGCCATCTTGAAATTTTGAACTAGGTTTGTTCAGGGTATAGAAATTACTTATATATTTATGAGACTTTTTAGCAGTAGTTGAACAGTTAATACATATACTTTTACATCATGAAAGCTTTAACACTGGTATTTGGATGTCCACTTACCATGTTCTAACGCTGACATACCTAACTTACAGAATTTCTGTAACATTTAACACTAAATGAAAATGAGATTATTATGATAATAACTGAAATGCAGAAAAGCACAAAAACTATATGGTATGAACAACTAAGTGTGAGAATCTTAACTACGCTGAAAATTAATTATTCCCTATGTAGCGACAATAAATACAGATCAGCATATCATTTAAACATCATTAGCGCTATGACACTGCGTCTCGGCTGACATACACGAGTTACAATCACCTCATGATCAATTCACTTATTGTAATAGCCCCGTTACATAATTATATCATTATTTAAACATCCTTGTAAACTGAGCATTAGATGTCTTTAATTATTAATTTATTGATGTATATCACATAGCAACAGAAACATATCTCCTAGCAAATTTAAATGATATCTTTGGGTATCAAGTGAATTCATATCAATAAAATATTAGTTGCTATCAACACTTGGATGGGACTGTCAACAATGGACTTGATCGAATTAAGGTGCATTAGTCCCGATCGAAGAAGACTCTTGTGTAGTTGTATTGCATGTCATAATATCAAGTAATTTGAAAATGGATAGCCCTTTGGACGTATCTATCAGCATTTCTTCAGTTTAGACAAAGTTATATTTTTCTTAAATATGATGCCGCTGTCTTTCCTTGGATTTTTATATGTAACTTATGTCGTGTACTTGTAATGCCATGGCTAAATGTAATACATTGAAACAAATGTGACTAAGTAACTCAGTTAACACAACATGGGGGTTTTAGATGACAAAGACATGCATTATCCACAAGTGGATGCACACATAGGTATATATTGTGTCCCTATGGATGGACAATAACATACATTGTGAAAAGGTCTTTGAAGAGCTCCTGTCTGAACTGATTCTCACTGATCCAGGCATGTTTTTCTAGCATACAGATGACACAGTTTATTATTTTCTGACATACAGTTTTTTTATATCACTGATAAAGGTACCATCTACACCAAGTATATGGTGACTTTATTATATCCTTTGGTCCTACTCTTTTATGAACATAGAACTATCAAATTAATAAGTGTGAGTGAGTTGAGTTTTATGCCAGTTTTAGCAAGATTCCAGCAATATCACAGCGGGGGACACTGGCTTCACACATTGTACCCATGTGGAGATTCAAACCCAGGTCTTTGGTGTGACAAGCGGATGCTGTAACCACTAGGCTACCCCACCACCCCAAATTAATAAGATATTCAAGAGACTGTAACTCACTTTTGTTCATAGATCAGAGTAAATACAGACAAGAAAACAGGAAAAGAAATGGAATTTGATTTTATGTTATTTTGTAGTCTTTAAATTATATTCTCTGTGGTGCAAAAATAAATAAAGTATTAATGAAACAAAATTTAAAATATCGTTTGCAGTGACTTGAAATTGGTTGAATTGTCAGCAATATTTTTACCGTTTACATTGGAATCTAATACACAATGAATGCACACACATCTGAAATGTATTAAGCACATAGTACTAGAAAAATACTATGTATTAACTTCAATCCCAAATATGAACACAAGCAACAAACCACTTTTCATTATGATAAGAAATATGTGCTGGAAGTCCGCTGTATAATTCCGACTTTATCATACGGACAGAGTCTGAGAAGCCATGAGCCTCTGTAGTCACCTGTTATTTTTTTTTTAAAAACCGTTGTAACCAATTTTTCACAGTTGTCAACTTCAGACAGTGACATGAATTTGAACATCTGTTAACTTATATAAACCAAAGTTACTGGGCCCCGTTCCACATAACAATCATAGCACTAAGGTGATCATAACTCCCATACTTTAACATAGACTTCCAGCTGTCGTAGCGCTGTCATCACTTTGTGGAACGGGGCCCTAGATCATATACTAAAAAGAACTTTATCAAGCACTTTTTATTTATTTTTATAACAGGCATTAATATATAAACATTCAGCACTTCTGATTTTACACCAAGAAAATCTTGACTTTTCTCTTAATGTACACCATACAGTCAGTCAGTTTCACTACCCAGATCTCTGGCGGATACGAATATCCAGCAGCATCCAGGAACTCCAGAGAAGTCTTCTGGCCAGCTCGATATTTACCCTACAGTCTGATGAGTCTGCTCTCCTTTTCACCCGTTTTTTTCCAATACACCCGTTTCCTGGGGCGTACAGCAGTACTGTGCCATCTTTTCTCACTCGGGCTTCTTGATCCTCTGGATCCTCTCCAGCTCACTTCCTGATGTTACTGATGAACTTCACTGAGCCTTGATCCTGAGGGCTGTGGTTGTGTGCAGTGCTGTTGCGGACATAGTTGCCGGCAGTTGTCACTCTTCCTCTGTAGCCCTTCACTACGCACAGCCATTGAATACAGTGTTCCTTTGTTGAGTTCTTGTTGTGAAGATGACCTTGAAACAAAACTTGTCATGTGCCTCACCTTGATGTCGAGTAAACCGCCCATAATGACGAATAAGTGACAATTCTCCCATCTTAGGTCAATATATGTCACTATTCTCAAACAATCTATGAATTTAAACAAATAGAATACTTCCTTAAATAAGCATAATAGTTTAATTCTAATCGGAAATGGAATTATATTCCTACCCTGCTTTTCAAAGAACATATTCAAAACAATCGGTATGCAGAGTAGTCAAAGTCAAAGATCTCACACAATAAAAGCTGACGAGTCCGTTGTATCGTAGGGAGCCTGATCCTTATTGTTTTAATTAAACCAGTCCGTTCGGTATGACTAGTGGCCATATGAGAAATCGGCGTATGACTAATGGGCTCCAACCATGTTGCATTAGACAACTTTCTAAAAGGCATTGTGTATCATTCTGTATTCACAGCCAGGGGCGCGGTGCCAATTTACACTCATCAGATTGGTATTCATAATGGACTTAGGTTACAATATCAATATGTATGCTGTACTGGCATTGTTTAAAACCAGATCCGAATCCAATTAGCTTCTGCTAGAAACACAATAGCTGGAATTTTAGCTTCAGGGCAGTGTAGTGTCAAAGTATAGTCGACCCGTGTGAAGATCCGGGGTAGAATAGGTATTCAGCAACCCATGCTTGCCACAAAAGGCGACTATGCTTGTCGTAAGATGCGACTAACGGGATCGGGTGGTCAGGCTCGCTGACTTGGTTGACACATGTCATCGTATCCCGATTGCGCAGCACGATGCTCATGCAGTTGATCACTGGATTGTCTGGTCCAGACTTGATTACTTACGGACTGCCACCATAAAGTGTGGAGTTAAACACCAACCAACCAACCATATTTGATACATACCAAACTTCACAAGGGCTGAATAATGGGTCAGAAAGACATGTAAAAAATGTCTGCCATGGTGGTAATGTTTCCTCATCGATCAAAGCGTAAGTTCTGTGAGAAAGTTTACGGCCTTCGTGACAAGGCAAGTGACAGGACCCAAACAACACTTTTTTTTATATTTTAGTTCATCAAAAGCCTGTTTGTTATGAACATAGTGTAGATTGCAAAATCTGACATATCCAATAAACAATTTGCAATTTGAGTGTGAATGAACTTTGTCAACTGTCAATTGGTCTGATTCTCGTATTCTTTGAACCTCTACATCAGGACAATATTATCACAAATTATATTATTGTATATTTTTTTAAGTAGCTGGAAAAGATTTCCAACATTAGAAAATTACATCCATGTCATATCTATGTGTCTTACTTTCAACTATTCTGTTATTTAAATGCATATGACTCATTTAATGTACATTCAAGTAAAGATACAAAGTAATTGAAAACAAAGCCTATTCTTCGTTATTCTCTGCTATTGAATGTCTAACCACTCTGAAATAACATTCTAGCCATGAATATATTCTGACATGAATATGTAATGAAATGCAAAAGGTGATGACTTTCATAACCGGCATTTCTGAATACCATATTTTAGAAGAACACTGAATAATGCATTGTAATACTTGCTTGAAAACTAATTCTCATTGTCGATTAATTACATGCAGGTGAATAGCAAGCACTGCCTTTTGTAATGAATGAACGAACATTTCTAGAGCACCAATTCCAAAACAGGACACCACTGAAACAATTTTATGAATCTGTACTTTACATTATACAGATTGTCCCTGATGACAACGATGAGGATGACAATATTCTTGTTCATGTATCAACTGAAAATTTTAATTCCTGACTTGATTATCTTCAATCAAAATGGTGCAGCTTTAGCATTATTGACAGCAATGTAAAATAAAATGACAAAACCCTTTGAAAATCTATAACAAATCTCTGTAAAAGCAGAGTTGATTGTACCATACTGAGTATATCTTCAGCATGCGTTTATGAATTAGTGATGACACCAGGTGTTCGCCAAATGGTGAGCATATCCTGCTCACCAATAAGCATCAATCATGAATACATACAAAAGCTAGTCAATTGTTCACCTAAAAACATGGGAACACATGGTACAATACAATATAGTGTATTGCATTGGACATCATTTTCAACACCGTCCTCCACTTGTTTACCATAAAAGTTTTGGAAAGCTTTACTGTAGCCAAAACATTAATTACTCACTCAGTCTGACACAAAATGAGTGAAAAAATACATTACCATCACTCCCAGAATGAAACACAACATCACTGATAAGGAATAAACATACAAGTCACGCCACTGTATATCATTGACCTGCTATAAAGCTGACATCCAACGTCTATATCATGATATTACGCTGATAAACATACATCATATGCATATGTGACTTCTCCTTGGTGACAGATGTGACCACTGCACCTCATTGTTCAGACAATCCTAGCATTGAACAGCCATAAATCTTGTAACGGGTCAATAAGCTGTTACCTGTCGATACTGACTAATCCTTCACTATCGTCTTTCGAACAAAATGATAGATATTATGCCATGAGGTGCCTCACTGGTATAACACATATGCAAAGTCTAGTAAAATGTTCACCTGATATGGTACTACTCAAAATTGTGAATATCTTTGGGCATCATTTTTGTCACTGATGCATCACAATTGTAAGACCAGTTGTAAGACATGTTTATGCTAAAATGTTTTGAAAGCTTTATGATGGCCCTGAATGTTGTAACCTAAGAATTTCTGAGAAAGTGTCTCATGACACTCTTTGAAATCTTGATTAAAAGAGAATGCTCAGTTGTACCTCAAAACCTGTAAAGTATAAACATGAAAGGCTAAAACTGTTGGTATATTGTTTGAAAAGGGGAAAGATGATCCCTCGAAAGTTGAAGTCATCTACATGTATTTCGTCAATCAAATAAGGCATTAACAACAACCATCCATTGTGCACTGGCCATACAAGATTCACTGAGGTGTGTGCCCAATGTTGGCATGAATGCCCATGAAGTTTGCCCATGTCATGGTATTGAAGAATGAGTCAAACATGTTACAACTGGCAAATACCCTGCTAATTTTAAACCTGCTCAAGGCGGTCAAGAGTATGGACATGATGACCATACATAGCTTTCTAAGATGTCCCAAGTATGTTCAATAAGATCTTGCTGGCCTGTCCAGGTGTCAGATCTTGATGGCCTGTACCCATGTCAAATCTTGCTGTCCTGTCCAGGTATCAGTTCTTGATGGCCTGTACCCATGTCAAATCTTGCTGTCCTGTCCAGGTGTCAGATCTTGATGGCCTGTACCCATGTCAAATCTTGCTGTCCTGTCCAGGTATCAGTTCTTGATGGCCTGTACCCATGTCAAATCGTGCTGTCCTGTCCAGGTGTCAGATCTTGATGGCCTGTCCAGGTATCAGGTCTTGATGGCCTGTACCCATGTCAAATATTGCTGGCCTGTCCATGTGTCAGATCTTGCTGGCCTGTACCCATGTCAAATCTTGCTGTCCTGTCCAGGTGTCAGATCTTGATGGCCTGTACCCATGTCAAATCTTGCTGTCCTGTCCAGGTGTCAGATCTTGCTGGCCTGTAACCATGTCAAATCTTGCTGTCCTGTCCATGTGTCACATCTTGCTGTCCTGTCCAGGTATCAGGTCTTGATGGCCTGTACCCATGTCAAATCTTGCTGTCCTGTCCAGGTGTCAGATCTTGATGGCCTGTCCAGGTATCAGGTCTTGATGGCCTGTAACCATATCACATCATATTGGCCTGTCCATGTGTCAGATATTGATGACCTGTCCAGGTATCAGGTCTTGATGGCCTGTACCCATGTCAAATATTGCTGGCCTGTCCATGTGTCAGATCTTGCTGGCCTGTCCATGTGTCAGATCTTGCTGGCCTGTCCAGGTATCAGGTCTTGCTGGCCTGTCCAGGTATCAGGTCTTGATGGCCTGTACCCATGTAAAATCTTGCTGGCCTGTCCAAGTATTCTTGACAAGGAAAGCTGCATGTTTTTCAGGTAACTATCAAGGCCAGTGTTTCTTGTTGAAAGACTATTGCATTTCTATTGCACTGGTATCACAAAAGGACACTATTTGATGTATATTATTCTGCACAGAGAGACATGGGTGTCCCAGTCACAGAAAGCTCTGAAATATAATGTTCCAACATCATCATAGGCCTTGGACGACTTCTACCACAGCTCTAGAATGTCTTCTAACTGTTGCTAATTAAGGGTAGACTGTTACTTAAGTATGATCCGATACATTTCGCTGTTAATTTGGGTTCCAGCCAATATTGATTTGCCCATCTTTTTCTTCAAATTTCCTCTTCTCAGAAACACTGATTTCATTGCAATATTCATTACGGTATATTGAATTTCTGTTTTTGTATTCAAATTGAGAATCTCTACTGTCATTTACTGCAGACATTAGGCTTGACATTGGTATCTGAGCAGGTCTAAATAGATAAAGAATGGTTGATGAATTCTTTATCACTGGTACTGTTTTGCTGAAAGATATTTTCACAACTGTCCATCCTGAAGGAAACCACACTCAAACAAATTTGACCAAATGAATTAGTCAGTGAATACTTTTTTTGGCAATATGTCAGTCATATCAAACTGGTCATTCAGGTTGAATGCCCAAACTGACAAACATTGTTAATATTTAACTATTTGTTTTCATCTGTGGACACCCCAAGGGTGTCTTTAATTATTTTTTTCAAGAACAACATCCATGTATAATTTACAGCAGACACTGTCTTTTTCGTCACGTCTGAAGAATAGTTTTGTTCAAGCTTCTACTGAAACAGTTTTCAACCAATCACCCCTCATCGCCAACCCCATTTATTTTTCTATCAAAGATCAATCTTATCTGGCTGACGATATTTTGCTGACAATCTTTTATCTGTTTTAACTTCCACACTGCCTGACTTTGATTCCTGACAAACCCTTTTACCTTTTTTCATAACATTCATATTATTAGGTTCACAAGCTGTATGCTGTCACATATAATAACAAGGAGCTGGATATTACAGGTTGCATATATACTGAGTCAAAAAAGAAACTTCACATTCTTTCTTCAGGGTACTATAAAAGAACAAGAGATGGTAAGATGGTTAAATTGTTATTATTTCATTGCTGAGATCTGTGTGATGTACTCAATACACTGACAGTGCCATAATAGGTTCCATTAGGCTAAACCGCCGTTCCAAAACATGGGTATACAGAATGTCAAGTCACAAGAATAAAAATGCGAAATTTCTCAGTTCAATATCGTGTATGGCCGCCCAGCGCATTCACCACTGTCAAACATCCTCTCCTCATCGACTGCCTGATGCTTGTGAACACGTGGTTGGGGATTCTGCGCCATTCCTCTTGCAAGGCAGCGCCAAGTTCCTACAAATTCTGAGGTTGGTTCCTAAGACCACGAAGCCTTCTCCCAAGTGCATCCCAAACGTGCTCTATTGGATTAAGGTCAGGGGACCTCGATGGCCAGTCCATGACGTTGATTCCAGCGTTTTGAAGGAAATTTCGTGTCAACATCGCGGTATGCGGCCGAGCATTATCATGCTTGAACTGTAGATCTGGGCCATGAGTTCAGGGAACTCATTCGAGTTCAGGGGTGAGCACCTGGTCACGGTAAGCAGCAGCCGTGAGGTTTCCACGGATGACCAGAAGTCGGGAACGGTTGTTCCCACAGAAAGCACCCCACACCATGCAAGTTCCGCCCCCGAATCTGTCGACTTCCTGTACACAACATTGGGCATACCGTTCACAACCTCGTCTCAAGACTCTATGCCTGCCGTCTGCGAATCTGAGGGTAAACCTGGATTCCAGTCTCTCTGGGTCCATCGGAGGTGACGTTGGGCCCATAGCAGATGTTGATGTTGATGAAACGGCGTCAATATTGGCCCACGATATGGACGTCGAGAATGGAGATTGGCAGCCCGCAACCGATTTCGAATGGTCTGTGAGGACAGTCTACCTCTAAACATCTCAGCCCTGGTTCGTGTAGCAGAAATCTGTCACGTAGGTGACGTAGGACGATTTGACGGTCTTCTGCTCGTGACGTCACATGTGGACAACCCGACCTTGGGCGATCAGAAGTGGTGCCAGTTTGTTGCAGACGACCTCGCAAGTCATACACAGTACGACGGCTGCATCCCATTGCACTTGCGACATCAACAACTGATCTTTCCGCTTGCAACATGCCAACGGCACGTTCATGTTGCACATTTGACAATCGTGGCATTTCAAGTACCGTTAGAACTGTGGTTTAAATGTGTTTTTTCAATTCTTGAGGCCAATGCAAACACGTGCATATGAAAAAAACTTCGATGCGAAGATCACGTGATCGACTGCACGTGCAAAACCTGATTTGGCACTAACGTCATTTGCACGACGAATGGATGGGTTTGAGTGGGTTTTGCTAACGTTTTTCTATAGTTGAAAGATAGGGATCCCATTTCAGATACATAGATGTATCATCAGAGAAAAATTATTCATTATTTTTCAAATTACATTTTGTGAAGTTTCTTTTTTGACTCAGTATATATGCTTACACATATCAGATAGCAAGCACAGCTAGGAAGTAGGTCAGGACACAGATGTACAATAGGTGATGAAAGTAGCAGACAGTATCAGCCGAGATCATAGTGTCAGAGAGTATAGCTCCGAGCAAAAAAAAATGAGACACTTACAAAAAGTTGTTTTTTCGTCACCATGCGGTGAATTCGAACTTGTTTGGGTAGTATTTTGCACCGCTGACAACAGCATGACATTCTCCGCATTATCTCCCCTGTCTTTGGGCTGGGTCACGTGATGATGGTGTAGCAGACGATTTCCTAGTTACCGACGTCATGTCGAAATCTGATGTGAAATATCGACTTCTCGCTTTATATGAAGCAGGGTGCAAATCAGTTCAGAAGTTATGGAAAATATTGGGGCTTCCTTGGAGTACCATTCACCGACATATTGACAGATTTGGAGCTGCCGGCACTTTGCAGCGCAAGCCGGGATAGGGACGTCCTCGTAAACTCGGTGGAAATGACAGGACACGACTCGCACAACTGGTGGTGGTGCACCCAAACTGGTCGGCAAAACAACTGGGTGAGCGTGCTGCAGCTTTAGGGAGTACTAGAGTATCTGAATGGACTGTAAGGTGGAGTTTAAAAGAATCAGGACTTATGAAGAAAGTGCCGACAAAGGTTCCGTTGATGACGCAAGAGCACAAGCGGAAAAGACTGGAGTTGTGTGAGCGTAATAGGGACACTGACTTTTCAACCTTTTTATTTTTAGAGATGAATCGAAGGTCCTATTTTTCCGAATTTCAAGGAAAAGATGGTGTCGAAATGGAAAATGAGAAAAAATTTGCCCAAAGTTCTCATCTTCTATGATGGTGTGGGGTGGGATCGGAAAATTTGGATTAACGCCACTTCTTGAAAATACAGGCCGCATTGATTCAAGGAAGTACTGTTAGCTTTTGCAAGAGGGACAGCTAGATGCAAATATCAGACAGAGTAGAATTCCCTATGTAATGCAACAAGATAATGCCTGTGTACACACGTCTGCCTACACCGAAGCTTGGCTTCGTCGGAACTGCATTCAGGTAGTGCGGTTTCCGGCTGCTTCACCAGACCTGAACCCCATCGAAAATGTCTGGCAAATCATCAAGGACAAAGTGGAAAAGTTGGCCCGAAAGACATTGCAGATTGGAAACGAGTGATTCATGAAAAGTGGTACAAGCTATCTGAGGAACTGATAGACAATCTTGAAAATTCCATGCCTCGGCGGATTGAACAGTGTTTGGAGCGAAATGGTGGACTGACTGACTATTGACGTATTGTGAACGATTTAACAATGCATTGTCTACATGTGTGCCAATTTTCATAAATTTATGTCAATTATTAAATCAAGACGTTGAATCAAACCTTAGTCGCCTTTTTATTTGCTCAATACTGCATATAGATGTATGTTAACGTTCATCTAGATGTGCATACATCCTTCAAACAGTGGTAGACCGGTTCATGTTCAAAATACGAACAAAAATTACCTTGACTTCATGTTCGAAATCCTGGTATTTTTTTGCTAACATTGACTTAGACTTATCATAACATAGTTTGTTCTATTCATGGGACCATGATGATCAAGGATAGAATTGGTCTTCAGCCACCCACACTTGTCGTAAGCCGACTTACAGGATTACATGGTTAGTCTTGTAGACTTTGTTGATGCACATATCATTGTAACCAAATTGTGTAGATCGATGCTCATGGTGGTTAGAATTAGATTAAGGTATTGGCAATCATGTTGTTGACAATATCCCTTTGTATTAATTGTAGTGTTTCCAAGTTCCATGAGAGATAAGAGTCGAGCCAAATTTGTATTCTGAATTCGCACATTAATACTGCAGTTCATACTCATATCACAGATCGCACCAACTGTAAGCAGACCTCACAGTCATAACAACACAGATTTCTTACGTTGGATTTGTAGAATACTGGCACTGTTCCTGATGCTGATAGTAGAATACGTGCAACATTATGATGCATCAGAGAGTACACCATGACTTGGAAATTTGCAAACATCCCATCGCACACATTTCGCACGCGCTCCAAGTACATGGTCGACAAGGGAGATAACTCTAATGAGTTGAACTGACGACCGCTAAGAAAACTTGACATTACAAATATATCCTGAATTCTTCAAAACCTAGGTCCCAGGTCCTAGCAAACAAGTTCACTTCTTACTGGTCCTTATCAAACGTGAGTGATTGAGCAATTGGTTTCATGCCACCTGGGAACGGTGAAGATCCGGGTTAGAATTGGTCATGCTTGTCGTAAGAAGTGACTAACGGGATCTGGTGGTCAGGCTCGCTGATATGGTTGACACGTTCCCGTATCCCAGTTGCGTGGATCAACACTCATGATGTTGATGACGTAGTTGTCTGGTCCAGACTCGGTTATTTACAGACTGCCACCATAGAGAAAGAATAGTCACTCACCCGCTAGCCCGTGGCTAGTAAAAATCCACTCAGGCCAGTAAATCCCCAGAGCGACTGGCCCAACTAGCTAGTGAATGTTCATGGGGTCACTTTGTAAATACATCACTCTCTCTGACTTGTTAAGTTATAACACACTTTTAAATCATGCAAGATAATGGCCTGATAAAAATGTTCATTATATTAGCACCTTCATGATGAAACCTGTGATGAAACCCTGGATTCAAATTACGGACTAGTGAATTATTTTTTGGGCAAGTAACTTTCAGGCATACCTAGCCCGACAGACCAACAAAATTTGGAAACTCTTTCGCACACTGGACACGCGCATGAATAAATTTCATATATGATTGTCAAATTAGTCCATGTAATCTAATTTTTTTTAAATAAACAAGGGGGTATGAGAAGTGACCAAATGACTTCAACCAACATATTGTTTCTTTTATATGAATGCTATTACTGAGCAAAGAACAGTTGAAGCTTCTTTTTCTAAGAATTCAACGAGTGCATTACGCCCACACAACTGTGTCACACATATACTCGGTCATGTGATCGAGTGCAAATAGTTCCGGCAACACACGATGTTAGTACATAATGTGTAAAAACATTGTAGATTTATTAAACAGTTATATCTTCAAGGGGTGAGTAATAAACAAAAATATCACAACTTTATGTGTGCATAAAACCAACACATGTGGGGTTTCGTCTTTGTCATGCTATGGAAACATAGACCATTAAATGTAAGAACTTGTAGTTCAACACAACCTTTCAAAACGCATATACAAAAACCGTGTCAAGGCCCCATTGTACTTATCCTTTGGCTATAAAGACGAAATATTTAACATGCTAATAACAAGGAAGTAAAGACAAAGCTGAATGTTTGTGCGGCAGTAATTGTGAAATGCATCTATGCATTATATATCATGATATATCATTTTTCATTTTTCTTTGAATGTGTTAAAAGTAGAATTGTTATAAGTAGAAAGAGACAAAGACTTAGAAATATATGTAACATATTCCAAAATAAACCAATTGATCTCAACTTGATATTAAAGGCCATTTGGGGTTTACCAGCAACAGATGATATAACAATTTTCAAACTATCATCATGTATCATCATTGATGTAAACCTTATTGTCCTCATCGCTCTTTATATCAATCATGTGCACAATAAAACTGATACATCAACAGTTGCTATTAGTGCTGGTCACAATGTGCAGATGAAACAGGCACCGATTAATAGTACAATCAAGAGGATCAAGGCAGGGGCGGATACAGCTTTTTGAGAAAGGGGGGGTGCACACTATTGAGAAAAGGGAGAGTGCACACTTCATTTTCACCCGAGTTTCAATGGTCATTTAATAAACTTTCAGGACAAAAGGGTGTGTGTGTGCGCACCCCCGCACCCCCCCTCTGGATCCGCCTATGCAAGGTATATCCTGTTGAGACACCCACGTAAGTATGTTGTTTACATTACAGTTTTTAGAGCCAGGAAACTGCATCAGACTTGTTTATGCCTTGATTTAAGAAACAAAGAATAAGGAACAAACTTTCTAAAGTTTAATTTGATGTTTAAACTGATACTTTGACAGTCTCTATCAATTATGTGTCCATTAAACTGAAACATTGTACTTTGAAAGTCTCTATTGATAATACGCACAAAAAACTGATATTTTGATGGTGTCTATTGATGTTATGAACAATTAACCTATACTTTGATATTCTCTACCACATGCACTATAACTGGGATATTCTCTACCACATGCACTATAACTGGGAACTTTAATAGACTTTAACAAATGCATAATAGATGAGCATGCACATGGAGACACTCTTAAAACTCATATTCATACTTCCATGACCATTTGCAATATTAATAGTTTGGGAAAGAAGACGAGTCACACCAACGATATATTTTTTTCAACCATGCAACCATACTGGGAAATAACGGAAGAGTAATAGGCCACGTTGAATTTTTTTTTTAGTCTCATTATCTCCTACGTAGGAGAGATACTATGTCCAATGTAGGTAAAAGTATCTCCAACGTAAGACTTAGTATCTCCTATGTATCGCCTACGTAGCACTTAATATCTCCTACGTAGGAGATGAGCAATATATATTAATATACATTAATCAGAAATGGTCGACTTGAATCCCCTAACACTAAAACAATCTCATGTTTCACTGTTTCAGTCAGTGTTAGATTCTACAGTCATGTGTTTCATTCACTTTTAGAGTCTAGATTCTACAGTCATGTGTTTCATTCACTTTTAGAGTCATGAGTTGAACTAATTGTTGTACATTACTGTTATGTGTTTAACTAATTGTTGCACATTACCGTCATGTGACCGAGTGCAAATAGTTCTGGCAGCATGCAATGTTATTACGCAATGTGTAATAACATTGTAGATTTATCAAACAGTGATATCTTCAAGGGGTGCTCAGATATCATGGGTACATTTCAGTCTGACGGGGATATTTCGTATTATATGGGTGATGCGTTTCTAATGTTGTTCAGTATATGTCCTACTTAGGAGATTGTTTTCACCGGGGCCCTACTACGATGGAAATTTATAGATGAATATTATCAAAAAGTTTTGAAATATTGAGAGCCTGCAGATTAAGTGTGAACTGGATGATAATTAAGTATCCCTGAAATCTGGCTCTAACCACTGGGCAAGAGATTCCTTATTCTTACAAATGATCAGGAGGGTGTTGCGTGTGGGGCTGACTAGCCATTAGTGCTTTTCCGATTAATTGAAATAATCGAAGACTGGTCACAGTGGTCTTCGAAGAATTTTCGACCAAACCATCCGAGAGAAGGGAATTTGAGCATATATACCAAAAGTTGGACCTGTCCAGGCACGACTACACTGATAACACCAATGGTGCAACAGGGTACAGACATGGAACCTAGGGAACTGGCGACATGTTTAGCTTAGCGATGAAACACATTTCGTCCTGCATTGAGAGGGTTGGAAGATAACATGTCTAGCAACGTTGACAGGGAAACAGATTTGGTGGAGAAAGCGTTGTGGTGTTGGGAACCATGTCCTACACAGGTAGATCAGAGCTACTGGTGGTTCAAGGCAATCTTACAGCAAATTGATTCATTGACCAAATCCTGCGAACTCACCTCCTCCAACTTTTAAAACACCAGAGGGAGCTGTTTCAACATGACAACGCTCGACCCCACACAGCAAACGTCAATGTCTTTCCCTGGCCTTTCATATCGCCTGATCAGAACCCGATCGAGAATCTATATATTGGATGAACATGATCGATGTGTTCGTAAACGTCACCATCATCCTCAGACACTTTCAGAACGCCAGCGCGTGCCCGGAGGAATAGTGAAGCATTGCCCAAGCACATATCTGACGATTTTTGCTTTCCCTTCCAAGGTGGAGACAGCTGCAAGGGGTTAGTGTCCACACATGTGCAGTGAGTGAACTTAATTAATGCTAACAATGACAACAATACATATGTTCATCCATGTGTCGAATTTCCTTCATCTATGGACAAGCATAATCGACTTATGTCCACTTAAATATGTTTAATACCATTCATTTTTGAAGAGTTTATTTCTGAATCCCTTTGACATAGTGATGCTACCAGTTGTTCGTGAGTGCACCCTCCCCAACAGGTGATACTTGTCACAAGCAGATGAAAATGTAAGTCAGTGGTTCACCAGATCACATGTGGGAACATATGTTACAAATTGATCTGGGGTATTACATAGTTTCTGTCACTGAAAAAATAATAAAAATTACTTGTGGAGATCACACCGAATTAAATTCACACATTTTGCGTCAACAAGTCAACTATGTTACCCCACAGCTGTGACAGGACTTAAATACGGGTTTGATAAGCAATCATCACAATAATATATGGATACACAATAACTCAGTGTACTTCATTGCACAAAGTATATAGAACATAAATCAGTCCAAAAAACTGTCCTCTCATCAAGGGGTCAGACAAAGCAACTATTCTTTGAAATGGTGAACAGGGATTGGGAAAGGCAGAGCCCACGAGCCATTTTGCACATTAGAATAAAAATGGCCCATTAAAAATTTGAAGTTTACTAATGATACAAGGGCAGTGGCCCATTCTAAATTCAGAAAATGGCTAATAATCCTGAAAATGGCCCATTGTCAAAGTTTTCTATCCCAATCCCTGGGTGAAGGTATGGTTGGAAATATCCTGTTCATGACTCTATTAAACAATTGAAAAAGTTATTTGTAATTTAACTTTCAAATCCTGGCATTTTACTTCCCTTTTCCTTTGAACATCAGTGTGATCAATACATTGTGATACTGTACAAAATTAATATATTCATATGCAGATATGTCAGAGGTAATATGACTGTTATTATAAGCAATGGAGCATAGCAAGACTGCAGTGAATGTTTCATTACCACATGATAAAGAATCGTTTGGGTGGGTGCAGGGGTGGAAATAACTATAAAATTGCTAGTGTACTCCGGTACAGTGGCACATGTAAAATCACTTGCCCTGATAATTTTTTCCGCTATACCGGTCGTTTTTCTTGGTGATTTTTTAAATAAACAACATAATTAACATTGGAATGTCAACTTGACACCGGTACAGCGTGATATACAAATGTGCTTGCCCGACAGAAAAAAACACTGGACTCAGACGTCGGGCAATGGGTTATTTGCACCCCTTGGGTGAGTGGGTGAGTGCATGTGTGGGTGAGTAGTATTAGACTCATGCATGTGCATGGGTACTGGCAATAAACATATTAGCAATAAACAATTACATTTATTTTACATGATCTTTCAACACTGATACATACATACCTTCTAAACAGAAAACATTTTTCCAATTTAATTTACATGAAGCAGGGTCAGTGGGGTAGACCTGGGTTCGAGTCCCTACATGGGTACAATGTGTGAAGCCCATTTCTGTTGTCCCCTGCCGTGATATTGCTGGAATATTGCTAATAGCATCATAAAACCATACTCATTCACTCACTCACTCACTACAGGAAACAAATACATACACGGACAGCTTGAACAGTTTTCACTTCAACATAACAGAAATATGCAAGTACATTTATATTTCAAAGGTTCAGTCTGGTTAAAGAGCCAAAGATGAAACTTTGGAACCAAAATGTTTCTTAGTAAAGGCGACAGATAGGGTTATCAATATGGTTGTCTTGGATTTGTAATGGCCTTGCTGAAGACCAATTCTAACAAAAATCTTTACAAATGTAACAATCCATGCCTCAGTACACTTTCTTTGCGCCTTGGTACTGACTGTGTTGGTATACACAGTGTGTTTTACGTTGAGTGGTTGTTATTGAGCATTAGGCAGGTTGAAATGAGCTTATAGAGTCAGTTATAAACAAATCTTCAACGCATCAAATGCTTAAAAACAAGGGTAAAATCTGTAAACATATCATAATGTTCATACAAATGTCCTAATTAATTATTTCACATCCTGCAGAAGGTAACCATGGCAGAATTTATTTTCATAAACATTTTTCAATTATTTATTTATGTTTGTTTGTTGTTTAAGCCCCACTCAGCAATATTCCAACTATATGGCGATGGTCTGTAAATAATCAAGGCTGGACCAGACAATCCAGTGATCAACACCATGAGCATCGATCTACGCAACTGGGATACTATGACAACCAAGTCAGCAAGCCTGACCACAAGATCCTATTATTCGCCTCTTACGACAAGCATAGGTTGCTGAAGACAAATTCCAACCTGGATCTTCACAGGTTTTGCCATGCATTTGAGGGTTTTCAGATGCTAACAGCTGCATGAAACAAGTCCAATGACAGTTCCAGTAGAGCTATAGATCACTGGAACAAAATCCGAACATTTAATTACTTGAAATATGTCTCACTGTTGTGCAAACATGATATGTGATAGGTCAAGTTCAGGTTTTATGTTTGAATTTGGAACAGTTTTCGAGGTTTCACACAAAGCAAATATGTGCTTTCAGTACACAAAGGTATAAAAAGGGCACAAGAAAAAGAGATAGAACATTCTTTGTGCCTAATTCTGGTCAACAGTTTGGTAATTTAAATAGTTATCAAATCTTACTGTACCAGGGTGTTTTGCAATGCATGAATGTTAAGAGATATGATGTAACACATGCACAATAATAAACATAATACCTACTGCATCAGGAGTTGTTATGGTTGTCATTCATTTCACATAATATTAATAACGATGACCATTGTCCACATGATCAAAATACACAGTACATTACATGCAGGACCCATATATGTCCCATAGGAACCCTACAAATAAATTCAGGGGGTTCCTTGGAATTTGTAAAGCAGGGCTTGATTTCAAGAAATAAAACCTCCTCGCATCCGATCCAACTCTAGGTAATAACCTTGTTGCACCTGTTGATCAATTTAAAATTAGATATAATGATCAAATATCATATTGATGATTCTACATCATTGTAACAAAATTATTCTGGTTCTGATATGATAATAGTATTACTATGTAGGAGGTAATGTCCGAGTAACTCTCCATTCCTGAAAAATAATGGATCCGAGGCAATTAGGACGAGGATATTACCCTATTTAAATTACATTCAAAGTATTGGTACTTTTAATAGCCATATGTAATGCAAAGAGTACGATCTATCAAAGTAATACATTTGAAACTGGTACAAATTGCTCCATTACTGAAAAATAATGGAGCGAGCAGACAATGGAATGACGTCACAAATGTAGTTTAATAGTAAAGTAAAACCTTGCAGTCCAATATGTTACATCATTTTTTAACTTTTGAGGACCTTCATATTGTCTGTAAGGACCATTGAAACATATCATTGAGATCCCCTGAACCACAGATTTGCAAGTCAAATTTAAAACTAGAGTTTCATCAAATTGGCAAAACCCTATTTGATTAGTTGTCGACACAATAATAGTATGTCATGGCAGGAATTAATTCCTATTCCATTTACCATTGATTAATGTCACTGAGAAGCACTGTGAGGAAGCTAGCCTTCAAATGCAGTATTATTTCACCTGCATCCAGTTACAGTTTTTCTGTTGTTTAAATATCATTATCACAGATGTGTAATTGTAATTGTATTATATTTCCTACAACATAAGGTAGTTTCTCACGGGTACCAATTTACTACACACATATAAGACCAATCTGTATTGTCGTTTATCATTCAACATAAAAAGTATTTTGCAAACACCCTATTAATGTGAAACCTCATGAGGGAATGGTTGATGATTCCAGTAATTTTATTAATTGGTTTATCAAAATTATTAGTCTGGAATGTCATTTAGACATTCAAAAGAAATTAAATACTTTGCAGCACATACCATATTTCCAAGAACTCCAGTTCTATAACCCCAGTTGTAGCATTGTACTTTCAGAGTTCAATAACTGATGCGTTAGCATACTTTCAGAGTTCAGTAACTGATGGGTTTAAGCATTATACTTTAGAGTTCAAAAACTGATGTCTAAACATTATACTTTCAGAGTTCAATAACTGATGTGTTAGCATTGTTCAATGAACAATGGAGCAACATTATATTGCTATTGTTCAATGACCAGTGACACAACATTATATTTCCATTGTTCAATGACCAATGTGACATTATGTTTCTATTGTTCCATGATCAATGGGACAACATAATATTTCTATTGTTCAATGACCACCAACATTATATTTCTATTGTTCAATGACAAATGGGACCACATAATATTTCTATTGTTCAATGACCAATGGGACAACAAAATATTTCTATTGTTCAATGACCACCAACATTATATTTCTATTGTTCAGTGACCACTGGGACAACAAACTATTTCCATTGTTAAATGACCAATGGGACAACATTATATTTCTATTGTTCAATGATCAATGGGACAACATTACATTTCAAATGTTCAATGGGACAACATTATATTTCTATTGTTCAGTGACCAATGGGACATTATATTTCTATTGTTTAATGACCAATGGGAAAACATTATATTTCTATTGTTCAGTTACCAATGGGACAACAGTATCTTTCTATTGTTCAATGGCCAATGTGACAGCATTATATTTCTACTGTTCAATGACCAATGTGACAACATTATATTACAGTTCAATTACCCAACAAAATCATATAGTTAAAATCTCAATGACAAATTTATCGCAGTTGAACACAATCAAACTGCTCAAATATCCAGAGCCATCTTCTAGGCATCTAAAATTTACACTGTGAAACAATTTTTTGAAGAATTTTCGTGAAATGCCGATTTCACTTGTGAAGTTCACACCAAAGAATAAACACAGGATACATAAATATCCTGGCTGTATCTTTGTCTCCTTGTTTTATTCTTGTAAACAATCTGCTATGAAGGATCTCACATCTAGTAAAATGGAAACATATCGACCAGGACGTTAGAATACTGAAACATATCAGCATGGCCACATGTCGGAAAGTTGCATCCTGCACTCAGAGCAAACAGCCTTGAAGACACAATTAGGACATAAACCATTGTTTTCCATGTATGGTAACAACACATAATACTCCAGCAAAGGTTGTGGACATGAATTGTAAACATTCTGAACAGATATAGATGAATGTTTGCGACATACAAACAGACTATGTTTTCTGTTGGCAAGTAAAGCATTGTTTACACGAGACTGTAGGAATATTTTTTAACTGTTTTCTTTCATTATTTATAATGGAATATTAACTCACAGATTCACTGTTCTATTTACTACACATCATGGAATCCAGCTATTAGCGGTGAAATGGTATGCCATGGTATTAGTAGAACCGCAGTATTTTGCCTTTGGTTCGGTATACCATAATGCAATCCATAAATTCAGTATTTTCAGTTAATGTACCCTCATTTTAACCTTTATATACTTTTTCTTAAATGTCTAGAAATTGAATAGTTTTGTCAAAAAAATATCCATTTCTTTGCTAGACGGCTGCTGTTTTCCCGGAAGTAAGTTATCATACACCGAACCGAAAGGAATGACTTGTACCGCTTTAAGTACCGTACCGTGGTAAGAGCATACCGCTTCACCCCTACCATCTATGTAAAATGGAGCAGGTGCTCGCACCATGAGACACTATGTCATGTACTTTGTTTACTTTTTTGTTGGTTTGGTGTTTATAACTACCATTGGAATCAAACAAGAATAGAGTTAGCGTTCCTGTTTAAAGTAGTTCTGATGTTCATGCGCCAATATGAAATCCTTCCAGAGGGGCACGAGTCGCTAACTTATTAATGTACACTGAGCAATGTTCCAGCTATTTGATGAGTGTCTGCAAATAATCAAGTCTTAGACAAGTCAATCCAGAGTTTGACATCATGAGTATTCATCTGCACAACTTGGACATAATGACATGCATCAACCAAATCGGTGTGCTTGCATCACATTGATCCTGTTAGTCATTATGACAAGCATGGGTTGCTGAAGATCAATTCTAACCTGGATCTTCATCGAAATAATTACTTGCAGTCAAAACGAATAAGCAAAAGAAATCTTTACCCTATTAATAAGAAATATGTGCTGAAAGCAAGCTAGTGATTCAAAATAATAATGATCTACTATTTAATCACTGCCAAATAATGTTGATACCTTGTATTAATGAACACACGATCATATCCTGTTCCACCAATGTCACACTTCACACACACAAGCAAGATTAAGTTAAATGACTACCTGGATAAACAATATGGAATTGCTTGCATCCAACATAATTTTCGTCCTTGCTGCATCAAATTTGAAAGCCTATTCGGTAATTCGTTCCTAAACTTTTTTTAATTCAATTCATTAATCGTGATCACAAGAATTGAATATTCATGAATTATTTTTTTTTGGATTTTGGGTTTCATTTATCAGTCCTGTTACCATATCACTTCATGAATTCAAATCTTCATTCATTGTCACTAGATTGGTTTGTTTGTTGTTTAATGCAGCACTCAGCAATGTTCCAGCTTCATGGCAGCAGTCTGTAAATAATCAAGTCTGGACCAGACAATCCAGTGATCAACAGCATAAGCATCGATCTACGCCATTGGGATACGATGACACATGCCAACCAAGTCAGCAAGTCTGACAAGATCCTGTTTGTTGCCTCTTGTAACAAGCATGATGTTGTGAAGACCAATTCTAACCCAGATCTTCATGAGTATGTGGTCACTGGAAGCAAACACTTACACAAATTTTCAAGAGTGTTTTACTTGAAACTAGTTTGATGTCTATCAAAGTGAGAATATGTACACAAAATGGAATATATACAAGCAAGGCACGATAACAGTCAACACTGTTAAATAATTGACCTGACAGTATTGTAGTCACTGGTCAGTATCATGATAAACTAACATCGTCAAAACATGTAAAAGAACTTATTTCAATATTGTTTCGCTGAATATAATGAATAATATTTCAGCTGCTGACTTCTTGTTGCATTTATTACCAAATGTTCATATTCGTTACCTAATATTTGCAATTTGTAGTGTCTACCCAGAGAGCAGAAGGTCACGGGTTCGATCCCCGGCCGCGTCATACCAAAAGACGTTAAAAAAATGGTACTTATTGGTCCTTGTCTGGCGCTTGGCATTAATGGGTACAACAAGGACTGGTTGGCTGGGAGTCAGTATAATGTGTCTGATTGGATTATTCATGCTTAACTGTGGCATGGTATCTCAGCGAGCCAGCACTATAAAACCAGCTTAAGTCTGGGGTAATACAAGCAGCCACACATACACACGCATCCATGTCATCATATGAGCAAAATATTCTTAAGTGCAATGTAATTTCACCTCACCTACTGAGCATGTAGGCATATATATGGTAGGTCCTGTTTAGTGAGCAAGTTTGCATGTTTATTATAATGTAAGATCAGCTTTATGTTCTTATGTTATGTGATAGTTCTTGGAGCAGACATTTCGAATGACAAAATCGGTGGCTATCGGACACCGGTTGACATCGCCAGTCGCAACAGACTGTGCGATCTTCTACAGTGTATATGGCAACCGCCCTTCAAACCCTTCCTAAGCTAGGTCTTATACATGGCGATATATGGTAACAAAACATGTCAGGAGTAATTCTCGACTGAATCAATATCAATAAATCATGCAACAGTCCTCTGACAATGTGAATACCACGCATTTCTACAAGACACTGACATTGTCAACAATGGGAACAATGTTTCGCCATGAAGACAATCTCTTGATGTAATATGCAAGGTCTTTAGGAAATTGATAACAGTATGTCATCAATAACACATGTTGTCCTAATCATTTCACCTTGGGACAGTCTGGCATTCAATGCAGTATGTATTTCCATTGATTTTGATGCCCCATACATGGCCATAGATCACATTATGTGTTGTAATCTCCAAGGGATTATGACAGTGCAGCTTAGAGAATGGAAATAATGTGCCTTTGGTATTTGTAATGTTAATAGATTCTTCTCAGTCATAATGCTCAGACACAGAATAGCAGAATAAAAATCTTGCCGTTCAGATCAATGTCAACATTCTTCCATGTGTCGAACCATGAAGATCACGGTTAGAATTGGTCTTCAGCAACTCGCTTGTCGTAAGAGCCGACTAACTGGATTACGCGGTCAGACTTGCTGACTTAGTTGAGAAATGTCATTGTATCACAATCGATGCTCATGCTGTTTATCACTGGATGTTCTGTTCCAGATTCAATTGTTTACAGACCGCTGTCACATAGCTAGAACATTGCTGAGTGTGGCATTAAACAACATATAATGGAGAAAGGTAACTGTGCATAACATAAAACTGCATAAAATAAAAGTTACTGAAAACTTGTAAAAATAGCCCTAAATAAACATGTAGCAAAGCACTTTGCGTGAAATTTGATGTCACGTATCATGCATGGCACATGCACTTTGTGCACAATGAACTTACTCACGTTTTGCTTGCTTATTGACACCTGAAGTTCACACACCTGTTGTGGAAAACATGTTAATTTCAACCTAAACTGCATGTACGTCATGCCACGGCTTACAGAAAATCAGTATCTCTGTGCCGTGGGTATGTTGCCGACTCGAATGGCCTAAAATGAAGTGGCCAGACATTTTGGTGCCCATCGAAACACGATCTCATCACTATGGAGGCCGTTTTCATTATATTGGGAAAAAGAGAGACTTGCCTCAGACCGTCCGTTCATGTGTGACATCACTTCAGCAAGACAACCACATTCAGCTGAGCCATCTAAGGAATTGATTTCAGATTGAAAGTTTGACTGCTCAGTCCATTCTTTGCCTACATCCAATAACTTCCAGGACTGTACGGACCCGACTGAGGGAGCACAACATCCACCCCCGATGGCCTGCAATACGTCCAATTTTGCTGCAACGTCAGTAAATAGCATATACGGTACAGGAGATGGGATGGTGTTTTGTTCACCAACGAGTCGAGATTTCATCAGGACAGCTCAGTTGGTAGGGCAAGGCTGCACAGGCGTTAAGGTAAACAGACATGGGGAAGCATCACATCTCACGGTTGGACATAACTTGTCATTGTCAATGGCAATCTGACGGACTGGTCTGCAATACAGGGATGAGATGATTGGGCCTCATGTTCAGCCGTTCATTCAAAGACAGAGATGTAACATCACGCTTCAGCAAGAATGCCTGTCCACATGCTGCTGGTGTTGTGACAGATTTCCAGAGACAGCAGATAATTCCAGTACTCCCCTGGCCAGCTGTTTCTCCGGACCTGTCCCTTATCAAGCACGCTTAGGATGAAATTGAGCAACGTGTACATCAGCCATTGACGTTAGCTTAATTGGGACAAGTGTTGGTTCAGACATAGAACAACATTCCCCCAGCTTTCTTCAATCATTTAGTGTCAAATATGCGTCGTCGTTGTCAAACCCGCATCAACACAAATGGTGGACACACACAATACTGAATTTGTGAACTGACTTTTGACACCACATCTCTTCAAGGGCGTGTCACGATGCCTAGTGTCAAATCATACAGATTTCAATATTCTCCTGTCAACAGTTAAACTGTGATTAAGGAAAACACCACAAATCGTGTTATTATGTTTTGTATTAAAAAATGGCATAACATCAAATAAAGCACAGTTACTTTATTTCAGTAGAGTAGTACCCGTGAAGGTTCGGGTTAGAACTGATCTTCAGTAACCCATGCTTGTTGTAAGAGGCGACCAACGGGATCAGGTGGTCTGAGGCTCATTGACTTGGTTGAGACATGTCATCATATCCCAATTGCGTAGATCGACCTTCATGCTGGTGATTACTGGATTGTCTGATCCAGACTCGATTATCTACAGACCGCCGCCATATAGCTTGAATATTGCTGAGTCTGGCGTAAAACTAAACTCACTCACTCACTCCAGTAGAGTAGAAACAAACCATCATGTGTCATCACTAAGAAATTTGAAACTCATTAACACGACCTTGAAGGGCATGAGAACATTAACATGACCTTGAAGGGCATGAGAACATTACATGACCTTAAAGGGCATGGGAACCAAATCTTCATTTACATTTATTACAAATATGACATTATGTTTGTTAACAATATTCCTTTGGATTACATACACATGATCCTGAATGCTTCAAAACCTAGGTCCTAAGTCTAAGCAACAGATGGTCAAACAAAGTTTACTGCTTACTGATCCTTACAAAATGTGAGCGAATGGTTGAGTGAGTGCCACCTGCAACAGTATTCCAGTTATATTACAGCCTGTATCTGCTTGATGTAGGAGAAACCTGTAAACAGGGTTTGATTTGAGGAACTGAAACCTATTGCATCAAACATGATACATGACAGATCAAGTTCTGGTGTTGTAATAATATTTGGAACAGCTTTGAAGGTTTAAAATAAAAGTATAAATGTGCCTCCAGTACATAAAGGTGAAAATAAATACTGCATTTCAAGTGTTAACAATTATATTCATTGTATAAGATATAGCTATGTATGTGGGTGTGGGCGGTGCAAAAGGGCATGTATATGAGTGTGGGTGTTGAGACAGGGCATGTATGTGCAGTGTAGGAAAGATGTAGAAAATCTAGCCTGTCCACAGGACTGGCAGGTCAAATTTTTTACCAGTCCTGCCAAAATCTAGCCTGTCCTCCAAATATAAATAAAACACCTTCGGCAGTAAATATTCATAAAGGTTATAATCATTATATATATGTCATTGGTTTGCTAAAATTGACCCGACATGAGGACGGACTAGATATTTTTTTAACCCGTCCTCCACAAAATTCACCCGTCTCGGACGTTGGGACGGGCTATCTTTCCTACACTGGTATGTGTGTGTTTTTGTTGGTGAGACAAGGCATGTGTGTGGGTGATGACACAGGGCATGTATGTCGGTGGTCAGACAGGGCATGTATGTGGGTGGTCAGACAGGGCATGTATGTGGGTGGTCAGACAGGGCATGTATGTGGGGGGGGTGAGGTGAGAGATATGTGGGCATGTGGGTGTTGGGGTGGTGAGAGATAGGGCATGTATGTGGGTGTGTGGGTGGTTAGACAGGGTATGTATGTGGATGGTGAGACAGGGCATGTATGTGGGTGTGTGGGTGGTTAGACAGGGCATGTATGTGGGTGTGTGGGTGGTTAGACAGGGCATGTATGTTGGTATGAAACAGGGCATGTGTGTGGGTGTGTGGGTGGTGACACAGGGCATGTATGTTGGTGGTGACACAGGGGCAGGGCATGTATGTGTGTGTGAGACAGTGGTGACACAGTGCATGTATGTGGGGTGTTGGTGGTGAGACAGGGCATGTGTGAGGGTGTGGGTGGTGACACAGGGCATGTATGTGGGTTTGTTGGTGGGGGTGGTGAGACAGGGCATGTATGTTGGGGTGTTGGTGGTGACACAGTGCATGTATGTTGGTGGTGAGACAGGGCATGTGTGAGGGTGTGGGTGGTGAGACAGGGCATGATTGTGGGTTTGTTAGTGGGGGTGGTGAGACAGGGCATGTATGTGGGGGTGTTGGTGGTGAGACAGGGCATGTATGTTGGTTTGGGCAGTAAGACAGGGCATGTATGTGGGTGTGGGTGGTGACAAAGGGTATGTGTGTGGGTGTTGAGACAGGGTATGTATGTGAGTGTGGGTGGTGCAAGAGGGCATGTATGTGGGTGTGGGTGGTGACACATGGCATATATGTTGGTGTGTGGGTGGAGGGGGGTGGTGGCACAGGGTATGTATGTGGGGGTGTGGGTGGTCAGACAGGGCATGTATGTGGGTGTGGGTGGTGACATAGGGCATGTATGTGGGGTGTGGGTGGTGAGACTGGGCATGTGTATGGGTATGGGTGGTGCAAGAGGGCATGTATGCGTGTGTGGGGGTGACACAGGGCATGTATGTGGGTGTGGGTGATGAGACAGGGGATGTATGTGGGTGGTCAGACAGGGCATGTATGTGGGTGGTCAGGATGGTGAGACAGGGCATGTATGTGGTTGTGGGTGGTGAGACAAGGCATGTATGTGGGGGTGTGGGTGGTGAGGCAGGGCATGTATGTGGGTGTGGATGGTGAGAGAGGGCATGTATGTGGGGGTGTGGGTGGTGAGACAGGGCATGTATGTGGGTGTGGGTGGTGAGACAAGGCATGTGCGTGGGTGTGGGTGGTGAGAGAGGGCATGTGCGTGGGTGTGGGTGGTGAGACAGGGCATTTATGTGGGTGGTGGGTGAATGGGTGGATAAATGAGATGGCCCCTATAAAATCACATCAAAAATATTGAAAGTCAGCATTGTCTGCAGTGTTATAAGACAAGGCTCTTACCACTAAAACTACCTTCTATTGAAAATTGTTAGTCACAGCAACGTTAGCCATACTTTCAACAATGTCCCAATCCAGTTAAACATTTTTCAGTGAGTATGTCAACACCATGTCACTATTCATATAACAAAATCATCACAATATCTCACAAACTTTATCAAAGCATTACGTGACATGCATAAAAATGTCATCTTCAGAAAATATTTTTCTGAGCACCAGAATATACACAATTCCCATGAAAAACCTAAAATCACTTTGCTCGCCCAACGGAACTGTAGTCAACGACAATGACTCTATTATGAAGCCAAATCGTATCTCATGTGGCTTTGGTCTCACTTGACTTAATCTGAATGGCTGTTCCGCATAATGCGTGTATCTATTGAATTCAGGTTGGGTGCTTTATATCTCTGTCCTTGTGTCAATACATTTCCCTGTTTATCTTGTTCATGTAATGCATGAAGAGATATCACATCTGAAGGCCACACATATGTATTAATAATGGTTATTTATAAAAAGTGCCTGTATGCTCAAAGCTCTAACGCCTTATTACCTTGGATAACCTAAGCTGCCTGTGAGGCGCTAGAAGGGTTAACTGTCATAATACTCATATGACTTATTCCACCGGGTACCCATTCACTGCTGGGTGAACAGAAGCAATTCATGGACAAACTCACCTAAGGTGAGACCACATGTGTCATGAGTGCTTCGTTGTGGGGCAGGACTGAAGAAACTCTCAGGAGTCAAGCTGCCAAACAGGGTCACCCATCCAAGGACTGTCCGCGAACAACATTGCTTAACTTCAACTTATTTGTCATCTGGGTCTCTATGCACAGGACCACATCACTACACATTTTTACCATAAGAGGTCCAGATGGAAATTTGATTTAGGAATTTTGACTTTACATATTACCTAACACTGGTCCAACATTAAGCTAATGTCAAAGATGAAACAATGAAATACTGTTTAACTCATTAAGCTCGAGAGCCACCTCACTACTCAACACCGGGAATCCTTCGCTGATTGTCCGCTCGCTGTGCCGAGATTAATTAGTGCTATTCACACCTGATTTCCCTGGCAGGTTTCGGGGCTGACAGGAAACTGTCTAGTCGTACAAACAAGTCCTGATTGTTTAATTGTGTCGTAAAAATATATGTTGAAGGAAAGCAGGTGTTAATACATATCGTGTATTGCAAAGTTTTATGTAATTTGATTGCAAGTTTCTCTTGTAGACCTTTGGTGGCTTGTACTTATATTTTATCACAATATGCATGTATTCTTTGTATGTAAGAGATGAGACGCACATAAACAAATTCTTTCTCTCATATCAGTGTGTGAGGTTTAAATTTACAAAACATCTATGACAATGACATACTGTAAAGAAGAATTTACTTACATACTTTATAATCTTCGATGAAAATAGCATTTTTGCCGATACATTTCTAGTGTATACGAATTATTCTAATGAAAGTACTATTACGCTAGTCTGGGACTAACATAGAGCACATTCATAGCTTGGCACTTTGTTTCATCTAGAAAACATAATGCAGAAAACATAGGTGACCATACAAACATACATATAAAAAATGTATACTACATATTCCTTGCATAGACATAAAACAAAGAGTCACGTGATAGGGCGTCATCAAATTTCCTGAATAGAACTTTCGGTATCTCAACTGTTCAATATAGTGGCTGGTCATATATTATCTGTGACCAATCGTACCATGAGATACCTTTCACAGAGAGAAGGACAGGTGATGGGGCGAAATTTCAAAAGAGCACGTTTGGTCACTCAACACCTTGGATAGAGATTGATTATTGGCTATATCGTTGACCAGTCAATATGCTGGGTTTTGGCTTTATCAACTCAAGCTATCATGTAACAGTTTGTGTCTTGTAAACATACACACTGGTAACGATGTCTGAAATATACAAATAAGACAAATAGGAGTAGATAGACACTTAGGCGAGTTTATTTGACCTCATTTTAGCGATTGAAATCCAACCATTGAGTAGAGGTAGGATTCATTTTCATATACATATTACGCACACAACTAGTACATAAAACATAATGGTTTGCTGTACATGTAATAATAAACTTCACCTTGATACAAATGAATATCCAAACTAAAGTACACGTAATACAGAATTCACGAAATGACACTATACTGAATTATTATAGTGTATAAACTTGCAGTTCAACACCCCCCCACCCCAATATTTATGAAGGTGGGCGTGCCTATATTTATACTGAATGCAAACGAGGTTCAAAGGATTACAGATGTGCATGCATGCATAAACATTAAGGCTGTTATGATTCACTCGCATATTCGGTGAATCAAACCATAGCCCTTCATGAATTCAATTCGTTATTCGTGGTCACCAGAACCGAATATTAATGAATATTTACAAAAATTTTAAGAGAGTGTGTTTTACTTGAACCTTTATGTTCTTTTTCAAAGTGAGATATGCAATTATGGAATATGTATTAGCCTTGCAGTAGCACAAGTCATGTCAGTTTACCAAGGCCACACATGGTACTGTCCACTATAAACTATTACATACCAAATCTGAGTGTCATGAGATAACTGGTTATTGCTGCGACAAATTAACACTGTCAACATGGGCGTTCCATATTGTGCATCAATCACTTAACTACAATATTGTATTCGTGAATAATTATTCGTATTCGTTACCCAATATTCATGATACATTTCATATTCGCCACATAGTGTTTTCGTTGCAGCCCTAATAAACATTACAGAGAGGGGCGTGACTCAAGTTGTCCAATGATATAACAGCGCATCCGTTTATTTTACACTTGTCACAGAACAAACCTTTCAACAAGGACGTAACTACATATGCATTCTACTGGAGGCTGTTATTTCAAGGTCGAAAGAGGTGTTCAATTATCTCATTACTGTAATCTGATTGAATGATTATACGCATGTGTATCGATATCGTAACTGATATACTATCCAGCTTTTATTGACGATGGATCAATAGAGCCTGAGTTCATCTGATACACGTGATAATTACACCGGATTTGATAATTACAGAGATCAAATGCAAATGTTTTACACAATGCTCATGTAAATTGCATAGAAAACCGACAATTCAAATCAACATGAAACGTTCAACAGCTTGAACAAAAATGCTTGAAATACCTTTGTATGGTTTACATGTAATAACTTTAGATATTACTTCTGTTTAGGTTTGAGAATTTTTTGAATTACCAACTTACTGTGTTTTGTAACAAACATAGTAAAAGATTTCATTGTTGTAATAACACTGACATGTATATATATTCGATGCAAAGGCTCGACTTATCACTTTATATTCGATTAGGTAACATTGTCAACTTAAGATTATGGAAAATAACTAGTTACAATTCAGTAAGCTTCAAATTAGTAAGTTAAATTATGCCTAATCTATTCGAGCTTGGATGTATAATTATTTGTGTTTATACATTATGTTTCATTATATGAAACATGACAACGTAATAATACCTAAAAAGTAAATTCAAACTATTTTATTGTGTTTGATTTCTTTGTATGTCCCTGAAATTTCGTATATTGTTTCCTATTTATTAGGAAGCTGAAGAAAATATAATCTTCAGTAACCTCTAAACCATTACATCTAATTCAATCAATGTGCATACGAAGTATTTTAGTATCCATTCCCAATGAAGAGTACCAGACACTTACCTGTGTAAAACATCATAATGTGTTCATTTGCCAAACGCTGTACAAGCCTATGATAATGATAAGCAATTGCTATCAAAACACTTTAAATACTTCTTCTGATTGACACTAAAGGTTCCATCTCTCATAAGAAAAGCTAATATTTGCTCAGTACTACTAATTTGGTTGAAATAATAGGTACATTGCGATTTCTCGCTGAATCAGAGATGCTTTCTGTTGACGAATATATGTGGCTCTCGCTGTGAGAAACTGCTAATTACCTACCCCATAAACACGTCACTCGCTGTGAGGAGCTGATTATTTTGCCCCATATATGAGTCTCTCGGCCTTAATGAGTTAATGCAAATCTATTTCATACAATTTTTGGCTCACTGTAAAATCGACAAAACAATGACTCATTCTAGGTCATGCAGAAAAATATATAAATTTACCTAGTCTTGTAGAATGAACAGTGATAAGAAAAATGAACAACCCCAAAATCTTTTAAAATTCTATCA
This sequence comes from Haliotis rubra, assembly GCF_003918875.1. Lineage (NCBI taxonomy): Eukaryota > Metazoa > Mollusca > Gastropoda > Lepetellida > Haliotidae > Haliotis > Haliotis rubra. The sequence continues at coordinate 580,165 of NW_025764904.1, read as the reverse complement.
GCCTTTGTGATATCTGTCACAAAAGCAAAACTGTCTTAGGCTTAGTACTAATATCAATACCTGCAGAATAGAGAAGAAACACTGCTGTTCCAAGATTTACTGACTATGTGAGACTTCAAAGTCTATTTGACCGATTTTGCTGAATAATTTTGGGTTGCTGAGGGATATATTTTGATCTTATCAAGGTCAATATTGAGACCCAGAACTGCTGCAAATTCACAAATGGAAACTGAAAAATTCTTCATTCATTTATATACACGTATATGTGACATGTTTGCTCAGTGAAGGGTAAAAGATTAAAATCTTAATGATGATCAGTTAAGATGAAGAGTGAGTGAGTATGGTTTTACGCAGCTTTTAGCAATATTCCAGCAATACCATGGCAGGGGACACCAGAAATGGGCTTCACACATCAGATGAAGAGCCTTGAACTATTAATAGTGGCATTATTGTACTGAATGTGATATTACCCAGAGTTGTAAGGCTCTGAAATAAGAACTTTTATTATTATATCCACATTTTGAACCTGCTGAGGACACATACATGTAGTTTAAGAAACAACCTTTGGTTGATCACATCCTTAGGGACCATTCATTATTTATGGCTAGGGTCAGTGTTCGAAACAGCCCCTGGCCGGACTGGCTAGTGAATTTTCAAGGGGTTATTTTGTAAATACATGTATATCACTCTCTCCGACGTGATAAGTTATAACACACTTTTGAATCATGCAAGATTATGGCCTGATAAAAATGTTCATCATGTTAGCAGCTTAATGATGAAACCCGTGTCTACATTCAAATTTCAGGCCAGTGAATAATTTTGTGGGCTAGTAACTTTCAGGCATAGCTAGCCCGTCTGGCTTGCAAAATTTGGAAACTAATTCGCACACTGGCTAGGATTTGTGGTGATGATTTTAAGTGAAACACCCATTAAGCAGGTGTGTGTGTGTGTGTGTGTGTGTGTGTGTGTGTGACTTACTTACTGCACTTCCTTTTTTTGGGGGGTGGGGGTGTGTGGGGGTGTTATTCACATTTGACATGCTCCTCCATACAAATCACTATCATCCCCCAAAGCCACAGATTATGAAAAGTCCCTGAGCACAATGTGTTTAATTTGTTGAATAAATAATTACCTTATTTGTGCTCACTGATGCAATCTGTGCTTCTGGCCCAAATCAGTGGATATCCTGAAAGACAAGTATTTGCTGGTCATTAAACACTTTTAGGCTTCTCCTTGTTCACGAGTGTCATAAAGCAATGGTCATCCATGCTCATGAGGTTAGAGCGAAATATTAGTTTGATTTGTTACTCTTTGCAAGAAGACAAAGACAGGATATAATTCTCGACAGTGAAATACTGGCATTGGTTAACATATCATTGCATCTTGGTCCAGTGTGCAGCACTGTGGCATCCACCCTTATTTCAATGAGTGAGTTAGTTTAGTTTTAAACCGCAATCAGCAGTATTCAAGCTATAAGGTGGCAGTCTGTAAATAATCGAGTCTGGACCAGACAATCCAGTGATCAACAGCATGAGCATCGATTTGCGCAACTGGGAACCGATGCAATGTGCCAACCAAGTCAGCGAGCCTGACCACCCGATCCCGTTAGTCGCCTCTTACGACAAGCATGGGTTACTAGTGTTGGCAACACAACAGTAAGATGCTCTTTTTCTTCTGTCAGTGTTTTCTCGCTGTTGAATGAACGTGGAATAAATGTAATGACTGCTTCAACGTATACTCCTGACACTGTCACTTTTACATCAATGTTAGCTTCACGAGAACTCCTTTAAGTTAAACTTCTCAAATCATTAAACTTGTCCATGCTACCGGAAATGGCCCCAAAGTGAAGCAGACGAAAATAATTGTCACGTGACAGCTAACCTACCACGTGACCGAATGTGGTCTACATATGGCCCTGACCCTACGATAGGGGTGGGGGGTGTATTCGGGTAGAAAATCTGGACCCGTTCCAGCCCTAATATATACCATCATTAGATCTATCATTTTACAAAAACGTTCATGCTTTTATCCACCACCGTACGAAATAGGATATATGCTATCATTATCATGATCAAATTAACTGAATCGGTGACCGTATTTCTCCTGTCTTGTATATATAGCCTAGTGTCTTGGACCATGTCCAGAGTCAGACGTCCTCGTATGATATCTTTGAACACTTAACCCTCTCGGACATGTATCGTCTCCAATTTGAAACCAGGGATGTGTTATGATCTAGCCATAATTACCATGGTTACTAATCCGTTGTCAAAATATACTCAAGAAATAAACGTATTACCATTTATATCTATCTGTTTGAAAAGTTTGAAAAATCACAGCACTGAACTTCTGAAATGCACCAGTTTCTGTCGTCTGCTTAGGTAACATTTTATCACGTGACTATAGTCATCCGGTGCCGACCGGTAAGAACAAAATATGCAAATTTATAACATCTATTAAATGTATAAAAGAAAAATGTTATGTCCACCCAAAGTTGCTTAAGTTTTCGCTACTGCTAAACAGTTCAAATACTAAAGAAATTGAAAAACCTGACCATGTATACATCATTATTTTCTACGCATTTGTACATAGAAAGCAAATTGTTTCTTGAGTGTGTATAAACAAATGTATATAGTCAGAGACCATATTATAATAGAATACGGTCTCTGATAAAGTGTGATATATGCCCGTAGCCTTTTGAGTACCGGAATAAAGATTGGAACAGTTTTAAATCTAATATCATTTATTTTAGTATAAACATCGACTTTAGAACAAGTGTTGTCTGTGACGGGTAAAACTGAACCGGAATTTACAGTGCAAAGGAAAACCATTCTACACAGGCATTTCTCTTACGTGTAACACACTGTCATCTGATTGGACCACGCCATGTTTACAAATGTTGGTGCACCTTATATATGAAAAAATAGCACCCAGCTGCCACGACATCGGCGCATTTGCCTAAGTCTGGTATTAACAACTTATCACAGGGTTTATAGGATTCGCATCTGTTAAAAAAATCATAGGATCCCAAAATTATGAGTTTAGAAGGAAACGAAAACCGTCTGCTGGAGCTGACCTGGAACGAATGGCCAACAAACGCTTCGGTTCACATTGTGAGGAAGGCAATCCAGCCAAACGTTCTAAATTGATCCCAAATAACACCCATACAAGCGAACTATGCGTCAGCAAAACATTTTAAAGAATATCTGGCGTAAAATGAACAAAACGTAAATTTCGAAGGATTAAATGTCGTGATTTAGCCGAGAAACTTACGAGAATAGTCATTTGTACAAGGACATCAGAACCCAAACAGGTGAGCAACACAAGACATCAGTGTTGGAGAATGTTATCAGTCTCAACAGATATTTGAAATCTGTGCCATTTTGTAGAGACTTTGGCATAATCAAGAATGAGGGATTCAACGATGCCAACGAGTTTTTTAGAGCTCAATACTCGAGTTGAAGGCTGCTGGTAAGGGTAGGACAAAACACAAAGAAGTGATCATGATTCTGATCGAGAGAACGTATACTCGTCTAAGCATGTGAACACTCAGACACTATATGGATTGGATAACAGGTTCCAGACTTTACTTTTCCTGCGAGGTTTTGAACACTTGGAAAAGACGACGAAAACTACATTGGTCGTGAGCACTGATTCTGATATTGACTTGTGTTATGTACAGCGAGTGAGTGTGAGCATGGTTTTACGCCGCTTGAAGCAGTATTCCAGCAATGTCACGGCGGGGGACACCAGAAATGAGCTTCGCACAATTGTGGGGAATATTCGTTTAGCCTTGTGGATAAGTGTTCGCTCATCACGCCGAAGACCCGGGTTCGATTCCCCACATGGGTACAATGTGCGAAGCCCATTTCTGGTGTCCCCCGGCATGGAACTGCTGGAATATTGCTAAAAGCGGCATAAAACCATACTCAGTCACTCAATCAATACACCTCGTCGAACTCAAACGGCTGCGTTCTCAGTCAAACACGGGGAAAGCGCTGGGAAAACACAAATCACGCCAACTCGAATCTAACGAGTTTGCAGAACTGAGCGAACTTAACCTTCATTAATTATATTAAGAGTTCCTTAAAAATCGACCCACTATTAGGATGACAAACTAACCATCGCATTTTCAAAACCACATCATTTGGAACGTCAATGTTGTTCTCAGAAACTCATCTGCTGTTCCATGAGCTGTTTCAGAGGTTCCAAGGTACAAACGTTTGTGAGACGTTGTTTTCTGTGCAACGTAAACTTTCTTTAGCAGTTAAACATTTTGAACGGTTACTGGAAATGCATCACAGTTATGGAGATGTTATATCAAAGAGCTTTTGTTGCAAGTGAATTAGGGCTGGGGAGCATAGTGCTGGTCACGCTGAAGGTCCGAGTTCGATTCCCTATATGGGTACAATGTGTGGAGCCCATTTCTGGTTTCCCCCTCCGTGATATCACTGGAATATTGCTAAAAGCGGCGTAAAACCCAACTCAGTCACTCACTACAAAAGAATTAAACCAACTGTATTTCTGATATAGCAATGTGTTTTTATACTGTATTGCCCCATTACCAAAAACAAGGGGTAGCCATGACTATGAGAAATGCTCGTTGTAGCATTATTCCTCGGAGCACACGGCACCAAAGAGGCTACAACAGACAGTGTATCGTCATGATACGGCTACAACAGAGAGTATATCCCTCATGATACGGCTACAACAGACAGTATATCCCACATGATACGGCTACAACAGACAGTGTATCCCTCATGATACGGCTACAACAGACAGTATATCCCTATATCCGGCTCAACAGACAGTATATCCCTCATGATACGGCTACAACAGACAGTGTATCCCTCATGATACGGCTACAACAGACAGTATATCCCTCATGATACGGCTACAACAGACAGTATATCCCTCATGATACGGCTACAACAGACAGTGTATCCCTCATGATACGGCTACAACAGACAGTATATCCCTCCCATGATACGGCTACAACAGACAGTGCTCGTTGTATCCCCTCATGATACGGCTACAACAGAACAGACAGTATCCCTCATGATACGGCTACAACAGACAGTATATCCCTCATGATACGGCTACAGACAGGAGTACACTATATCCCCTGATGATACGGCTACAACAGACAATATATCCCTCATGATAAGGCTACAGGAGACAGTGTATCCCTCATGATACGGCTACAACAGACAGTATATCCCACATGATACGGCTACAACAGACAGTATATCCCTCATGATACGGCTACAACAGACAGTGTATCCCTCCTGATACGGCTACAACAGACAGTGTATCCCTCCTGATACGGCTACAACAGACAGTATATCCCTCATAATAAGGCTACCACTTAAAATGTCCAGATTGTTTATTTATTTTATTTATGGACAGGACCTGATCTCGAAGATCGGTCAAGTTATATTTTAGCACAATTACAGATAAACGCACTTACCTTAAACAGATGCTGCTTTTTAAAAACATTCCTACAATACATTCCTATAATATTTACATGAATATTTATATCATGTTAAAAAAAGCATAAAAATGTTATCTTTTTGCCAATTCCAGAGCTTAACGAAAACAGCCGTCAACTTAGTAACATGATGTACATCTCAAAGATGTCAGTAAAATTCCAGGACTATTTCATATTATAGACATTGATTAAGCTGACGATTCTGCAAAAGAAAAAACCCAGCTCAGTATGACGAGAATTTTGGTTTATAGGGCATACATAAGTATGCCATCGTGATTACTCTGGATTGAGTGAGTGAGTTAGTTTAGTTTTACGCCGCACTCAGCAATATTCCAGCTATATGGCGGCGGTCTGTTAACAATCGAGTCGGGACCAGACAATCCAGTGATTAACAGCATGAGCATCTGGGAACCGATGACATGTGTCAACGAAGCCAGCGAGCCTGACCACCTGATTCTGTTAGTTGCCTCTTACGACAAGCATGGAGAAGAAATTCTAAGATCAATTCTAACCCGGACCTTCACGGGTTATTCTTAATTGTTGTAACTGTCCACTTATGTTTGGATACCATAAAGTTGTGCATGGAAAACAAAATAAACATACGTATAATAATACAGATGGATTATTTTCACCTGTAAGTGAACCTAACGTGTAGCTTTTACGAAGAGAAGCGGGAACAAGCTGCGATGGTTGAAGTCAGGCTGTGTGTGGTACAATGTCACTTTAACTCGCCCACAGCGTACAGTTGCACTGAATGTCATAGTCTGGAGGTGTTCAAAAGTTATATCTGCGTTAAATACCGTGAATTTCACAAAGATAACCGAGCGGCTCCTATGAGTCATTCTTGCAGGTTTTCTTGCCATGTGCTTTCACAAACAACACCTTTATATACGAACACAGAAGCATAGCAGCCAAGAGTTGCTTTTATTCCAAGGTTCAACAGTTCACTTATATAGTAAACGACAACGATTTATATATAGGGGCGGTGGGGTAGCCTATTGGTTAAAGCGTTGGCTCGTCACGCCGAAGACCCGGGTTCGATTCCCCACATGGGCACAATGTGTTAAGCCCATTTCTGGTGTCCCCCGCCGTGATATTGCTGGAATATTGCTAAAAGCGGCGTAAAACTAAACTCAGTCAGTCAGTCATTTATATATACTCAACAAAAAAAGTTAAGGACCACCCCAATATACAATTTTTAAGCATTATATGGATCATAATATGAACTACTAAATACTTTAATATTGAAATTTAGGGGGTCCTTTTTTGTTGAGTATTTATACACACTACCGCGGTTTTCAGTACACGTTTTAATTGTGCAACTTACGTATATGTACAAGAAGGGACATGCACGAATAGGGTCGGTGGGGTAGCCCGGTGGTTGAAGCGTTCGCTCGTCACGCCGAAGACCCAGGTTCGATTCCCCACATGGGTACAATGTGTGAGGCTCATTTCTGGTGTCCCCATCCGTGATTTTGCTGGAATATTTGTTGCTAAAGGCGGCGTAAAACCATACTCACTCATTTTTAGTGTAACCTTGTTCGGCGAATGATACAACTTCATAATCATAAAAAAACTTTACCAAAAGACCAATTCCAGCTTTTTTCAAAAGCGTTCGTTTATCAGTCACATTAAAATAACGGTACAGTATTATAACAGCTGCTGGGGCGGCGGGGTAGCCTAGTGCTTAAAGCGTTGGCTCGTCACGCCGAAGACGGCCGGGTTGGATTCCCCACATGGGTAGAATGCGTGAAGCCCATCTCTGGTGTCCCCCGTCATGATATTGCTGGAATATTGCAAAATGCGGCGTGAAAACATACTCACTCACTCACTCACTATAACAGCTGTTTACACTTTTGTGAAGGTATTTTTATTTGGACGTGATATACACCTCCAGGATACAGACCCGTGCCAGTTTTATTCGGACACTTGACGTCATTTCCATAGACTTACATGTTATTTCAGTGTAGCATAACTAACGTTCATGAGGTGAGTTTAGGATAGATCTTTGTAAAGTTTGACAGGCCAATTTGAACTCATCTCCGCTCTGCGCACATAATTTCGGTTATATTTTCCGACCACTATTTAACTAATGACATCACATTTATTAACTTACGTATGGTTCCACAATGCACAATCCCATAGGCCGCCATGTTAAAGGAGTTCACGGCACTGTACATATGTTGATTGTTGCCATTCGATAAATAAGCAACGGGAAATTAAACAGAAATTATGAGATTGTAGGTAAAATGATTCCTCACAAACTTGGATCATACGAAAATTAAATTCATGAAAATTATTTATGCTACACTAAATTAACATGTAAGCCTATGGAAGTTACGTCAAGTGTCCGAATATAACTGGCACGGGTCTGTACATGCCAACTCTCCCCGACATGGCTTTAACCCTTGGGCTAACCCACGGCCGAATATGACTTGTTATCAATGATCAGTTGTAACTTTCCGTATACAAACCCTAGAAGATCCGGGTTAAAATTGGTCTTCAGTAACCCATGCTAAGAGTAACACATGTCATCGTATCCCAACTGCGTAGATCGATGCTCATGCTGTTTATCACTGGATTGTCTGGTCCAGACTCGATTATTTACTGACCACCGCAATATAGCTGGAATGTTATTGCGTGAGACGTAAACAACAGCCACATATTCTGTATACATGCAGGCAGTTCTGAATCGATATTCGACTTATGTCCCTATACACGATATCTCGGCGTGCATCGACGTAGTACTGCACGTGCAAGGGTTCCACGGTGGCCCCTGTCGTTTAAAGGAGATGTATTGAACATAAACTTCTAACATAAACAGTTTATATATATATTGTTCAAACTGGTGATTTTATTGTTACATAAAAAGCAACAAACAACGGCTCTCATCCCACAACATGCGCGTATGCATATACCGTAATCCCAGCCTCGGCAGAGCTCGGACTGTGACGTCATAGGTTGACGTCTCCCATTGTTCCATTGTTTAGAGCGCATTCTACATGACAATGAAGTGATGCTTCCGTTGTTCTCCGTGTGTAGTAGATGAGAGATGGGGCACTGTGTTGCGAAGAGTTGTCCCAGTCCATATTTAAAAAAATTACGGGACCAACTGTCACTTCTTCAGACAACCAGACCGACTTAATAAGAGGACATTTTGGATACAGCAATGTTTTCAGTTCCTTGTATTTCTAGAGATCCATAAAAACTAAAGAACCTTGGTTACGAAAGAGCGATAGCACAAATGAGGACAGTTGCCGTGCCAACGAAGTTTGAAAACAAGAAGAAATCTGACGAACATGGGAAAGCCTCTCTGATTATATTCACAACACATGCAGGGTATACTTTTCTACAATCTGTAGGACATTGTCGGCAAAACAATCTTGAGAATCTCGCGTAAGCTCAGTATCTTTAAGCCCCCAAATCAATTATTTATTAATTTGTGCTCGATTTGTGAATTACTTTCTATGTAGACACAGGGACACTCACACCCACATCTACAGTAACACCTTAAATAGAAATTATGCCTGCGTATAGAAGATAGGGGTGGGTATTGCAGAGAATTTTCATATTGCGATATATTGCGATGCGAAAGCTTATATTGCGATACATTTCTGGTGTCCCCCGCCGTGATGTTGCTGGAATATTGCTAAAAGCGGCGTAAAACCAAACTCAGTCAGTTATATTGCGATATGTATTGCACTATATTGCAAGAAGTTTTTTTTAACAATTAACTACTAATGATCAAGTTAACTCTTTATTTATAAAGCTAAAACACAACAAAATCACTATGCTTCATTAAGCTTTAATATAAACTTTTAATCATGACAAAATAAGAATATAGATAATATTTAAATGTAATTTTCACCATGATCATTCCCACCACACTTGCCACAATCATCAAGGTTTCCAAGTGTTACGAAGTTTTCCGAATTGCAAGTCAAAATATCGGTTTTCTATCAGCGTATCGCAATACGTAACGTTTTCATGTCTGAACCGGTTAATACCGGTAAACCGGTTATATTGCGCAGCCCTACTAGAAGACTCCTCGTCCTTTCATGTTTTAATATTAGGGAGCCAGATTTAGTGGAAGTATGAAAAACATGAGGATTATAAAACAACTAGCCTAAATATAGTTCAATTTTCCCGAAGTAGAAAAGAATGTTATACGTTGTAAACTAGAAATTTGTCTTTCCGTAGTGATGTCAGATTGATCATCTCATTCGATAGATCTAGCTCGGTTTTCTTGCTGCTGTCAAGACTATTTCAACTAAGCACGGGCTCGTATGTGACTGTGAGTAAATTCAATATGTTCATCGGTGTTATTGTCTGGGACGCCATGGCGAAAGCTAGTTAGCTACGAAGTCAACTCTCCACTATGACGTCAGGCCACGTGATAACAACTGTGCTAATTAACTCCGGAACACGAGTTGTTTCCGGAACACGAGTAGTGTTTATTTGGCAACAACTGTTGACTTTATACAGACATTTCTTCGTCAAGATACTTATTTATATGTTCTCTATAATGGGTCTTACTGTACATCTTCTTCAAGGCCGCGCAACTTGAGGTGCGACGCTTTAAACAAAGGCAGCACACTATTTGACCAGTAGTTAGACGAAACTGACCACGTGGTTAATTTCCATATGCAAAGGACAAGGTATGATAAGGGTGGTTTTTGGCCCACAAACAGAATTGGCTGAACACATGTTATTTGTTTAGAGACAAGATTGCTTTGCATAAAAATGCTATTTTTTAGATGATCCGAGGCGTAATTTCAAAACAGAGGGGCCCAAAATGGGTTTTATCAGTTCCCATGAAGAATAACAAGAAGTCTGAAATATCAGTGTGCCATAATGACTTAGTTACAACTACCATTTTATTTACATACAAATAACATCAGTTTTACAACAGGTATTCATGATGAAAAACATGTCAACATCAATCACAAGGTTTTAACTTAAAGGGGCCCAATTAGGGTTGCAATACATTGTGGACAGTAATTCAATTACATGCCAGTTGTTTACCAAAACACTCATTATTCACAACTTTCTTTGCAAATATAAACTATAGGTCAATTTTACAACATGTACTAATGATAATCAATCACGTCGCACTAAAATCACAGGGGCCCGTTTTGGGTCTAATTACATTTTGGGCATAGCTTGATTTTAACAAAGTGTTAAAAGTCAGCATTTACAACTAGTTTTAGCAAATATACAGTAAACATCTAATTCACAACATGTTATTACAATTACCAGTCATGTTGCAATAAAAATCAATAGTCTTGACCTCAAAGGGGCCCATTCGAGGTGAAATTTCATTCTTGGCACAGCTTGATTTTTACACTAAGTAAGTGTCAAAAGTCAGTATTTACAACTATTCTTGCAAATATACAGTAAACATCTCATTCAGAACATGTTGCTACAATAACCAGTCATGTTGCACTAAAAATCACAAGTTTTGACCTCAAAGTGCCTATTTCAGGTGAAATTACATTCTTGGCACAGCTTGATTTTAACACCAAGTAAGTGTCAAAAGTCAGTATTTACAACTAGTTTTAGCATACAGTAAACATCTCATTCACAACATGTCGTTACAATAACCAGTCATGTTGCACTAAAAATAACAAGTTTTGACCTCAAAGGGGCCTATTTCAGGTGAAATTACATTCTTGGCACAGCTTGATTTTAACACCAAGTAAGTGTTAAAAGTCCGTATTCAAACATCTTAACAAAGCAATTATTTACAACTCATTCACTGCTAAGATATTAAACATACACTTTTACTCTTCACCCACAAGGTCATCAATCTCAGTTTCTGAATCACTGTCAAGAACTGCAGCATTCAAGAGCGCATCACTAGTGTTGCTGGAAACTGGCATTTTGTCTTGGTGTCTGCCATACCCAAGGTACCAAATGACACTTGCTATGTGTGCACAGCATCCAACAACTCTAGCACCCACTTTGCAAGTGCAGTACCATCCTGTCACCTTAACCTCAGTGAACTGAACCCACAAAGTGTGCAAGAGTGAGCCGACATGCCGAGACTGGATTTTCACTCGGATTAAATCATCCACTTCCTTACACAGGAAAAGCTGATAGGCATTGTCACTATCGACATGATTTGCAACATATGCTGGTGCCAACTTTAGTTGATAAACACCCATTGTTATATCCCTAAGTTCATCCAGTGAAAGCACTGGAAAGCTTACATCATCAGCTTCAGTTATTGGAATGTATACATTCCTCCTTCTAAGAAGGTTTTCTCTTTCAACCAGTTCTTTGACTGGGTTGCCCTGCCGACTCCTCTCTAGCATCAACGATGCAATTCTCTCACCTTCTGGATCATGAGATGCCAGTGCTGGCCGGTACTTGTTGCATAGCGCACACACAATACGCACAAAATCCCCGATATGGGGTACATAATGATTTGAAACAACTTTATCCAAAAATCGCCACTGCTTAATTCTTCCGTTGCACGATTCAACAACCCACCGCACTTTAGTAATTAGTCTTGATACATTAGCATCTTCTACTTCATGTTGTCTTTTCCCCTTTTCCAGGTAAGCTGGCATTTCTACATGAAAACCATGTTTTTCAAGAAAGGTTATTGAGTCTCTAAAGCCTCTATCCACAATGAAAACATCATCTGCTTCCAACCAATTGTTAATATCATCAGAATTTGTTGAAAGCATATGTTTAGTTATGGATGCATCATTATTCTTCCCATCAGCTGCATATGGACCAAGCACACTAAGAATATATCCATCGGTGCCAACTACCATATGGGTTTAACTAAAGGTCTATGCTTATGCATGCTGTAGGATAGCTTCTGAAATTGGTGGTCAGCCCCTTTCTGAATGTAGATATATGTCCCATCCAAAACAAGAATAGCAACATTGACTTTGTCATTGGTGAAAAGTTTTTTGGCAACTGGAGTGGTATGATTTTTCACAAACTCATCATGTTGAATATGCCCAAATCCTAAATTATTGGGTACAAAATGTAACATGAGACATTCCCTTGCACAATGAATTGCTCGCTGTACCTGTGACTTTGTAAGTTTAAACAAGGTACCAAGAAGGTTGTTCGACAGTTTGATATTATTTTCTGAAACAAATAAAGTTAACCTTATGTTCTATATACACAAAGGTCTTACACATTGTTGGATACAATAACGAAAATACCACGAGCTCAGGCCCTATTGTGTCGAGATTACACCAGCCATCATGAAACCGTTCCGTTGTTTACGGTTTTAAGTCGAATGTCGGGCCGAAAATAATAGTAAATCTTCACCTAGTATTAGTGTCATATTTTAAGATTATCTCAGTGCCGTGAACCATATTGAAATGAACGAAATGCGCTACTGTTAGAATCTTCTTTTCGACCAACGTAAGAGACTCAGTAATGATCCCGAAATTTATATTGGGTGTGGGATAATAAGCGATATAACAATCTCAGAAATAGTCCTTGAAATATATGTAAGGCGTGATTAGACCAACAGGCCGTGAATTATGCTGATCACAGGTCACGTAGTTCTTGGACGTCACGTAGTTCTTGGACGTGACCTATCAACCGTACCTTGGTGTGCTCACGCATAACGTTGCTTCGAGGCTAATTAATTTGTTAACATAAAGGACACTTTGAACTCTTGTACATCAAAAAGGGCATTGGCATGGAACCGAATATTAATGACCGCAAGTATTGTGTGTGATGCTGTGCTCCTGGACATATGCTGGGCACAGAGTTTCGACAACAGCATCCGTTTGCGGACAACTGGCATCTACCGTATTCGAGATACGGTATTAATTCGAGATATGGTATTAATTTCCCTATTCGAAATATTGGTGGAAATTGTGGCTGGGATGTGATAATCTCACTGAAACAGAATTATGAAAGATCAGCCGGCAATTTATTTTGAATCATCTCTTTAGAGACGTTACATGCAGCAGGGATACACTCATGACTTGCCCTTGGCCGATCGTCCAACCTGACAACCTCATTCGGTTGTTGCATCTACGGAATAAAGAAATGCCGCCTTAACAGTTCGGACGATTCCCGGGCAATCTAGTGCCAAGGTAACAAATGTCATATTTGGGATTACACTTTCTCGGTAAAGCACAGATTCTAGTACTGTTGTTGGGTTGAGTCCAATCTGGGATTCGAACCCACACCCTCAGTGTTATCCGAAATGTAACATTTGTTATATTTGACCACTTTTAAAATGGCATTGTGTATTCATAGCTTTCGGCCGTGGGAGCCGTGCCAGTTACACTTATCAGAGGGGTACACAAAGTCCGTGGTGTAGACTACCAGTTGTCCGACTTCCATTATCGTGGAAGCTGCGATGGCTGAGTGGGTTAGACGGCTGACTTTGTGTGCTGGCGATTAAGTAACTGGCATTGCGTATTCACATTTGTGGAAGAACCGTACACAGCGGACTGAGGGAGAACTTCATCCGCCATGATGTCAAGCAATGATGTCAATTTACTTCTGCCTCACGGCCAGGCACGGTTAGTTTCGTTAAGACGGAACTGGGACAGTACAGCTTCGCAACCTTGATTCATGGTATGGGGTTGACATCACATGAGTAAAACAGCTCATTGTTTATGGCAGTTTGAACCACGTACGCCGCTTTCAGCAATATTCCAGAATATCACGGCGGGGGGACACCAGAAATGGGCTTGGCATATTATACCCATGTGGGGAGTGGAACCCGGGTCTCTGGCGTGACGAGCGAACGCTTCAACAACCAGGCTACCCGATCGTCCCTTTACCCAACCCGGACGACCTCATCGAGACTAGCCCGCCTCCGTGGTGTAGTGGTTAGAGCGTCCGCCCGGAGAGCGGAAGATCGCGGGTTCGATCCCCAACCGCGTCATACCAAAAGGCGTTAAAATATGGTACTTGTTGGTCCCTGCCTGGCGCTCGGCATTAATGGGTACAACAAGGACTGGTCGGCTCGGAGTCAGTATAATGTGTCTGAGTGGGATATTCATGCTTCACTGCGGCATGGTATCTCAGTGAGCTAGCACTATAAAACCAGCTTAAGTCTGGGCTAGTACAAGCAGCCGCACATACACATACACACGCATGCACGTCGTCATATGAGCAAAATATTCTCAAGCACGACGTTGAACCCAATTTCACCTCACCTCACTTCATCGAGACTATGTAAAGTCATACTGCACCTCGTCCATTTGTTCTATGCTGGCATATAATGCTGCCTGCCTTGTCCGGGTGGCACTCCAGACCTCTCCCCACATCTAATAGTATATGGATTAAAGTTGGCCAGTCTTTTGTTCACATTTGGAAAATGCCCCAGGCTGTTTCCAGTCGTCTTTAAGGCGTCAACCTGCCTCGCCTGTATCAATATCAGCCGTAATGGTGTCCATCCCAATATTGAAAATATTGAATATATTTATTACACTACCTTTCTTCAAGATCGTGTCTCTTTGTCTCCTGTTTGAAGACAAAACATTAAGATCAGAAGGATGACCAAATATGATAATGTAAGTTTCAATGACATAATATACTCATGCCAATAATGGTTGTCACCCCCTCCCCCCCCCAACCCAACACACACCTCACCCCCACACCCACACCCCTCTCAATTAAAAAATTGAAGGGGAACCACGGGTATTTTGTCCTACTTATATTCTTATATTCTGGAATTTTTAATAACAATGTTTTAATTTGAAGCATACACTTATACGGGTTTTCCACTGGGCGAGAGGACGGTCACGAGGCCATGAAAGTGACATAAATCAGCGCATGAGACGTCAGCGCGTCTTACAAGAGACGAATACACTTACGGAGTAAAAAACATACATTCCTTTGGAAACCCATGAGAAATTCGTCAGTGGAATAAGAGACCGTTTTTTCCTATTCCTAAGAAGCTAGAAACTTTAATAGTGTACTCCGAGGTTTGACCTTCATTAAAGTTTTTGACAAAGTGCACATTCCAATGGACAAAACTTGAGCTTCGTTCGTAGATTGTAGCTTTACATATACACAAGGAAAAAAGTATTGCATCACCCCATATTTTTCATATCTTCAATACGAACAATAGAGCCAAATAATTTATTCAGAGGAGCAAACATGGTAAAATATTGACTCCCTTTGCAGTGCTGATACCTGTGGTACCAATCAGCCAATCAGTCGCTGCTCATCGTCCCAAATGCACGTCTGAAGACATACGGACATCGACGTTTTTTCTTACTTGTCAGCTATCCTCTGGAACAATCTGCATGAGTCTTTCAAAGAATCCCCCTCAATAGCCAGCGTCCAGTCTAACTTAAAAACTTTCCTGTTCAAGAAGCACTATAGCATCTAAATGAACTCCTGTTGTAAATATGTATATATGTCAGCGCCATGAGCAACCACTTGGTGATTGGATATAGGGCGCTATACAAATGGACTTATTATTATTATTATTAAGAAATCACAACAACCAACTACAAGTACCAACAACCGAGCAGAACGTCAATATCCGGCGTAACGTCCGTCAACGGCAATAAAATATATTCTGTTGTGTTATGCAGAGTTTCTGTGGCGCCAAACACGAACTTGGCTATCTGTCTTGAACAAAAGAAATCGAATTTCGACGAGTGGAACCTTCCCTATCACGTCAAATTCCAGTGACGTCGATCTTGACACCAAGCGCGTGCTGCTTTGCACTGGTTCCACTACACTATATCAGAATCACATGCTCCCTGAGCGAGCACCGTATGTAAACAACTGAAGAGACAGAGACATGTGAGAGCTGTGATTGGATGAAATAGTGTAAGATGTTTATGTTTTTTAAAAGCACATCCATCTAGTAATTAAAACTGACCTCAATTTTAAGTATTTAGTGCTGTACTATTTATGCTTATTGTGTGCACAGTTATTTTCCAGTAGGTGACATTTGGTCCGGAAATGGGGTTGATGTGTTCTGCTTCCTGTGCTTCGAAACTTAGCCGGACAAGTTAGCCAGGAATTGTGTTTTATTGTAGTTTAAAGGCCAAACTGTACCCATGTGTACATGGAAAGGCTGTTGATAGCCTGGATACTTTAAAAAAAATATAACGTTACTATAGAAGTCTATGGGAAAACATTTGGTGTTGTGTAACCTGCTCTGTGGATAACAGAGGACGTCTCGTTCTATAGCAGTCCGATTTTAGGCGATGTCGGACCGTTCTGCTTGACAAAGAAATGTCCGTATCGTCATCCGTCTGCTGATGTTTTCTGGCCATCCCCTGATAGACAACAGACATCTTTGGGCAGTTGTCATTCGAGGAGGTTCCATATCTGCTTGTCAACAACAAAGTCAACTGATTTTTCAAGAGCTGTAAGAACAGTTCACTGAAACTTGATATTTCCTTAATGACAGTTACACGTATAGCACGTGATGCTCGCCTTTGATTGCAGCACGTGGACAAAAAAATTAATGTATGGTGCGCCCGAAGGGCCGAAATAATCAAACAAAGATACCTAATTATGATATGAATATGAATGGCTACAAGGGGTTGAAAGCACAGGTGTTCAAAGGTTTTTTTCCGTTAATTGGCTATAAGTGATATCATAAGGCGTAACGTACCAACTTGTGTGCATACATCCTTCGAAGTTCCACATATTAATATTTCAACATTATTAGAATGGACTGACTGACAAGTAGTGTTGAGTTAATTAGAGCATGAACGAGGGCCTGAGATTCACAAGCCTCCAGGTTCATACAGTTTTGTCCTCAATTTGTATAGGTTCACACCCGAAAGACCTCACACAATGTAAACGAAAACTCTTCAATAATGTGTACGATTTTGCTTTCACGGAGATGTTTCAGCCATGAAGGTCACTTAGTAGTATTTCTTTTAGTTACTAAACTGACATCACTTCAGTTCAAGCTATAGTTCAGATGTATTACGCGTGTAACGAACAGCCAATTACTGTTATATTTTAGTCGAAATACGTAGGGAGAACTAACAATAGTGATCCCTATGAGTGCGTTATAACTGTAGCTTACTGTTACTTATGATTAAGAATATTGTATTTAATTTTCATGACGATCAATTGTTTTAGGAAATAATGAAACAACTTTACAGGTTACTGACAGTTATATTTCTAGGTCGGTCAGTATCTGATCCTGCTTGAGTGTTTCACCAAGCCAGTAAACATCAAACACCTTGATGCTCTTCGTACCAAGCTGGACCCGTGAAGGTCCGGGTTAGAATGAACCTTCAGTAACCCATCCTTGTCGTAAGAGGCGACTAACAGGATCGGGTGGTCGGGCTCGCTGACTTGGTTGACACATGTCACTCCCAATTGCGTAGATCGATGCTCAAGCTGTTGATCACTGAATTGTCTAGTCCAGACTCGATTATTAAGAGACCGCCTCCATATAGCTGGAATATTGCTGAATGCGGCGTAAAACTAAACTCACTCGTACCAAGCTGACAGGTCGTACTGAAATTTTGTTCCAAGCGACGCAAAAAACAAGTCAATTATACACATTTGTATTTCAACAACTAAACGCATTATAAAAGCTAAGGATGAACTGGACATTTGACCTTCATTTTCCTGATACTGTCTCGTACGCGATCGCAAAGTCTGGGTGGATGATGACCAATTCTAAACACACACACCACCCCAACCCCCCACCCCCCAGTGGACATAAAAAGTGAATGTATGGTGAGCCCGAACGGCCAGTATAATCATACGAAGGAATATAATTTGGATATGAAAATATATTGCTATATGTGGAGTGAACATTGTATGTGTCCGATACGTTCTTACATGCATATAATATTCTTCAGCACGAATTTAACTCAATCATTTGCATTTGTATTTCAACAACTAAACGCATTATCCCAGATAGCACTCGGACGATGGCCCAACGTTGGCAATGTTGGCAAAACCATTGCCAACGTTGGGTCAACGTCTGAATGCTATCTGGGATAATAGCTGACGAATAGCTGGACATTTGACGTACATTGTCCTGACATTTTCCGTCTCGTACGCGATCGCAAAGTCTGGGTTAATGAAGACCAATTCTAACCCGGATATTCACTCGTTTGAACACATGTACACGTTACAAACGTGTGAAGTTTATCGCCTTCCGCATAGCTGACACCAACGGAAACACGTTTCACGGTTCAAAATACCGGACACTCTGCAGGCAAGAACGCTATGAGAACTTGAACAGATTGCATTTAAAAATAAGTTAAATATTACACAGGATATATATAATATATCTTACGTTGACAGGATATGCAGAACAAAGATGTATATCCCATGTTCCCCGTTGGTCGAACCTTTATCGTATAGCCTTTTCCTTATAACTTTATTTCTTTTCACCAGTACATGTTTTACACTTAATGGATAGGACATAGTTCAATACACATAGTATCTAATCCAAATGACCATTCAGTAGCTGATAGTTATGGCTTTTACAGGAGATGTATTGTTCAGGTAAATAGACAATGACATATTGACCTGTATCTCATGAATTTGATGTAATCACATATATCTGATATATGATATGTATTGGTTACATCTCTTTTGATATATAGGAAATGTGGAGGTCGTTTCGATAGATTGCATTTAGAAAATAGTGAATTTAGTTGTATTTCTGATCAGATTTACAACATCATTTCGCTTTTCATAATAGCCAAATAGGATATGTTGTTTGGTAAAATCTAGTTTTATTCCTGTTTTCTCCTCGATCCAATCTTCTAGTTCTCTCCAGATATGGCGAACTTTTGTACATTCGTAAAAGAAGTGTGTAACTTATTGATTCAATGTCAGTTTCAAATGTCACATACATTATTGTTCGTATATTCCATTTGTGGTGGGGGCGGTGGGGTAGCCTAGTGGTTAAAGCGTTGGCTCGTCATGCCGAAGACCCGGGTTCGATTCCCCACATGGGCACAGTGTGTTAAGCCCATTTCTGGTGTCCCCCGCCGTGATATTGCTGGAATATTGCTAAAAGCGGCGTAAAACTAAACTCAGTCAGTCAGCCATTTGTGGTATATCCTGACATTTCGTTACAAAAGGAGCCTTTTCCTATCTTTTATTAGACTAAGAATATTTCTTCTGAGAATTTGGTTATGTAAAATCCATGTTTAACAATTGCCTGTCATTATCCATTAAGATACAACGTAAAACTAACTGATGATCTGTTCCAGACATAATTTACATGACAGATGTGTCATTTATGTCGTTTGAAACAACAACACAATTCCGGCTTTCAAGAGATTTTTCAAATTATGAAAATTAGGAGAGATAAGTATTAATCAATATACTATGTCGTTTTTCATCCACGCCTGGATACCATGTCAGGTGTCAACCAAGTCAGCGAGCCTGATCACCCGATCCCGTCAACCAAGTCAGCGAGCCTGATCACCCGATCCCGTCAACCAAGTCAGCGAGCCTGATCCCCCGATCCCGTCAACCAAGTCAGCGAGCCTGATCCCCCGATCCCGTCAACCAAGTCAGCGAGCCTGATCACCCGATCCCGTCAACCAAGTCAGCGAGCCTGATCACCCGATCCCGTCAACCAAGTCAGCGAGCCTGATCACCCGATCCCGTCAACCAAGTCAGAGAGCCTGATCCCGTCAACCAAGTCAGCGAGCCTGATCACCCGATCCCGTCAACCAAGTCAGCGAGCCTGATCACCCGATCCCGTCAACCAAGCCTCAGCCGTCAGCCTGAGCCTGATCACCCGATCCTGTCAACCAAGTCAGCGAGCCTGATCACCCGATCCCGTCAACCAAGTCAGCGAGCCTGATCACCCGATCCCGTCAACCAAGTCAGCGAGCCTGATCACCCGATCCCGTCAACCAAGTCAGCGAGCCTGATCACCCGATCCCGTCAACCAAGTCAGCGAGCCTGATCCCCGATCCCGTCAACCAAGTCAGCGAGCCTGATCCGCGATCAGCGAGCCGGATCACCCGATCCCGTCAACAAAGGCAGCGAGCCTGATCACCCGATCCCGTCAACCAAGTCAGCGAGCCTGATCACCCGATCCCGTCAACCAAGTCAGCGAGCCTGATCACCCGATCCCGTTTGTCGCCTCTTACGACAAGCATCGGTTGCTGAAGACCAATTCTAACCCGGATGTTTGTAGAAGTAGGGCTCATTTGACGGCTGTTATATACAAATGATGAATCTAAGTACGAAATGGGATTCGAACCGAAGATCAGCGGATAATTGTACGACTAAAGAATATAACGCTAGACATCGAAATCCAACACCCAATACAACGAGGATATCCCCCACGCAATATTTGATCATTAGTTCAACTGATATCAATTGTTTCTACTGTGTCACACGGGATGCTGGTCTGACCTGGTTAAAACGTCATATGAAAGATGCTTCTCACGTATTGTTGAGTAACAAAGCCTATTATTATTACGTCACAGGGTCGCAGCTAAATCATAATTTGTAGTGATAATAACAGATTACTTCATACTGAACAAAACTGTACTGCGTATTAGCACTGAAAATAGGCTAATCCAGTACCGGCCGATAAGCCCCGCCCACAAGCTGCCGTCATCGTTTTCGACGTTAGGGGGACAAACACTGGCTAATCGCCATGGCGTCACCGACGTCGAAACTTGACTGCGCAGGTGATGAATTTTGCTTGTGATAGTTTGGTATTCGTCGTTTGTCTATATTTCCAAGGAGGAAGTATACACATGTTTAGATTTCGAACGTATTTCATTTGTCAGGTTGTATATGGGACTGTGGGATAGCCTATTGGTTAAAGCGAAGACCTGGGTTCGATTCCCCACATGGGTACAACGTGATATTGCTGGAATATTGCTAAAAGCGGAGTAAACAACCAAATCAAAACATACGCCACTGTATTCAATCTGAACATTTAGAACATGGGATTGGTCTGTAAACGCCATGCCTCCATGGATGTACCATGACCTGTTCAGAAGCTAATATTCAGCCCCACATTTGCAGCAACATCGGTAACATTTCCCTCTTCAGACGTCTTAACGTTTGCATATCACCCTAAAATAGCACAGACTACAAGGAAATTATCAAACAATTTCAGTTTCTATGCAAATCATAGTCTTCTATTTTTATTTGCCTTTTGGGCACTTGTTTTGAAATCCTAATTTAGATACAGATCCTTGGTCCCATTTCCAGCATATTGAAGTTCATGAACTGCCAATAATTAGGTACAGGTTTGTCACAAAGTAAGGTTGAAAACATTGAGAGAATCAACGAAACACATGTAGTCGCTTCCATCTCCAAGAAAAAATAAATGTTTTGTGAAAATTGTTTGAACAGAGGTTCTCTTTTCTTGTCCTGTGAATCAACAAGCATTAACATAAAATCCACAATTTAAAATTATGTTATATTCTACTGAAATAATTGTCATGAAACAAAGATGTTTTCTGTTAACTACACATGTAAATTCGGTGCAAACAAATCTTCAAAGTTCAAAGGTTTTATCAATAAAATTACATGTTGACATAGCTATTGCTTCTTCATTAATTATACCCTTTGTCTTATTGGATTAGAGACTATATCACCTTGGGCTGTAGCGATGCATGGAACTATCGATGGATTGCAATTGTTGATAGCAATTAATCGATGGTTGAAACGAAAAACTATCGATGCATCGATAGTATGGGTGACTATCGATAGTTTAGTAATTGACTTCCATTGATAAATGGAATACGGTACCAGATTCGTTTTATTTATTATTTATGCTGTTCTGTATTGTTTCATTGTTTGGGTGCAGACTTGCAGCTTCATGGAGTTTATCTTTTAACTGTTTATTTGATCTGGGTTTCAAGTTTCTTGTCAGTTATTAAAAAAGACTGAAACTACATCAATTTGGTTATATTTCCTATATACTATACATTCAATTTGAAAAATGACTTCAAATGAGACAAACCATGAAGAAAAAAGCTATTGCAATAGTATTGCAATAGTTGGTCGCAATAGACTATCGCTATCACAATAGTATGTTACAATAGTCTGTCGCTATCGCTATAGTTGTTTCCCCCTCAATAGTCACCCCTAAATTATCCCCATAGAACGAAACACTAATAAAGATATATTTCACGTAAGAAAGACACACCACTAATGAAATGATAAGTATCACTTACAAACGAAATAATTTAGGTTTAGATGTACATTCTAAAGCAGTTGTATGGTTCATTAAATGTGTAAGATATATTTCATGTATGCTCCATATATGCTGCTTAAAAAAGGCATACACACAACAAGTATTCAGACTGGTTCATGTCCTTATTAAAAAGCCACACGTCCTACAGCCTTTTGGACCCACAAACCATATAAAGTAGATATGAAGCTCGTTTTCAAAATGATCATAACAAAATCTTGAACAATATGTACAAAAACCAACATGGTTAATAAACACAAGTTTATGCTCAGTCACGAATATTGGCAACCTTCTTAGAATCTGTGTAATGATGTGTCATATACTATTCACACTTTGCTAAGGATCAAATCATTGACTCAACAGAAAACTTTGATGTGGGGGTCCAATTTGGTTTAAATATCTAAGCTTATTTTAAGGTTTCAGAATGCCATTTTATCTTGTGGAACCCATACCTGCTATTGACAGGTGTTGTGTACGTGTCACTGACTCGTTCCATGATTTGCAAAATGGTTGATTGGTGCCATGAAGACCATTTTGATGGTTACTCATGTATCAAGTGCATAAGGCTTGATTAAAGTGGCTGTTTGCCTAAAGAGGGGTTACCATGTTATTATTTATCCAGTTTTAAATAGATACAATCTCAAATTATGAATCTACGTTTAAGTAAAGTTGTGAATTTTTGTGATCCTTAGCAAAGTGTGAGTAGTATATGTTGTATGTGTCATGATAATCACCATCTTAAACATTGTAATGTATTAGTTAAGAAGACACTTGTCTTAAAGGAGGACCCAACAATCTAACTAAATACCAATTTACTGTTGTACCATGAAGCGTTTAGTGTTTGTTTGCTAAATCCTTTTAAATCAAAATTATTATTCTCATGCCTCCTTATCAAAATACTTGATAAGAATAATCATCGGCAACTTGAATAGACTATAATTTATTTCATTCATCAAGTTCTAGCGATGAAAATGGATATAGAGAGTGAGAATATCTCAAACCGAAGACGCATCGCCTCAAAGGCATCGCTTGACCCCCGGAAGTGATTCTGAGAAATCCGCAAATCGCGCCGGGTCCTCTTATTGGCTGAAATTGACGAATACGCTAGTTGATTGACAGCTGAATTGGCCCATTGAACCCACATTCATTTGCCTTTGCTTAGGCCCTGACAGAAAAAAACCTCTCTAAACAAAATGGTTCCTGTTCCACGTGACCGTGTCCGTATTATCGAACTGTCGTACCAGTGAAAGGAATGTCTTGTTCTCAGGAATTTTCCATTCGATATTTACAAAAAGATCGCCAAGGTGAAGTTGACGAGGTTTCACTGAATATGATGCGCTAACTTTCACTGTAATTGATGCGTTAACTTTCACTGTATATGATGCGCGAACTTTTACTGTAAATGATGCCCAAACTGTCATTGTAAATGATGCCCAAACTGCCACTGTAAATGATGCACCGACGCGGGTAAATACAAGAAAAAGAAACAGTTTCATCACTGGATTGAGCTTGTCACGGCATGTCAACAGGAAGTATGAGGAATGCCGCTGGTCACATGGTCTAGGACGGCTGTGCACACTGTTTATGGGGTTAACAACGAGGACGCCGCGGTGACAGGTGGGACATGTTATCTTTACAGAGAACAATTAAAAATATAACAAAGTTATATGGCAACGTGATAGATATTCCAGCTTCGTGATGGCAGTCTGTAAATAATGGAGTCTGGACAAGACAATCCTGCTACTGACATCAAAAGCATCGATCTCATGCCTCAACCAAGTCATCGACAACCTTTAGATCGAATACTAGTGTAAAACACTCTTCGTTTTAATACAGTATACTGCATAGGTTTCTGCCAACAAATGATTTAGTAACAAAAATGAAATATAAAGATTCTAATGCTTGCACATTTTGAAAATCCGAGAAAGAATCAATTTTGCATTTACTTTGGGACTGTAAAGTCATAAAAACTATTTGGAAGAAAATAGAAGAATGGGTAATTGAAAAGCAGGGTCAAATATCTTTTCAAAGAAAAACACTATCTTAGGATATCATGTAAGGATGATGTTTTGATAAGTATTGCTACTTTTTCTTTAGAAGTGTATATTATGCCTGCACATTATGCAAAAATGGTTCCATAGCTTTCAAAGGCAATAATGTATGATTATTACTGGTTTTACCAGCATCAAACAAAATGTAAAACTATTCTGTAATGTGGGCCATGGCCTTGTATACTGAAATAAAACTGTCTGTCTGTCTGTCTGGCGAAAAGAGAAACCATGTTCTGAATTTGATAATAACAGTAGTGAAATATAATATATACAAAATGAAACAAAATGATAAAATACCAAATTTGAAGTACATAATGGAAGACATAAAGACAGCACACTGTGCTGAACGTTTTAATGCCTACTCAAATTGCAAATATGATAGTTTCACAACATTTGGGTTATTATGTCACATCCTGTTCTGTTAATCTAGTGTTATATACAATGTACTGCTATTATATTCTCACGTACCTATTCATTCCAACCGGAACGTACAATTGCCTGTAAATCGACTTTGTATATATACTATCCCTAAAAAGAAATGCATAGGCGTTTAGCATTTTACAAAATCTATAAATTACCTATTGTGTTCAAACAATCGTCAAAATATGTAACCAAAGTGTTGATAACATGATTTACGCAATTGCACAAGAAAAAAGTCGACTTTACCTGAAAATGTTGGTTTTGATGAGATTTCTTACAAGAATTAAAAAGGCATCGCCACAACGCAACAGAAATCACTTTCCAGTTGAAATTGTGCAGCAAAGAGCGTGCTCTGTCTGGCTATAAAAATCCAGATTCCTTTCGGAAATCGGCATCAGTTTTGAAGGATTTTCAAGGGTCAAATCACTACGCCAAGTCTTGACGCTGCGACACGGAACATCGCCATTGAAAGAATGCACGCTGGAGATTACCAATTTTCTGTTGCCAGGCGTCTGAATGTTAGTCTGAGCACGATATCACGGCTTGCAGCTCGTTACAACCAAGCATGTGTAACAAATGACCGTCCCCGTACAGGCAGACCTCGAGTCACCACTGCAGCCCAAGATCGGTACATCCGGGTACTACATTTGCGTGATCGCACTGCCACGTGTGAGAGCACAGCAGCCAGGGTGCAAACTGTACGGAACAGGTTGAGGGGGGATTGGACTGAAAGCCAGGAGACCCGATGTCGGCAGGGTGTTACGTAGTCACCATCGCGCTCAACTTATCCATTATCAAAAATTATCCTCTTCGTTCCATAGACATTACCTTATTATAAACTGATGTAAAAATTCATTTCTTAAAGTCTATTTGTGGACGAGTTATACATACGAAAATACAAAATTTTCGCAACAGATTTCTGGGTTGTGCGTTTCTTTTTGGGAATAGTATATTTGTGAATCGTGTTTATACCAACCTGTTATGTGATTAACTACCTGTATGACTTGGATGTACGGAGATCCCCACCCCCCAAAAAATAAAAACAACAACAAAAAAACCCAACAAATTGATAATTAAATAAATAAAAAAAAAGCCTTCGAGCCTAACCATCCGATCCCGCCACTCACCTGTTTCCACAAGCATGGTTTGCTGAAGCCTAATTCCGAGTCTCACATTTACGGATGAAAGCAGGATGTAAATAAAGAAGAATGGTCTGTAAAATTAGGGACTGAAAGCATGAGCAACAACCCAGTCGGTCACAGTGGAACGGATGATCTCAGATCTTGACAGCCCTAACCCAATTTGATTCCTGAAACAATGATGGACCTGGAACCTATTCCATCACTGGA
The DNA here is from genome assembly GCF_003918875.1 of Haliotis rubra. Taxonomy (NCBI): domain Eukaryota; kingdom Metazoa; phylum Mollusca; class Gastropoda; order Lepetellida; family Haliotidae; genus Haliotis; species Haliotis rubra. The sequence continues at coordinate 553,729 of NW_025764904.1, read as the reverse complement.
TCGTCACAGGATAAACGCAATATATACTACTCATACTTTGCTAAGGATCACAAAATTTCACAACTATACTTAAACTTGGATTAATAATTTGAAACTGTACCTATTTAAAACTGGATAAATAATAATATGGTAACCCCTCTTTAGGCAAACAGTCACTTTAATCTAACCTTATGCACTTGATACATGAGTAACCATCAAAATGGTTTTCATGGCACCAATCAACCATTTTGCAAATCATGGCACTGGTCATTGACAAGTACACAACACCTGTCAACAGCAGGTATGGGATCCACAAGATGCAGTAACATACTGAAACCTAGGAACAATGTGTACAATAAGCTCAGATATCTAAACCAAATTTGACCCCACATCATAGTTTTCTGTTGAGTCAATGATTTGATCCTTAGCAAAGTGTGAATAGTATAAGTTGAAGCAAGCATTGTCACCCATTAACTCTACTTCAGAATCATGTTCTAAGATTGAACCGGGCATATATTACAACTCAAAGAACATTAAGGAACACATACAATCAAAAGTCTGTGAGTAATAATACCCACAATGACAGATGAAGTAGTCACATTAGAAAACCGGATGTTCACTTACTTATTTTGAGAGTCCAATATGACATATTCATATATTCTGTCGCGAAAGAAAGCCGATACTGTCCTTCATGTAACGCAGGAATAGAAAATGAAATTCATTTTACACTGATATGTCCTTGTCATCACGAATTACTACAGAAATATACACCAGACCATTTTCTAGCAAAACAACCCCAATATGCATATACAGCTTTGTTGAAAACTAATAATGAAATATTCTTGTTCAATTATCTTTGTAAATAAAGCAAGCATTAGCAAAAAGAGATCTTCTTATAAAACGAATTGCATAGACTTAATATATACTCATGCCAATAATGGTTGTCACCCCCTTCAATTTTTTTAATTGGAAAGTGGGGTGGCGTGGGTGTGTGAGGTGTGTGGGGGTGTGAGGTGTGTGTGGGGTTTGGGTGGGGAGGGGGTGACAACCATTATTGGCATGAGTATATATGTAAACCAAAATATTCCTTTATCACTGTAACTTTCATATATACAGGGCGGGGGCCTTTCATACAATAAACATCTTTTGACTTTGACTTGACATATGATTAAGGATGACCAAACGTGTTTTGAATAGACATTAAGAAAACAGACTATATCCCTTTTTGTCATTTCACCCATAATGAAACAAATTATGTCGGGTTTTGATGTTGCTATGTTACAAATATTGTTGAAAGTATTGTTACCAGTTTTGGTAGAAGTATTAAAGCTCGACAACACTAACTTCATTAGTTTTAGATGGGTTCTCTATGTCTAAGAGAACACATTCTGACAACATGGACGACAAAATGTCTTGAAAAATGTATTTCTTCAACAACTATGCATGGAGGTGAATAATAAATACAAGTTGGAAACAAAAATGTAGCAAACTGCATTACGTTGCCCAAAACATTTGCCCAGTAACAAGATCATTCTAATGTTAAATTCGAAATTATAAATATTGTAACCCGTGAAGATCCGAGTTAGAATTGATCTTCAGTGACCCATGCTTGTCGTATGAGGCGACTAACGTGATCGGGTTGTCAGGCTCGCTGACTTGGTTGACATATGCCATCAGTTCCCAATTGCGTAGATCGATGCTCATGCGATTGTTAACTGGATTGTCTGGTCCAGACTCGATTATTTACAAACCCCCGTCATATAGCTGGAATATTGCTGAGTGTGGCGTAGAACTAAACTCACTCACTCACTTATATATATTGTAACAAAATAATGTTTGTTTTCAACTGATAACGAACTAAAACATACCTGTAATGCTTGAGGTAAAGAAGTTGCAGCCGTCCTCTTAACCTGCTGGAACAATACTTCCTTAAATCATTAAACTTGATCCCTGTCAGAGCTCCCTCGCCAGTTTACAGTTTTAACAATGATTCACAGCTACGAATGACCGTTTCCTGTTTCTAGTGTAACATCTGGTTCCGGAGTATTGTCTTTCTTCCTGAACTGGAGTCGTACCATCCTCCGCACAACGCTGGTGTAGATGTCACCAACGCCCATGCAGTGACGAGAGGGTCATACTCAGGTCATTTCAAAATGTATATCGTTTTAAGCGTTTAATCTTTGTAAATATAAAACGTCAACATTAGACTGAGAATAAACTGGCTGGATTTTCTTCTGAAACAAATTCCCTTGAGATTTAAAATGATAGTTGCTGTGAAAATGATTATGAATGGTCCACTGAAAATGAATGTGTTCGCTAAAAGGGTTGAGCATGCGTTTCTCCACCTGATCCTACTGCCGCTCATCCTCAAACACCGAACAGGAATACACCTGCCATGTGTAAACAAACCAGACAATCAAGTGATGGACCTGACATCTTTTGATGGCGATATCTTTAATTGTTTGTTAACTTAGCAATATTCCTGTCTGTAAATAATCGAGTCTGGACTAGACAATCCAGTGGCCAACATCATGAGCATCGGTCTACGCAATTGGGATACGATGACAAGAGTCAACCAAGTCCGATCTTGCTAGTCGCCTATTACGCCAAACATAGGTTCATGAAGACGGGAGCTTGCCCGGAGCTTGCCCGGAGCTTCACGGCCGGGATGAACTCATTATGTTACGATTCAGTATGTATGCAAATCCTATGCAACAGAACTATATTCAGCATGTCAGATGGTAAATAAACATATTGGCACTAAAATATTAACTTTAAATCAAATGTATGTTCACTGGTGATGGTGGAACGTCATGTCATGCATTTGTCTTACATTTTAAATATTATCATGTATACAAGTCCTACTATGAGCTATATTCAACATGGCAGATGCTAAATAAAACACTGCCACTTAAGTGTTAAAAGTGCAACAGTGTCGGCGCAAATCCATTTGGGAAATCATGTGGTTAAAAGAATCAGGCTATTACTTGGTTATACCAGTATACTCGTCACGATATGGCTGAAATATTGCCGATGTGACGTTAAATAATAACTCACTCACTTATACCAGTATAACACCGGCAACCGCTAACGACCGACAAATCATAAAGTCACAATGTCACGATACAGTGCATAAGACGGAGGTTCAATACTCCCATCAGGAAGATGTTCCGTTGGTGATGAAGATGTTGTTCCATATTCTCCAAAGTAATTATCCTGCCAGTTGCACCTGCTGTGACTGGATAAAGAAGCTGAGAAGTCAACCCTGTCTTCAGTATTGCGTACCCACTTGCCCAAAGGAGAGGAGAGTCATTTAAACTTACCAACGTCCACCACCTACATTTATTGTGGCATTTCCTTAATCATGCCGTGTAAAACCATGCCATATAAAAACCATACTGAGTAAGTGTTGGAAACTGTCAATCATCAACCTTCTCTTTCCAGTTTTCGTCGACTGACTGACTGACTGAGTATGGTTTTACGCCGCTTTTAGCAATATTCCAGCAACATAACGGCGGGGAACACCAGAAATGGGGTTCACACATTGTACTCATGTGGGGATTCGAACCCGGGTCTTCGGCGTGACGAGCTAACGCTTTAACCACTAGGCTAAACACGCACACACACACACACACACACACACACACACACACACACACACACACACACACACACACACACACACGCACACACACACACACACGCACGCACGCGCGCACACACACAACACCGTTTTCGTCGAATTCACTAAGGTCATTCAATTATTCGTTTAGTTTGTTTTCAGTTCTTTGTGGAACAGGTCATTTCGTGGAGGTAGGATGAGAGGCTGCCATAGATCACTGATCACAACGTCTAGACAATCTTACATGTGAACCGTGGAATGAAACCACTCTATATAGTCGGTCTTGAAGTTAATAAATTATGCCCAGTGTTAGTCATATCAGCGAAAATCGTTACAACGCTAAGAAAACATGAATGCCACAGGAAATTAACATCACGAACACCATTTTCACCACTTAAAAAATATGCTTTTAACCTAAGTGGGATGTGACAAGGTTGTCTTTTCCACCGCGCTTGTTATCTCCAGGTCATCAATTTGACCTTTTAACAAGAACATTGGTCATTAATCCACGAAACTCAGTTCATTATAAGCATTGCAGTGGTTGGATGACCAGATAACGGTTATTTTGCTCTTAATTAGATGGTAAATTGAATCCTTATGATTGTATAAACCTCGGCTGCCAGCAGAACTGGATTCAGGATAGAAAAGATGCGAATAATGAGCTTAATGCTGAAATAAACAAGTGTCCATCCTGCATTAGTCATTATTTGCATTTGTGATACTATTCACAGCATGGTAAATAGCATTAGTAAGATTGTAAAGGACATTATTGACAAGAATATACGAGTCTCCGCCTCGACAGGGGCATTTGGCGTTCAAGGTCGTGCGTGCCTGGCGGATGTCAACAAAGAACAATCAATAGTTCAATTAACTTGGATGGAAGATGTGGATGCATCAAAAATAAAACATGGGAAAACTGATATTGCCTTATCACAAATCATTACAGTTACGTTTAATAGAAGAAGAGCGTCTGTTTTTTTTAAGTTGATTATTTTTTATCGAATGTAGAATATTGCTTTTCATTTCATTTGTCAGCCATTTTGAGCTCACTGAGCACGTTATCAGCTATAAAGACGTCTGCATTCTTTTTTACAATTCAAAAGTACATGTATGTGTAGGAAAATGTATAATTTATTCAATGGCATAAACCTCTACACACCGTGTTGAATGTTAATTGTTTAGTCGGACGATCACAGGCAACTTTATTGTTATCAACAATTCAAATATTCCCTAACATGTCCCCAGCAGCGTCGTGCAAGTCAAGGTCCCAATCCACAATACATTCATAATGTTACGACCTGTCGCAACTCTACAGGTTACCATAGGCTTACGAATGTCATACCGCTACGAATGTCATACCGCTACGAACGCTTCGTGGACCCGGACTCAGCATCATAACTTTACACGTTTTGTGGATGCTGTCCCAGCATACGCCAAGCAATGGGCACATAGAGAAGAAGAACATATTGAATGTCGTTGAATTGGTTAAGTACGTGTGTCATATTGTCATCTGAAGAATCCACAAAATGAAAATGAGTAAGCACAATTGGCAAAAACCCTTTCTGCATTAAGTAGCTGATACTCTGGATGTCATTAAAGAACAGTTGGTGCACTAAATACAAAAGGCAATGATAAAAAGCTGATTTTAGGGGTTTAAGAAATGACACAAAGACATTGAACATCAGATTGACAGAAAACAACATTTGTGTTTGTAACAATGTTTCGGAGGTACTTCAAGTCTTTTGTCTATTCACCCGCTAAAAGGATCATTGCGTACCCATGAATGGATATGTTGGCAGCCATAGTAGATTTAAATTCATGTTTCCCTAAGTAATTTCTGTGGAGGTAGAAACGCACCTTTCACGAATAGACGATATTGTCAAATGTCCTATATGGTCATGCCATGCTCCATGTATGAGGGGCGGTGGGGTAGCCTAGTGGTTAAAGCGTTGGCTCGTCACGCCGAAAACCCGGGTTCGAATCCCCACATGGGTACAATGTGTGAAGCCCATTTCTGGTGTCCCCCGCCGTGATGTTGCTGGAATATTGCTAAAAGCGGCGTAAAACCAGTCCATGTATGAAGTCAGGCAATACGTCAGGCTCTAAATAAGTAAACTGCTATACATAATGCTGTGTCCCTAAGCTCCGCTACAAAGCTTGGGTCGTTGATTCGGATGTCAGATTCGCCGAGATTATGTTCGTCAACCTTATTCACTCCATGCTTAGTATACAGGGAAGGAAACTCTCACAAAGCCATTTTATCAGTATAAATAGCCCTACGTTGTGACACCGTTTCATCAGTCATCGAGTTACTTATCCCCGAGGATAGCCTAGTGGTTAAGGCGTTCGCTCTTCACACCAAAGACCCGAGATCGAATCCCCGCATGGGTACAGTGTGTGAAGCCCATTTCTGGTGTCCTGATATTGCTGGAATAGAGCGGCGTAAAATCATACTCATTTTCTCCCACACACTAATTTATGCGAGTTACGTAGCCTACGTCGGATGTGAAGTGAGGTGAAATTGGGTTTAACGTCGTGCTTGAGAATATTGCGCTCATATGACGACGTGCATGCGTGTGCATGTGTATGTGCGGCTGCTTGTACTAGTCCAGACTGAAGCTGGTTTTATAGTGCTAGCCCACTGAGATATACCATGCCGCAGTGAAGCATGAATACCCCACTCAGACACATTATATTGACTCCGAGCCGGGCAGGGATCAACAAGTATCATATTTTAACGTCTTTTGGTATAACTTGGAGGCAGTAACACGGTCACGGCCTGATTACACGGGATCGAACACGATCTTACTGTATGTGTGTATCTTACTGGGGAAGTGGGCCACTATGTCCCGAGATCCGCGAGTCTCTGGACTCTTGCCGTCATCTTATACAAGTGCAAGGATACATTTTTATACATGATGATAATTTACATTAACAGAACTAGGACGCCGTCGGTTGACATTAACATGTAACATGTTGCATTCTGATTAGGAAATACATGCAATGGATATCTTCCATTTGATGGACACGAATAAATTGACTTTAACATTACTGACATTTATACTTATCTAATCTACAATAAAACTTGAATTCGCATGTCGCGTCAATCTCCAATGACAAATGAACAGCGTCACAAATGACGGGCACGTCAAACCGTGGCCCTCGCGTGTCTAACAATAATTTTATTGTGTGACGTCAGTGCGACAGGTGTGCAAGAGTAAAAAGGCTTGATTTAATTATTTAACTTTTAGATTTATATTGTGTTTGCTATGTAAATCTGTAACCACATTTTGCAAAAGCTATACAAATATATACACGGTGGGTACAGACTTCCTACTACTAGGGACCCGTGACGATCCGGGTTAGAATTGATCTTCAGTAACCCATGCTTGTCGTAAGAGGCGACTAACGAGATCGGGTGGTAAGGCTCGCTGACTGGGTTGACACACGTCATCGCATCCCAATGGCGCAGACCGATGCTCATGCTGTTGATCACGGGATTGTCTGGTCCAGGCTCGATTATTTACAGACCGCCACCATATAGCTGGTATATTGGTCATTGCGGCGTAAAACTAAACTCACACACACTCCTGCTACTCTGTACACACTGTTTTCACTTACAATGCAGCAGAAGCATGCATATCCTCACCGAATGGAAGAAATAGACATCATGACTAACGGCCACAAATCAACGTCCAGTGCGTGACGTAAGGTTACACGCTGACGCCTGCCCCGGAAATGCTTGACCCCGGAAGTGCTCGTGCGCAGTAGTACTTATGTAGCACTAGTTAGAACGTTAGAAAGCTACACAATCAAATACCAAACGTGAAAACCTAAAATAATTTGTCCTGTTTATCTACCAACACAGATTTCATTGGCTGTAAAAAGCAAAGTATTCTTGAAAATTAGTGATGCCACCAGGTATTGGCGAAATATGGGCACATCTTGTTGTACCGACAGCAAGCTCCCTCTGCTCACATGACAACATGGGTTTTGAGGTTTGTGTATGTTATCAGTATTCGATGTCCGAAAATTTATTCTGGAACACATAGCGTAAGACAGCGGTTTAATTTCAGATGCCCCTCAAGTATTACAGTATACTCAAGTACTATTCAAATACAGAACATATTGGAGCATATTCATGGACGCCTAAAGGACAAAATATACTATTCACACTTTGCTAAGGATCAAATCATGGATTCAACAGAAAACTATGATGTGGGGTTAAATTTGTAATTTGCTTATTGTAAGCATGGATCCCAGGTTTCAGAATGCCAATTCATCTTGTGGAACCCATACCTGCTATTGACAGGTGTTGTGTATGTGTCACTGACTCGTTCCATGATTTGCAAAAGGGTTGCTGGTGCCATTAAAACCATTTTGATGGTTGTTCATGAATTAAGTGCATAAGGTTAGATTAAAGTGACTGTTTGCCTAAAGAGGGGTTACCATATTATCATTTATCTAGTTTTAAATAGATACAGTTTCAAATTATGAATCCAAGTTAAGTAAAGTTGTGAATTTTTGTGATCTTTAGCAAAGTGTGAGTAGTATATTATATCTTTCTAAATGAATTTAGAAACTTTCTATGAATGATTCAATAGCAATCAATAATGTATTATGCTTTCCTGACGACAGTGCCGCCGAATGAACTAAATGTATGTTATTGGGATAAATCAAATGCATCCGTTAATGTCCATTTCCGAATTCCATTGGTAATAAACACATAAATAATAAAGTAAATGTTAGCACAACAGACATTGGAGCCTTTGATGGTGAAATGCATCTTCTAACCTCTGCTATTGTGTATAAATCTGTAGTTCTCCAGCGTGCCCTCTACGGATTCTCTCCCAGCAACACACACTCCAGCTAGAACGAGCACACAGATTTTGTGTGAAGCTAATTCAAGGTTTGCCAGTGCGTTCAAGGACTGATAATGTTTTGTCCATGATTGTAATCCTGCCCATCTTTTCTTTGATCGCCATCAGAAAGAGTGAAAGTCGATATTGTCCTTTATGTAACGTTGGAATAGAAAATGAAATTCATTTTACCCTGATATGTCCTTGTTATCACGAATTAACAAGAAATATATACTGCACCATCTTCTTGCAAAGCAGCCCCATTATGCACATATATCTTTGCAAACCAATAATGATTCTTGCTCAATTGTCCTTATATATAAAATCAGCTAAAAAGAGATCTTATAAAGCACTTATACCCTTAAATCTGTTCAGTCATAAACGTTATCCGGAGGCCTTTCATACAATTACATTCCTTAAGTCATCAAGCTTCTGGTGTTTTATGGTTGCACTGAATATATCAATAAAGCCAACTTAACTACATTTCCCGTCAAACAGAAGTGGAAAACAATTGTGAAAAGCAAGGTTACTGAGCTTGAAACAACACTGCAGAGGATCTCAAACGATCTAGAACTCCCCCTGTTCCCTAATCTGCACCAATCTTACAAACCATCCAACTCTGGACTCCCTAATCTACAGCGTGCACTGAAAGATGTTATGAATGTGATTGCCACACCAGTTGGATCAGGTAACTGCCAGCTATGCTCGGCAGACTATAAGTGCCTGCCTCATCATCTGCTGCATGAATGCCCTGACCAGCGTGTTGATGACAACCGAGAGCTCGAGAATGTGGCCCTCCATTCTGGACACGTTTGGCGTAGACGTGTATGTCATGTTGGACTCCATGGAACTGGATGAACAAACAAGAACTCTTCTTGTGGGACACTCCTTCGATATCATAAATCGCTACACCTTGTGGGACTATTTTCCTCTCCACTAGACTCATTCGCCATTAACATGTTAACTGATTAACTCTTCCATACTGCCCAAGTGCAAATCTTCAAGTTTGGAGGAGCTAAAGACACTCACTCACTGTATTTCCTCGATAAGACATACGGGCGTCTATTAGTTTTTACGTCTATTAGAGACCGGTGAGTAGAATGTACCCAGCCTGTGTTGGAGGAAATAGGGTATGCAGTTCTGATTTCCAACCATGTTTAGTGACATCGTTGTACTTATACACACTGAATTGATGTAAAAAGTAGGAAAACGGATACACATTTTTAACCTATCAAAATCAACCACCATGGGCACACAGACTGTTGTTTTACGCTTTAGATTTTGTTTCTTTGTTTGTTGTCTACAGCCGTACTATATGAATATAGTCTGTAAACAATCGAGTCTCGCCCGGAGAATCCAGTGATCAACAGCATGAGCACCGAGGTAAGACAACAACTCGGGTAATCAAATAATCAACTACAACCTAACCCTCAGCGCACAAAGAGAACAGACATTTACTTCAACATCATGAGCATCCATCTACGCAATTGGGATACAACATGGGCAGCATATCAAGGGTAACGATGGCACACAACTGCTTTTAACTTGAGATGTAATGTGAGAGGAAAGGCAAGAGCTATATCCCCCCTATATACCAAACGAAAACCATTCCAGAGGATTCTCTAAGTCCCTGGAACAGAATATAATGGAAAGGCCTATAGGGCTTAGTACCCTGTAGTATCTTCCAGAACTCAGCCTAAATACAGCACAAGTCTACATATAGAGAACACCGCTAAACCTTACTGTATACCATTGTAGTACACTTGCAGCATTGCCATTGGCACCATGCACCTAAATATATATTGGTTAGCCATGAACCCATGGTAAAGACCATCGAACAATATGTGATTAGCAATAATAGTCGAGTAAAACGATCGATATTGATGTCCCGGTAAAGGTTTAATGATGTGCTGTTCAAATCTGTACATACATGTCATGTTAACACAAGCAGAACAATAACATCCATGTCAGGCAGTGATTAGGTTTTAGAAATACCACTGTAACAAGTTAAAAAAGATAGTTTCATTTATTGTTCCTATTTACTTTTCAGTTCAATACAGACATTTGACAACCTTGTGTGTTGGTTATTGTCTTGGTGTAATGCACACATTGATTTAAGTATCAATTGCAGATCAGTACACACATAAAATTAAAATATACATTATATAGGATCTGAAACAATTTCACAGATGACATGTGGACACGAAGATGATCTATTTCATCATGTGTGAATATGGTGTGAATACCCATGATGGATTCAGTTCATACACAGGATGTAGCGGTGTATCTGTTGTATCGTTGCAAGTGTGTTTTCTTACAAAATGAAATGAAGACTTGTTTTTCAAAATGTCCTGTGGTGTGTTCAAGAAGGGAATCGAATTATTTAAGTCTGTTGGCTCGAAAGTTACAATTAAATAGTAATTCATGATAGCTTAAAGCAGTAACCATGTACACAAAACAACGTACAACAACATGGAAGTAAGTTTAAGCATTAGAGGCTTTAAAGATATTAACCTTGGCAACAGATGAAACTGAGAATTACCCATCTCTGTATCAGTTGTATCTCATTATTTAAGTATGTAAATACCTACGAGGGGCGTTCAAAAATTAGTCAGCCTAACTATATTGTCTGGGTCCAATGTTTGAAAAGCTTCCATTTTATTTTGAAGGAATCAATAGCAAAGCCATATCCAAAATTTCACACATCTGGATAATGTGGTTAACGAGATATTAGTCATCACAACATATTGGGGTATAATATTTCTTTTTAAAAATTAGAAAATTAAACAAATGATCAGTCATTTGGTACCTCCTGGATAATGGTATGCCCCTCAGAAAATAGCATATAAGATATGTTCAGTATGCGTATAGTATTGGATGACTTCCCGTCATAATCAACATTCAAAGATATGCATTGCTTGATTTATATTTAGACGAGGACTATTTTTTTAAGGACACATCCATTTTAATCTTTCAAAAACATTGTGTCCAGATATTCAAACTGGCACTGTTTACCATATATTGAGAGCTGACACTTGTGTGACCATTCAGTATTTAGTTTGAAACCTTTGCATCATGTATGCATACGTGAAAACATTAGAATAAGTTATGTCCTTATGAATGGGGGTGGGTAGTGTCAGTAAGGTCTCGAAAACAAACTCTTTCAGTAAACATGAAATGGAGAGTCACTTTAACAATTGATTGTACTTTCAAATTGCTTTATATTCACTTTAATATCTGAGTTTGATTCTAGCGGCCTTTGCCTATGTCAAACACACAAAATGTCTCTTGCACATTTTGTTTCCTGAAGTTTGTGATGCATGTATTGCAGGTTTTGCGGTTTTGGGGGGTACCAGGATAAAAAGTCAAACAAAATGGGGATCGTGAGGCTGGAACATAGCAAAATCAATTTGCTTGAGGTAGACAGATAATATGTAGAAAAATATAACATAAGAGCAGTTGCACCTGTATCATTTTCTATGTGAGGCTGACTACTTGTTGGACTCCCCTCGTTGATAAAATATCAATCTGAATCCCCCACTTTTCATAATTTTCTATCTCACTGGTCCAAAAATATATTTAAAATTTTCTATCTCACTGGTCCAAAAATATATTTAAAAAAAATTTAAGTCTTTTATTTCCCATTTTCATTTTCAATTTGTGTTTGTAAAAAGAATGTTATGTACAAGTTTGAACTGAAACCACTCAAGTTAACACTGTGCATCGTTTCGGCATCAAATAGATTACTCCTTGTTCAGATTCAGTATATTCTTTATCACACTCTTTTTCCCATTTGCATTGTCCAGAAGATTTAAAAGAGTTTATGGTTATGAAGATTGACAGAAATTTTTACTGCCTTGTTCATTTCCAAGTTCACTGGTCCAAAATTGGTCTTCGAAAACTACCAGATGCACTTGTCATTGGCAACAGACATAAGAACTCATAACATGAAATCTCTGATACTTAGGTGTCTTACGATTCCGACCCCTCTACTGTCATATTTTGTCTGATGAATCCATATCTGTTTAGTTCACTCTATATCCAAATCTGCGCCTTACCATTGAGAAATGCCAGCATAAAATTTAAGTAACCATTTCCTCAGAATCAAATTGATAAGTTAAATGACATAATTCCTGCCATCCTCAATACGGAATTTTCTTTGCATGAGATTAACTGTTGCGTGTATGAAGCTTCTTTAACACTGGAGGAACTTCTCACAGTTTCCGAAAACAAAGAATCGAACTGGTATAGACAATAGTCTCCGGAGAAAAAACAGTTCCAAACAATATGAACTGAAACAAGAAAAGATGTATGCTGGACACAATTTGGCTTAAAATTACGTACCTCGGGGAAAGAAAGGAAAAAAACCCATCAAAAATCGATTTGGATAATAGAAACAAAATACACAATCACAAAAGAAAATGCTTGATTCCTTGAAGGCAAAGTTGAAGATGAAGAGTTGAGAGAGTTGAAGAGAGAAAAGAGAAAGTGGGACAAGAAAAATAATTTCATGAAACAACATGGACTGTTCAAGACTGAAGTAATCATTTCTACAAACACCTAAATGCAACCAAGGGCACCAATGAGGAAAGACCACCATGGATGTGGTTGAAAGGTTTTAGAAACAGTTTTAGTCTATACTAGGCAACTGCAACCTCGAGGAACCAAAGTCCAAATAAAATAGTACGCCAGAACCTGAAGGTATTGGAAACCTTATTCAAAATTTCCATGTATCCAAACATGCTAACGTCACAGTTTGAATTCTCTCATTGACAAAGGATATGTTCCTCCTAGGTTGTGCAAAGATGTGACAATACTTCCCCTAAAGAAATGTCATTTGCCTGATCCTAAATCTTTCACCCTTTCTTTCAGTACAAACTATTACAGGGTGTCGTTCAGATTTTGTGTCAACCTGCTGCACCTTCCTAGAGTCAGAAAGGGTTGTTGGGGTTGGAGCAATTACCAATGAAAACCCTGACTACCGTAACCTCTCAGTGTGCTAGATAATAGTCTACAGAATAGCCTATGATTCCGTACACCACGATGATATTTTGAGGCCACTGGGAAGTATTTACCAACGCGAGCTATAGCTTGTTTTACTCAAGAATTTTCTGAATTGCAAGTCAGCGCAACCGGATATCTTTTGCAGGGCAGGTACTGACCTCATAAGCTATTTCTATTAAAACAGGGATGTTTCAGGGCGGTTCTTTTCGTCATTTGCTTTTCTGTTTGCCATTTTGTTCAGCGTTTTGCTCAGCAAAATTGAAGGTTATCATCCTGGACTTCCTCACCACAGATCTCAAACACCTGAAACTCACTCCTTTACACGGATGACGTTGAACATCCTGCCGAGGGACATTCCACACAAACAAAACAAATCTCCTTGTCAGGTTCTTCTCCAAACAGATCGTCACACGGCCATAGTTATTAGCACTACAGAATTAGTCAATTCTAACATGTTTGTTGCTTCTATGAATCAACTACAGTTTTATTTAGATTTGGCTTTTAATTGTTTCTCGAGTTTATCCAGATAGTAAGTTAATTTGAGGTTTGGATATGTTTCTTTTCTAATCTTAATGGTACAGTCTATTGATACTTTGTTTCATGTGTATATTTGTCTAATGACTCTCTTGTCAAGTATGTCAAACCTCATGATAAAAACAATTTTCGGAAACGAACCACGGATGTTGGACACAATCTCAATGCCAATGTTGATTTTGTTGATGGTTCTGGATTGCTGGACGGTACAAAAATGAATGTTAATTAGTGAAGTGCCTCCTTGCCTCGTTTTCTTTTAAACAGATGGCTTTCTTGTTGCTGCTTGGGACCAATCACTTCCTACTAACGTCAATGCGTGATTTTACATTAAATTGTAAATATGAAATGTAGATTATGTATTGAATTTAATAAGACTGTTCAAAACATTGTCGGCTGATGCCCAGCGTTTGTGAAAAGGCAGTATCTTAAATGGCATGGTTACGTGACTTGGTCCTTTTGTTTAACGCCTTCGCTATGCTTGTGGCTGTAACTGATAGTTTTATGCATGGCATGTCACTGAATATGCAGAGGGTGTCATGGAAAATGACAGTCATAACATTCTTTAGAATAATCCCATACACAGCATCAGAATTATTAAAGCCAACAGACATGTTGAATATTCTGTCCCATTTGACAGTAATGGGATTGACATGATTCCGGAAACACATGGCAAATGTGTGGTCCTTACATGAGAAATGGCACGCTTGCATCCCAGGCAGTTTGAGGTCCCACTAAAAATTGTTCTTGGTGCCTTAGGTTTGGTATCTCCGAATATTTTGACTGACATTGGGAGTGTACCCGTTTTGCTGCGATGAAGACAGTCCCGCTGCAGAGGGCTTTAGTGCTGGTGAATCTTTGTGGGTTTGGCTAGAGCTGCATGCTGCCTGAGGGGACAAAGGCCATTGAATGTATGATGAGCATGGTGGTTTCCTTCTGTGACACTTGTGTCTGTCACACATCACTGATTACAAGTGCCACACAGGAAGTGGAGGGCATGTGTCAGACAGGGACAGCTCAGACACCCGTTCAGTTAATTAGATGAGGTGTGAACTCGTCAAGATTATTTTACTCAGGAACTACTGAGGATCACCCTCATTTATTTATCTTAATCTCTAAAAATAATAAGTCCACCCATAGTATGACCCTGAATGTGTCAAGGGCGTTATAGAAAATGAAATGTTCAAAGATAATTCACATTCTCTTATAAACTACACATGACAAACAAATTATTTATGACATTGTTTAATCGATACACTTTCTTCATATATAACTTGTTATTTTTGAAATTCCCTTTTGTTTCGAGAGGATGTATTCTTTATTCCGTTAAGACATGTATGGCCGGAATGGCAGTTCCTATCGAATTACTATAACGCAGCTTGGTAAATGTTTGAACATGTCCTTCCTGGCTGAGTATGCATATTGATTGTTCTTTGTTACGCTTTGGGACTCATCAATAATTCATTACATCTATTTATCACAATACAATCCATGTATATATCACAATACAATCTTTTTAACGTAGACGTTTATCCAAATAAGTGCAACTTTTTGCGTGACCGTGAAAGATGGTTGTGTTATGTAACTGATTTCAGCTGATCTGCACATATACCGGAGAGTGGCAATTAATTTTGCATCAATGCCAAAGTGATCAAATATTCGGACCTGATGAGAAAAACGGTTTAATATGCTGCTGAAGGACTTGGATCCATGCTGCTGATCAGGCAGAGCATGAGGAACAACGGTATCGTGAAGGAGCATACATCTGACGAGAACAACGGTCGTTGTTATGTTGCTGAAGGTTTTGGATCCATCATCAGGTGACCCATCATCAGGTTTGAAAGGAGCAGACCATCAGGAAGCATCGGGCACACATCTGCAGAACAACGGTTTGGTATGCAAGGAGCAGGATCTGACGTGCAGAAGAACAACGGTTTGGTATGACTGCTGAGGACATCGTGCAAGGTCCTGCTGATCCATCTGAGGATACATCGTGCATACACCTGACATCTGAGAGAACAACGGTTTGTTATGTTGCTGAAGGACCTGGACCCATCATCAGGAAGCGAGGACATCGTGGTATGCTGCCTGAAGGTCCTGT
Source organism: Haliotis rubra (assembly GCF_003918875.1). Lineage (NCBI taxonomy): Eukaryota > Metazoa > Mollusca > Gastropoda > Lepetellida > Haliotidae > Haliotis > Haliotis rubra. Next base: position 537,633 of record NW_025764904.1, on the reverse strand, counting down.
GATCCATCTGAGGGACATCGAGCATACATCTGACGAGAACAACGGTTTGGTATGCTGCTGAAGGAGCAGGATCCATCATCAATAAGCGAGGACGTTGTGCATACATCTGACGAGAACAACGGTTTAGTATGCTGCTGAAGAAGCAGGATCCATCTGAGGAGATCGTGCATACATCTGACGAGAACAACGGTTTGGTATGCTGCTGAAGGTCCTGGATCCATCTGAGGACATCGTGCATACATGTGACGAGAACAACGGTTTGCTATGCTGCTGAAGGTCCTGGATCCATCTGAGGACATCTTGCATACAAATGACGAGAACAACGGTTTAGTATGCTGCTGAAGAAGCAAGATTCATCATCAGGAAGTAAGGACATCGTGCACACATCTGACGAGAACATCGGTTTTGTATGTTGCTGAAGGTCCTGGATCCATCTGAAGACATCGTGTATATATGTGACGAGAACAACGGTTTGGTATGGTGCTGAAGGTCCTGGATGCAACTGAGGACATCGTGCATACATGTGACGAGAACAACGGTTTTGGTATGCTGCTGAAGGTCCTGGATCCATCTGAGGACATCGTGCATACATGTGACGAGAACAACGGTTTGGTATGCTGCTGAAGGTCCTGGATCCATCTGAGGACATCTTGAATACATCTGACGAGAACAACGGTTTGGTATGCTGCTGAAGAAGCAAGATCCATCATCAAGAAGTAAGGACATCGTGCACACATCTGACGAGAACATCGGTTTTGTATGTTGCTGAAGGTCCTGGATCCATCTGAGGACATCGTGCATACATCTAACGAAAACAACGGTTTGGTATGCTGCTGAAGGTCTGGATCCATCTGAGGACACCGTGCATACATCTGAAGAGGAGAACGGTTTTGTATGATGCTAAAAGTCCTGGATCCATCTGAGGGCATCGTGTATATATGTGACGAGAACAACGGTTTGGTATGCTGCTGAAGGAGCAAGATCATCTCGAGGAAGCCAGGACATCGTGCATTCACTTGACGAGAACAACGGTTTGGTATACTGCGGAAGGAGCAGGATCCATCATCAGGAAGCTAGGACATCGTGCATACATGTGACGAGAACAACGGTTTGGTATGCTGCTGAAGGCCATTGATCCATCTGAGGACATCGTGTATACATGTGACGATAACAACGGTTTGGTATGCTGCTGAAGGCCATTGATCCATCTGAGGACATCGTGTATACATGTGACGATAACAACGGTTTGGTATGCTGCTGAAGGTTTTGGATCCATCATCAGGAAGTGAGGACATCGTGCATACACCTGACGAGAACAACGGTTTGGTATGCTGCTGAAGGAGCAGGATCCATCATCAGGAAGTGAGTACATAGTGCATACACCTGACGAGCACAACGGTTTGGTATGCTGCTGAAGGAGCAGGTTCCACCATCAGGAAGCGAGGACATCGGGCACACATCTGACGAGAACAACGGTTTGGTATGCTGCTGAAGGAGCAGGATCCATCATCAGGAAGTGAGGATATCGTGCACACATCTGACGAGAACAAAGGTTTGGTATGCTGCTGAAGGAGCAGGATCCATCATCAGGAAGTGAGGATATCGTGCACACATCTGACGAGAACAACGGTTTGGTATGCTGCTGAAGGAGCAGGATCCATCATCAGGAAGTGAGGACATCGTGCATACACCTGACGAGAAGAACGGTTTGGAATGCTGCGAATGAGCAGGATCCATCATCAGAAAGCAAGGACGAAAACAACAATTTGGTATGCTGCTGAAGGTCCTGGATCCATCTGAGGACATCGTGGAAACATCTGACGAGAACAACGGTGTGGTATGCTGCTCAAGGTTCTGGATCCATCTGAGGACATCGTGCATACATGTGACGAGCACAACGGTTTGGTATGCTGCTGAAGTACCTGGAATTATCAACAGGAAGCGAGGACATCGTGCATATATCTGACGAGAAGAACGGTTTGGTATGTTTGCTGATGGACTTGCATCCATCATCAGGAAGCGAGGACAACGTGCATCCATCTGTTGCTGAAGGACCTGGAACCATTATCAGGAAGCGACGACATCGTGCACACAGCTGACGGAAACAACGGGTTGGTATGCAGCTGAAGGTCCTTGATCCATCTGAGGACATTGTGGAAACATCTGACGAGAAGAACGGTTTGGTATGTTGCTGATGGACTTGCATCCATCATCAGAAAGCGAGGACAACATGCATACATCTGACAAGCACAACAATTTGGTATGCTGCTGAAGGTCCTGGATGCATCTGAGGACATCGTGCATACATGTGACGAGAACAACGGTTTGGTATGCTGCTGAAGGTTTTGGATCCATCTAAGGACATTCTGGAGACATCTTACGAGAGGAACGGTTTGGTATGCTGCTGAAGGAGCAGGGTCCATCATCAGGAAGCGAGGACATCGTGCATACACCTTACCAGAACAACTGTTTGGTATGTTGATATAGGACCGGGAACCATCATCAGGAAGCCAGGACATCGTGAATACATCTGACGAGAACAAAGGTTTGGTATGCTGCTGAAGGAGCAGGATCAATCATCAGGAAGCGAGGACATCGTGCATACATCTGACGAGAACAACGGTTTGGTATGCTGCTGAAGGAGCAGGATCCATCATCAGGAAGCGAGGTCATCGTACATACGCCTGACGAGAAGAACGGTTTGGTATGCTGCTGAAGGAGCAGGATCCATCATCAGGAAGCGAGGACATCGCGCATTCATCTGACGAGAACAATGGGTTGGTATGCTGCTGAAGGACCTTTAGCTATCATCAGGAAGTGAGGATATTGTGCATTCATCTGACGAGAACAACGGGTTGGTATGTTGCTGAAGGTCCTGGGTCCATCTTCAGACATTGTGCATACATCTGACGAGAACAATGGGTTGGTATTTTGCTGAAGGACCTGGATTCATCATCAGGAAGTGAGGACATCGCGCATTCATCTGACGACAACAACCGTTTGAAATGCTGCTGAAGGTCCTGGGTCCATCTGCAGACATCGTGCATACCTCTTACGAGAACAATGGGATAGTATGTTGCTGAAGTACCTGGATCCACAACAGGAAGCGAGGATATTATGCATTCATCGTGATATTGTGCTGTTTACTTCCCTCCATCTGACGTTAATACACCGGTCTGTTTGACGTTTGTCTGTTGCAGTAAACTACACAAACCACAGGTGTCATGTAAAACCTACCTAATACTCCACCGTTGCTTGACATTGATGCAGTGCCACTATTTGTTTGTTTGTTTTATATTATTGCCCTAACCAAACAGCTATATGACGTTGGTCTGTCGCGACTGGAGCAGACAATCCAGTGATCATCATCATGAGCATCGATCTACGCAAATGATATACGATGACATGTGTCAACCAAGTCAGCGAGCCTGACGACCCGATCCCGTTATAGTCGCCTTTTACGACACGCATGGGTTAGTGAATAACTTGAGCCAGCCAGGAGCTTCACTGTTGGTGTCAACTCACGTTTCATTATGTATGCAAATCCTATGCAACAGAACTATATTCAGCATGTCAGATCCTAAATAAACACATTGGAACTAAGATGGAACGTCATGTCATGCATTTGCTTTGTGTTTTGCATCGAGATAGACACATTTTCACACAGTATGAGTTGAATCCTACCTTATTCTTTTGTTTGATAAAAAAACAATACACGGAAAATGCATTTTTTAGAAATTATTGTTTTCTGTTGTTTTTAACCAAAATTAAACTCTTCATTTAACTTGGGACTAAAACAGTCTGGATGGAAGATTTTTGCATTGAATGTATTTCATAGTCCTACAGGTTATTTATGAACGTGGAAAGCAAAGTCAGACCGCTATGTATAGTATACATGGCAAATGACCGCTTAAAAGTTTCATTGGATGAAGAATGTCTGTTTAACAAAAGGACAAAATGCAAAAAATGAAATAGAATTAAAAGTTTAAAATCAGCTTTATCCACGAGGTTTTGACTATTGTTAGCATAAGTAGAATGTAAAACTAAACCATTCCTTTGTTATATTGCATTTCAGAATGGCTCTCATGAAGAATCTACTTTCAGAAACCATTCTTTATAGTTCAAGCTATCTGGTTGACTTGTTGAAACATGCTACAAGAAAGCAAAAGCATGAATTACATGATCACATACACACAATGACTTTGTCACACGGTTCATATATTAAAGGAAGACTATTACTACACCGTCACTGTGCAACCCGCTGAAGGTTTAAGCTGCATTGCGACGATTTCATGTAGCCTTACAGTTGGGAAACAGAAACGTTTATGTTGCCTTTTTTTATTGGTTTACCCTCTGTACGATCTGAGTTTATGGATGCACAAATCTTATGATTAAGGATTTTTCAATGACTGGATCCCTTTCAAAACTTCAACGCCTGAGTCTAAGTCCTACACAGACAGAAACAACCAAAAACCTTAAATATACAATGCCGTCCGGTAATTCGATCATATCGATCGCAACACGGCAACTAACGTCTCTTTTTTTTTGTGGTTTACGTGACTAAACATGCTGGTATGCATCATATTTACCTAGAAATAGAAGCTTTATTGACGACTATAAGATTCTAACGTTCTGTCGACATCGCTTGCTGTCCGGTAATTCTGCGCAGCAACTGATGCGCATAACATCCAGCTGGAGATCCGAAGTATGGAAGCGTATTAGGGCCAGATTATTTTCAAAAATCACTTCATCGATGTAAGGAAGAGTGATTCATATCAAATCCAATTATGAATAATGAAGAAAACGAATTTTCATAAAACTGTCAATTTATCTGTCAATTACTGCTATTTACTTACCTTTAATGATTAAAAGCCAGTCCCTTGTAGAACTGTAGCCCAGAATTACCCTACGGCAACACATCATGATAACCAAATGCTATTTTCTTTCTTGTCTTGATATCCGAGACCCATATCACCATGTGCAGTAACGTTTTAATTTTAGATACCTGAGAATTAGAATAAAGTCACGGGTCAGATTCCATAGGGGAAGGCAAAACAGGGGTGACATTGCATGATTGAAACACTTACAAATCAGTGATTACACCGGGTGTTCCCCCAAAGGGAAATAGTTCATGTGTATGGAAAACAGCCGTCTAAAATGAGAATCGGATGTCACCTGATAGTGTGTCATTGTGCAGCTGTCTTCAGATGACGTTGATCTCTCCTCATGCTATCAACCACATGCTTGTTCTTCGTTATCAAACCACCGAGAAGAGTGTTTCGTACAACAAAGTTTTAATTGACACACATTTGAGTTTAGCGTATGCTTGGCTGGTTTGATGGCTGGTTAAACTCAATAATATTCCAGCTGTCTTCTGGTCTACTTCAGACACCGAGAAGAGTGTTTCGTACAACAAAGTATTAATTGACACACATTTGAGTTGAGCGTATGCTTGGCTGGTTTGATGGCTGGTTAAACTCAATAATATTCCAGCTGTCTTCTGGTCTACTTCAGACTACCATCACCAACAGAATATTGTTACGAGTTCCTGATTGAAGACTTAAAATATCTATGCATTTGTCACGTAGATTTCCATGGCGTCTGAAAGTACCACGACTGATTTCTTTTTAGACTTCTTTTGTTTGTTTGTGGGATATCGCCACAGTCAGCGATATACCAGCTACATGGCGGTGGTCTGTAAATAACCGAGTCTCAACCAAACGGTCCAGTGATCAACAGCATGAGCACAAACCGAGGTAAGACATCAACAAGGATCCTCAAATAATCAATGGGAATTTTAAAGTAGCTGCAACGCCCTGTACCCCTGCTGACAACAATGTTCCTAAGCAAGATCAGGCGCTATTCAATGGAGTGAACTTCAGATCGAAGCAAGGGTCCCTGAAGATGTCAAACATATACAATATCTTCCAAATACCGTCCTCTTCGTAAGGACAGATTAGTGAGTGAGTGAGTTGGGTTTTACGACGCTTTTAGCAATATTCCATCAATATCACGGGGGACACCAGAAATGGGCTTCAAACTTTGTAACCATGTGGGGAATCGAACCCGGGTCTTCAGTGTCACGAGCGAACGCCTTAACCACTGGGCTACCCAACCACCCCAGCACAGATTAGAATTCTTGAGCGACGACATCATTCTCATTAGATGCACCTCATTAGATGCGCCACACAAACATATCGCAATGGCTAATCAGTTAGAAAGTAAGTTACCGTTATAATTGTATTAATAATATCAAATATATCCATACCTGATTGGAATCTTTTCTGTATCTTTTCAGAGCGATCCTACAGAGTTGAAGCTGAAGAACAATATATGTTTATGAAAGTCTTGATTAAAACATGAGTCTATGTATCAGACTGTTTGACGACGCCGCTACATATCATCTAATGCGACGCCACACATTGACACAGAAGATAAGCATGGAGATAGCATGATTAATGCTTATTCTCACTGTATTCTCTGTGGTATCCCGTGACAAAAGAGATTTAAGATTTACAAGATAAACGAGATGTAGTGTAACTGCACCAGATGTCTTAGAATTATTCAAGATGATCAAGCACTATAAGAGACGACCTATAACTAAAAGCAGGATACTAGGACATAATTTCAAGCCGATGACCTGTAGACAAATCAGAGTGACCAAGTACTATATTTTAACGTATTTTGGTATAACGCTGCCGGGGATCGAACCCGCGACCATCTGCTCTCCTGGCGTACGCTCTAGTCACTACACCGCGGACGCCATGACCATCAATAACGTTATTTTACGATAACGAATGTCACCACAACTTGAAAATGAGTACGTGCAGAAACCATGATCTGTAATTGATTTACAGTGCTTCTACAAAACCACTACCTGTACTACAGTACCTGGCACCACATGACCTTGAATTAATTTCGCGTGACTGAAGACAGCACAATACTGTCAGCCGTAATACTTTTTTCAGTTACATCATAGACACCATACTGCATGTTGATTGATTTGCGAGTCCAATACACTTACAATACCTCTACCACAAAACATAACAATGATTCGCCAGTGACTCATGACGTCCATTAAGTATGTTACTAAAACAACATTTTGTTGACACGGGTACGTTGACGCCACTCCTGTTCATAGTGTTTTTTCTTCATAAAACTTTAATGCAGCACCGTGGGCCTTAACAAAGACACTTATCGACCCTTCCCAGTTCCTCTCTCTAGGGACCGGTTGATATGGAATCTATAAGGTTCAATACATATGGACAAGTGCCAATAGTCTCTATATTCTTTAGAAGTGAGGTGACTCCTTTTGTATGTGATCACCGAGCGTCGATTGTTTTAATCTTTCATTGGGTTTAGCCTGTCACACTACGGTAACTAAAGAAGTCATTCTTTGTTTAGCGATTTTACATCATGCAAAATTTACAGTCCCAATTATGCATTGTCCTCTGCTTAACTCGGGTTTAAACTATACGTCAACATGTTAGGATGTGGCAAAGCGAATGTAGGACAAAAAAACCTGTGGACAAAAGAACCTGTGGACAAAAAGCCCTTAGGACAAAAACCCATAAGAACAAAAAAAACAAATGAGGACCTTTGGACAAAACCCCTAACCATGTTTTACTACTGAGTGAGTGACTTAAGTGCCTTGTTTTTGTTGAATCAGTAATAGAGATTATCAGTGACAGGGATTAACAGGCTTCATTTATTAACTTCGTATTTCGTATGTAAACATTATTACGGGTGAAGCTTCCAATTTCATTACTGATGAGGATTAAATGACTTAATATTAGAGAGTATTAAAAGTTTTATTAATCAACTTAGTATTTAGATATGTTAACATTATTAAGTATTTCACCTCCCTGTTATACTACAACTGGTATAAATATATGCTCCATAAACTAAGCAACCAGTAGGATTCCAGCATGGCGATATTCAAGAATAGTAAGGGTGGTGTCAAGTTAAGCTACGGAGGTTATATGTATACAAAGAAGAGGCAAGTTAGTGCTCGAATTGTGATGTACCCAGTTTATGCTAGTGCTCATTGTTGCTCACGATATATGTAATGTCGGCTAAAAAAAATATTTGAATAATAAACAAATTTTCATTATTTATTTGGAGCTTTTGGGGTTTTTGTCCTACATGGTGTTTTTTTTTTCCTAAGGAGGTTTTGTCCAAGGGTTTTTTTGTCATAGGAGCTTTAGTCCACAGGGGTTTTTGTCCGCACACCGGCAAAGCACAATATCATTCAGTCACGATGACAGTGTACAGTGCCCTATTATTACTATGTGTAGCGCCTTCATAGTTCCCATGGCAACGCACTAATGTCTTAGAAGATCACAGACAAAATACAGTAATTATTTAAATGATAATTGTTATGTGTATCACACGTTAGCCGGTTAGATGCATAATAGAGTAAGCATTACCGAACCGTTGACGTCACCGTCTGTCAGTCGACGTAAAGAGATAGGCCCAGGGTTGGATATTAAGTATAGAGTGAACTATCGTGTTGAGCAGAATTCATAGATCATCGTGAAATGTCCTGTTATCTGTGCTTGATCTTTGCGCAGTGAGAAGAAACCTACGTCTACCTTGTTACAAATGTACCTTGTGTTTGGATTAAACAGTTTTGGCATGATGAACGGTCCCCGCTCACGTTGATTATTTTCAACTATAATTTTTTCATTTTCATGTCAAGCTGCGGGTAGCTCGGGGATGTCATTGGGTCCATCATTTGATATTCTGAGTAATGACACTGAGCAATATACAATTATGATAATTGTGAAGAAGTTTGTTTTCAGAATATAGGTCACAGGACCAAGTACATTAAATGACAAACAATGAATCATACAACGTTGTGGTTCGAAAGCTGTACAACTGAAGGGTGTACTATCTTAATGATGTGGAACGTATAGACTGACCTTTTGGGACATATTTTAAACACTTAAATTAAGTACAGTCCGTTTGATTTCATTTGAGATAGACGAATTGCTCACTAACACAAAATCTAATAATTGCAACAAAACTAAATTTTGCACGCGAAATCGACAGACCAACGCTGATGATTTGTCTTATAATTTTGGACATATTACATAAATTGTGTTTTTATCTTGTTTCATGTTTGACCTACGAAATGAAATCTGTATTTCCTGAAAACCTACGGCTTATCGTAAACCTTTCTGATTGTGATATATATATGTTTGCAATTAGAAGGACGTTTATTGTAACTAGTATCCCGTCACAGTTATACGTAAAGTTTGCCATAACAAGTGTTTCGCCGTGGTTACGATCACACGTATGTGTGTTGTGGACATACAACGTATATTGTGACCAGAATACCCGCCACATTTCCTGTAGGCAGGACGTAAACGGCTTTTATTGTAGTAATTGCACCATGGTTACAATCGCACGGACGTATATTGTGACCAGAATACTCGCCACATTTCCTGTAGACTGGACGTAAACGGCTTTTCTTGTAGTAATTGCGCTATGGTTAGAATCACACGGACCTATATTGTGACCAGAATACCCGCCACATTTCCTGTAGGCAGGACGTAAACGGCTTTTCTTGTAGTAATTGCGCCATGGTTACGATCACACGGACGTATATTGTGACCAGAATACCCGCCACTTTACCTGTAGGCTGGACGTAAACGGCTTTTCTTGTAGTAATTGCGCCATGGTTACGATCACACGGACCTATATTGTAACCAGAATACCCGCCACATTTCCTGTAGACTGGACGTAAACGGCTTTTCTTGTTGTAATTGCGCCATGGTTACGATCACACGTTTATACACTCTCCCCAAAAAGAAACGCATATAGGAATTTCAACTGTATTGTATGTTTATTTTGAAACATCTTGTGATTTAAACAGTATTTTATTTCTCGAAAGACATGTGATATACATTAAACATGATTAAGTTACAAAAAGGAAAAAGGATCAGCAAACAGGCTGCATCAGCCTATGTAAATGCTTCTCCTAAACATAATCTTGCAGAGAATGATTTTATAAGTACATTTGTGGAAATAAGTAATTCAATAATTTCAAACTAAGTAAAGCATATGGTACCACACTTTATGGAAAACGGTTGGTATCATTTAAGAAACTGTAAACCGATTTTATTATTAATTCGTTTTCATACTGGGACAAAGATTCATCGCCGTTTAGAATAGCATGTAAACTTATATTATTTTGAAAGAAGTATTTATTAAATCTAAACCTATCATATGGAGGACACTGAAGGAACTAATGGTAAGCATCTTCTCGATTGTTCCCACAGGAGCAGGTTCGGCTGTCTGACAAATATCTATCAAACAAGTGAGAATTAAGATCACTGCAGCCCAGGCGCAAACGACAGAGAAGAATTTGACCTCGCCTGGGACCATACGATCTATAATTCTTAAATGTTGGGGATAATGTCATGTCACAAGATATACATTTCTTAAATTTTGATAATGATTCTACATTTCTAATATTGATGTCTAGCGAATTCCATGCCTTAACAGTAGAAGGGAGAAAAGAATTATTATAGTAAGATACACGCCCTGCATTACATTGGAGATTATCGGAGTTTCGCAAATTATAGAGGCTTTGGTTAGAAACATTTGGTGGTACCCATATTGAGAGATATTGTGGTGTTAACCCATTTACCATTTTGTAGAACATACATAATTTATGATAGTGGCGTCTTTCGACTAAAGAACAATATCCCGTTTCAGCATAAAGTTTATCGTGACTTGTGCCTCTCACTGCACCTGAAATAGTCCTAAGGGCATCTAAATGTAGCTTCTCTATCAGATGAGCCTGCTCCTTGGTACAATTATCCCAGATGGTATCACAGTAGTCAAATATAGGCAAAATATATGATTTATACATAGTTTCAAGTGATATTCTGTTTAGCCTGTGTTTCAAACTTCTCAGACAATTTATTAGTGGACTTGCTTTGGCTAGAATATAATTAATATGATTCTGCCATTTTCCATCATCTTGTATAATCAGACCAAGATGTTTATGTTCACAAACTTCAGAAATCGCAGTATTATTAAGTGTTAATTGAAGTTTCGGACTTGCATTAGTCTTATTTGAGAATAACATACCTCCTGTCTTTTCAGGGTTGAAATTAACCTGCCACTTGGAAGCCCAGTCTGAAATAAGTTCAAGGTCATTATTAAGCAATGTCTGTGTCCGAAACGGATCTTCAATTACTAAGTATAGGGAAGTATCATCAGCAAAGAGTTTAACGTTACTTACTATTCCGTTGGTTAAATCGTTTATATATACGAGAAATAATAGTGGCCCCAAGACAGAGCCTTGAGGAACACCAGCCGATACAAAGTTTGGACTCGATTTGTGGCCATTAATCACAACTCACTGTTTTCTATTACTAAGATAATTTTCAAACCAAAGCAATAGTTTTCCAGTTATTCCTATGGATTCAAGTTTTGATACCACCCCTGCGTGCCAAACACGATCGAAGGCCTTGCTGATATCACAAAAGACAGCTCGGACTTCTTTACCCTCATCTAGAGCCTTTGATAAAAGGTGATAAAGTTCAGTTAATTGGTACACTGTGGAGTCCCCAGGTTTAAATCCAGACTGATGTTTCGATATGATATCATTATCCATAAAGAAATTATAAACGTGCTTGAATATACACTTTTCAAATACTTTAGCCAAACAACAAGATAGAGCAACTGAAACATCTTGTAGGCTTTATGAGTCAATGAAATATAGCGAAATTGCACACTGGGAATGCAGACGTATCCGTCTTTGGCACCAACTCGAGGAAAGTCAGTTTGAGTGTCACATGAAGACGTGTGGTGGCGCTGAAGTCAATACCTCGTGTGACCACCGTGGACATCCAGAACTGCACGGCATCGCCTCGGCATCAAACGAATAAGTCTCAGAATCTCGTGTTGCCCAATCGCAGCCCACTCGGCCTGTAGTGCCTCTGCGAGTTGCTGAAGTGTCTGTGGCTGAGGGTTACGGCGTCGCACCCGTCTGTCCAGGGCATCCCACAGATGTTCGATAGGGTTTAAGTCCGGTGATCTTGAGGGCCAGGCGAGCACATTGATGTTGTGGTTCTGGAGGAAGTCTCTAGTGTGACGTGCTGTGTGGGGCCTGGCATTGTCCTGTTGAAACAACTCCCTATGGCGATCAATGATTGGAAGGAGGTCTGGGCGTAGGATTTCGTCACAGTACCGTTGAGCTGTCAGGTTGACCTGCATCATGACCAAATCCCTTCTCCTACGGCAGGTGATTGCTCCCCACATCATAACACTTTCCCGGCCGAATCTGTCCACCTGGAGAACGCAAACGTTGGCGAAACGTTCACGTCGACGTCTGTACACCCGCATTCTTCCATCGCGTCGTTCCAGTAGAAATCGTGATTCATCACTGAACCTGATACTACGCCAATTCGGAAGGTTCCAGGCCTGAACGTTGGTGCACCATTGAACTCGATGTCGACGATATTGTTGTCGAAGCACAGGGGCAAACTAAGGTCTTCTGGCACGTAAACCAGCCTCTCTCAACCTGTTCCTGACGGTCTGAGCAGACAGCCTCCTCAATCCGGGTATTTGTCGAGCGTAACTGTCCGCCGTAGCTGTTCGATGACGCAGGTGATGTACCCGGATGTAGCGATCCTCCGCCGCAGTGGTCGCTCGAGGTCGCCCACTACGAGGGGCATCTGCTACCGAATTCTGCCGGCGATATTTCTCCCAGAGCCGTGGAATGGTGCTTTGGTGAACATTCATGCGTCGGGCAACTGCACGTTGAGACTGGCCAGCTTCAAGCAAACCAATGGCGATATGACGGTTGGCTTCACTTAGACGTGGCATTTTGCGTTCGTCAACAATATTCCAAATACAGTGAATAATCGACAGACCGCGATCAACCTTTTATACCCATCATTGAGACTATCTGATCTCCAACTTTCACGTGCATTGCATGTGAATTGTGTATTCTGTGACACTACACGCCGAAATTGAAAATCATGCTGTTAAATACGGGTATTTTACGGATGGTGCGTTTTGTTGTGATATTTCAAAACATAAACACCAAAGGACTCATAAACAGAGCAAAACCTTTTGTAAAATGAATCACGTTTTAATTCATTACTACATGAAATTGCTATTTTCATGATGCGTTTCTTTTTTGGGAGAGTATATGTGTTGCGACCAGTATACCCGCCACATTTCCTGTTGGCAGGACGTAAAAGGATTTTCTTGTAGTAATTGCGCCATGGTTACGATCACACGGACGTATATTGTGATCAGAATACCCGCCACATTTCCTGTAGCGAATTTTTGGAAGCAAGTAATTGTGCGTCGGTAGCGACCACACGGACGTATCTTGTGATGCATATTTATCACAGCTTTATATATAGCAAGGTCGTTTCTTTTGTTTCGTAGTGTCGTGACATACTCCCATGATTTCGCCCATGGCGAGAATAGTAGCCTCCCAATCACATCAGTTTCACAAGGTAGTGTACGTACATGTAGAATACTACTGACCAAGTATTCATGAATATTAAAGATAAAATAATTTGTTGCTTGGTGTTGTTTCTAATATACTCATGGAAACGAATAAGGCAACACATGAAAGTACAAGTGTTCCTTAATTCTTTTCCAGGTTTCTTCACAAAATATGTATAACACTGTGGGTGAAATTCTGGAAATGAATAAAGGAACACTTGTACCTTCATGTATTCCCTTCTTCGTTTTAATGAGTATATGATAAATTTATATACCAACCTCATCTCAAATCAAATTCCCTATCAAATGGTTAGAAACAGCTCAAATTTACATTAATTTCACAGTTTCAAAGAATCAAAGGAAGAAATAACAATCCTATTAACGCCGTTAAAGACATATATATATATATTTAAAAACAGTCAAGAAATGATCATTCCGAATTTCGGGCATTATAGTAAGTCAAATTAAGCAGTACTACGACATTACAAAATATATTCATTTAGTTTCTGATGCAAACGATATTTTTGTTAAAATCTGGTCATCATTACATACTATATTGAAAAGTTGATTTATCTAACTTTACCTCATTAAATGTATACTGTAAAAGGTCACTGTATTTTATGTGCCTCATATATGTCAAATTGTGTGTGTATATACTGTTGTAAACCACAAACCTAACTGTAGATTTGCAAACATGGAAAATATGAAAAAAATAATTCCCTATGAAAAGCGCCTTATGACCAAAGAATATCTTTTGATCAATCGATCGGCAACAGGTGTATGTCAGGCAAGCGAGTGAGTGAGTATAGTTTTACACCGCTTGTAGCAATATTCCAGCAATATCACGGCGGGGGACACCAGAAATTGTACCTATGTGGGAAATCGAACCCGGGTCTTCAGCTTGACCATTAGGCTACCCTACCGCCCCCGTCTATGCGACAAAAACAGATATGTTGTCCACGTGAAACGATATATGTTTTTGGAGACTAAAGTTGAAATGAAATACCTCTACCGTTTTTAGACTTTATAAAATACTACATCCATTTACCAATCAAACTTACGATTGTACAATTGTGATTATAATATGAGTATATATGTATTTCAGCAGTATCCAAGCTGTACGAGTTGTTTGTAAACAAATCGAGTCTGGACTAGACAATCCAGTGATTATCACCATGCGATACGATGGCATACCATGTGTTTATAAATCACCATGAAATAGTGAAGATACCAGGTGTTAACGAAAAGGACAGCGTATCCTGCCCCACCGGTGTCACCCGTCATAAACAACAGCAGTTGACCTGAAATAAATCCGGAACGTATGGTACAAGTCAAATAGCGAATTGCATTGGACATTATTTATGTCACTGATGCACCAAATTTGGTAGTTTCCTCCACATGTCTACTATAAAACCTTTTGAAAAACTTTACTGAGGCCTTGAAAGTTGTAACTTTGATCGAACAACTTCTGAGCACGAGTGGTATGACATTCTTTGAAATCTTAGGGAAGAGATGCTCGATTGTACCTCAAAAGTTGTGAAATGTAACCACCAAAGTCTGGGGCTGTTGGAATATTGCACGACATGACAGGAAAGTTGACTATTGGAAAGTTGAAATCATCCCTTTTTGGAAAGTATTTTGTCACTTTGAATCTTTATGCATTGATCTGAATATTAAACAGTTCTAGTCAGTCTCACTTGTCGCCGTAATGTCAAATTCAGGTGGGTAAATCAGGGGAAGGGAACTGGCTGTTTGATGTGTATTGAACGATATTAGATCATCTATTGGAAAGTTGAAATCATCCTTTTTGTCACACGGCCCGGTGGAGAGTTTTTTGTCACTTTGAATCGTTATGCATTGATCTGAATATTAAACAGTATTAGTCAGTCTTACTTGTCGCCGTAATGTCAAATTCAGGTTTGGTAAATCAGGGGAAGGAAATTGGCTGTTTGATGGTTATTGAACGATATCAGATCATCGATATATCGGAAGTTTACGTTACACATCTTGGCCAAATTACCTTGTTTTGATTTTGCCAACCCAAGCAGTAATTCTGATTCATATGCATGAAGACTGATCCGCAAGGAGGAGAGTACAATTGGTGCCCCTGGGTATGCCTACTTCTCGTCGAAATACTGTACCCGAAATTACCAATGAGAAAGGGCAGCATTTCACATATTGTTTTCTCGGTAAACTGCAAATGACATCACCATGTTGATGACCCTCAAGTCTACAGATTCATAAAGTCATGGAGCTCAGGGCTGTGAGTGAATTGAGCACATGTTGTGAGGACAACAAGGCGTGGATGTATTACAACAAACTAAAACTGAATAGTGACAAGACAGAATGCATTGTCCTAGGGCCACAGAAAGGGAGATCACAGTGTGATCTTACAGGTTTCGTGTTTGATAATTCAAACATCCAAATTGCTGACAAAGTCAAAACCCTTGGTGTGATTATCGACTCAGATGTGTCACTGAATTATCATGTCTCCCATCTAGTTCAGAGCTGCTAAACTGCGCACTATTGGACATATCCGACCATATCTCACACCGAATCGGCCACCACTCTTCTCCTGTCTCTAGTTATGAGCAGGATTGATTACTGTAACTCTCTTCTCGCTGGTGCCACTAAGACACAGATAAGGAAACTGCAGCGTATACAGAACGCTGCTGCACATGTAGTGGCCCAGTCACGTAAATCTCTGCCACTCCTTCATTCTTTACACTTGCTGCCTATTCACTACAGAATTCAATTTATTCGGATGAAAATTGTAATATTTATCGATTAATAGATGAAGTATTGTGAGGTTTACTGATCGACTGATGAAACAATGTAAGATTTCTTGCTCAACGGATGAACGTTTGTAAGATTGGATGGTGTCGGATGAAAATTATAATAGTTGTTGACTAAGAGATGAATTATTATAAGATTTAATGATTGACTGATCAAACAATTTACAATTGTAATATTTGGTGACTACAGATGAAGTGTTGCAAAAATCATTGATCGACTTATGAAACAATGTAGATTATTTATTGTAAGATTTACTCATCGACGGATGAGTGAGTTATTTGGGTTTTACGCCGCTTTTAGCAATATTCCAGCAATATCACGCCGGGGACACCAGAAATTGTCTTCATACATTGTACCCATGTGTGGAATCGAACCCGGGGCTACCCCACCGCCCCGACGATGGGATTCATGTTTGTAGGATTCGATGAATCTGTACCGGTCACGATGTTATAATGACAACCTCGATGTATAACTTGCATAATGTAGGATCTGTTTTTAAATGTGAGAAAAGCGTTGCACCACACTGCTTTCGCAGAGCTACACTGACAAACACAGGTAACATGTTGGGGAAGATAATCAGTTATCAAGCATAAGGCAGACTGAACATATGTCACTTTCATATTGATTCCATAGGTTCATTAGGAGGGTATGGCCGTAGAAGACAAAGCTTAAACCGAAGCATGTTGTATGCATGCTAAATAGAGTAACGGTTTACTTACATAATTTCACATGTTATTATCCTTGCTTATAATGTTACGGATGTGGATAAGCTATCATTGAGCGTGCTATTTTGCTGATCAATAACCCAAATAAAAGATATTTGTTGTCGAACATCCGGCTGTAGTTATGCTTAGGGAAACATCGCATTCATTGTTCATTCTGTGTATACAGTTAAGCTTTATTTCAGGTTTACATTTGCTCTATATGTTACATACAAATGATTTTTACGATCGACAGTTTTGAAAAATATATATATTGCCTATCTGTAAGGATCCTTTTCTGCCTTGCTTTTAGATTTCGGTGAACCTTCTGTGTATGTACGTCATAATATAGATATCTTTGTTCATGTTTCTGTGCAACTACATTTCGATATTTTATCGTTTTCAAAGGCACAGTTAATATAACCAGTTCAATACTGAAATGAACCAGAGTATAACATATGTTGGCAAACGAATGGTTTTAACATCAATCAAATTGCTAAAATGTCCATCTGTTGCTTTGCATTAGGGATTAAACACGAAGGCGTGATAGGGTTGTACGAAAGTGTGACTTTTAGATGAAACAAAAGGTGTAAACGTTGGAGGCTTCTCCATGATGTCGCCACGTGTTAATGGTAAAGTGACAAAGCATTTAACGCTCAAGCGGTTTTGTGTTAGGTTGTTTTGTCGGAGATACATATCTACCGATAAAATCTGTTTCCACGACATCAACTTTGTGATGTGAACGTAAAACCTCAGGTATAGACTGGAACATGAGAGTTTGCAAAGATTGTAGTACCTTGTAGTTCCTTCCAGAACTCTGTCTAAATATAGCTCACCATGACCCCATCATCAGTGTTCGCCCTTAACCCTGAAAAGCAACAGGCCCTAAGGACCGTGAACCATAAAAGGTTGTGGGTCCTGATCAGAATGTGTAGGCTCAATTTTTTTTAGCTACAATATAAGTAATTCCCAGCACACAAGGCCATAAGGACCTGCAGAAAACAAAAGCTGAGGGTCCGAGTGGTTTTTAGTTGGCTTCAGGCCAAAGGCCCGCCGTTAATTTCGAACGCTGCCCACCATTGTACAATTTTATACACTTGCAACATTGTTACACAATGAATAACACTGCCACATATCTCTAGACATTAATTACAAATAATGCAGGAGAAGATGGCGAATAGTTGTATCAATTGTCTGTCATGAAAAATGATAAATAATCAGACAATAGACACAGTCCAAAAGTTGAAATATAATAATAGACTATTGAATATATATAAACCACACAAAATTAATCTGTAAGTTCTTGCTTTGATATTCGTGCTGCAAGTGAAGTGGCACGTACATTTTGTGTGATTAGATCGTTGAAGTTTGTACTGTGGTAATATCAGTGCATAGAATTAATGAATGAGGTTAAGTTTGCTTTTCAGTACGAAGATCAATAAACTTTCAATTCGTTAAATATACTCTACAGTTCAAACAGTGGAGGGAGGTCATAGAGGTAACTTTGATGAGGAATACCACAAGGCCAGTCTTGCGACAGGTATTATTTTCTTTGTCTTTTATAATGTCGCATTCAGCAATATTCCAGCTGTATGACAGCCATCTGTGAATATTTGAGTATGGACGATTGATGTTTTCAGCAATTAGAAAGCCCAAATCACCGATGTATTTGTCTGAACTGAACAGAACAGAAAGTTATTCACTCAGGGTGCAATCTGCAGCTTAAGGGGTAGGTACACAATATTTACATTTATACAACATACGACATAAACGTTATATATAAACGGTTTGATAGAACCAATGTACATCACCAAGATACAGATTAAAGTATTGAGGTTATTTCTTGAATATAGCCATAATTATTTTACAAAATATAATTTTTTTTCTAAAAGTTCCTAGCTTGGTGGTGTTAAATAGGATATTCATTTTATACATATTTGGTCTTACTTTGGAACATTGTTTTCTCTTTCTTATTCTACTTTTGGATAGATAAATAAATAATGAAATTCGTCATCAATAGCATTTAAGTCGCACAGAGTGCACTTTTTATCATATACTGGGATCCGTCGCTATCTACCTGTCTCAATTGGAAGAATGATTGGAAGTTCGAAATGTTAACAAGTTATTGTAATGCAGAAAATTATGGTATTGTCGCATCGTCGTTTGCTCTGGACCACGTGGGTGTCCGGACCGTGATATCACACACATCTAACAGGTTTATAGAAAAGGTGTCATATTTCTATTAGCTCGTATATGCATGAGAACGATACCTGTTTTACACAAGGGTCAAATAGAACCAGGGGGTCTGATTGAATGTGTCGCTGATAAACAGCTGTGCATATGACTTTCATTTGGTGACCTTCGTTGAAACGTTATTGGTCACATCTGTATGAACATTATTATGGATGGTCGAAAGTAAATGGTTTTCGTGACCTACTGAGAAAAGTAGAAATGTTTCTTCTGGTTGAAGATACTATGAAGAACGAAGTGAATGTCGCCTTTTGTCTCATAAATAAGTTTTTTTTGTTTGTTTGTTTGTTGACTAACGCAATATTCAGCAATGTCCCAGCTGTAAATAATCGAGTCTGGAATCCTACGATGAGCTTGGGTTGCTGAAGACCAGTTCTTCAGATCTTCACAAAGATATATATGTCGAAATAATGGACACGACAGATTAACATTCGCTTTGCACAAATATATTTGAATTCTCTTGAAATAGACTTCGGAGTAATCATTAGAGAAAAGCAAACAAACCAAATCCACCTGGCGCATGGTTCTGTCCTCGGGACACATGTTAAATTTCAGGCGAAGGTACGCAACCTTGGTAGTGAGGTGGATCAGTAATTGTATAAATCAAAATTAACAAATCACCTGAGAGATTCTAGGGTCTCGATCATGCATTGAATAACATTTCGCATGACGTGTTCGGACAACTTCATCCTTGGAATACAGGTGTGATCTCATATTTCATGTCATGTCATCTTGTCAAACACATTAACGTCAAGAGGGACAGAGAATTTAATGATATACATTATTCGTTGGCTATTTGAAAAATGACTTGGTTTTAGATTTTATGCTACAAAAGTGGCAGGATTAGGCTTTCGTTGTATACGTGCTAATTCGAAAGTATTTTCGTGTGATCATTTTCCATGGCGCCCTTCGCATATTCTCCTTAGTACCATCGATGGACTTCTGAATCTAAATCACAAACCTGGAGATTCCAGTAATAAAGGCAAAAGCCACGCCATCATGTTGCTTAAGATAATGAGTTTGTGCTCATTTTTACAATTTAGCATCGTTCGGAACTCCTGAAAAGTAGAAAAAGGAAATTATTTTGTTCTTTCATTTAAAAAAACCCTTTGACACTGTATGACGTTCGCGACTATGGCAGAAATTGATATTAAACAACATAAGCGGAAAATTCTGTAAAGTTATTCATAACATGTATCAACATATTTAATCTTGTATATCATGTAAAGGGATAAAGACCAGCTTTTTCGACTGTACATCTGGCGTTCGTCAATGTGACAATTTATCACCTATACTATTTGCAATATTTCTGAATGATCATGCATACAATCTACAAAATCCTAACTGTAAAGGAGTCGAATTACATCCTGATGGTTTTAACAAAGGATTAGAAACTATGATAAAACTATTTGTTTTGTTGTATGCCCACGAGACTGTTCTGCTAGCATCAGATGCAAATGATTCACAGCGCATGTTAGATTACTTTGATAAATATTACAAAATATCGAGATTTCATAGAAATGTATTCAAAACAAATATGCTTATACATGTATTTGGTGTTTCCCAGAAACGAATACTGTTTCAAATTGGAAATCAAAGAACGTGCATCCTTATAAATACCTAGGAATTACGATGCAAAAATTAATAGATTTACTGTGACAAAAAAGAATCTATGTATTTTGTTTTAAACAAAGGTAGATTACTTAATTTTTCTTGTGATTATCACTTATGAGCATTCGATTGTTTGGTTGTCCCTGTTTCTTTATGTTTGAATTATGGGGTTTCGTTAATAATTCTTGGATAGAAAATATTCATCTAAAATTTCTAAAGTAACTTCTCTCATAAAGAAAAAGCAACCCTTCATTCATGGTTCTTGGAGAGATTTCCATTGGAAATTGAAATTAAATCACGAATGTAAATCTTTTGGGGAAAACTCATTTCAGGAAGGGCTTCTAAATGTTCTCTACTTATTTACAAATTACTCTATAATGAAACATTCTGTAACACATATGGCTGAAAATGGATTGCATGTATTAAGGACACCTTTCACAAAATTGAATGAGTCATATTTGGGCCATACAGGCATATCCTAATACAAATAGTCTTAAAGCACTTGCTGAAAACAGATTGAAAAAAATGACCTGCAGATTTGGATATCAAACACAGAAAAATCATCAAAAGGAGCTATTTATATATTTGTTTAAAAATTGTGAACTGAAATACGAAACATATCTGAATTTATCACATCCTAATACTCGGAGGGCGTTATTTAATTTCAGAACCTCAAACGATGGTGGACGATGGATTAAAACACCCCCAAATGAAAGATCATGTTCTCTTTGTAATTCACCCGATATTGGAGAAGAATTTCACATTTTGTTTATTTGCCCTACCTTGGTCCTAGAAAGGATATATATATATATATAACTATTTCTGTAGAAACCCGAATATGCACAAACCTTTTCACTGCAATAAACAAGGAACAGTTGGAAAATTGGCAATATTTTGCAAAATAATAATGTCTCATTTCAAACAACGACCAGAATGAAAAAACCAATAACGTGTAACGAGTGTAACATTGTTAATTTGATTGGTTAAATGTATGTACACACATAGTTATTCTTGCAACCAACATTATATTGCCATTTTGTGTATTATACATGTACATAATAATGATGTACATGTACTTGTAATAAAGTTCAGTTCAGTTCAGCTAACACTGGGGATACACCGATAAGGTGTTGGACAGTCTCATTCAGTGCCTTGCAAATCTACATTTCATACTTCCATTTTATCACATATTTACGTTTTTGAGTGGGTGACTGGTCCTGAGCAACAACAAGCAAGCCTTCTGTTTCACTATTCAGGTCTGCCAACTTCACCCAAGCGAATGGCTGTGCAGCATTGGTCTTCTTTTCAACACACTGACTCGTCCTGGGCAGGCTTTATTACATTATCTTATTATGTCTTACAGATTAAAATAAATGCAACAGAGGTAGGTTGTGTGGCCCGCACACGGTCAGACTAGTAAGTATCAAATGATACACACCATATGCACAAGGAGAAATATATACATGACGGGTATTTGAGTTTATACAATAGAACAGGTTGATGTACAGTGTGTTGACAAAATGAGGCTAGTTGCGATACAGAAATGATTGAAGCCAGATAGACAAAGGGTGGGTTATTCTTGATTAGGCGTGATTGGTTGATCGTAAGCTGTAGGGATGTAATAACCTTGATCTTTGTTGATTGTTGTTGGGTTGAGTCGTTTGATGTTGATTGCCTCCAACAGTTTTCTTATCATGTAATCTGACCAGTTGGCTTCTAGGATGCTGATGTTGTTCCAAAAGATGGTATGGTTCGGGTGGGCTTGGATGTGGTCGGAAATGGCTGATTTGGATAGTTTTTTCTTCACAGATGTCTATTGTTCCTTGACTCTCAGGTTTAGGGGGCAGGACGTTTCCCTATGTACGAGTCTCCATTTGCATTGAATGTGGTAGACAACGCCTGAAGGGTCTTCTTTATAGCTTGTAGCTGTTTTACTGTGGGTTTGTAACATGTGCTGAATTGATGTGCCTCTCTGAAACACAACATCTATGTTGGCTTGCTTCTTTAGTAATCTGCGGATATGGTGGCTGGTTGTATCGACATATGGTATACTGGTGATGAACGGGGATGATTGTTGACGTGGTGGTTTATCTTTTGGGTTGAGGGTGGGCTTGGTGGTTCTGTTGACGAGATTAGCTTGGTACTGATTAAGGTTTATGAAGACATCGCGAAGGTGTTCTAACTCGACTTCAAGGCCTTGGGTTGTGGAGCTGATGTTCTTTGCTCTTCTGGCTAGGGTGGCGATTATAACTCTCTTGATTTGCAGTGGGTGATTAGATGAGAAGTGAAGATATTGGTCTGTGCGGGTTGGTTTCCTGTAGACACTTGTTGTTGTCTTTTTCTACTTGGACGTCGAATTTCATGCATGGATATTGGGCATTA
Organism: Haliotis rubra; assembly: GCF_003918875.1. Classification (NCBI taxonomy): domain Eukaryota; kingdom Metazoa; phylum Mollusca; class Gastropoda; order Lepetellida; family Haliotidae; genus Haliotis; species Haliotis rubra. The sequence goes on along the minus strand of NW_025764904.1, from coordinate 514,411 downwards.
AGGTGTTTGAGAAGGCAGATAAGATCATCGGTGGGGCTGATTATGACAAATGTCGTCTTCTTTACGGAACCAGCATATTGGTGTGACGGGTGAGGTGAGGAGGGCCTTGACTTCGGGTTCTGTCATGTAGATCTCGCTGATGAAGGGGGAGAGATGTGATCACATAGGTAGGTCATAATAATAATAATAATAATAATTGATTTATAGAGCGCCTATTTCCAAAAGATATTGCTCAATGGCGCTATGGAGAGAAAAGATTGTAGACAATGTCTATGGAAAAGAGAGTTTGAACAGATAAGTTTTGAGGGCAGTTTTGAAAGCATCAGCAGATTCTATTTCTTTTAGGGTGAGTGGTAGAATGTTCCAGAGATAGGGGGCTGCAGCAGAGAACGCTCTTGATCCCATGGCTGTTTTGACGTGAGGCTGTGTAAGCAGTAGGGAGTTTGACGAGCGGAGCAATCGGCTTGGAACATGGAGATGAATGAGGCTTTTAAGATATTGAGAAAACATGTTTTCATAGATGCAGCTGTGTGTAAGAAGAAGAAGTTTGTATTGAATTCTGCTTGATACAGGAAGCCAGTGAAGAGTTTGGAGGATAGGTGTCACAGTTTGGTAGCGTGGTGCACGGGCAACAACACGGGCGGCTGAATTCTGAATCCGTTGGAGTTGTGAAAGGAGCTGTTGAGGAATGTTGTAATAGAGGGAGTTGCAGTAATCAAGTTTAGAGAGAACAAGGCTGGTCGTTAGAAGCTGGGCGGTGTTGAAGTCTAAGAGGGTTCGGATCTTGCTAATATTGAAGATATGGTAGAAGCATCCTTTGCTGAGTGATTTGATTTGCTTTTCTAATGACATTGTTGATTGAAAGATGACACCAAGATTTTTATCATGGGATAAGAAAACTCTTAGAGGCAATGAACATCGGCTCAGCACGACAATCAACAGAGATTAACGTTATTACATCCATACATCCTCAACTAATCAAGCCTAATCAAGAATAACCCACCCTTTGTCTATCTGGCTTCAATCATTTCTGTATCGCAACTATCCTCATTATGTCAACACACTGTACATCAACCTGTTCTATTGTATAAACTCAAATACCCGCCATGTATATATTTCTCCTTGTGCATATGGTGAGTATCATTTGCTAGATAACGGTGTTAGGACCTACACAGAAACGTCCCATCCACTGCAGTAAAGAAGTTGTCTATCCATAAAAAGTGTTCCTCTTCATCATCATACCAGCTTCTAAATGCCACTTAAGGAAGTTTGAGAAACAATTTTTGCGATGTTTTGCTCCAAGCTGCTGCTGCAGATAATGATGGTAGTGGTGCTGATGCAGTACCTTCTGACAGTGGATCAGATTCTGTGTTCGAACCTCCCTTTGAAGAAAGTGTTAATGACAGCAGTGACTGTTCTAATAGTGAAGAAGAACGTAATATCCTGTCAGGTCCTTTGATATAAATAAAAAAGGGGTGACAGGGCCTCACAGGCCCACTTGGCTTTAATGGATATGAAGAAAGCTTGGTGGGATAAGGGTTAAATAGGGAATTGCATCGGACATCATTCTGTCTCTGATGCAACAAGTTTGGAAATTCACTGCACATGTCTACCATAAAGCTTAACTGAGGCCTTGAATGTTGTAACCTGATCGAACAACTTCTGGGCAAGAGTGTTATAACATTCTTTGAAATCTTGTTAAAAGCGGCTCGATTGTACCTCGAAAGTTGTGAAATGTAAACACCAAAGGATGGAGCTGTAGGAATATTGCCTGACATGAAAGGTAAGTTGACCATCATCAAGTTGAAATCATTTCCTTTCCTTTACAGCCTTCTGAAGAGTTTTTATCCATAGATCTAAATACGAAACAGTTGTGGCGGTCTCAATTGCCTCCTTAATTTCAAGTTCAAATGGGTAAATCAGTGGAATTGGCGCTTTGGTGGTTATTGAACGATATTAGATCATCGATGTACCGGAATCCTAAACTTCTTGGCCAAATTACCTAAATATGAAACAGTTGAGGCAGAGGATATGAAGACTCCACCACCACCCAGAGTGTTAAAAGAGCTGTGGAACGTGGAGAACCGGACCAAACAATGGGGAGCATGGATGCAAACTCGGAAAGCAAACGGGACATTTCAAGGACGAAAATATTTATCATGCTTCTCCTGAATCACATTGCTGTCAAAAGGACATAAAATTCATTACCATAAAAATGCATTGGCTTTCCGAAAAAGGAAACGATAAATTTTGTTTGTAGACATTTTTGTGTGGTTGCAGATGAGCCTTTTCTAAAACAATCTATAAGGGATCATTTTCCATGACGCCCTGGACATTTTTAGGATCGTATCATGTGTGGGCCTCGGGATCAGAGCCACAGGCAAAACAACGAGCCATGCCACCAAGTCCGTGCCCAGGAAGGGCATCCACTCACAAGTATTGAACGTTTCAGCGAAATATTTGGTAATTGCGACAGCAAAGTGAAAGCCCTCTGTTTCACTTTTGAGACCAGCTGACTTCATCCAGGCTAAGGAGTGGGTTGGATGGTTATTCTGTTGAGGACACTGCATGTATACACGGTGTAGGGCCTTCCCAGAAAGCATCTCCTTAAATTAATTGCTGACTCCGGGCATAGCTGTATCGTTCAGCAGTCAATCATCATCATCAACAAAATCAAATTCATCCTTTATATTCTGTCCAACAACCTTGGCACTCATAAAATACCTGTGGGATTCCATTACATGTCTTGACATGTATCATCAGAGCAGCATTTTCCATTACGATATTACATTACATTACATTATTCAACTACAGAAGTCAGTCCACAATTGGGTCCACATTCACTTTGTTACATGATAATAACAGATTACAGTGATCAACCATGGGTAAGCCATCCATCCTTCCCAGCCAACCCTCCTTCATCCGAGATGAAGTCCGACTTACACAAAATATTTCACTTTTATTAACCTTGAACCAAATTATATTGCCAGAGAGCGTGCTGGGTGACACGTGTAACCAGTCTGTACAATCATACTTGTACATCATACAGGATTCCACCAGTGTCCAGCTGGCCATCTAACTGCTGACCTGCCCCTGACCCTAGATTAGTGACCACGGTCCTAATAAACCGACCACTCTTATGGACTTTGTATTTGAGACCACTATCAAAATGTCAACAGATACATTCACGATACCGAACCAACGGATATATACTGAAAGCCAAAAGAAAGGATACATTTGAAATGGATTTGAGCAAAAGATTATTAACGTTATGAATATGCTTCTAAACTGAAAACAATCCTCCATATATGCACACTACTATTTATATTTTTAAAAAAATAATTTTTTTTTTTTTTGTTTGTGTTTTTTTTGTGTGTTTTTTTTTTGAGGGGGGAGGATTATTGATTTGACCCCATATCTTATACACTGGACGGCCTTTGACCCGGTGATTGGTGATGTCAGGAATAGTCACACTGTTGCAGCTAAATACAATCATATATGTGTTATTATGTATCCTGACGTTTAAAAGTGGTATGTAAGTAGATATAATACTAGTCTAGAGCTCTGAATATAATTAAGGATACATCTATGATGTTTAAGGTGCTATTCAGTGTTGACAACCCGGGCCAAGAGAATATAGAGAGCGCTTCACTATGAAGAGCGCGTGTGTTTACAATACATCGCTTTGATTCTTAATAAAGTGGTACATGTACTTAGGTAGATACAATATATTAGTGTATGGATCCAAACAATTCAAGATGCACCTGGGAGTTTAAGTTGTTTTTGAAAGCACGAGCTCGAACAGAGACCAAACACTTTTGATTGAGGCTATGTTGGGGATGTAGACGGAAAAAGGCTTCACTTTAATCCCAACATTTTCTTGTCAGTATTCTGGCCAAACTTTACACCTATACTACACACTAGTGTTTCAAGAGAATATGATATACGTATCACATAATTAAACGCTTGTTCATGTGAGTTCACTCACATGCATAGCATGTAGGATCACACGGTATAAGTTTTGATAAACGAAACAGCCATATTATAACTTGAAACACAAACATGACGATATCAGTTTGATATTTTGACGCTAAAAATGTTGCAATGCGTGTGGTGGTGCAAATTGTTCCACCTTTGTTGTATTTTGACATAACCCAGAAATCAATTTCGTGGAAAGGACAGTTTTGTAGGCCATGTTATTCAAACCAAAATGGACGAGATCTTATTACTGAATCACAGTTAAATGAAGATATAAAATAAGTTCTTAATATGTCATGATAATTATTTTTAATGAATCTGTCATTGGCGAAACCCGGCAACCATGCTGTACATCACTGTCGAAAATACATTCCTTGTCTGTATTATTTTTAACCATTATCAAACAAAGGTGTAAACATGTACTTGCTTTGCCCGGCAGCTACTAAAGAGGGATTTATGTATAGTGCCACAACCCAAATCACACCCCAGTACCTGTGACATTGTTTACACATGCATACATGTGTTTCTACACCGGTAGTAATTTCAACAGAATATCAAATACCAGGTTGTATATATTTTTTCACACACAATGAACTGTGCATTTAACTGAAACATGACATCGTATCCCAACTGCGTAGGTCGATGCTCATGCTGTTGATCACTGGATTGTCCAGGCACGATTATTTACAGATCCCGCCATATAGCTAGAATATTGCTGAGTTCGGCGTAAGCAAACAACCAAAGGAGACATGCAGCCAAAGCACGAAGCTGTTTATATTTCTGGTCAGTCCTTGAAACAATAGATCTATACATGCCGGTGGAATCTTGTTAAATATTAATGAGGCGTCTCCGTTGTCGTAAATCCACTGGGCGTCGTGTTTCCAGTGACGAGATATCAGCAATGAACAAAAGTAACCAATTACGCATACATAGCACGTAGGTCTTCCGTCTCTCCGGTGACATGCACAATCACCATCACTTTGGTGTCACCAGATATGGGTTTCACATATTGTACTTATGTGGGGAATCAAACCCGGGTCTTTAACCGCTAGGCTAGCCCATCGTCCCTCGTAAGAGGCGACAAACGAAATCAAGTGGTCAGGCTCGCTGACTTGGTTGATGTATGTAATCGTATCCCAAATACGTAGATAGATGCTGATGATGTCAGTAACTATTTGTACTTACAGACTGGAGTCATATATAGAGTCATATATAGAGTCATGTAACTGGAATATTGTTAGACAACAAACAAAATAAACCAAAGTGGTTCACAGTCACATCGACCGCGAACAGCGAGTGCCAGCAATGTGTCATTTCAGTTATCCAGTCACGAATTTCCCCCACTCTTTTGCCTTTTCACCAAAGATGCAAAGGTCTCAAACTGTTATGACTTCGGGTTTTCCATCCACATTCACCTGAGAGGACAGAAGAAGTCGACCCTTTATGCGAACAACATCCACCGTTACTTTGAGCCATTGGATTCAGAGACGAATAATTCTCTGACTTTATTATCTATTTTCACAGGTGAAACTGACCGTCTCCGTGGCGTAGTGGTTAGAGCGTCCGCCCGGAGAGCGGAAGGTCGCGGGTTCGATCCCCGACCGCGTCATACCAAAAGACGGTAAAATATGGTACTCGTTGGTCCCTGCCTGGCGCTCGGCATTAATGGGTACAACAAGGACTGGTCGGCTCGGAGTCAGTATAATGTGTCTGAGTGGGATATTCATTCTTCACTGCGACATGGTATCTCAGTAGGCTAGCACTATAAAACCAGCTTCAGTCTGGGCTAGTACAAGCAGCCGCACATACACATACACACGCATGCACTTCCTCATATGAGCGAAATATTCTCATGTACGACGTTAAACCCAATTTCACCTCACCTCACCTCACCTCACCCCACAGTCACATCATGACGACTGGGTAGTGTTGTGATTAGAGATTTCTGTCGTTAGGATTTGGTTTTGTTTTGTTTGTTGTTCTACGCCGCACTCAGCAATATTCCAGCTATTTGGGTGTCTGTCTGTGAATAATCGTGCCAGGACCAGACAATCCAGTGATCAACATTAGCATCAATCTACGTAATTGGGATACGATGACATGTGTCAACCAAGTCAGCGATCCTGACCACCCGACCCCTTTAGTCGCCTCTTACGACAAGCTTGGGTTACTGAACATCAATTCTAACCCGGATCTTCACGGGTCCTGTCGCTAGGACGAAACAGCAGGTTCAGTTCCACACGAGGGTACAACGAGTGAAGCCTATTTTTGGTGTCTCCCATCGTGTTGTTTAAATATTACCATAAGCGGCTTAAAACCAAGCTAAAAACGCACAGTGAGTTCTTTGTGTAGCTTCAAGTTTACATTCAGAGGTTTGATATAGCGAAAGTGTCTTACTTTACAGCTTATTGTGTTTTATAAATGCTAATTATATATACACATTTCTAACACCAATTGTAATGAGTGCCTGTGTGATTAACATTTCAGTAAGTTTACCATACACTTTCCTCACCATACAGAGTGGAAAATGTGTCCAGATATTTACATTAACCTAAACACATTCCGTGATTTATATCTTAACTTGATTAAGAATTTATCAAATATTAACGTTTTTGTTGTCAACATACACGATGTATAGTTGCATTTAGTTGATATAAATGTTGAGAAGTGATACAATAAAACTGCATTGACATCAACAACTTTCAAATTAAACGTTGTCAGGTCATTTATAAAATGTAAGCCAACTATACTATTCACACTTTGCTAAGGATCAGATCATGGATTCAACAGAAAACTATTATGTGGGGTCAAATTTGGTTTAAATACCTAAGCTAATTGTAAGCATGGATCCTAGGTTTCAGTATGTCATTGCATCGTGTGGATCCCTTACCTGCTATTCACAGGTGTTGTTTATTTGTCAATGACTCGTTCCATGATTTGCAAAATGGTTGATTGGTGCCATGAAAACCATTTGTGTGGTTACTCGTGTATCAAGTGCATAAGGTTAGATTAATGAGGGGTTACCATGTCATTATTTATGCAGTTTTAAATGGATACAATTTCAAATTATAAATCTACGTTTAAGTAAAGTTGTGAATTTTTGTGATCCTTAGCAAAGTGTGAGTAGTATATTTAATGTGTAAATATATATGATTGGAAGGTAAAAATAACACGGTCCGAAATTCACCCTTTTACTTATTCAATCAGTTCCAACTCACTCACTCAGTCCCCACCCACCCACTCACTCACTCAGTTCCCACCCACTCACTCACTCACTCACTCACTCTCTTCATGAACTGATATACAGATCACAAAGATCACCGAGCAGCTGTAACCATAGTTAAGTCACGTACCTCTGGAATAAAACTAATGTATATCCTTCCACAGGTCACGTCTGAAGTACCTTTAATTCAGCTTACCTTGTACCTGAGCACCATACAAATACGCTGGATGTAATATACAGTTTTGGCAGACCTCAGTTTGTGTTAAGATATTTCGTACGTGACCAATTTCCCTTATTTCATCATGCCTAGGTTTAAATCATACCAGACACACATATGTGCTTTGCACATGGCTCAAAAGTACGTGTATGCCGAACACGTTTATGCAAATAGTCAGCTAATTGCCTTTATTCGTTGTTTTTGACGTTGTAAGGCTGGGTTATTATCATCATGGTATACCCATCTCCAATGAATCATGCATTGAATTCATCATACAACTTCCTGTTTGCGATCACCTCAGTTTAAATATACTCAGTTTCAAAAGAACTGCGAGCCGTGTAAAATACTGATACAGTGGGGAATAGACCGATGTTTGCTGATGAAAACATGCAAAGAATACAATATGAGTCCTTAAAGCGAACACATACATATAAATTATCTTTGGTCACAGCCAGACGTGTTTGGTGACAATGTTAATAAGACGTCGTGAGATTACGCCATTTGGTAACGTCACTTGGAGTCAAGGGAAATGGCGTTTCAGTATGTCTTCCATTAGCAGTCACTCCGGTATGATCAGAGCGCTCCACGTTTGAGTTTGAGTTGGGCTTTACGTCACATCGGCATTATTCCAGCCATGTAGTGACGAGAACAAGTCTGCATTCATAAACATTTTAAGTCCAAAGTCCAAATGAGTTTTATTTTAAAAACATATATTCATACATTATTATTTCAAAACAGAAAATGTCATAGCACTAAATTGAAAAGCAAGCAATTCGTTATTCAGTCACAAACGGACCTGAATAAGTATCTGATCATCGAACACCCCCCACTTGTCATTGATTGATTTCGTATTTCATGTAATTTCAAACATTTGTAATCTATGCGTTTCACTGGGAATTCAGTATATTTTTTTATACTTCACACGAAAACTATTGTTCACCATGTCTGTCAGTGTTGACATGTCAAACAAAAATGTCTTACGATGTCAGTTTATTTGACACGCCAAACAAAAATAGCTTGCGTTTAGCATTTGCTTTGTTTTTGTAACCACATAAAGGATAGTTCATTGGTAAATTTCTACTGTCTAGGAAACTCTTTCTGAGGGTCGCCTTCCACAGATATATTTCTCTTTTCACCCATGTGGTCCCAGCTTATCTTGTGTGTCATCCATGGAATGTGTCGCAGGGATTACTTTGTTCGTTTGATTGGGAATCTAGCATACAAACCCCAAGGTATTGGTGTACCTCAATGCCAACGTTAGTTTCACTTGTGAGGTGAGGTGAAATTGGGTGTAACGTCGTGCTTGAGAATATTTCGTTCATATGACGACGTGCATGCGTGTGTATGTGTATTTGTGGCTGCTTGTACTACCCCAGACTGAAGCTGGTTTTATAGTGCTAGCCCACTGAGATACCATGCCGCAGTGAAGCATGAATATCCCACTCAGACACATTATCCTGACTCCGAGCCGACCAGTCCTTGTTGTACCCATTAATGCCGAGCGCCAGGCAGGGACCAACGAGTACCATATTTTACCGTCTTTTGGTATGACGCGGTCGGGGATCGAACCAGCGACCTTCCGCTCTCCGGGCGGACGCTCTAACCACTACACCACGGAGGCGGTCAGTTTCACCTGTGAAAATAGATAATAAAGTCTAATTGCCTTTATTCGTTGTTTTTGACGTTGTAAGGCTGGGTTATTATCATCATGGTATACCCATCTCCAATGAATCATGCATTGAATTCATCATACAACTTCCTGTTTGCGATCACCTCAGTTTAAATATACTCAGTTTCAAAAGAACTGCGAGCCGTGTAAAATACTGATACAGTGGGGAATAGACCGATGTTTGCTGATGAAAACATGCAAAGAATACAATATGAGTCCTTAAAGCGAACACATACATATAAATTATCTTTGGTCACAGCCAGACGTGTTTGGTGACAATGTTAATAAGACGTCGTGAGATTACGCCATTTGGTAACGTCACTTGGAGTCAAGGGAAATGGCGTTTCAGTATGTCTTCCATTAGCAGTCACTCCGGTATGATCAGAGTGCTCCACGTTTGAGTTTGAGTTGGGCTTTACGTCACATCGGCATTATTCCAGCCATGTAGTGACGAGAACAAGTCTGCATTCATAAACATTTTAAGTCCAAAGTCCAATGAGTTATATTTTAAAAACATATATTCATACATTATTATTTCAAAACAGAAAATGTCATAGCACTAAATTGAAAAGCAAGCAATTCGTTATTCAGTCACAAACGGACCTGAATAAGTATCTGATCATCGAACACCCCCCACTTGTCATTGATTGATTTCGTATTTCATGTAATTTCAAACATTTGTAATCTATGCGTTTCACTGGGAATTCAGTATATTTTTTTATACTTCACACGAAAACTATTGTTCACCATGTCTGTCAGTGTTGACATGTCAAACAAAAATGTCTTACGATGTCAGTTTATTTGACACGCCAAACAAAAATAGCTTGCGTTTAGCATTTGCTTTGTTTTTGTAACCACATAAAGGATAGTTCATTGGTAAATTTCTACTGTCTAGGAAACTCTTTCTGAGGGTCGCCTTCCACAGATATATTTCTCTTTCACCCATGTGGTCCCAGCTTATCTTGTGTGTCATCCATGGAATGTGTCGCAGGGATTACTTTGTTCGTTTGATTGGGAATCTAGCATACAAACCCCAAGGTATTGGTGTACCTCAATGCCAACGTTAGTTTCACTTGTGAGGTGAGGTGAAATTGGGTGTAACGTCGTGCTTGAGAATATTTCGTTCATATGACGACGTGCATGCGTGTGTATGTGTATTTGTGGCTGCTTGTACTACCCCAGACTGAAGCTGGTTTTATAGTGCTAGCCCACTGAGATACCATGCCGCAGTGAAGCATGAATATCCCACTCAGACACATTATACTGACTCCGAGCCGACCAGTCCTTGTTGTACCCATTAATGCCGAGCGCCAGGCAGGGACCAACGAGTACCATATTTTACCGTCTTTTGGTATGACGCGGTCGGGGATCGAACCAGCGACCTTCCGCTCTCCGGGCGGACGCTCTAACCACTACACCACGGAGGCGGTCAGTTTCACCTGTGAAAATAGATAATAAAGTCAGAGAATTATTCGTCTCTGAATCCAATGGCTCAAAGTAACGGTGGATGTTGTTCGCGTAAAGGGTCGACATGTTTCTGTCCTCTCAGGTGAATGTGGATGGAAAACCCGAAGTCATAACAGTTTGAGACCTTTGCATCTTTGGTGAAAAGGCAAAAGAGTGGGGGGAAATTCGTGACTGGATAACTGAAATGACACATTGCTGGCACGCTGTTCGCGACGAGTCCATATGTCCAGGTACATGTCCGTCCCTTTTGGATGTGGTCGGTAGATGACCAGCCGGTCAAATCGTGAACTGTTTATACTAGATGCTTAAATGACTAGTCACGTCGGCCTGTAAATAATGGAGTCGATGCCGGTCAAGTTATGCCGAGCGACCATTCAAATAAGGATTGTAACACAATACCTGACTACTTAGTTCCCATTGCAAAATAGTTTTGTGACAACCGTGAGGTACTGGGGCCATGCCAGATTGTCTTACATCGCCGTAGCGTTACAGATTGTTTACATTCTTGTAGACTAACAGATTGTCTTACATCCCTGTAGAGTGAGAGATTGTCTTACGTTCTTGCAGCGAAACAAATGGTCTTACATTCTTGTAGAGTAACAGATTGCTTACTTTCTTGTAGACTAACAGATAGTCTTACATCCCTGTAGAGTGAGAGATTGTCTTACGCTCTTGCAGCGAAACAAATGGTCTTACATTCTTGTAGACTAACAGATTGTTTACATTCTAATAGCTGAACAGATTTGAAATACACAATGCCATTTGCTGAACAGATTGTCTTAAATTGTCATAGATTACCAGACTGTTAACATTCTCGCAGTGCAAGAGGCTGTTTACATTCTCGTAGTGTAAGAGACTGTTTACATTCTGTCAGTGATGGACGAGCTTGCTGATGACATAGTGTCAGTGGAGGCTGAGCTTGTCCATGGGAGGATGGGTACTGAGGGGCGGTAGGGTAGCCTAGTGGTTTAAGTGTTCACTCGTCACGCCGAACTGCCGAGTTCGATTACCTTCATAGGTACAATGTGTGAAATCCATTTCTGGCGTCTTCCGCCTGATATCGCAGGAATATTGTTAAAATTGGCATAACTCACTCACTCACCCACCCACCCACCCGATCCATGCAACTTTGTAAAACCTGCGCAAGAGATCATGAGGTACCAAACCAAGGGCACCGAGAACAATGGAGAGTCTGACGACAGTGTACTTGGGATGCAAGAGGGACATTTCAAAGGCGAGGTCCGCATATTAAGCATGCTTTTCCTGAATCCTGCAAATCACATTGCTGTCAAAATGGAAAGAAAATTCAATGATATAAATCATATCATTGGCCTTATCAAAAAGGACAAGATCAGGTTTGTTGGCAGGAATTCTTCTGAGGCTGTATATGGGCCTATTCCACAGAAGCTTAAAAGCATCATTTTCCATGACGCCCTGGACATGATCAGCGTCGCACCATGGATGGACCTTGGAGTCAAAGCCACAGGCATGGCGAAGACGATAGTAGAAGCAACGAGCCATGCCATCATGTCTTGTAAGATATGCTGTTTGTGCCAAAGAAGGGCTTCCACTGACAGTCTCTGTAAATTCATTACACATACGACATTTCATGTTAATATTTTCTTTATGGATCACATTAAGGCGATTGCGAGGGGGAAGTCACTGGTCCTGGGCAAGCCCTCGGTTTCACATTTAAGACCAGCCCACTTCATCCAGGTGAAGGAGTCGGTTGGATTACTGTTCTGTTCCACACACTGTATGTACACACGATGCAATGGCTTCTCAGAAAGCTTCTCCACAAATGACCGACTCTGGGAATATTTGGTGACTTCACCTGGTTTACTCCCATTGCTGTCCAGCAGTACATCACCATCAACAAAATCAACCTTAAATTTCAGATTCTGTCCAACAACCTTCGCACGCTTAAAATAGTTGTGGAATTCATTGCTTTCATCATGAGTCTTCACATGCATCACTAGAGGATCATCCGATAAATAAATATGTGCAAAAGTACACAATAAAATTCTATCAGGAAGAGCCTCCACATTAATCAAAACCCAACGTCCAGAATTGATTTTCATACATAAACGATTGAACGAGGGTGGTGGGCTCTGTTATCAGACATGATCCTTCTGGTCAGGCCGTCAAGACTCCGGATATCTTGTTTTGTCCAATCAACTACTTCAAAGGAACAGGAGAGAACTGGCACAGCAAAAGTATTGTTGGCTTTGACCTTGTTTCGAGCATTCAGTTCTGAGCTCCAGATTTTCTTTAGGCGAGTTTTATACTCGGCCCGAAGTTTATCTTGAATCTGTGCATTCTGGAGCTTGTCTCGAACTTGCATTCCAAGATAGGTGTAGGCCTGATCTTCTACAAGATTCTCAAAACCTCCATAAATCAATGCATGAGCCATAAATCAATGCGTTTTGTTTATGGTGTATAGCCTGATAGGTGTTAAGTTCAAATTGCATGTGGTCAGTGATCGAAGTTGTGTATTGCATATTGTCATTAGCAGACAGGCAGGCAGACACATAGGTGTCAATAAAACAGACACTGAGTTTTGTCTGTGTCAGAGGCATATCTATATCACCGTTAGAAATTCTGACAATGCTAAATAACGACGTTGCTTTTAAGTATCGAACTGAGAAAGCGACACGGTAAGAAGAACGTGTGGTGAAATAGTCAAATGAAATTATATAAACAGCTAAATTGGTAATCTACTGTTCTATCATATAATAAGCTCGCGCGTGTGAAATATCAACAAAAAATTAGAAAAATAGCTCACGTCAAAGCCTGCTCCGAGTACTCACCGCCAGCGAAGGTTTTCCGTCTTGAAATGTCGGACGCCTCACTGGTTGACACATAGCTGAGTAGATCTAGATCCTTAACAAGGTTCTTTTATGTAACGAGTAGATTATTTACTATTTGTTGTTTGTGTACAGAAGCAAGGTTAGACTACTCCTGCTCACGACCTTATAATTCGTGCATCCCGCTTCAAGCTGCGCGAACCTATTCACTGCGCATGGGCTATGAGCGCAACGCAGCACATCTGTTGAAACCACTTTTCACCCCAGCTGGGGTGAATTTAGTGAATCGTTTGAACTCCGATTTCCTCGGGGTTTTTTCATTGCGTTATTTTTCAACTTTATAAGTTGAATTTGCATTTTTGATAATTTGTTACTGTAAGTCCATACCGAAACATATCAGAATCTGCAAAGTTGTGTTTTGCGTTGCATGTGACCTTTAAAGAAAATATCAATATGAAATGTCGTCTTTGCAATGAATTCACAGAGACTGTCCAACACCTTGTGCCCTACCTTGGCACAAACAGAATATCTTAAACCACATGATGGCATTGTTTGTTGCTTTTACTATCGTCTCCGCCATGCCTGTGGTTTTGACGCTGAGGTCCATCCATGGGACGACCCTAAACATGTCCAGGGAAAATGATCCTTTCAAACTTCTGTGGAATAGGCCCATATACAGCCTCAGAAGAATTCCTGCCAACAAACCTGATCTTGTCCTATTTGATAAAGCCAATGAATTTATTTATATCATTGAATTTTCTGTTCCTTTTGACAGCAATGTGATTGGCAAGATTCAGGAAAAGCATGCTTAATATGCGGACCTCGCCTTTGAAATGTCTCACGAGCACAGCCCTTCTGACACTCTGGGTAATGCAGAGTGGTGGGTTCTGCTAGGCAGCGTTTCCTGGGAGAAGTCCCATTCGCTGTCTGGGCTGCGTGTAGAGGGGGCAAGGGCCCTGAGCAGATGATGAGCCTTACCAGCCTGACGGTGCCAGGATCACCCGAACCCTCTCGACGGTTTAATGCCTGCTGATGTGCACATGTTTTCACTTGATTATATAACAAAATAGGCGACTTGTGTTCTTTTTTACACTTAATGCGACTGTTTGTAAATAGTTATTGTTATATTTTTCTCAACTAACCGATAACCAGCACATCAATCTGGTATAATGAGTTAGAATTATGCTTCCATGTTACATGCTAGAACTATAAATATAAAACACAAAGGACACTTCCTTGTAGCAATGTGCGGTCACACCATACATTGAGAGTAGTCTGTTCATGCTTCGATAACAGGTGGTTTTTAAAAGACTTCTTTTGTGCATTTTTAGTTTGAAACATATCATTTTCCGTGTCAATTAAACTATTAACACTCGTATCACCGGGTTTTATTCAACAAGCTACGTAATTCTTTTGTCAGTAGTGAATTAGATTACTTCATTGTAATCCTAGCTCAACGCTGCCACCTCAATCAGATTAGCGCCCCTGTCATTTGGGTTTGTATAGCTCCATATATCGTGCACGAAAGTTGTCGATAGAAATATGTTGTTTCAGGTCGAACCCTGGCACAAATAACTACCGCCTCAGTCATAAAGATAAGTGCCTTAGTTCCGCTAGCTACACATACACACGATACGTCTTGTACAAGTGAAACAAAACTGTAAATATTTCACCGCAACCTTTGGAAACAACTTAATTCCACAACACAAAATAAATAGAGAGACATTGCCGAATTTGAAATTAAACTTTATGGGCATGAATATACGAAATTTGGTAGATACGTTTTCACCCGAGTCGCTGTTTTGGCTAGGTTGTGTCATATGACAGTTGAGTGAATCGAAGTGATTTAACATGGATTCGACGATTGGGGTGACTTGGATTGAAAATAGCGCAGTTATAGATAAAGTAAGTTGCTAATCTGTGCTCAACATATAAACGTCGTACCATACGTATACAAGAGTATCTGGAAGAAAGCTAAAGGTATGAACACAGCGTAAAATATGTTATCATTATGTGGGATTATCAATTTACACTTACCAGAAAGGTACACAAAGTACGTGGACTACCAGATGTCCGACTCCATTTGCGGTGGCTGAGTGGGTTTGACGGCTGACTTTGTGTGCTGGCAAGTCTGAGGGTGTGTGTTCGAATCCCGAATGGGACTCAACCCAACAAAAGTACTATAATCTGTACTTTACTACGAAAGTGTTTTGCCAAATATAGCATATGTTACATTTGACCACTTCCTAAATGGCATTGGGGATTCATGGTATGACCTCACGAACTCAGTGTGATGGTAGCTGACGAACATTGTCATCACACAGCATAACGAATTCAAAGATGCATTTCATATGACTTCATCACAACTGACACAAGTCACCCATTATGTAGCTGATGGTTTCGTTGGTTACACATTTATTCGCCATAGCCGGTTGTTCGTTATATCCGTATATGTTGCAGATATTTATTTTATCTTATATTCTCATGGATTTGGTTATGCTTGGTGGTGTCAAAGTGTAGGAAACAAGAATGAATTCCTTCAATTATAAGGCGTAGAATGTCAATAGGCGTGTTTCAACAAGACTGGGTTTCTACTCTTGCAAACATTTCAACGTATGACATGTATAGATCTTTACAATATTTCATTTTACCGTCTTGGACTCCTCTTAATTATGGTAAGTGAGTGTGTGAGTTTGGTTTTACGCCGCATCTAACTTTATTCCAACAATATCACGGCGGGGGGACACCAGAAATGGGCTTCACACATTGTACCCATGTAGGGAATCGAACCTTGGTCTTTGGTGTGACGAGCGAACGCTTGAACCTCTAGCCTACCCCACCACCCCTAGCACATATGGTAATGGTTATACACATAACGAATAAACATTGTTTTATTGTTACGTTTGTGTTGTGTTGGTATATGGACCGGAAACCTCTGTAAAATAAAACCTCTTGATCTTGATCCTAGTTCAATATTTTTATGGCCTGCTTTGGTGTCAAGAGCGGCAACTAATTTCCATATTTGTCAAGACCGCTGTGCTGGGACACCCACGATTAGGAAAGGGAGATGCCTATTATCGGATCAGGAAAATATACACTTCTGATATTTAAACACTTTGTAGGTTTATTTAAATTTCACTTCCCCTTCCTCTACTGCAAAATCAGTTAATTCCTTATTGTGTTCACAAATGCACACTCCTTCCTCCTTGTGATAAGTTTGTAGCGTAAATCGTTTTTATTGTTGTCATATTTTAGGGTTGTCGGAATACAACTCGTGCTATCTCACAAACACTTTCCAACTATTAACCCTTTTACACCTGTAAGAATGAAATTCGACACACTAAACATCTGGCAGACATTCGAAGTGTTAATAGTTGTGTTGAATGGCAGGAAATAGTACACACACATGCAACTGTATATATACATCTTTCAAGGAATATTTTAATGTAATCTTCATTTTGTTTTCTTTATGATGATTGACTCAATTGTGTGTTACAAACACTTAAAATACATTTTCGTTAATAACTACTGTATTAGCTTGGCTAATCACGTCAAACGTGGGTACTGTTAACGGGACATAGCTAGCAGCATTATTAATAACAGTAAAATAGCAATATCGTAGGATTAGTTAACACATTAAACAATACGTGAGGTAGGTTAAAACTTTTTTGAGTACATTGGCTCTTTGAGCAATAGCACCGTCACCGTGATGTAGTGGTTACAGCGTCCGCCCGGAGAACGAAAGGTCGCGGGTTCGATCCCCGACAGCGTCATACCAAAAGACGGTAAAATATGGTACTTGTTGGTCCCTGCCTGGCGCTCGGCATTAATGGGTACATCAAGGACTGGTCGGCTCGGAGTCAGTATAATGTGTCTGAGTGGGGTATTCATGCTTCACTGCGGCAAGGCATCTCAGTGGGCTAGCAGTATATAACCAGCTTAAGTCTGGGCTAGTACAAGCAGCCACAAATACACATACACACGCATGCACGTCGTCATATGAGCGAACTCGAGTTATTTTACAGTCCTTCGATGACTGATTATTTAGCAACTTTAATTTATTGTTTATGTAAAACATTTCTCGTCACTATATGGCTGAGATATTGCCGAGGTGACGTTAAATTCTAACTCACTCACTCACTTATAGGAGCGAAATATTCTCAAGGACGACGTTAAACCCAATTTCATCTCACCTCACCTGTGAGCAATATTTTACTTTTTGAGAGTTGAAAGCTGTCGGGTTTCAAACCTACACCCTCAGAGTGGTGCACCTAATCGCCAGCACAAAGTCAGCGATCTACCCCACTCAGCCACCACGGTTTTCACATTAGTGAAATTCGGACAACTGGTAATCCAGGTCCCGTACTTTGTGCACCCCTCTGAAAGTATATATTGGTACGGCTCCTTCGGCCGAAGCTATAAACACACAATGTCTTTCCTACATTGGACAAATGCAACACATGTTAGATTTGGGATTACAATTTCTCAGTCAAGTACAGTTTCTGAGTGAGCACCCACAAAAACATATGTTACATTTTACCACTGTCGAAAAGGCATTGTGTATTCATAAACTTCTTTATTCTGAAAAGGTTAATCGAAATCCCATTGTATCTGTCACAGTGGTTCATGTCCTTGGAGATCATTTGAAACCCATTATCAGGATTCTGAATGCTTCGCATACAATAGTTGATCTTTTGAGATTGATTGAATATCGACATTTTTCAACATATGTGTTTATGGATATGATCTTCGCTGTGATAAATGCTCTGCCTCGCTGACAATAACAGATGGTGTTAGCACATCAAATAATACATTGGTGAACCATCTGTCTTCCACACTGTTTCAAACCTGTTGTTGCGATCTGACTAGATCCATATCTGCCGCTCTCCTGTCATGTACATTGTGTTTATATTCAAGATGTGTGTGTTTGTGTGTGTGTGTGTGTGTGTGTGTGTGTGTGTGTGTGTGTTGTTTGTGTGTGTGTGTGTGTGTGTGTGTGTGTGTGTTGTCATCGTTGTAACCTTGTGGTTAAAGCGTTTGTTCGTCAGGTCGAAGAGCTGGGTCTGATTCCCCACATGGGTACAATGTGTGAAGCCCATTTCTGGTGTCGAAAATCGGACCCGGGTCTTCGGTGTGACAAGCGAATGTTTAACTACGAGGCTACCTTCCTTAGAGGCAACAGGTATCTAAATCAACGAGACAAAATCCCATTCACATTGCAAGAAACCGTAGTCAGTTGTACGATTCCGACAATGTTATACTTGTACGTTTGTAACATGCTCCTACGGTGACTAGTGTCAGAAATACAAGCAGCGGTGAGTCAAAATGCCACTGTGATTTCGAACTCCAAATTCATCCTAAATGTGATGCCAGGTTCATCAGGCCTCCGTGGGCTTGTCAGGAAGGCATGATCGTGATTCGAATGCTCTATTACTTCATACATGAATACCAATTTTCAAGTCAATTATGTTGGTTTCTACAATGTGTGTCAGCCGTGGTGGAGTATAAGTTGTATGCTTCTCTCGAGGGTAATACGGTCTGATGTATGCCTTTTTGTAGCAGTGTCATCCCTCGCCTACCGACTCGGGTGACACTGCTACAGAAAGGCGCACATCAGACCGTATTACCCGAGGTAGACGTTTACAACGTGTTTATCTTACCGCCATGTTAAATGTACAAAATATTATTTTATTTTATTTTGAAGATCGATAAGCTCGCTACCGACTATATTACCTGTAAACAAAATGGCGTCAGCCTCTCGACTGGATTTTTAAAATCACTTAAACATATTCTGACAGGCCAAAACCGCTGTCAAAATGGTTAATTATGTTTAAGCTGAGTGTGCAAACGATTCAAAGTATCAAATAGTATAAATAAAGCAGTGAATGTCGGTAAAATAAATGTGTACATAATGAACTCCAAAAACAGCTGATCGAACGGTTTTCGAACTCTGTTCACTGCATGCGTCATATTATGACGTCATACGATTGTTAGTGACAGCTTCTCGGCGGAGAGTTTGGCGGTTACCGTGGCAGCGGGTAATATTTTTTTCATTTGCCACACTACTGGGAGGGGTGACACGGAAACTTGTCAAAGCGACATTGACCATTATCTTACCTTCATGTAAAATACTTTAATTTCATTGGTGATTGAGTGCCCCTTAGTGACGAGTGCCCATTCAACTTCACATTCAGTTCGATGTTCTAAACGCAGTTGTAAATTATGTAATGGAGACGCTAAACAACCGGTCCCTTAGTGACGAGTGCCTATTCAACTTCACATTCAGCTCGACGATCTAAATGCAGTTGTAAATTGTGTAATGGTGACGCTAAACAACCGGTCCCTTAGTGACGAGTGCCTATTCAACTTTACATTCAGTTCGACGATCTAAACGCAGTTGTAAATTATGTAATGGTGACTCTACACAACCGGTCCCTTAGTGACGAGTGCCCATTCAACTTCACATTCAGTTCGACGATCTAAACGCAGTTGTAAATTATGTAATGGTGACTCTACACAACCGGTCCCTTAGTGACGAGTGCCTATTCAACTTTACATTCAGCTCCACGATCTAAACGCAGTTGTAAATTATGTAATGGTGACTCTACACAACCGGTCCCTTAGTGACGAGTGCCTATTCAACTTCACATTCAGCTCGATGTTCTAAACGCAGTTGTAAATTATGTAATGGAGACGCTAAACAACCGGTCCCTTAGTGACGAGTGCCTATTCAACTTCACATTCAGCTCGACGATCTAAATGCAGTTGTAAATTTTGTAATGGAGACGCTAAACAACCGGTCCCTTAGTGACGAGTGCCTATTCAACTTCACATTCAGCTCCACGATCTAAATGCAGTTGTAAAGTATCTAATAGTGACTCTACACAACCGGTCTATCAGCTGTGAATGTACATATGTAATACAATCAAGTGTCGACTTTGATGTGTCTAACTTATAGTTGTCTGCAAGTAAAGCCCGGTCCATGTGATTTCCTTCTTTAGTCAACCCGTGAAGGTCCGGGTTAGACCGAACCTTCAGTAACCCATGCTTGTCGTAAGAGGCTCACTGACTCGGTTGACACATGTCATCGGTTCCCAATTCTGCAGATCGATGCTCATGCTGTTGATCCCTGGATTGTCTGGTCCAGACTCGGTTATTTACAGACCGCCGCCGCCGAATATTGCTGAGTGCGGCGTAAAACTAAACTCACTCCCTCACTCATTCATTAGTTGCCATATTGTGGTTGTGTAGAACCTCGGATAACTCGAAGTATTTACGAAGGTGCCATCAACTTCGACACAACGGTGTTGGACTGTATACATTGCCGTCAAGGAACCATTAATGAAACCCAAATCTGAGGAACGGCGTGATACATAGGCATTCTTTGCCTACATATTTCTGACCTTGTGTATCTTAATTATTTGTTTGTTGCTGGGCCACCCAGCTGGCGGCGGTCAAATATTCCAGGCTGGGCCAGACAACCCAGTGATCAACATCATGAGCATCAATCTACGCAGTTTGGATACGATTAAATGTGTCAGCTATGGAATACTTTAAGGGACATTCTCGCGATCTCGCATTCTCGAGATCTCGACCCTTATAAACAAGCTAAAAATGCAATTCTCGCATTTTGGCACTTTTGACATTTCTAGATTGTTTCCAAATGTAGAGATAGCGAGAATGCGAGATCGCAAGATCGCGAGAATGTCCCTTACAGTATTCCATAGTCAACCAAGTCAGCGGACCAAACACCCAACCCACCCCAAACCCCACCCCCACCCCGCCGATTCCGTTAGTCGTCGAGTGCGGCAAGCATGGGTTGCTGAAGACCAAGGTGTCTTAGTTATTGAAACAATGTGCCTGTCCCATAGCAATACGAACGTGGCGCATTTATTCCTGGGACATTATTTTGATCATGAAGTGATCGATGCTCACGGTGTTGACCACTGGTTTGTCTTGTCCAAACTCGATTATTTACAGACTGTTGTATACAGGGGTGTTTAGAAGAATATCCGCCATTTTGATTTTATGACGTTACATAGGTGTGACCTTTGTGTGACCTAATCGACTGTTGAACCCTTAAGCCCCACCCTCCTTTGGGAGTCCCCTTTCCGGCCCAGGTGTGTGTGACCTTCAGGTTCACCTTAGTGGTCTGTGATTATTATTCAATTATTTTATGAGTGGTAGGAGTTTGCCGACTCGAGTGTTCACACAGCAAAATCTCTTTTCAAAGTAGAATTAATATCACACTTTGCATATGAGGGGAAATTAGCTGCTATTTATTATGTCAAAAGTTGTGAAAATATCAGAGCGCATTTTGTTAAATCAAAGGTATCTCTAGCCAGTTTAAAATACGCTGTCATTTGCTACACAAGGAACAATTCCGAAGTTCTGAGTATTTATTTTACATATCTGTGAACAATAAATGATTGTAGCTGTTAGCAAATAAAATTCATGCGCCATGAGGGCCCGTATATGATATGTGTGAATGGGGCGCTGGCTATGCACCATACTTATAGCAGAATCGCTTGCTCGCTGAGCCGGGCCGTAACTGAAGAGACATGTGACAGCTGTGATTGGATGAAATAGTGTAAGGTGTTATGTTTGTTAAAATCCATCCAGTTATTAAAACTCACCACCATTTTAAGTATTTAATGCTGTCATTTGTATCACCATGACTTATGCGTGTACAGATATGTAGGTGTGGACCTGGGAGGGTTGATGTGTTTAGCTTCCTGTGTGTGGCTTCCTGTGCTCGCAAAGTTAGCCGGTTCAAGTTGACCAGTAAAGGTCAGACTGTAATCATGTGTACATGGAATGGTTGTTGATAATGTTCAGCGTGATGGCGCACAACCTACAATGAATGTATGCTGACAAATGGTCAGCTTCCGTTATGTAGGTAGAGAAGTGTCTAACCGGAATTAAAGACAGGAAATAGTAAACAGTTGAGGACTGATGGTCACTGAACATCTCAAGTAGGGTGTCAAGTGGTTGTACAGTGATGAAATGATTTAGCATTTGTCATATATATTACTGGATAAGAAAACAAACGTACATGTGTTCTCCTGTAAAACTTTCTAGTGCTTTTACTCAAAATTTTAAAGCTGAACTTTGCTCTCAAACTGCAAACATAAAAAAAACATCTTATGTCCATGAATACTATATATGACACTTTTTTGACATCATGTGACACATAGGTTACTCACATGCCATTAGCCGCTCTTATTCCACAGACAGTACAATGAAAGACTGGTGTAAGCTTCTTGTGACTGTATTGTGTGGGGTATGAAGAGGTTAGGACCTCCTGGTGTTAAGAATTGCATTGTAGGTTAAATGTATTCAGTGACATAGGGAGGATTATTTATCAGTTGTAACAGTTGTAACGAACAGTTGTCTAATGTCTAAACTCAATGAGATAAGTTTTATCTTGCACTCAGTAATATCCCAGCTATATGATCTGTAAATAACCGAGTCTGGACCAGACAATCCAGTGATCGACAGCATGAGCATCGATCTACCAAATTGGGATATGATGATGAGATGTATCAACAATGCCAGCGAGCCTCAGCACCCGATCCCGTTAGTCGCCCCTTACGACAAGAATGGCTTACTAAAGGTTCATTTTAACCCGGACCTTCACGGGTACAATACATTAAGAAACAAGAGAGATATACAGATTTTATTGTTTATTAGCTCCGTTTCAAATGAGTAGGCTTTAGGATAGGAGCTCTCCCAAATGTCTACTTTACATGTTGTGCTAATTGTCTTATTGCCTTTCCTCATCGTCCTGTCCTTCACTCTCTACATCAGATGTCATGTCTTCATCATCATCATCAGTTAAGTCTTCTACCCAAGATTTATATTGGTACAGTTTGGAAAACACGTCATGATACAGATTATGTGTGTCTCCTACACCTTTCAGTATTCCTTGTGTCTTTGGACCCCACTGCATATGATACAGATAAGTAATAAATCGGGCATACGTCTCTTTAAACGTGCTCCAGGTTATTTTTTTTCAGTTTGGCTTGAATCATGTCTTCTTGTAAACCTCTTTTCATGTACAGTTGTCGTTTCTCATCCAAAAGGTCTTTATTCAGCTCACATGTACGTGAATACATTTGTCTTTTACCTTGCTCTTCGAGATCAGCCATCTTATTTTTCCTGTTGTTTTGTGTAACATCGCTTCATGATACAGCATCATCATCATCATGATCATTTTCCATTTCAGGATCTTGTTTATGGTGTAAATGTCTTTGTAAGTTGTGGTTATTGCTAAACACTTGACCACAATAGTCACAATCTGACAGAGGATGTGGTCTCTTGCAGAGAAGTTGTCATCGTCCTCCCACTTCCTTTTAACTTGGGGTATTCCAGGTGGACCCACTGAAGACTTTCTTCTGTGTTTTCGCAAATCATGCACGTCTTGAAACACGAGTCCACAGTCATCACACGATGGCATTGTTGGGAGGTTTTCTTCACACGTCTGCTCACTCTGAACGTCTAACTCAGATTGAATTTTCCTAGCTTGGAGGCCTCCTTTTAAACTGAATGCGTTGACACAAAGTCGCAAATGGGGAGGTGTTTGGGGTTTTAGATCAATCAACCTTGATACTTTAGATCAAGTATCCATAAGGTCTGTGTTACCTGGATACATTTGCCTCGCCAAAGTCATGATGGGTTGTTGATCAATAGGGTTGTTGAACAGAAGCAGATAATGACAGTTTCTTCATTGTGTAGGATCCTTACTGAAATACAAATTCTGGTTCAAGGCTATCACTGAGAGGTTACGATGATGACTTCCTTTGGTAAAAAGATCTTTAATGCGTGGATCTTTGCTGGCTGTAGACATTAAGTCGTTGAGGATAACCACGTTCACAACACTGGGGTCCAGAAACGCATCCTGTTTGAGGTGAGAAGGAATGCGTTGATGAAATTCAACGTAAGGATAAACACAGGCTTGAATGGTGTTATATAGTGGCTGCCATCGTTTGTAGAGCCATATAATACGTTCAGGATAAGGTTTAATGTTCATCCTTTCTAGAAGATGCTTCACTAACTAGGTTTTCCCACAGGTGGTGGGCCCTGAGACGATCATGGTGAATGGATGTCGCAGCCTAAATTCTTCCAATGACTGGGTAGTGCTTTCTGATGGATGTGGTTGCACTGGTTGCATCATAGGTGATGGTACTTGTGGTGATGGTGGTGGTGGAGGAGTAGGAGGAGGAGAAGGAGGAGGAGGAATAGGAGGAGGAGAAGAGGAGGAGGAGAGGAGGAGGAGGAGGAGAAGTAACGGAGGAGGAGGAGGAGGAGAAGAGGGTTGTTGATGTTTCTGTCTTCTATGTCTCAACATATTGTCTGGTCTGGAAAAAGTCTGATAGCACATGGGACACGTTGTTGACTGCATGGTGGTCTGAGTCTAAATGGCAGGGAACCATGTCTACAAGCTGCTTTTATCTAAAAAGTTGTCTTCCCTTTCTTCATGGGACTCTGGGAGGAACTTCCAGCTTTAAATCCCCCTTGCTTCTGAATAAGAGCCTTGGCCTGTTCGACCACTTCTTGAGTAGGGGTAACAAAATTAATCTTAGGTTGCTCTGAGGTTTGTGGTTCTTTTAGTTTCTTCCATTCTGGGTCATACAGGTCCAAATATCGATCGACAGACATCATGACAGATTTTTATCCTCCACGCATGATAGAATGAAAAGGATCTCCTTTCCCTTCAGCCTGGAGCATGTAAAACCATGTCCATTTATCGGCATCGGGTAAGAAGAGTTTGTATTGTGGATTATTCATGATGAAAACGGGAGCGACTTGAGATGAAGTGTCACTGTCACTGGTCCACGACTAAATGAAGCTAGATAGCCCTTGTGGCCTGTTATGTAGATATCCATGGTTTGAATTGACCTTTCATGGCTTCGTGTAGCTTTCAACATCACTGCCAGGATGTTTTTGGATGGTCATACATTCTCTTTCCCCGGATTGACAAACTAAACCTAAGACGGGTGTACCAGATGTACTAGGCCAATGCTCTATCTAACAACCATGCATTTTGAATGGCCTCATCTCCAAGTGCATTGACAAACTGTGGTTTCAAAACAAATGATACGATAGGCATGCAACTGGCAAAAAGACTCTTCCACATACTGTCTGTCGTCCGAAGGGGTTGAACTAATCTTCGTAACATCGCTAGATAGTTATTTCTATCATTTTTCCTCAGGAAACGACGCCTTTCATATCGAGTCACTGGTAATCTTCACTTTAATAACCTGTTGATAATACCATTGACGGCAAGAATTTGTTCTCTGTTCATTTCTAAGATGTCTTGTCGAATCTTCTCAATGTCTTGAAACATTAACCTGAACCTTAAATTTTAATGTTTCAACACGTACCTCACCATTATTCTAGAAAAAACAAGCTCTTATTGTGGTTGGGATCTCAATGAGATTAGTATTTAAGTAAACCTCTATTTATACATCAACAAAAGAATATACATAGACAACCAATGCATATATGCATGTAAAATTAAAAGTAGAAATTCTGCCAAAGATTCCGCTAGGTTATTATCCACATTGTGTAAGGAAAACCCTACGCAAGTTTGGAAAGTGTTAGGCCGAAGTCGATTGATAGTACACAAGGTGTGTGTAATTTTGCTGATTATTTTGAGGAATCCTGATATTGTTCCAAAGTTAACTGATGAGGAGGTCGAGGTAACTAGGAAATTTGACAATGGTATGGTCCAGCACTGGGTGGACGAGTTAGACCGTGACATTACTGCGATTGATGTACATGTGTCAATTAGTAAGTTGAAGTGTAATAAAGCAGCAGGTTACGATGGCATTATTAATGAATTCCTTAAGGCCGGAGAAGATGCCTTATCTCCAGTAATTACTATGTTATTTAATGCTATTTTGAAATCTGGTAAATACCCCTCTGAATGGAGAAAGGGCGTTATTGTCCCCATTCATAAAAAAGGAAGTAAATTAGTTGCAGATAATTATCGAGGGATTACACTTCTCTCTTGTGTCAGCAAGTTGTTTACGAGTGTTCTAAATAACAGAGTTAAACAGTGGTGTGATAATTACTCCCTCTTGGTAGAAGAACAGTTTGGTTTTAGAAAGAGTTATAGCACGGCTGATTGTATGTTTAATCTCCAAGGACTGATAAATTTAACCTTGAGTAAAGGGGTGAAATTATATTGTGCTTTTGTGTATTTTCGAAAAGCATTTATGGTTTGACCCTTTGGTTTAAACTCTATTCTTTGGGTATTAGTTCCAAATTTCTATAATTAATTAAAAATATATACATAGATGTGTCCTCTTGTGTTAAACTTCCCGGAAATACGTAATCAGAGTTCTTTTCATCAAATATAGGTGTAAGGCAAGGGGAAAATTTATCGCCTATATTATTTTCATTGTTTATAAATGATATTGTCTCTGACCTCTCTGCTTGCAATGATATTGACATGACAGTGTTTTACATCAAGCTATTTATGTTATAATTTGCTGATGATATGGTCTTGTTCAGCGTGCAGCGTAGTTTTGGTTTCTTATAGAGATATTGCGACAAGTGGGCCATCACTGTTAATACAGATAAAACTAAGGTTATTTTTAGAAAAGGGGGTAGATTGTCCAAGAGAGAAATCTGGTATTATGGTGATCAGGTACTAGAAAATGTTAATAGTTTCAAATATTTGGGTATTATCTTCTCGGCAACAGGTAGTTTTTTCCCAGGCACAAAAAACTATCGGAGCAGGCTATGAAATCCTTATTTTCGTTACAACGAATATTGTTGTCCAATCCATATATGTCCCCTGCGCAGCAGTAAATTATTTAAAAGCTTAGTACTGCCAATTTTATGCTATGGCTGTGAAGTTTGGGGATTTATGGAAGCGCCAGGTATCGAAAGAGTCCACTTTAATTTTATTAAGCAGGTTCTGCGTGTTAAAAGATCAACACCATCAGCTTTTGTCTATGGTGAAATGGGCGTACTGCCATTGATTACTATTAGATTGGTACGCATTGTGAAATATTGGATTAAGATTATCACCTGTGACGGAAACCGATATATAAGCATTTTATATAGGGCTCTAGTCGACAATGCTCGGCAGAATCCAACATATATGACATGGGTTACTCTCATTAGAGACTTGTTGTTCCATTATGGATATGGTTTTATCTGGTTACAACAGAAATTGACTTTAAATTGTACAGCATTTATCAGTGCTTTTAGACAAAGGGTTATTGATATACATTCTCAAATGTGGAAATATAATCTAAGTTCACTTAGTGAAACAAGAATATATTTGCTTATCAAATCATCACTTACCATGGAAAAGTATTTATCTCAAATTGATATTATAAACTATAGGGTAGCCTTGACACGACTACGATTATCTTCTCATTCACTTATGATTGAGAAAGGAAGATGGGTTCAACCAAAACTAGCTTTAGAAAACCGATTATGTCCTTTTTCCAAAAATGACATAGAGGATGAATATCATGTTATCATGGTTTCTCCTAAGTACTTGACATTTAGACGTCGCTACCTACCTCTGCACGTATACAAGTCTCCAAACATGATGAAGTTTATAAGCCTTCTACAAACTAAAGTTGTAGTATTAACCTTCAACTTAGCCAAATTTGTTTATCATATATTTCAGGTAAAGCAAAACTATAATCTGAATTATCCATGAATGTCTATTTCCTTTTTAGTGCTATCTTCTGTCACGAAAGGTCTTTGCAAGTGGGTTGGGTTGGGTGGGGAGGGGGAGGCAAATGTTGGCAATGTGCTTTTGAAAGTATGTATGATGTATTTGTCATGTTGGCCGTTGGCCTATTAAAGAAATAAACTATATATACTCTTAACATTGATTTATTTCTAATATTCACAAATTTTACATCACACTTTTGGTTGCATATCAACATGACTACCCCAGCAGGCCACCTCTTTCTGAGGTACTCCCACCAGGGCCAAATACGGACAGTCTGGAGACCATTTTTCATGTTCGACCCAGGGATCGTTATCTACTTCCTAGTTCTTGAGAACGAGACCACAGTGAAAACACTTGCAAGTGTCCCCTCTGATAAAGTACACAAATCCTGCCTGGGCCATGTGACTAGGACTCTGTTTCATCTGCACTGGCCAGTCTTTAAACGAATCGAGTCTTTACTGGAATGAAGTCCATTCAGTACTGATTGCACAGCAATCGAGTGTCTTGTCGAGTGGGTAATGTCCACACACATCCATGATATTCCAGATTGGAGATCACGTCCGCACAGTACAGTGTCTACACCAAGAATGGCTTTACACTCGTGACTTATAGTCTACAATGTAGGCTATGGGAAGTCTAAAAGTACTCATCATCTGAATAGAGCCTGTTACTAGGGGCCTTTTCTAAAAATAGACTCAAACAATAGGCCATGACGTCATAAAATCCTCAATGACGTCAAAAACAATGTTCGCAATTGTGAGGTGGATGTTCTTGCCAAATCGTCAGTACTGTTTCACCTTTTATAGCATAAGCAGTACTGTGTTTCGACTGATCATAATCTTGCTCATTGAGCCCACATTCAAATACATACTAACTTCAAACTAGCGTAGTCATCACCCCAGACATGGACAATGAACAGTATACGTGAGGAAGTGTCGGAGAGCAGCTCCCCTTCTTTTGGTTTTTTCTCTAAGATGTCAATTAAATCCTTTCTGTTTTCTTTAATACTAGTCAGGTCCATTTTCTACCTATAAACAGCCAACAGCCAGTAGAGTCAAGAGCATATAATGGTTTTTCACGGAGAAGAGACGTTCTCTCTGGCGACTGAATGACATGGGGACTGTTCGGGAGCCTTATATTGCCCACACACGAGTCTAAAAATACCTCTGGGAAAGTCCCAAGGTCAGATCGTTACATCGCTACCCTGTGAAATGATTTCAACCTGAAGGTCACACACGCCGGGTCGGAAGGGGACTCCCAAAGGAGGGTGGGGCTTAAGAGTTCAACAGTCGATTAGGTCACACAAAGGTCACACCTATGTTACGTCATAAAATCAAAATGGCGGATATTCTTCTAAACCCCCCTGTATACAACAACAGACCGCCGCCATATAGCTGGGGTGTTGCTGACTGCCGCGGTAAACAACAAACCAACAAAGTATCAACAGTAATTATCAGGAAGGATTGGTTTCCGAGGTAACCGGTTAAGGACCAATGGAAATTCACTGAAGAACTGACTTCTGCTTGTTTTCGTTTATGACGCTATATATGTAAAGCTACTAAAACCTGAGTAATGCATCGGGTTTACTGAAAGCGTTCTCATCAGCTTTTACGTTTGTACACTCCAAAGCAGCGTTCGAAACAATCGCCGGCCCAAAGTCCCAACGCCGGTTGTTATTGTATCGGGCGGGCAGTATCAAATATTTGCTGGCCCTTGTATCCTCCAGTAAATTATCTGTCATTTGTTGTTGTTTTTTTTTAACTGGAATCTTTCCCATGATTTTATCCGTTACTAACGTTCGGGAATCATCTATGATCCATCATGTTACGATAACTTACAGTTTCTCTTCCTGGTATTTCAGCGCTTAGTGCGCATGACAATGTCAACACCAGTCTTCAACAAATGAAAACTTCTCTCTGCGCCATTGACTTCGCTACTTGATCTTGTAGAAACAGTGTGAAACTGTGTACAGTGTAGTCTATTTTGGTTTTATGGGTTTGACTTTAACAAAATGGACCTGCAGATTTCATTCAGGGCCTGCAGATTTCATTCAGGGCCTCTGTTACGAGAGTGTGTTTTTTGTAATTTGTATTATCATTGATTGAGTGATAATTATAATGGGTCACAATGTTTAAAGTTTTGAGTGTGGGTTGTGGGTCACATTTCGCACCATATATGTTCAATGGCAATACTATTTTTAGCGGTACGCCTTTATGATAGCGCTCCAGAGTTGCCTCGTTTGGCTTCTTCTCTTTTGACCGGTCGTACGTTCCACAGATTTCCATAAAGTTCTCATTAGATAAAGAATGTTCTAGACTCTGTGTCAGTATATATACACACGGAATTACACGGGACTTTTCATATCACTGGAGTTGTGTACATCTTTCTGCTGTCACCTGCCTACCATCGTCTGTCTGTCAACATCGTCAAGACCGATTGTCTACTGACATTGTAAACTACCTTCACTGAAGGCTTCAGTTAGAATATCTGCTCTCAAGACTCTGGTGAGTTAATATTTAATATTTGTAACACATTACTTTAGATTTGTTACATTGTACTAAATATCAGTACATTCATTGTAGCTTGCTCATTGTTTGCTCCATATTTTGTTGAATATTTTAGACTTGTCTGTGTTATATTTTGCTGGTTCAAAGGGGACTCTTAAACCTTTTGTCACGGCAATTATTTAACCGTAACACCTGTAGATTTTAAAGCCTGCAGGCGGCAGCAGGCCCTGATGGCCAACTGGCAAATTAAAATGTTGCAAACACTGCTCCAAAGTAAACTGAAGTTAGTCTGAGTACGTCAAAAATAATACCATCAGATTGTTTTTACAATGATTTGTGTTTTCACACAAAAACCTGCAGACAGCAGTAAGACATATGTGATACAATGCAGCGCTATAATGCAGGATGACCCCTTTAATCTGTCATCATCCAGACATGAAACAATAATAGTTTAGTCGGCTTGGACAGATATGTTTTGCAGCTGTGCAAAATAATTGCCTGGTTACCCACGGATTCACTTTTATTGTTGTTGAAATATACAAAACCGAATTAGTAGTTCATTTCATTTTCTATATTGGTCAATTATTATGTCGTCCAGAATTTCATTGTCGAAATGACGATAAAAACACACAACTGACCAAAGTCCAACTGACAGGTCCACTGGTAGAACAAAGTGTGATGAAGAAGACGATAGGAATCATGAATATGTCTGGGATAATTCCTTTTAACTGAGGGGCGGTGGGGTAGCCTAGTGGTTAAAGCGTTGGCTCGTCACGCCGAAGACCCGGGTTCGAATCCCCACATGGGTACAATGTGTGAAGCCCATTTCTGGTGTCCCCCGCCGTGATGTTGCTGGAATATTGCTAAAAGCGGCGTAAAATAAAACTCAGTCAGTCAGTCCTTTTGACTGAAGGTCGAATACACAATTAACATTGAAATGTCCCCCAAATTGATCACAATCTCAAAATGTCGTTGGATGCAGAGGTGTGGAATTAAAGCAATGGGGTACTTCAGTTGAAGCGTTTTCGTGTTACACGAACGATCCTGGTTTTATTCCCCACACAGATGCAATGTCTGAAGCCAATTCCGGTGTTCCCAACCCCCGAAAATATACCGGAATATACAAAGAGCTGTATTATGTAACAACCGTATTCATTCATTCTTTCTCAGGAGCATCTAAACATCTACCAAATGGAATCAGAGGTATCAAATGGAATATAAAGCACATCCTTTTCACAAAGTGTATCGCACATGCAGCCCTGATGGGAATGTATCTCGTCCCTGGTTACGGTGTCAAATATTCTCGTCACACATTTTGATTGCACGTGAGATATGCATTTACACATTTATAGTCTCTGTCACATTCATAATATGTCCGCCGTAATGTGTTTATTATGGAGATAAACATACTGTGTTGGAAAATCAGAGGTATATAACGGAATTATAATAGCTCTAAATTTGATTTAAACCCGAACACGTAGCAGTATGTCTATTTCCATTCTACCATAACCGTGTTATTAACTACATTCTGTGTTGGAAAGTCAGATAATATACCTCTGAATGACTTTAATTAACCAATCGCAATCCAGTATTTACTGAAGTTATGGCAGAAGGCCTATTATGTCGCAATTTCACTTTAATGAACAATACTATCTGGAAATATTTAATAATATAATATGTTCCTTTTATGAAGATATTAATTCATATGTCATAAAGTGAGACAGTGGTCTTCTGCAAGTAGTTTATAACAACTGTAACACAATTCTGGGCAAAATCTCAAACGTAGTCAATGCCAACATAAACGTCAATTTTGTTTTCATTGTCATTGTCCACCATTACGTTCATATAAATGTCACACAATTGTCTAAGTCAATGTTTAGATGGATGTCTATATCAACATCCATATCGACTTCACAACTGGCGGTACAAAGATTTGATGGTCGGTTTCGTGGTCTTGGTTTTGCTTAGGTTCCTGTCCTAGATTTGTGTTCATTATAGTTGTGTCGACCGGGCAGTGTAATATTTGTTTGTATCTTTTTTTTTTTAAGGCCGCGCTTAGCAACTGTCCATCTATATGGCGGTTCACCAGACAATCCAGTTGAAGAGACAATCCGGTGATCGACGTCGTAAGCATCGATGTAAGCAGTTGGGATACGTGTTGATCCCATTAGTCGCCTCTTACAACAAGCACGAGCTGCTGAAGACCATTGTAACCCAGATCCTCACGGGTCTGAAGTGTAATAATACAATAATTAACAATGATGGAACCTCTCTTAGTCTGCCATCACCGAGTATACAAGACCGCCTCCGTGGAGTAGTGCTTAGAGCGTTCGCCCGGAGAGCGGAAGGTCGCGGGTTCGATCCCCGACCGCGTCATACCAAAAGATGTTAAAATATGGTACTTGTTGGTCCCTGCCTGGCGCTCGGCATTAATGGGTACAACAAGGACTGGTCGGCTCGGAGTCAGTATAATGTGTCTGAGTGGGGTATTCATGCTTCACTGCGGCATGGTATCTCAGTGGGCTAGCACTATAAAACCAGCTTCAGTCTGGGCTAGTACAAGCAGCCGCACATCCACATACACACGCATGCACGTTGTCATATGAGCGAAATATTCTCAAGCACGACGTTAAACCCAATTCCACCACCACCACCACCACTGAGTATACAAAATGAGAACAAACGTGTGCTGCATGTGTGTATGCGCATGATGTCTGTAGTACTACCCAAAACAAACCCTAACTTCCAGTAGGTCACCACATATTTTCTTCGTTCAGAGGATAAAATTGAATGTCTTGAAGAAGAATATGCACAGGCTAGCATTGCAAGAGTAACATCAGTACAATTTTTGCACGAGCATATAATAATTTTGGGTAAGAGCAGTATGAGCTTTGAATGGTTTCAATAAACTCACTGAGCACAGACCTTCCACTGACCTATCCGTATTTATTCTCAAGGTCGTCAACCATTTATAATTAAGCAATGAAAACTGATACTCGCTATGATATGCCTCGTCTATCTAAATGAATAACGATCTACTTGGTGATATGATTTGTTTCCTATTTTAACCTATAGTGCATCGCCTTTCATTCATAATACCCTTGTTGCCGTTTATCTATCATGTGAAAAAAACAAAACAAACATAATAAGGTATATGATAGACCATAACCAAACAGTAATCTGGACAAGCCGGTCCTATACACTGCATGAAATATATAGTCATTGCAATTTTAAATTTTTCTGTTGAAGGATGTTTGCCTCCTTCCTCACGACATACAAGTACTTGGCCTTTCTTTAGCCACTGCTGCAGATCCCTTTATTGTGTGATTTCTGGGATGTGGACGGGGCTTTGTTGCTGTTATTTACAGGAACACTGCATCCCATGGTACATTTGACGTGGTAGCTGTGGCTAGTTACACGTCTAACGTTAGAGTATCAGGAAGATGTGAAGAAAATGACTGAAAAATTAAGTTCAATGGTAACCAAAGGGCGAAATACTGAATTCATCAAATCGACGTTAAATTTTAACTCACTCACTTTATGTAAACAAAAATTCAGAATTCAAATAGAAACTGTCTACCAGAATATCTGACATGAGCTTGACATGACATGACATGACTTAAATGTTTTTTTCCCCATAGTCATAATTCCCTTTATGCTGAGCAATATTCAACAGGCTCTAGCCTTTTGATTTGAAGGTACAATCTAGCCTGTTCATTCTACGAGAATTCCGACCAATGTCCTACGACACATGCCCCAAGGATCATTTATAAGGATCATATGCCAAGCTTTCGTGAAGCTTTTTTATGTCAGACACAAGATGAACATTTCCAAATTTGAGGCATTAGTGACCAAAATGTCTGATGCAGTTTCCTATTTTGACTTGTTTCGTATGTCCCCGCCATGTGTTAGCTGAATACTTGATTTGCTTTTGCATGTGTTTGTGATGGTACCACGAATACAAAATATGGCAGGATACACTGTTTTGCGAAGGCGTTGTATCATCACTACATGACTGAGATCTACAAAGGGAAAGGGGTAGGAGTGGGGTAGTATTTCCCCAGCTATTGAAGCATGAAACACAAATGTCCTTTCGTAAAAAGTTCTGAGATGAATAAAAGGATATTTCGTTATGAGAATCTCCAATACGTTTAAACATACATACATTGTAAATTTAAACAATCTGTTGGTACTATTTGTGGATTTTTTCACCACTGGATCCTCTGCTCCAAACATACGTAGAATCATTCACTGTAACACAATTCATGGAAGGATTTTCTGCAAAACATTTTAGGATGCTAAGTGACGTCGTGCCTCATCTGACCCGACTGAGGGGTTATGGAGACGGTGACTGTTGATTCTGAGATTAAATGACAATGTGAACTGAATGAGGTCACTTTGTGATGTAATGACTTCATGTAGTGAGTGAGTGAGTATACTTTTACGCCGCCTTTAACAATATTCCAGCAATATCACAGCGGGGGACTCCAGAAATGGGCTTCACACATTGTACCCATGTGTGGAATCGAACCCGGGTGTTCGGCGTGACGAACGAACGCATTAACCACTGGGCTACCCCATCGCCCCTGACTTCATGTAACAACAATTAACATCAGATCACGGCGGGAACATGTAAGCCCCTTACAGAGAAGCATTTTGAGTTCTCATCAATCCTTCGGGAAGTGTTTGGTTGATGATGTGCATTAAAGTGCATGTTCCCTTCAAACAAGCACTGGCAAGCATTTACGAAATAAACAACTTTGAGTGCATAAAGGAAAGCAAACTATTTTCTTCATGTGCAGAAACTGCGTATATTAATACGAAAACGTAAACAACAGCTGATTCGATAATAGCAAGCATCCAGCTGGTAAACAAGTATTGTAAGAGCTTAAGGTTTTGGAATAACATCGTGTGATACATTTGTTTCAGTTTCTATAAGCATGGTTCTTTTTAACACAGATCTTTGTCGATAACAACAGCAGTTATTATGCACTACTGAATATGTAACGTAGGCGGTTCGCTTGGTACAAAAAGGTTTGATATTGACCCGACCACACAGTGTAGCATTCATTTTAAGATAAATGTATGTAGCAAATTTTACTCAAAATGAAACACTTCAAATATGTTACCCGAACAGACAGCGAAATATAATTATGTCCACTTCTATTTCTGCCATTATGCTTTTCTTCACTTCGGACACGCATAGTTTCTAAACAGCCCATGTACCCTGTTGTATATTAGAGTGAGTGAGTTAAATTGTAACGTCGCCTGTACATTATTTCAGCTATATGGCCATCAAATAGACACATGTTGAGTACAACACTGTGTTTAATATAACACATGCTCGATTTCCATTTTTATAACATTACCCGCGGAAACCTGCCTGAGGTTAGACAAACCATCATAGGGTTTGGGTCCCCTAGCTGTTCATGTTCTTTAATGTTGTGGACTAAAATAAGTCCGTGTACACTGACTGTCTTCCTTCAGAACAGGTTTGCTGGGGGTGTATTGATTTATGATATAATTCTCTTGGTTTACACAAATTCCACACACAGTACAATGACTAAAATGGGTGAATTTTCTGTTAACACTTTCAACATAATAACACAAGTTACGTGTATTAATCAAGAGAATCATATTTTTGGAGGGCTCGCACGTTCAGAGAATCATCTCAATATGGCCGAGCATCCATTGATTTGTAACTACATTTTCCTGTTCTTCATGTGTAAATTCTAAACAATACACATGTTGAGGTCTGAGAGTAGTTCCAAAGGGAAATGGTTTCAGCATACATGTATTTGTTCCCTTTTCGGTTGTATAACGCCGCAAAACGACAACAATATGACAGCGGTGATCCACGAGCTTGGACGAGACATGACAACGATTGACATCACCTACGACATTTTACGTAAATGGATA
Organism: Haliotis rubra; assembly: GCF_003918875.1. Taxonomy (NCBI): domain Eukaryota; kingdom Metazoa; phylum Mollusca; class Gastropoda; order Lepetellida; family Haliotidae; genus Haliotis; species Haliotis rubra. Next base: position 477,917 of record NW_025764904.1, on the reverse strand, counting down.
CAATGACATGACGAACCAAGTCTGCGTGCCTGACCAGCCCATCCGGTTAATAATGATATTAACAGTCCACTTATATAGCGCCATTCCAGGATGAATATCTTGCTCAAAGAGTTAAGAAGGAAAAGGAGTGTCCAAGCACATTCTTGACGGAACAAGTGAGTCTTAAGAGATGTCCGGAAAGAAGAACAGGTTGGAGAAGTACGTACGTCGATCTTGAGGGAGACCGTTCCACTGATAAGCTGCAGAATGGGAAAAAACCTGTTGTCCATAACTGCACAGTTTGACTTTAGGCACAGTTAGACTTTCTGACAAGCATGGTTTGCTGAAGACCAATTCCAACCCAATTGTCCAAGGTATATACGCCTTATAAGGGAACATGCGATTCCTGTTGAGCTGGTCCGCTTGTATCAGACACAGGAATATGTAAGTCATCACATGTGATTATTGATATGTACACATATAACCATGGATCCTCTTGAAAACTCAAATGTTTTAGGACCGGAAGTTTAGTCTTTTTTTAAATATTGCATATAGCCGATCCCGATTCTGCTAGATTCGAAGATTATGGAAATCTATGTCACATGTCCATGAATAGATTACCATGTTTGATAATATACACTGTAAAATGCGTTTATGTTGTTCTTTTTCTCAAGATGGTTACGTAATCACCTAATCTCCATGTGTTGAAGTTAGTCTCAGAGCGGGGCTGGTTAGCACCGGCAAATCGTGAATCAAGCTGTCAAAAGTATATTTGACCCAAATGTGAAGATACTTAAATTCATGAAATATATGTATGTTACGTGTTTGTATCTCTCTGATGTGTCTGTAGCTCTGTTGATGTAACACAAGTTCCCGAAAAAGCAATAAAGTATTTTTTATTATATTCTACTATTCTATTCTAATCTATTCTATTATATTCTATTCTTACCACAATACGTGATTCCAGTTCAGACAGGTGTCGCTAGGAAGTACATGTATACGATTAACAAGCTTCACATTTTCCCATATGTTCCATCAGATATTCTCACAACACTTCATGTTGCATCTCGTATTGACTTTAAGCTCCTCTGCATTGTATACAATCAAAATGTATTTCATTAAGATATATATTTCATTTCATTACAATAAATATTTTTGTTTGGTTTCTCCACGTACTCTACCATTGTATGTATGCATTGTGTTTACATCTTGCGCCAGCTTATCTCAAGGATCTTATCACTGAATACACCCGAACCAGAACTCTTCACTCCCAGAACCAGCTCCTGTTAACAGTCCCCAAGATCTGCTTAGCTTCTTTCGGCAAGCGATCTTTGCTCCATCTCTCTGGAACTACCTGTCAACATTAAACTTTCAGATTCTGTCGCAAGTTTCAAATCTCTCTTGAAAAAATCTCTTCAAGTGCAACTATTACTAACTTTTCAAATCCACAATGTATATTTTGGTGTATATTGCCCACTGTTTTTTATTGTACCGTCATGTGTATGCACACGGGCGCGAATACAGGCGTAGTATAAATGTCCATTATTATAATCATTATAACATGTATTAATAAATGGATTGGAACAGTACGAATCGTCAGTAGGAACTGACATTGTACAAACTTTGGTTGAGTTAAAAATAGTAGGAGGAATTGAATTATTATTTTCGTGGCCTTTATTGTTTACTGTATGTATGATTACGGCGAACTGAATAGGTTAATCGTAAATTATTCATGATTATGTGAGCACGATGGTTTCATATTCTTGCAGACGTTACATGTTCGATGTCGAATTAAGAGGTATTATGTTGATAATTATAGTCGTGTTCCAGCAGTATTCACCATCATGCTAACACTTTTAAAGCTGATAAACCCCACTGATGACATTTGGGGCCTATATTCATGGCAGCAAACATAACATGCTTGACAAAGGTTAATAAATCAAAACGATTATTGTCAGGTCTGGGTCGTTCAAAACAAAATGTAAATTATTAACGTTTTAAACCAGAGATTGTCCATTCAACTCCGTTAAACACCACTTACTGAAACCGAAAAAGTGTAAGAAATATCATTTGCTGAAATATACACATGCATTTAGGCTTGCTAATGCCGATAACACTGTACTGATATATACAATTCACAATTGTCAAATAGACTCAGACTCAGACTCGGTATTTCGTAGATGATGGCCTGTGAGGCCTACAGTATAATTACATAAATAATTCAAACATAATGGTTTGTTATACAAGCGCAAGGTTTGCATTATGGGCATTAAACAGTTTAGTTACATAAATTGCTACATTTAAAAAAATAGTAGTATCATGGCTGGACAGTAATTGAATAATTTTTTTGTTTAGATGGATACTTATGGTAATATAGTGGTATATACTTATACATACATACATATATACTGATATTTGTAAAGAGCTTTTTATCAATAATGTAATTGCTCAAAAGCGCTATCTGAGTGCAGAGGTGAAGAAGTGCGTCTTGAGTCCACTTTTAAAATTTGACAGTTCTGTTTCGGAACGAAGGATGGATGGTAAATTGTTCCAGAGGAAGGGTCCTGCTCTAGAGAAAGACCTGTCCCCATATGACTTAGTTCTAGTTTGTGGTATTTCAAGGAGAGACTTGTCCCTTGAGCGGAGTGATGGGTTGGTTCACTGACAACTTGTATGAGACCATGGGTATCCAGGATATAGAGCAGACGTTTTGCGTTAGCATCTTTAGGATTGTCAATGTGAAAATTGAAATCCCCACACACTAACACTTTTCCAATAACTGTGTTCAATATATCCAAAAGTGCCGAGAAATCATCAAAAAATATGTTTCCAGAATTTGGTGGCCTGTAAAGAACTACAACATTTACACACTGATTTTCAGTTACGAACTGAATCGGTAGTAGCTTGAATGAATCAAAGTGTCTAACGACGCATTTTTAATCTATCATCATACACAACACCCACGCCGCCACCTCGCCTGTTAGATTGGGGTACGTGACTAAGTTTGTATCCATCTGGAACAAGTTTGTTAATTGGCAAGGCATCAGTTTCATCACTTTTTAACCAGGTTTCTGTAATTGCCAAATTTGCCATTTAATTGCCATTTAATTTACTATCCACAATAAGATCATGAATTGTTCGTGCTTTGTCATTTAAAGGTTCACGTGTCTTTAGAGATCTGGCATTTAACAGTCCAATGTTAAGATTGTAATTCTTGTATGTCGAGAGAATATCCGTAGAAATTGAAGAATTCCATTTATTTTGTCCTCCTTCGAACCACGGCGTGTTTTCTTAACTCAACAAATACCCAGACTTCTCAAGGTATAAAGTGTTTCAAGTGGAATTTTAGCTCTGGAAACTTTGTTTTAACTCTTAAGAAATTACGAACAATATGTCAGAAGAGATCCCAAAAATATCAAAATAAACAGTCTGATTGAAAACTCCATACTTCAGATGTGGTGAAATGTACTAGATCAATCAGTGAGTCAGCAAGGAAGTTACCATCAACACTCAGCCGAATCCACATACACTGTCACGCTCTATTGTTCTTGGCCTGGCTTGGCTGAGAGTTCATGATCCTTAATTGAACTTTATCAGCAATCTTCCACAAAACATATAGGTTTTTCAGTCATAAAACTGTAATATGTCAATATTTGCAAAATCTGAATCCACAAACAAGTTCACTGTCACATTATGCTATTCCATGTCGAGATTCATACTTGCGTGTTTCTTCTGCACAAAGTTATTTACCAATGTGTTTGGAGCTCAGGTGAGGTGCAGCCAGCCTGCGCAACACTCATCTACACATATCTCTGTATGATGGGCATATTAATAAGGTATGGTATTCGTCTTAAAGGTCATTCCGGGGCGGTGGGGTAGCCTAGTGGTTAAAGCGTTGGCTCGTCACGCAGTAGACCCGGGTTCGACTCCACACATGGGCACATGGTGTGAAGCCCATTTCTGGTGTACCCCGCCGTGATATTGCTGGAATATTGCTAAAAGCGGCGTAAAACCATACCCACTCACTCACTCAAGGTCATTCCCACAAAACGGGCACATTGCATCGGTTATCGTATTCGAAACGGAAATAAGTCAAATAGAACACGTCTGTTATGTTGCAAAATGAACTGACAATTCTATATACATATAATTAATTTATATCTCTCCGTTAAAATACTATTATTGTGGTTAACCCGTGAAGGTCTGCGTTAGAATATTGGCCTTCAGTAACCCATGCTTGTCGTTAGAGGCTACGAACGGGATCGGGTGGTGAACCTCGCTGACTTGGTTGACACATATCATCGGTTCCCAATTGCGTAGATCGATGCTCATGTTGTTGATCACTGGATTGTCTGGTCCAGACTCGATTATTTACAGACCGACGCCAATTAGCTGGAATATTGCTGAGTGCGGCGTAAAACTAAACTCACTCACTCACTCACTCAATAATTGCTGTCTAGATATTTTAGGAACGTTCGAGTACGAGCAAAAGCTTCACATACATGCTGGCGTGGAATATACAAGAGATGTTTTTAACAGTAAGAACTGTATATGACTACTCGTAACACTTCTTCGTCAAATTGTCCACTTTTATTAGCTTGAACATGCTTAAAATGTATCTGCGCCATAGCCTCTTACAATTAATTATCTCACAAATGTGCTTATACTCTCCCAAAAAAGAAACGCATCATGAAAATAGCAATTTCATGTAGCAATGAATAAAAATGTGATTCGTTTTACAAAAGGTTTTGCTCTGTTTATGAGTCCTATGGTGTTTATGTTTTGAAACATCACAACAAAACGCACCATCCGTAAAATACCCGTATTTAACAGCATGATATTCAATTTCGGTGTGTAGTGTCACAGAATACACAATTCACATGCAATGCACGTGAACGTTGGGGATCAGATAGTCTCAATGATGGGTATAAAAGGTTGATCGCTGTCTGTCGATTATTCACTGTATTTGGAATATTATTGACGAACGCAAAATGCCACGTCTAAGTGAAGCCAACCGTCATATCGCCATTGGTTTGCTTGAAGCTGGCCAGACTCAACGTGCAGTTGCCCGACGCATGAATGTTCACCAAAGCACCATTTCACGGCACTGGGAGAGATATCGCCGGCAGAATTCGGTAGCAGATGCCCCTCGTAGTGGGCGACCTCGAGCGACCACTACGGCGCAGGATCGCTACATTCGGGTACATCACCTGCGTCATCGAACAGCTACGGAGACCAGTACCGCTCCACAAATACCCGGATTGAGGAGGCTTTCTGCACAGACCGTCAGGAACAGGTTGAGAGAGGCTGGTTTACGTGCCAGAAGACCTTAGGTTGGCCCTGTGCTTCTACAACAACATCGTCGACATCGAGTTCAATGGTACACCAACGTTCATGCCTGGAACCTACCGAATTGGCGTAGAATCAGGTTCAGTGATGAATCACGATTTCTATTGGAACGACGCGATGGAAGAATGCGGGTGTATAGACGTCGACGTGAACGTTTCGCCGACGCTTGCGTTCCCAGGTGGACAGATTCGGCCGGGACAGTGTTATGATGTGGGGAGCGATCACCTGCCGTAGGAGAAGGGATTTGGTGATGATCCAGGGCAACCTGACAGCTCAACGGTACTGTGACGAAATCCTCCTTCCAATCATTGATCGCCAGAGGGAGTTGTTTCAACAGGACAATGCCAGGCCCCACACAGCACGTCACACTAGAGACTTCCTCCAGAACCACAACATCAATGTGCTCGCCTGGCCTTCGAGATCACCGGACTTAAACCCTATCGAACATCTGTTGGATGCCCTGAACAGACGGGTGCGACGCCGTAACCCTCAGCCCCAGACACTTCAGCAACTCGCACAGGCACTACAGGCAGAGTGGGCTGCGATTGGGCAACACGAGTTTCTGAGACTTATTCGTTCGATGCCGAGGCGATGCCGTGCAGTTCTGGATGCCCACGTTGGTCACACGAGGTATTGACTTCAGCGCCACCACACGTCTCCATGTGACACTCAAACTGACTCTCTCGAGTTGGTGCCAAAACGGATACGTCTCGAGTTGGTGCAATTTCGCTATATTTCATTTACTCATAAAGCCTACAAGATGTTTCAAAATAAACATAAAAATACAGTTGAAATTCCTATATGCGTTTCTTTTTTGGGAGAGTATATTTATTTAACTTAACGAGTCTTTGTTTTCTGCACATTCGTTGCTAGGAATACCGTGTGTCATTGATTTCCAAAGTGTGTGCATTTGTCTATTGATGTCCAAAGTACGTGCATTTGTCTATTGATGTCCAAAGTACGTGCATTTGTCTATTGATTTCCAAAGTATGAGCATTTGTCTTTTGATTTCCAAAGTATGTGCATTTGTCTTTTGATTTCCAAAGTACGTGCATTTGTCTATTGATTTCTAAAATATGTGCATTTCACCTTTTATTTCCAAAGTATCTGCATTTTCAACCACGATGGTAAAAATAACCAAATAACTGAAATTTTCGTCCGCATTCACATCAATGCCAACATATCCCTCACAGTAAGAAAAAACCTTTTTCGTGTAGTGATAGTGATCGTGTACTGGTATTAATACCAGCCTTCAACCCAGAGTCAACTAGTCACTTTTCAGTGACTCAACAGTTAAACAGCCGCACTGTGATCAGTTCGATGTACATAAGCACGAATTCAGGCTGTAAAGTGTCCAGATTCGGACAAGTTGGTCATCTTTAGTGTGGGAGACAAGAAAGGAAGAATGCGTCTTCATGCCTCATCAGACTTATGATTTACTTACTATGTTAATTACAAACAATAAGTTACATTAATATATAACAACATGTGCTGTAACTTATCAAAATCGTCCCGCCTGTGATTTATGAGACTTTGAGAATATCGTAAAAGCACTGAATGTAAAGTTTTGTCGGACGTTCATTAAACACAACTCATTCAAGTAATTACACGTCTATCTATCTTTCATAATCTGATAGTTCGCCTTGTGGGGAACATTCACGCGTCACAGCAGGTTTGTGGCTCTGAACTTTGAAGTCACAAGTACAACCAACCCGACTGCGACCCCTATCATGCAAGATCTCATCAAGTTGTCCTCTGTGGGGCTTAAAGGGATTAGCCAGTTCAATGGATATATAGTAAACTCAAAGGTTCGCCCTGTGGTACTCGCACGTAGACGGTGTCCAATACATCTGAAGCGCGATGGTAAGGTATATCTCGAAATAAATAATATCCAGGTCATCGAAAGGTTCACCCAGCCCACGGATTGTTTTTCATGCCGTGCATAACATAGGAATCCAAATGAGTAAGTGAGTAAATGAGTGGGTGGGTGGGTGAGTGAGTGGGTGGACGAGTGGGCGAGTGAGTGCGTGCGTGCGTGTGTGTGTGCGTGTGTGCGTGGGTGGGAGGATCGTCCGGTGGGTGGGTGGGTGGGTGGGTGAGTGCGTCGTGCGTGGGTGCGTGGGTGGGAGGGTCGTTGGGTGGGTGAGTGAGTGAGTGGGTGGATGGGAGGGTCGTTGAGTGAGTGAGTGAGTGAGTGAGTGAGGGGAAACCAGAAATGGGCTTCACACAATGTACCCATGGTGATAATGGAACTCGGCACTTCGGCATGACGAATGATCGTTTTAACCAACAAGGCAAGTACGTTATCTCAGTGCAAGTCACTACCAAAAGTAACCATTACGCGACATGCCTAGCATCGGTATTAGTTCGTCGCCATGACGTATAACATCAACAGCACATTTGGTCAGTACAGATTTATCAGGCTTCCCTTCGGGCTTAACTATAAGAAACACTTCGACCTAACCCTAAAACACTGACTATATGAGGTGATATCAGAGTATAAAACTATACAGTAACATAACATATCAGTTATCCCAATGAGATACCCGTGAAGATCCGGGTTAGAATTGATCTCCTGGGCCTAGAATTTCGAAGCTCTCTTAGCCCTCTTTGGCACTTACGACTATCTTAGCGCTAAGAGAGCTTCGAAAATCTAGGCCCAGAAACCCATGCTTGTCGTAAGAAGGGACTAACGGGATCGGGTGGTCAGGCTCCTGACATGTCATGTCATCGTAACCCAATTATCGATGCTCATGTTGTTGATCACTTTATGGTCTGGTCCAGACTCGATTATTTTAAGATAGCCGCCATGTGACTGGAATATTGCTGAGTACGGCGTTAAACAACCATCCAACCAATCAACCCAAGTAGATATTCAGAGAGAACAGATCAGTCTTCAGTCTTGAGATGTATGAAGACATGACCAGCAAGACATAGAGAATACTACACAAGTTTTTGTAGGATACCATTTATCTTATCGCGAGTTGTTTCAAAACGCACCCAAAGAGCGAAAACGACTTTCAAGCTTCGACACGAGTAGTAAGATAAATGGTAACTGATAGAAACGATTGCAGTAATCTTACACATCCCCAAATCTCACATTTTTTGCACCGAATTGACATATATTTGGCTTCTCATTATCACTGTGGCGGATGAATATTTAACAACGATCAACTGTGACGTCATCCGACCTATTGTGAATAAGCTGCAGGTGATACCGAAACTTAGAACGAGAATATTTATTAACACGACTATGAGTAAATTACAATCAGTAAAGTGGTTCGTCATACTGTAACCTGAGAACGTCACCATGGAATAGCCATTTACGAACCTTGAATTTGATCTGACATTAGTTTGATACCAAGGTAAGAAAGAAAACGTCCCTACACCACAGGGTTCTTTCACAGTTATTTCACCTTTTTTTACGTAAATGGAGGAGTTTGGTCGAGAGTGGCTTGTCTCTCGATGACGTCTTGATGACGTTTTATATGAAACTGTCTTCTAAAATGGTCACTAAGATACACTGTCATTTGTATATGGCAAACGAGGTGAGAGAAAACGTTTTCCACAAAATAATGAAGAACGTTTCGACTTTTTGAAGTGGCATTCAGAACACATTTTATGGATTGGAATAGATGAGACGTTTCGGTGTAGATGCTAACACCGTTATGAAGCAAGTGACAACGGTGCCAGCATCTACACCAAGACGTCGTTGTCAATCCATAAAATTTGTTTCTCTTCAAAGAACGTTTCGGCTGACCAAAGAGCCAGGTTCCCATTATTCAATGTCAAACAAGAGCACATGTAACATATGTTATATTTGGGATTACACTTTCTTTGTAAAGTACGGATTCTTTGTGTGCTGGCGATTAAGTGCCTGACTCTGAGAGTGTGGGTTCGAATCCCGGATGGGACAAAAAAGTACTAGAATCTGTACTTTACAAAGAAAGTGTAATCCCAAATATAACATATGTTACATTTGACCACTTTCTAAATGGCATTGTGTATTTAAAGAACACATGGTCATCAATATTCCCGGCCACAGTGTTTGTTTCTATTTTGACAACTATTCATTCTTCCTACAAATAGCGATACATGAGCTGTTACCTGACTACTGACATTATTACTGTTATGACAGTTTCTTTGTCTACTGGAGCCTCTCCAGGCGGGTAGTGCGCACACATACTGTATTTCTTTTCCCTGTCTATAACGGTTGTTCTATTAAGGCATTCATGTCCTGAAAACACATACCGAATTTGGTTTCCCTATCTATAATGGTTGTTGAGAAAGTCTGTCCCCATTGGGGATAACGTGCACTAAGTCAAGACATGCATGACAAGGGCCATAACTCTGTCACACATTGTAACACAGTTTCTGTTTTCGAACTCCGACAAGAAATTTATGTCCTGAAAACGCATACAGAATTTGGTTTCCCTATCTAAAACGGCTGTTGAGAAAATCAGTCCGAATCATCTCGCACGGACGGACGGAGCTCAATCCGATATGATGCGTGCAAATGTTTGTGCATATGCTTACTGCTTGTCTTTAGAAAATCTGAAAACTGGTATACACCTGTCAAGATAAGAACATCGATACTCATTCAGAATAATTTGTCACACCATCATTCCTTACACATAATGCCTATGTCAAAACCCGCACGCCTGTAAACATCCTGTTCAACGATTGTAATCATTGCAAAGTCATGTACATTTTGTCAGAGTACCCTTGCACTTGTCTTGTTTACCAGGCCGATGATTCATATCTAGGCTGAGCAGCTTCCTTGCCGTATCACGGGTTTCCTGTTGTGTGCATGTTTGATTCAATGTATTACGTTCTACAGTATTTATGCAACCTTAGCATTATGACTTGTTTAGATCGATGTGAAAGTACACGAAAGTTACATAATAAAATGTTCACTGGTCTCGAGGGGTACATCAACCCATGGGCCCCGAGGGACCAGTGAACAACGTATTTATCTTACCGAACACCTGAATGGTAATTTTGAACTGTTTGAAGCACGGGTATCGGATCATAGTATGGAGGACAACGCGACAAGAAAAACAAATTTAGAGTTATCTCCCTTCTATCGATTCGCAAAACATCGGTAATTTCCGTACATCATACGTGATCCAATGTTATTCGAGATAAAGAATTACTACTACAAAGTACCAAATGAGTTCGGCATTCCCAGCGGGGTACATAGAAAATGTTACTCGCTTGTAAGCGGGGTAAATTGAAAATTAAAAGAAGAGCGCTCAGCCAATCAGACATTTATGTGTGAGGCAAGATAATAGTGTTTTGTGCACACGGACCATAGTGACATTTCGAGACAGTTGTCACGTAGGCTAATTTATCAATCACGTCACAGGAATTTTCTTATTTGTAAAGAACATACATATTCTGAAATAGGACTAGAGATTCTTGTGTATAGTTATTCGCATAGGCTGTTACAACTGCTTCACCAGGGAGAATGGCAATATATCGTTACACATCAAAGTGTTGTAGGTTATTCTGCCTATGAAAGTGACTTTTGTCTGTACTTCACCTACAGTTCTAGACTGATGCTCATTATGTCAGTAACCTGATGATCTTGTCTAGACTCTGCTGTTTACAGACCGCCCTCATATAGCTGGGCGATTGCTGAAAGTAGCGTTGAACAAGAAACAGAAATGAAATGAAACACGAAAAGTTTATTGTAATTTAAAAATGACTGCGGGATACTGGGCTGAATGCAAGGAGAGAGAAAGGCACTGAGCATGATTATGCATCCCATTTTGCAATACTCCACAAAGGGGACACCTCGACAAGTGACGCTCGAAACAATTTTCACAGATTCCACGCATCGTGGGAAGAGTGTCTGTGTCGAACGCTTTAACCTAGGCTAACCAACAACCCTTTATCGCAAGGAACGAGTGATAGGGGAGTGAATTTCACATCACAATATACAGTAACACCGAGCTGTTATACTTGTGATTCCTTGACACTTCATATATATGGACCGCCTCCGTGGTGTAGTGGTTAGAGCGTCCGCCCGGAGAGCGGAAGATCGTGGGTTCGATCCCCAACCGCGTCATACCAAAAGACGTTAAAATATTGTACTTGTTGGTCCCTGCCTGGCGCTCGGCATTAATGGGTACAACAAGGACTGGTCGGCTCGGAGTCATTATAATGTGTCTGATTTGGGTATTCATGCTTCACTGCGGCATGGTATCTCAGTGAGCTAGCACTATAAAACCAGCTTCAGTCTGGGCTAGTACAAGCAGCCGCACATACACATACACACGCATGCACGTTGTCATATGATGGAAATATTCTCAAGCACGACGTTAAACCCAATTCCACCACAACCACCGAGTATACAAAATGAGAACAAACGTGTGCTGCATATATGTATGCGCATGATGTCTGTAGTACTACCCACAACAAACCCGAACTTCCAGTAGGTCACCACATGTTTTCTTTGTTCAGAGGATAAAATTGTATGTCTTGAAGGAGAATACGCACAGGCTAGCATTGCAAGGGTAACAACATCAGTACAATTATTATCACGAGCATATAATAATTTTGGGTAAGAGCAGTATGAGCTTTGAATGGTTTCAATAAACTCGCTGAGCACAGACCTTCCACTGACCTATCCGTATTTATTCTCAAGGTCGTCAACCGTTTATAATTAAGCAATGAAAACTGATACTTGCTATGACCTCACCTCACCTCACCTTCATATATATACTGAACAACATTAGAAACGCACCACCCATATAATACGAAATATCCCCGTCAAACTGAAATGTACCCATGATATCTGAGCATCGTCGGTTTATTGTAGTGTGGTGCGTTTCTAATGTTGTTCAGTATATTTTGATCTGTGCATAAAGATTCAGTATGACCAAAACTTATCCACACGACTGTGTGACAAAACAGATGACCAGCCTATATTGTTCTAGTAGTCCTGCAATATTCCAGCTGTTCCAGCCTTCGGTGTTCAAACTTCAGCTTTGTTTAGGTAGGATCTCCACAGATAATTTCAAAGAAGGGTATACGGTTCTTGTTAAAAGGTTGTTTGATCAGGGTTGCAACATTCAAAACGTTTTCTGGTAGAAGGCCGGACAGTTTTAAATTTCGCACGCGAAAAAATGATGTCAAATGTAATTTTCCATTTTCACTAACCCCGCGCGGTTCCATGTTTTGTTTTGGTGACTTAAGTTGCATGAGTTTGAAACATGTCACATGTGCATGTGTTTGAGACGTATGACACGTGTTTGAGACGTATGACATGTGTTTGAGACGTACGTCATGTTTGCATGTGTTTGAGACGTATGTCACGTTTGCATGCGTTTGAGATGCGTGTCGCGTTTGCATGGGTTTGAGACGTATGACACGTGTTTGAGACGTATGTCAGGTTTGCATTTGTTTGAGACGTATGTGACCTTTCCATGCGTTTGAGATGCCTTTGGCGTTTACGTGGGTTTGTCGTGGGTTACGTTTTAATGGGTGTAAGACGTATGCCACATGTACATGGGGTTTGAGACGTGGATGATATTTGTATGTTTTTGAGAAACGTCACATTTGCACAAGTCTTAATATGTTTAATCAAGAATGGTATTCAGTAATACATAACAGTTCACGGTACGACCCTTATAGAATATACAAATCACTACTCCAGCCGGAGAAATAAATATCTGTCGTTTTTAACATCAAAGAAATTAAGATATACATTTATACGTTTTAGGTTAGGTTTGATCAACATAATGGTAAACGAAGGAAGATGTTTTTATATTGAACGATGCAAGAGAATGTGCCCACTGTGTAATATAGATGTGGAAAATGAAATCCATTTTTTACTTGTATGTCCTTTGTATAAAGATTTGCGTACGAAATATATAGCTGAATATTATCTATGTAAGCCACCTACATTAGCATTTAAACTACTTCTTTCATCAACTGACCAGCATGTAATAATCAAGCTGTCGTACTATATCAATTATGCTCTTATTAAACGTAACAATCTGATAAAAAGTGTTGTAGGTCCACCGTATTTCACTACTTGTACATCATTTACTGCCTGTATCATGATTTGCTGTTTGGATCGCTAATTACTACTTATTGCACCATATGTATAATGTATATGTATAACTCCAATGTATATGGGCCGGAGGCCTTTTGTACAATAAACATTTTTGACTTTGACGTGTTTGGGACGCGTGTCACGGGTGTGGCAAACACCTAGTATTCTTACTTCCTGATATAGATGAAATGAAGATCAAACTTTCTCACCACACTAGAGACCAGGGTTTTTCTTCAGTCACTCTGACATTCAACAGCAATCATATCAGTTGCAGTTTGCAGTTTCTCTTCGGTCACTCTGACATTCAACAGCAATCATGTCAGTTGAAGTTTGCAGTTTCTCTTCAGTCACTCTGACATTCTACAACAATCATGTAACAAAGCACAGGTGGCCTTGGAAAATCTGTAATGTGTATTTTGTGTACTGGCTCATGATGACATGTAACCGAAAGAATCAAAGAACAGGTTGTCGTGAAAACATATTGACTTTCGTTGAGTTCAAGGTTGTTTCACTTCAGCTGGTTCTCCTCTAGACTGAAAGAACATCATGATGTGTTTATTTTCCAACATTATGTAATCAGATATGTAAGAAAATTAAACTGCACACTGTACAAGATGTAAGCTACCTCCACACTTTGTTCACATTTAAGATTCGATTCCCCAAAACCTTTCACTACTGGAATATTGCTAAAATCGTCGTAAAATCATACTCACTCACTCACTTATGAAACTGAAACAAAACAACACGCACTTTCCAACTGCAAAAAGTTACACAACGTTCAACTCTAGCAGTACGATTTATTCTGGTGTCTTCAGTTTACACAATTTTGTTACTTGATGTATACTGGAGGTGAACTGAAACTCTTCTGGACAATTTATCACACGAGAAGACAGAAGTTTAATACTTTTAATCTTCTGCATATGTTAAATGCCAAAGACACGAATGTACGGTCCTTTGTGTTGTAATATGCATTGTTTTAAAATTTGTCAAGAGCATTAACCAGTCGTGAGTGTAGAATGTACGGCTTCCGAGCGTCAAAGGCTTATGGGAGAGATTACTGGTGTCATTTTGATGGTAACTGATGACTTCACAATGGTTTGCAAAGCGTTGTGTTGCAATTCAGCACTTCGGCCGTGGAAGCCAGATTCGGATGATAATGAACCCTCCATTGGATAAAGACCTGTGAAGATACGGGTTAGAATCGGTCATCAGTAACCCATGCTTGTCGTAAGAGGCGACTAACAGGATCGGTTGGTCAGGCTTGCTGACTTGGTTGACACATGTCATCGTATCCAAGATCGATGCTCATGCTGTTGATCACTGGATTGTCTGGTCTTTACAGACCGCCGCCATATAGCTGTAATATTGCTGAGTGCGGTGTAAAACTAAACTCACTCAATTGGACAAGACGTAACATACACCCATCAATTTGACATTTTATATTTATTTAAAATTCTATTTCGAACAAAAGCACAACAAACTTAGGCCATTTGGTTTCATCTACAGCTCAGACACCAATCACCAGTGTCAATAATATGGAAACGATATGTGTGCATTATTTACCTCAGACCATTTGAAATGTGGGTGAATGATTTTACACCTCTATATTTGTTGATATTACTTAGTAAGATAAACATGATGACAATAATGGCTGCATTATTGTCTAGTGACTTTGAATTGATATATAGCACTCTCGCATGAGAGACGGCCAAAACGTGAATGCTTAGCAAATACTTCCCACCTGAAAGTAATTCTGTGCAAAACAGTCTTATGTACATACATTATTGGACTGACCTTATATGTAAATAACCAGTTTATGTTCCTGGAAACAGAGACTATATGGTCTCTGATGCAAACAAATAAACTTGACCAAAGATCGCCCCTCGGCACGATCTTCCCAGCTAACAATTTCACGTTGTCACAGCTTTATGCTTTCGTTGTTACAACGTTGTCGCCTGACGTTGTGATGAGGTTTTTTTACGTCGCTACAAGCTAAAGTTATATGATGCCAACGTATTTTACGTTGTCTTAACGTTCAATTTAACGTTAATAGTTGAATAGTCTTCCCAGTTGTGAAAGGTACGTGAGATACAAAGCAGAAATTCACTTTAATGTATATTCGTTAATCTGCATGTTGTGTTGGTCGTGTGGTTTCTGAAGCTGTAGCTGAATAGTGAAGAAAGAATCTGAAAGTGAAAAGTTTTACGAAAAAAACTTTATTCTGACAAGTTATAAGAAACGTTGTTGTAACGTTGTGAGGAGCCCAAAGCATAACTTTACCTCAACGTAAATTTGCAACGTTGTTATTACGTTGTGACATAACGTTATAAAATGACGTAATACTAACGTTGTGACAGCGCTGTGGCATAACGTTACCAATCTACAACCTTCCCATGGCGTTGTGAAAACGTTGTTTGTCTTAAAAGGCGTTGTTTAAAATGAGAAATTATTATTTTGCAAAATATTGCTAATTTCTAATTGTTCGCCAATGCAAATGGGATGCGATGGCAGCATTATGGGTTGCTGAGGACCAATTCTTATCCTTCGTACCCCAACGTCGTGGGGCATTTGTTGTAACATTCCCTGGATCGTCATTGATGTGGTGGTCGGTCAGATTTTGTCGATGCATGTTATCTTATCCCAACTATAATGTCTGGTCCACATCTAGACGTTTACAGATTTCACATGGGTGGAATATTGCTGACTGACGTGAAATTAAAAACAAAATCTGAAACTATTAACGACCTCCATGAACTGCCCAATATCTTCGATGAACCCGTATGTACCGGATATAAAACAAACAAACTAAAACGGTAAATGCTGTCGATGCAAATTGAAAATATTATGATGATGATGATGATGATGTGCGTGTATGTCACAATGTTTTTCACTTATGTTAAATACATTCCTTATGCTTTCTCAAATTATTACGCCTAATTGTTGCTATAAAGGTACAGCCATACGTCATTAAATGTATAGAAGGTAATTTTGACAAACCTGAAAAAGAGTATTTGGCCAATATTATTTATGTTTGGGATTTGATTTGGAGTTAACAAAAACACAAATTTGACTGAAACAGTTTGCAGAATTAAACCCAGGTCGTCGCCGAATGGTTGAATGAAATATTACAATTTATTATAATCGATCTCAAACACAGAGAAAGGCATATATGCCAAATCCATTCGCGAAAATGGTTTTGTGAGCTGAGATAGATATGATGACAACATCCACATTTAATTTAATCTATTGAATTTACTGCGTAGTTAATTATAAGGTCGTAGCTTCTGCCATAGAGGAAACATATTTTATAAAAGAAAAGGGTATATGATATATCAAAATGGCCTTCTATTGATCTAATACGAAGAATTGACATTTCACTATGTCTTTCATGAAAGCATTGTCAACTGTAATTAGATAATTGGCTAGGCAGTAAGCTGATAAAGGAAGTGTATTAACAAAGGGAAAGGCGTGGAACCCACAAATGTACCTTCGTTTTAAACTTCTCGATTCCCACACATGCAGTTTAATTGGTATTCTTAACAATTTATTTACTTTTTTGATATCGCAAAATTAAAAAATTCAGCTTTAATTGTAAAAAGCATGTTTTTTAAGACGTCAGTATTTTATTTAATTGCTCTTTATACATTTTATCCTTTTACTCTTTTAACTATTTTTTTATTTTTCTGATCATTTATCTACCATTTTGTATGCTGTATATATGTACTATGTCTTAACCGTCTCTCATAAGCCAAATAATGGCTGGTTGTTAAAGATATCTTAGTACTCTTATAACATTTTTATATTCTTGTATATGTTTAACTTGTGCCGCTTAAATATAATACTTGTCTGTCTGTCTGTCTGTACAAATACAGGGTAGTTTAAAAAGGGGGAGATGGTTATACACTTGATTGAGTTTGGTGGAGGAGTGCATCATAAGCGGATGGAATAAAGTATCCTTGACCTCGACTGATGGTGGGCTTTTGGCGTGTGATGTGAATGGCTTAGGTGAGTTTGCGTTTGGTTTGATATTTTATTCACAAATGTGAAAGGGATTGGGGACAAGTTATCCAACTTAAAATACCCGATCCCTAATATTTACATACATACATTTTTGGTTAAGTCCGTTTGATTGTTGGTGATGTGAGAACAGTCTGTTGAGTGATTGGGGTTTGATGTGATGTAACCAGAGATGGCTGATTCGCTGTGGGAATTGATAATGGAAGGCTAATGTTCTTTCACTTGGGTGTTGATGGATCGGGATGTTTCGCCTATTTAGATCTGTCCATAATCACAGTACATTTTATAAATTACACATTTAGGGTTGTTGGGGTTGACGGTTGTGTAATTTTCATCCGTTAGCATGTAGAAGGTTGTTGAGGATGGGTGACGAAGAGAAGTTCAGTATCTATGCCAGCTGGTTATTTTAGGTGTCTACTGATCTGATGTGATGGTTTACCAATGTAGGGAATGGATATATTGATTGGGGCTGAATCTTCTGGTTTAGGTCTTTGGAGGGAGGTCACAGAGTTTCAGCAAATGGTTCTATTGATTATTTGGGATGGGCATTTGTCTAGTTCTACCAAAACTTTCTTCAGGTGCTCGATTTCTTGTGTTGTCTTCTCAGTGGCATTTCTATTAAAAGAGGATATTTCAGGGCGGTTGGTTTATTCCTTTGCTTTTCTGTTTGTCATTCAACCCTTTAACCTCTTTGCTTAACAAAGAGGAATGTTATCATCCAGTACCTTCACACCACAGGTCCCCAACACCACTAACCTACCTCCTGTACGTGGATACCTTGAATTTATTGAAACGGACTAAGAAAATATTCTAGACTTAGAAAAAACCCAGATTCTCCAATTACATGGGGCTGTCCTTTGTGCTCGATAAATGCAACATTCTCCATCTGAAACCTGGCTAGATAAAAGAAGCAGGATCAGTCAGTTTACATTATGGAAGTGTGGGATGCAATTTTGAAGCAAAAACCAGAATGCCCATATGAAGGACAAACTTCGGGCAGAATAGATAGAATAAAACTCAGAGCTGATCGCTCACACTAAAGTCAAAGCCAGAAATACCTTTGCTATACCCGTGCTCTCAGTTTCTTTCGTTGTTTTAGGTTAGGGGAAACAAAACAGAGTGGTGATGCTGTTCCACAAAGATTCATGTCAGACAATAGATGCCACCTTGGTCCATGTCCCTGCTTCTAAAGGAACTTGATCCATACACCTGCATATAGAGGCACCTTCGCAGCCTACAACTATACACCCGCTTTACAGAACTTGCATGGGCTGTCAACATGGTCACAACTCTTTCTATATTTATGTATTTTAAAATCATGCAAACAACAACTAAGTGTTTTAGAACTCGTCTTATATTTAATGCTATTTCTTACTTCTGGGCACCATATTTGCGCACCATATTGGAAAATGGTTAAATGTTACAAAACTTTCAAGAATATGTATCAACGTTCACGTCTGTACATCATATGTGTACATCATCATTTTAATAGGGACTATAGCCTTGCTCAAGTGGCATATGCTCGAGTAAATATATTTCTATATGAAATTACAGTATCACGATATCTTCAATCTGTTCACCATTAATAGTTTATTATTTATGTTGTGACAGAGGACCTATTTTTTAAATAACATAACTTTACACCTATTAATCTTTACTGCAAATCTCTTCTTACACAAATATCCTTCTAACCTAATTCTTTTGCAGTTTTTACAGCATCTGCACGCCATCTACAAATAATTCAAAACCAGTAACGGTCAGAGCAGACATCCTTGTCCAACATCGTAAGAGGTGACTGTAAATGCATCTCTCAAATGCTGAGAGCTACATGTAAGCTTCCCAGAAGCATTAAACGTTGATATACATACGTTTAAGTACATTATTAGCAAGTACTCCTTGCTTTAATTTTTGTTAAGATCCACATAATTTCTTTATAAGTTTCCAAAATATGTTACGATATTTGTCTTTTCCTGCTTTAGAAATACCCCCCATTATCTTATTCTCAAAATCTTTTTTTCTATTTGCACACATTTTTTGAATGCTTCATCGAAGAAGATATATATTTGTTCAGCACTATGACAGCTGTTGTCAAACTATTTTGGTTGCTGGTAAACTGATATAATTATTTGTTTTCAAATTTTGAAGATCACAATTGTTTTCATTGTCGAATTAAATTATAAAGAATGACTGTGAATATGTCTTCGTTTTATTGAAGTATGAAAAGAAAAAACGATGTTGGAAACTTTGTAAGAACGTGTAAGGAAACTTTACGGATTTGAAAATCGATGAATAACAACTCCCAAAATATTTCAAATTCCAAAATAGATGCCAAATAGATAAAAGCGTTAACTTACTAAATAAGTAAGAAGAATGTATTATGGAGCTGGAGCAAATTCTCAAACTGTCTCAATTTCAAATATTTTTGTAAATCATCTACGATTCCATGCAAGTGATATCTTTAAATAACCTTCACATTTGGAGCCAAACTTTCAAATCTTTAGTATCTCAAATATTCGTTATAAATTCATAAAATCAAAATGTTCATCAGCCCCATGAACAACAGCTTAGATAAGAAACCATAGTTAGCTTTATCAATAATGCATTTCTTTGTTAAATATATGCTATTCAAACGTTCTATTTTCCAATTCCAACAAGCAGCCTTATTTCACTTAATACCTATGTAAATATGAGCCCAATAAATGTTTAACTTGATTTTAATCAACCAGCAAAAAGTAAAAACGAATGCGTTAACGACAAATTATACATTTTTAGAAAAAAACACATCTTGTTTTCAAATGAAATAACCATAGAATGATCATTAGAACAGTGCAAGAGACAAAACTGTTAATGGTATACAGTAATTATATTTTTGCTGAAACTGTCATTTAGAAATTTGATTCAAAAGTCTCAGAGAAACAAAAGCCAAATGTCAATGTATGCCTATATTAATAAATGTCCACTGTCAGCATATACATATGTCTTTCTGAACAAGCACGCCTACTGAAAACTCAGTAACTGCTTTTCATCAATAAATAAATATCCGGTTTTCTTCAAACAATACTACACCCACGAGGACCAGGCTTTAAATAGGTCTTCATCAACCTATGCCTGTCGTACATAGTGACCAGTGGCATAGGGTGGTCAAGTTTGCGGATTGTATCGATGAATGTCATCATATCCCAATTGTATAGATTCTTATGCTGCAAATGTTTCTGGCCCAGGCACGATTATTTACAGACCGCCATCATGTTGGTGGACTATGCCTGCACACAATGAATGGATTGATCATTGTATACCAAAACTAAATCTCAAATGTGAATCATCTAGCCAGAGATGTAACAATATGAACAAATCTTGTCTTTCCAAGGTTATGAACACTTTGGATAAGTCAGTGTGAACAGTCTTGTACAATGCATGTATGCAAGATTGGATATAATACTTTTTCCGAGATGAATACAAGGTATACATATTACGGTGACAAAATGTGACACGTTGAGTGTTATGTGTTCTAGTGTTAGTAATATGACTGTACTAATAAATCAATGTTTTATCCTGTGCAAAATAAATCGAAAGGCATCAGGCCTACCTGGAAACACTGCAGAAAGAAACAACGACTCAATCAATGACACACATTGTGTATGAAATTGGATGTTTACTCTGGACTTCAGTGCATATGTATAATTTCATCTTGCAGAGGATAGAAAACATTCAGCCTCTAAATCAATACTAACCCATTACATTCCCTTAGACAGTCATGGTTACACAAAGTAAGTGTATTTATTTGGCTGTTTCCGAAAATGTTTTATCTGTTTAATGTGCATGCTTGGACGTAGACGAAGGCGGTACAATAAGGTACATATCATGGGGAAATAAGTATCATTACATCCAGAAGTATCCAGTATGTGGTGATCAACATTTAAAAAACAACAACATACAGCATCTTTAAACAGATTCAATTTGTCGTTGTTTGTTATCATGTTCTTTTAACCGAAGAACAAAAGCATTAGTCTTGGCTATACAAACAGTCTCTCATCGACGTCACATGGGACGTGTTAATCCAGAAGGGATTGAAAAAACCTTTGTGGTTGGATCGTTGCTCATGTAAAGCATACAAATTTAGGATACAATGATAAAACATCGATTAATATTCCAGATAAAAAAAGGTAACTGACCTATTTATATATAAAACGTCAGTGTAAAAGAATAGCTGCTATTGACTATCCTCAGGGCAAAAGTAATAATTAATGTAAGCCATTTTACAAGGAAATGGCGATACTTGCTAAAACACTTGTATGTATATGAACATTTGTGACTCTATCAATAATCTATCTTAATCATTTCATGTAAAATATATTATTAGCACACATTGTAATCTTCATTCAGTTGGAGGAAATAAAGAATATCTATCATTTCGTTTGGTGTAAAGGGACAAATAAAGGGAAAAGTAGATGTATGGGTCACTGAAAATCAGTGATGACACCAGGTGTTCGAGAACATGGTTATTCGGGGAATGTTGTTCATGGAGTTTTAGTCCCTATTTCGAAAGAATTTGACATTTGTGTAGAAATGTATATTGTAGATAGACAACATCATGCATTATTTGCCATGAACAGAAGTTCATTTGTGAAGAAATGGGCAAAAATATTTCGGAAGATAATTTCACAGATGTGTTGCAGCGATACCTTTTGTACATGTACGTAATACGGACGAAACTGTATAGAAATAGGAAAATTTAATATATCGTTCAATAATATCTGTGACGTAGATAGATATCTTGATACACAAATGATGACATCGTTCATGACCATCAACATTGCGTCATGAACACAATCATGATATGAACCTAATACTGTGTATCCCCTCAGTGCTTAATTGCTGATCACTAGAACATACATCAAGGATTACTTCTGTGGGTGGCATTTAGACGTTGGTGTGATGAACTAGAACTACCCCCACCCCCAACCCCCTTGTTCATACATAAAAGATGTTTATTTAAATGGAATATCATGTTTTACCATGTTACCTTCCAGATCCAACTTAATCTCTTTCAGAGATACTTGGGACTGTTTTTTTCCTGGAGTTAACGTATTAGGCCTCTGAAAGGACTTTGTACAAGAATATATTCAGATGCAGATAATAGATGATGAATATATATATATATGGAATGTGCATTTGATTTCAATAGAAATAGATTCATAATCAAACACATATTGCTGTATTCCAGGTTTTACTAAATCGATGGTTGCTAATGGTTCCACTGACAGGCGGAATTTGTATGAGATGATGAAAGGAACCTTGCAATGGGCAAAAAAAGATGGGCGGATGAATATTGACATGCATGTATCAGTTTATGCACGAGAATATGAAGTTTTAATGGAAGTGCTATACCAGAGCGTCAGGTGCCAAGGTTCATGTAGATGTACAAAACCTGGTAATCTTTTGTCATCATATGTTGTCATATTTTTGAAGTTTATTACCCTTGGCTTGATATGCATTGTGTGGACATTTTTGTATGTCTGACTGACTGAGTTTGGTTTTACGCCGCTTTTAGAAATATTCCAGCAACATCACGGCGGGGGACACCAGAAATGGGCTTCACCCATTGTGCCCATGTGGGGATTCGAACCCGGCTATTCGGCGTGACGAGCCAACGCATTAACCATTAGGCTACCCCACCGCCCCTTTTTGTATGTATGTATGTATGTATGTATGTATTTATGTATGTATGTATGTATATATGTATGTATGTATGTATGTATGTATGTATGTATGTATGTATGTATGTATGTATGTATGTATGTATGAATGTATGCATGCATGTGTGTATGCGTGCTTGCGTGCGTATGCATGCATGCATGTCTGCCTGTCTGTCTGTGTGGTTGTGATGTGTTGTTTTGTGTTGGCATTGTGTTTTCGCATAGAAACCTAGCGTCTCTCTGCTTGGTGTGACATTGCATTTATAATAGTACTGAGTGTTGCAATATATCATACTTCGAGTGAATATTTATGGAACATGTTATGGTCATGGAACAAGTCGTGAATTTAGATTGTCGCCTATACGGGACCTTTAAACTGTAATCCCATTTTGTAATGTTTTTCATTTCTAGCCGTTGCATCAGTAAAACAAGCAACAAATAAAACACACTAGCCAGTGCCGTTTCAATGCAACAACACGTAAAGTCCGCTGTACGATTCGTCCCTACTGCATATGCTTCCAGACAAATCAGGACCAGACATTCCAGTGATTGGCATCATGAAAATTGATCTACTCATATTGGAATTCATTGATAAACCAAGTCGCCAAGTCTGACTATCCCATCAATTAGGTTGCCTAATACGACGAGGGGCGATGGGGTAGCCTTGTGGTTAAAGCGTTCGCTCGTCACGCAGAAGACCCGGGTTCGATTCCCTAAATGGGTACAATGTATGAAGCCCATTCCAGGGTCCCCCGCGGTAATAGTGCTAAAAGCCTGATAACATTAACTCACCTACTCACACTAACACGATCATGATAGGTTGCTGGGGACTTATTCTAACCTGGAAACCTCTCTTGGTATTTTGCCCAACTGCGCAGATAGATGTTCATGCTGTTGATCATTGGATTGTCTGGTCCAGACGCGATTATTTAAAGACCGCCGCCATATAGCTGGAATATTGCTGAGTTGCGGCGTAAAACTAAACTCACTCACTCACTCTTGGTATTTGGGTCACCTTATGATTTCATCCGAAAGAGGCTCTCAAAACACATGCATGCATTGTCAGATAAGTACAAATATCGAACAAGGGAGGATGCATTACGGTATCGTTGACCTGTGTAAAAGGTTGTCAGAAACTGATCATGCTATTTATAATTCACAACTACTTATGGGCAACCGCGTCATAATGTATCTCTTGAACTTTACCAGCAGCCAGATAAATTGCTTTATTAAATCGATAAAGTAATTAAATATGCACCAACGACTTACTTCACCTTTAATGGTGCCACTGTAGATGCATTCCTTAAGGATGATGTAGAAAGAAGCCGTAATAAGCTTTTTTTCCAACATCGGTAGACTAACGCTTAGTCTCTGAATATATATAATGTTGATAGTAACAAACAAGTCCATTTAAATTGAAAAGGAGCCCCAGGGTGACCAGAGATTCAGATCTAGACTTGATTTATTTAGGGCTTTAGCACTGCAGATAGGGCTTGGCAGTAGGGAAAATAATGTGGTTCAGTGACTGTGAGACAGACTACAACATCGGCAACCACATCTGAAATGGTTGTTGAGTCAATTTTCATGTTACCCTGTTATAAAATAATCACACATCAAATCAAATAAACCAAATAATAGAGATATGTTGTTTACATTGAAATGACCTGGACTGAAGACAGGTAACCCCCTGCTTTAAGACGTTTAATGGAAATGTGTCGATTGGCAATGTTCAGTTTCGGCTATTTCCCACTTCCAGTAAGACGACATGACACAATGGCATTGTGTATTTCATAGCTTTCGGTCGTGGGAGCCGTGTCAATTAACTTATTAGAGGGGTACACAAAGTCCGCAGTCTAGACTACCAGTTGTTCGACTTCCATTTGTTGTGGAAGCCGCGGTGGCTGAGCGGTCTAGGCGTCTGACTTTATGTGCTGGCGATTAGATGCCTGAAGGTGAGGGTTCGAATCCCGGATGGGAGTCAACCCCCAATCTCCCCTGCCCCCCCAAAAAAGTACTAGAATCTGTACTTTACCGAGAAAATGTAATCCCAAATATAACATATGTTACATGACGCAATGTTAACTGGTGTCAGTTTCACTGCAGGTGATTGTCACAACTTGCTTTTCATTCTGCTTTTACTTTACTTTCCATGACGTTTTCGTACAGTCTGATACCAATTCGCGTAGAAAGCGTTTGTGTATTACACTAGTTAACGAGCATATAACTAATATCTGTTACGTGTTGACTCCAAGATGAAACTGAAATGCTAACGGGGGTAGTTCTGAAAAGAACTAGGTCAGAAACCAACAAAGAATTGTGGTGTAATTAAAATATGTATTCTACAATAAACTAGGTTTACAAATGAGTTCCAACCAAGACAAAGGTATCAGCTTGGCTGGACAAAAGAAAGTGGCAATACAAAGTCAGAGGTAAAATGTTTGACTGTGACACTCAGCAATATGCCAGCTATATGGCGGTAGAGGTAAGGGAAGCAATTTCACTGTTTGTGTTTCTCATTGCCCGACCGACCCTTCTAATTTGATGCGGGGCTGTGGGGTAGCCTAGTGGTTAAAGCGTTCGCTCGTCACGCCGAAGGCCCGGGTTCGATTCCCCACATGGGTACAATGTGTGAAGCCAATTTCTGGTGTCCCCCGCCGTGATGTTGCTGGAATATTGCTAAAAGCGTCGTAAAACCATACTCACTCACTCTAATTTGATGCTTTGAACATTGTATCACAATGAATATTACTGCCCCATAACATAGTGTTGAACTGGAAATATTGCTTTTGCATTGAATGGTTCGTGATTGAAAAATTCTTATCTTCTATGGGATTCTTGTTTTGAACTGGTCTTCCGCGACTAACGGGATCGGGTTGACCCATGTCATCGTATCCCAATTGCGTATTGTTACGGTTAATACTTTGCCGTGACAAAAGGTTTAAAAGTCCCCTTTGAACCAGCAAAATAGAAGTCTAAGATATTCAATAATATACTGAACATCATTGAAAACGCACCAGTCTAAACTTGTCCATATTTTCATCAAGATGGATTTCAGCATGACATTGATCAATGAATGTAACTAACATGAAGTCGAAGGGCATGTCCAGTTGACCAAATGCTTTAGAAACAAATTCCTGTCCACAGTATGACTCTTAATTCCAAAATGCATCAACATGCAGCCACGCCATGAAAAAAGCGCGAATTTCATTCTGAAATCATACTGACATTAAAAGCAGGTGTATGAGAAACGATTCTCATTTCTTCACTAACGATTGTGAAACGAGGACAGAGATGCCGAGGTTAACACCTCACGAAAGAGAACGTGCACTAGGCATGATTCAGGGTGGCACCAGCAGCAGGGATATTGCTCGACAACTTGGACTTGGCCACTCCACGATCGTTAGGCTTCATAGACGACATCAGTAGACAGGCAGCACCCGTGACCTTCAATGACCTTGGCAACAACGTGTTCCGACGCTCCATCATGATCGCCATATTGACCTTGTCCATATCAATGATTGAACACTGCCGACTGCCAGGACTGCTGCATGAGTTCAATGTTGACGTGGGGGTCATCAGCGCTGACTCCATGTGACGCCGTCTACACGCTACAGGGCTCCATGCTCGACGTCCTTACGTTGGACCAATTCTGACTGACAGACACCGTAAAGAGCGTAAACAATGGGCTAGCAGGCATTTTCGGTAAAGGTTACAACAATGGCATGGTGTGGTAGTCACTGACGAGTCACGTCTTCATCTACGTAATGCTGACGGCCGATTACGGGTTTGGCGTAGACGTGGTGAACGTTATGCTGATGAGTGTGTGGTTCAGATAGACCTTTGGGTGGTGGGAGTGTCATGGTCTGGGGTGCAATAAATTACAATCACAGGACTGCCTTCATGTTTGTCAAGGGAGAGTTAATGCCCTTAATTACCGTGAGCAGATTCTTCAGAGTCACTTCGTATCTGTCTTCAATCACCACCAAAATGTCCATACTTTTCAACAGGACAACACACGGGCACACACAACAAGACTTTCCATGCAGTATCTGGCCCAGCAAATCATCCAGGTTATTCAATGGCCAGCACAGTTGCCAGATGTATCCCCCCAGATGGAGCACTTGTGGGACGAAATTGGTCAAAGTCTTTCGCGGCGACAACAGATGCGAAACATCCGGGAACTTGAGGCTGCACTACTGCAGAAGTGGAATGTCATCCTCAAGAACTCTATTCAGACGCTTATTGACTCAATGAGGAGACGTTGAACTGCATGTGTCATTGCAAATGGCGGTCACACGCGATATTGACCTTTCGGTTTGACCTCACGTGTGTTTGATCCTTTCTGACTGTAAAACATTTCAATGAATGAGCGTCTTTTCTGTGTTTTTGTTTTTGTCAGTCGTCCATCTGTTATTATGAATTACACGTGCTTTTAATAATCTCAACTTTTATAAGTGGTGCGTTTTCAATGATGATCAGTATATATTGAACAAACAATGAACAAGCTACAATGAATGACAATACAGATTTCTAGTACAATGCAATTGAGTCACAAATCTAAAATATTGGGTCACAAATATAAAATATTAACTCACCAGAGTCTTGACATTTACAGTGAGAGCTGATATACTGATTGAAGGTTCAGGCACTAACTCATAAGCTTTTAAAAGGGTCATTTTGACAAGATCATAGTCTGAGCTTTGCTGTATCAACAAGGCCGAATAAGCATCCTGAGCTTTACCCTTCAAAAACAGTTTTCAGTAGCATAGTCCCTGACTCCCTAGGCCACTTGAGGTTTTCAGCAACTTTTTCAAAATGTAGAAAGTATTTGTCTACTTCTTTCTCCTTAGAAGGGGTTACCAGCCTTGCGTGTATGGCAATGTCAAAAGAGGAAGAATTTGAGGGAGGAGAATAATTTTCTAGCCTTTTCAGTTCAATTTCTCTGTCAATTTCTAATTTTGTCAATTCTGTTTCCTTTCTATATCTTTCTCGTTCTTTTTCAAAATTTCATGTCCAAAACTATCAGTTAATAATTTGCCATGACAAAAAATGGTTTAAGAAATCCCCTTTGAACCAGCAAAATAGAAACACAGACAAGTCTAAAATATTCAAATAATATATTGAATTCAAACAATGAGCAAGCTACAATGAATGACAATACAGATTTCCAGTACAATGCAATACAGATTGGGTCACAAATCTAAAATATTGGGTCACAAATATAAAATACTAACTCACCAGAGTCTTGATATTTACAGTGAGAGCAGATATACTGATTGAAGGTTGTTTACAATGACAACAGTTGAATAGACAAGAAGCACGGTCAGTCTTGAAATGGTGAACAACTTGACGATGGCAGACAGATGTGTATAAATCCAGTTATGTGAAACGTCCGTGTTACAACTCAACAACCAGCCTTTATATAGCTCTTACACAGTTCTCGAGCATTCTAGCAAAGCTAGGCTCCATCATTATTCTCTCAGAACGTTATGGAATCATGTGGAACACACGGCATGATGAAGGCCGTAAATGAACAAGATTGCCAAGGGAGGCAACTCTGAAGCGCTATCAAAAAGGCATGCCGCTACAAATAATATTGCATATACGATGCGAGATGCGAGCCAAAACTCACACTCAAAACTTTAAACATTGTGACCCATAATAACCATCACTTAATCAATGTGATATTACAATTACAAACTACAAAAAAAACACTCTCATAACAGTATAGTGATGCTCATGATGTTGATCACTGGATTGTCTGGTCCAGACTCGACTATTTACAGACCGCCATCGTATAGCAGGAATACTGCTGATTGTGGCAATAAACAAATGGTGTGACGTGAGTGAAATACTGTTCTAAGCGTTTGTTAATCAAATGAGACCTAACCATGTTATGCTCGAAGTGTAATGCCTGATCTGTTGAAGATGAATTTCCTTTCCTTCTGTTATGTCCTCATTATAAGACATGGAGAGAAGTGTCTGTACCACCATATTATTATAACAATCCATCCCATGATAAATTTGTCTCATTAATGTCAACAACATATTCTGTTCTCATAAAGAAGATAGTATTAATTTAATCCAACTATTTCTTTTTTCATAATAAAGTAAAACTCATTTGTATCACGTTGTCCAGCTTGGTAACTTGTTTGATGCACGTTATTCTGTGCCATTTACCGACATCCATGCTAATAATGTCATTCACCTGATTGTCTTAATCGAATTTGATTATGAACAGACGGCCGTAATAGTGCTGGAATCCTGTTTGGTGCCCCATGAAACAACAACAAAGACAACAATTAAATGCGAATTAGCGAACTGATTTTTCATTCCAAATAAACCTAAACTGACGGAAATCTGACGGAAATCAATCCAATCTGCAGAGAACCAGTCAAGGTACATTCACTGATCAGACGCAAAGACACTACACTACACTTACAACCAACTCGAAGGCACCTCTAAATTTAGTTCGTCATAGCCGTAGTTCGTTGTACGCATGGGGACTAAAACATAAATCAATTGATCGGGGCAAAAAAAAAGCAGATAGCTATATCCGCCGGTTCGTCATAAACGTTTACTGTTCGTGACAATATTTACAGACACACAATATTCTAAACACAATTGCTTTAGAAATTCTCCTGAATACTTCTCAACAACTGATATGCTTGGTGCACACAAGATACCCGACCTGATTTTTGTCCTCAGCCATACCACTACCCCGGATCTGTCACGACAAGCACAATTGGGGATCACGAAAAGGTCATCTGTTCAGGTACATTTACGAGAACGTTGCAGCTGATAGCGCCGAGGTACATATTACAAAACGAGCCAAGTTTCTGATAAGGAGTTACTAAGGGCCTTTATCCTGCCCCGGCGACTGTCATATCTACTCCCAGATCTGCAAGTTCTACAACAGGATTACACGGGACCCTTGGCCTGTCAACGTAAAGTTGATATATGTACCAGGCTCGTGGTGACACTCGTCAGTGTATACACCGCAACGTGGTATATGGTACATAACGAATGCGTGTTTAATAACGTGACGTCGTGTTGGCGGACTCTTCTGCCATCTGGATGAATTGCATAAAAACACTTTGCGAGTTTTATGTCTATTCCCATGCCTGTAATTCATCATAATAAAGACTTTCAGTCAGGTAATTAAAATTTGAATTATTACCTTAGTTATATGAGCTTAATGTAGGACATATGGCTGAGGGTAGCCTGCTAGTTAAAGAGTTCGATTCCCCAAGGGACGCCCAGATTCTGGTTTAATAACTGGCGATATGTTTGTGATGGAATAAGACAGTTCGAGTTAACGCTGTTTGAAATGTGTTTAAGTTATACCAGTTTTATGGAAAGCATGCAGTAAGAAGGCATTCGGGATAACCGAAATTTCGAATAAGATGCTGCCAAAACTAGAAACAGAATCAGGCCGATTATAGAAATGCCTCCAAGTATGATTCCTGGTTTCTATACATATATAATTTATATTTCAGTGACAAGTCGTCGTTTGGGCGTGTTTCTGTGTATATTTCATGTACACGCCAAGCCGTCACTTACATTTTGAATAAAACATATTCATGTTAATATGAAATCCACTATAGTCCGTTCGGATCAAAATTAGACCGATGAATTGTAATCTAACTAGAAAACTACTAAACATATAATACTCAATGAAACACTGACCATAATCAATACATCTGACCAACTCTGTGATTATTTTGCACAATTTATGTCCTAAAAATAAAAAGGTTGTTTAACAAACTATCATTAAAATTTTGACACAGTTCACTATTTGTTACGAGGGAGGGGTGCAAAGAGAGGAACAGCCAGGTGTTCGAGAGAGGATGGAGACAGCACAGGTAAATGATTCAATAACTTTGTCGGCACTTGTGCACGTGCTGTTCCTCTCTTTGCAGTCCTTTGCAATTCATCGGTCCGCCGACAACGGGGCTATACCAGAGTGAGTAAGTGAGTATGGTTTTACGCCGCTTTATTCTTTAGTCCAGCAATATCACGGCGGGGGACACCAGAAATGGGCTTCACATTGTACCTATGTGAGGAATCGAACCCGTGTCTTTGGCATGGCGAACGAACGCTTTAACCACTACGCTACCCCACTGCCCTCGGTGGTGATGTATGCAATACGGGTATCATAGATGTGTTTCAGATTTAACCCGTGAAGATCCGGGTTAGAATTGATCTTCAGTAACCAATGCTCGCCGTTAGAGGCGACTAACGGGTTGACAGGCTCGCAGACTTGGTTGACACGTGTCATCGTATCCCACTTTCCACTACCAGACCGAAACACAGACAAAAACAAGAACGTTGAGGTTAAAATTGTGAGGGGAAGTTAGAGTTATCTCCTTTTTATATATGAACATGGAAGACCTGATCGTTCGGGAAGTTTCGGTAGATGCAGCAATAAAAGAACGAATAGAGGGCTATTCGGGACATTTTTCGATCAGACTAATGAGGACTGGATACTTAACAAGGTAAAACCATGTAACAAAAAGGTTAGAGTTATTGAAATATAAGGAGAAAGCTGACTGTTATAAGGCATCCGTCTTGATGTACAATCTCGTGGACCGCCGCCATACAGCTGGAGTATTGCTGAGTGAGGCGTAAAAAATAAACTCCCTCACTCACCAATCTGCATCTTAGTGCATATATCTATATATATGCATATAACAATGCTAGAAGACAGTTTGCGTCTCCAATCTGAAACCAACAAAGTGAAGCCATTAGAACATCAAACATCACTTTTCAGCTCAAAAGGATCACGAACGAGTTTAGCACGAGAGAGGACAGAGAGAGAAACAGATGGAGAGAAAGAGAGGGCGTGAACGACATATAGATAGAAAGAGAAAGATACTGAGAGAGGGTAGAAAGAAAGGGAAGAAGGGGGATGGGAAGAGAGAGAGAGAGAGAGAGAGAGAGAGGGGGGCAGTTCAAATGTGATCAGATAATAGATTTCTACTTTTGCAAATTTTGTTCACGAGTAAACACAAAAGCAGCATGCCAAACGCATCACATTCCTTCCATGGGGACAGATAAACACCCTGCCACTTGAAGGGTTAATCAGAACAATCAGCATTTCAATGAAGGTCAAGTCAGAACGTGATATATTCCCAGGTTAGCACGCAATGGGTTAAGGTGCAACGAAACGTACATGCCGTGCATTGAGATTAAGGTCAGGAATGTTTACTCATATTTCTTTGGGGTATTCATGCGTGCGTCTCGTGCCCTACTTTATGCCTTTCAATGCCTGAACTGGTGGGTATCAAATAACCACTTCCATTGAATGACCTCAGTGGATGTTTGGGATAACACGTGATGGCATGCAGAACTGGTGTCGCGTTTCCGTTGCGAGCATGAAGAACGTGGCTCTTCTGTTGAAATGTTGTCATGGGGTGACTTTGTGGGCGAAACTATATATGTTTGCATCCTGGGTATCAGTGTCTAAAGCATTGGTGCATTTTCGTGAACATACATAGTACGGTAGCATACTTAAATGAAAATTCGAACATACACGTTGAGATGGTGTTCAACAGAGCATTTGCACATAATACCGTACGCTATCAGAAGGGGTGCATTCCTGCTCCAATATCACTCATCTATTCTATTATATAGCCTATAACTGCATGCACACTGTTTAATAAGTTGTTTAAATCTTTTATTATTGATGAATTAGTTTTTGTATAATACAACGATGATATTTTATCCA
The DNA here is from genome assembly GCF_003918875.1 of Haliotis rubra. Classification (NCBI taxonomy): domain Eukaryota; kingdom Metazoa; phylum Mollusca; class Gastropoda; order Lepetellida; family Haliotidae; genus Haliotis; species Haliotis rubra. The sequence goes on along the minus strand of NW_025764904.1, from coordinate 445,081 downwards.
CGAAAAAAGAAACATGTCAAGGACTGAATAAAAAGTGCAAGGTTGCCATTCTTCACTCTTCATTATTTACGTACTAAAGTATAATGTCAGTGAACTTAGGGGATTTGTTTGAAATGTCACCTAAGCTGAGAAATGGCAACCCAAGCGTGGATAAGATGGTTGACATAAACCCGTGTCACGTAATAATGCGTATCTTGATTTATTACCTACGAGGGCGAACATATCGGGGTTCATATTTTTCATACGATGCCCTAGGGCAAACTATCACTTTGTCATGATGACGTGACGTCATGAACAAGTCTATGACGTCACGTGTCTTCTGTGACGTTGCATTCTACATGCGGCGACGGCGGGCAGCCAGCCTATGTCTGAAAGTAGATGTGGGTTTATCTACCTCAATTTGACGACTTTGGTAATAAACAGAATATTATATTCGTGCCCATATCATACTATGTTTACGACACTCGTGCCTAAATATCGGTATATCCCTCGCTCTCGCTCGGGAAATGCCAGTATTTAGGCACTCGTGTCGTAAACATAGTATGACATGGGCACTCATATAATATCCTCTATATCTTACAAGGTTGCGATGCTCCACAAGACATGTATCCAGCGAAATAAAGTTGTGAAAAAAGTCCAGACTAAACATTTAATCAATGATATTGTTTTGTATACAGTAAGTGAAACTGATTTACCTGTTATTTTCATATCATTGTAAATTATCTCTGGTGCATGTGGGTATTGGATTGCATCCATACATGATTGACATGATATTCCTGTCACGGCACATATCGTGATATGTATCCTACATTGAGAAAAGGTTACGGTGTCTGCCCTACATTGAGAAAAGGTTACGGTGTCTGCCCTACACTGAGAAAAGGTTACGGTGTCTGCCCTACATTGAGGACGTGTCACAGCGTCTGTTCTACATTGAAGACATGTGAAAACGATACATGAAAAGTGCAAGAAGAACAAGTTTTCCACGTAATGGACGTGCAGTGTGTTGGAAATATGAGTAGAGACATCGGCCAAACCGTATTCATCATTTCATTACGAAATTTACGACGTAAACGAAGATAGAAAATGCCCAGATTGAATGTATCTGACCGAAATATCACCATTGGACGTATGAAAGCAGAGGAGTCCGAGTCCTACATTGCAAGACACTTCAACGTCTACCACAGCACCATATTTCGATTATGACATCAATTCGACCTATCATCGCCTCAAAAGTGGGAATTCGAGCACATCGACCAAAAGCTGGACCTGTCCTGGCACGACTACACCGAGAACGACGTTCCAATGGGGCAACAGGGTACAGGCATGGAACCTGGGAAGGCATGCATGGAATGCGTTTGGTTCAGCGATGAATCGCGTTTCCTCCTGCAACGACGGGATGGGAGACAATGTGTCTATCTACGTCGACACGAACGTTTAGCGCCGAACTGCGTTCGACAGGTGGACGGATTTGGTGTAGAGAGCGTCATGGTGTGGGGAGTCATGTCTTACACGGGTAGATCAGAGCTGCTGGTGGTTCAAGGCAATCTTACAGTCAATCGCTACACTGACCAAATCCTGCGACTACAACTCCTCCCATTTTTTAACCGCCAGAGGGAGCTGCTTCAACACGACAACGCTCAACCCCACACAGCTCGTGCAACAGGTGCCTATCTTGCCAATGTAAGCGTCAATGTCCTTCCCTGGCCTTCCAAATCGCCTGATCTGAAGGCAATCGAGCATCTATGGGACGAACTTGATCGACGCGTCCGTAAACGTCACCATCGTCCTCGGACACCTGCAGAATGGCGAAGAATTACCAAAGCAAAATTCCGACGACTTGTGCGATCCCATCCAAGGCGGTGTCGAGCAGTGACGGCTGCAAGGGGTGGTGTCACCAGGTACTGACCTGAACGCCCCCTTGTGTCCACACATGTGCAGTGAATAAACTGAATTAATGCTGACAATGACAACAATACATATGTTCATCCGTGTGTCGAATTTCCTTCATCTATGATCAAGCTTAATCGACTAATGTACACTAAAATACGTTTAATACATTTTATCATATGTGACCTGTGCGTTTCTATTTTTTTAAAGAGTGTATCTACTAAGTATGACGACATCTGTTGTATACTGACTTACGTGTCTGCTCCAAACTGATGATATCTTGTAGTGTTTGACCAACACTTTACGACACCTACGACATGTTACGGTGTCTGCTCCCCACCTACGATATCTTACGATGCCTACACCCCACCTACGATATGTTATGGTCCCTGTTCCCTACCTACGCCATGTTATGGTCCCTGCTCCCCACCTACGATATGTTACAGTGCCTGCTCCCCACCTACGATATGTTACAGTGCCTGTTCCCCACCTACGACATGTTACAGTGCCTGCTTCCCACCTACGATATGTTACAGTGCCTGTTCCCCACCTACGACATGTTACTGTGCCTGCTCCCCACCTACGATATGTTACTGTGCCTGCTCTCCACCTACGATATGTTACGGTGCCTACTCCCTACCTACGACATGTCACGGTGACTGCTCCCCACCTACGATATGTTACAGTGCCTGCTCTCCACCTACGACATGTTACGGTGCCTACTCCCTACCTACGACATGTCACGGTGTCTGCTCCCTACCTACGATATGTTACAGTGTCTGCTCCCTACCTACGACATGTTACGGTGCCTACTCCCTACCTACGACATGTCACGGTGTCTGCTCCCCATCTACGATATGTTACAGTGCCTGCTCCCCACCTACGTTATGTTAAAGTGCCTACTCCCCACCTACGACATGAAACGATGCCTACTCCATATCTACGATATGTTACAGTGCCTGCTCCCTACCCACGATATGTTATGGTCCCTGATCCACATCTACGATATGTTACAGTGCCTGCTTCCCACCTACGATATGTTAAAGTGCCTACTCCCCACCTACGACATGTAACGATGCCTACTCCATATCTACGATATATTACAGTGCCTGCTCCCTACCCACGATATGTTATGGTCCCTGATCCACATCTACGATATGTTACAGTGCCTGCTCCCTACCTACGATATGTTATGGTGTCTGCTCTCCATCTATGATATGTTACAGTGCCTGCTCCCTACCCACTATATGTTATGGTCCCTGATCCCCATCTACGATATGTTACGATGCCTGCTCCCCACCTACGACATGTTACGATGCCTGCTCCCAATATACGATATGTTACAGTGCCTGCTCCACATCTACGACATGTTATGGTGCCTGCTCCCCACCTACGACATGTTACGATGACTGCTCCCAATATACGATATGTTACGGTGCCTGCTCCCCATCTACGACAGGTTACGATGCCTACTCCATACCTACTATATGTTGCAGTGCCTGCTTCCCATCTACGATATGCTACAGTGCCTCCTCCCCATCTACGACATGTTACGATGCCTGCTCCAAACCTACGACATGTTACGATGCCTGCTCCCCACCTACGACACGTTACAGTGCCTGCTCCCCATCTACGATATGTTACGGTGCCTGTTCCCCATCTACGATATGTTACAGTGCCTGCTCCCTACCTAAGACATGTAACGATGCCTACTTCCCACCTACGACGTGTTATGGTTCCTACTCCCTATCTACGATATGTTATGGTGTCTGCTCTCCATCTACGATATGTTATGGTGCCTTCTTCCCATCTACGATATGTTACAGTGCCTGTTCCCCACCTACGATATGTTAAAGTGCCTACTCTCCACTTACGACATGTTAGGATGCCTACTCCACACCTACGATATGTTACAGTGCCTGCTTCCCACCTACGATATGGTAAAAGTGCCTGCTCCCTACCTAAGACAGGTTGCGATGTCTGCTCCCCATCTACGACAGGTTACGATGTCTGCTCCCCACCTGCGACAGGTTACGATGTCTGCTCCCCACCTACGACATGTTACGATGTCTGATCCCCACCTACGATATGTTACAGTGCCTGCTCCCCATCTACGATATATTACAGTGTCTGCTCCCCACCTACGATATATTACAGTGCCTGCTCCCTACCTACGATATGTTATAGTGTCTGCTCTCCATCTACGATATGTTACAGTGCCTGCTCCCCACCTACGATATGGTAAAAGTGCCTGATCCATACCTACGACAGGTTACGATGCCTACTCCCCATCTATGACATGTTGCGATGTCAGCTCTCCAGCTACGATATGTTACGATGTCTGCTCCCCATCTACGATCTGTTACAGTGCCTGCTCCCAATCTACGATATGTTACAGTGCCTGCTCCCCACCTACGATATATTACAGTGCCTGCTCCCTACCTAAGATATGTTATAGTGTCTGCTCTCCATCTACGATATGTTACAGTGCCTGCTACCTACCTACGATATGTTATGGTCCCTGTTCCCCATCTACGATATGGTAAAAGTGCCTGCTCCCTACCTACGACATGGTACGATGCCTACTCCCCACCTACGACATGTTACGATGACTGCTCCCCACCTACGATATGTTATGGTGCCTGCTCCCCATCCACGACAGGCTACGATGTCTGCTCCCCACCTACGACAGGTTACGATGTCTGCTCCCCACCTACGACAGGTTACGATGACTGCTCCCCACCTAGGATATGTTATGGTGCCTGCTCCCCATCTACGATATGTTACAGTGCCTGCTCCCCATCTACGATATGTTACAGTGCCTGCTCCCAATCTACGATATGTTACAGTGCCTGCTCCCCACCTACGATATGGTAAAAGTGCCTGCTCCCCACCTACGACATGTTACGATGCCTACTCCCCATCGACGACATGTTACGATGCCTACTCCCCTCCTACGACATGTTACGATGCCTACTCCCCACCTACGATGTGTTATGGTGCCTGGTCCCCATCTACGATATGTTACAGTGCCTGCTCCCTACCCACGATATGTTATGGTCCCTGATCCACATTTACGATATGTTACAGTGCCTGCTCCCCACCTACGATATGGTAAAAGTGCCTGCTCCCCACCTACGACATGTTACGATGCCTACTACCCATCGACGACATGTTACGATGCCTACTCCCCACTTACGACATGTTACGATGCCTACTCCCCACCTGCGATGTGTTATGGTGCCCGGTCCGCATCTACGATATGTTACAGTGCCTGCTCCCCACCAACGATATGTTAAAGTGCCTACTCCCCACCTGCGACATCTTATGATGCCTACTCCATATCTACGATATGTTACAGTGCCTGCTCCCTACCCACGATATGTTATGGTCCCTGATCCACATCTACGATATGTTACAGTGCCTGCTCTCCACCTACGATATGCTAAAGTGCCTACTCCCCACCTACGACATGTAACGATGCCTACTTCATATCTACGATATGTTACGATGCCTGCTCCCTACCCACGATATGTTATGGTCCCTGATCCACATCTACGATATGTTACAGTGCCTGCTCCCTACCTACGATATGTTATGGTGTCTGCTCTCCATCTACGATATGTTACAGTGCCTGCTCCCTACCCACTATATGTTATGGTCCCTGATCCCCATCTACGATATGTTACAGTGCCTGCTCCCCACCTACGACATGTTACGATGCCTGCTCCCAATATACGATATGTTACGGTGCCTGCTCCACATCTACGACATGTCATGGTGCCTGCTCCCCACCTACGACATGTTACGATGCCTACTCCATCCCTACGATGTGGTAAAAGTGCCTGCTCCCTAGTTACGACAGGTTACGATGTCTGCTCCGCATCTACGACAGGTTACGATGTCTGCTCCCTAGCTACGACAGGTTACGCTGTCCGCTCCCTACCTACGACATGTTACGATGTCTGCTCCCTACCTACGACAGGTTACGATGTCTGCTCCCCATCTACGACAGGTTACGATGTCTGCTCCCCACCTACGATATATTACAGTGTCTGCTCATTACCTACGATATGTTATAGTGTCTGCTCTCCATCTACGATATGTTACAGTGCCTGCTCCCCACCTACGATATGGTAAAAGTGCATGCTCCTTAACTACGTCAGGTTACGATGCCCACTCCCCATCTACGACATGTTGCGATATCTGCTCTTCAGCTACGACATGTAACGATGTCTGCTCCCCACCTACGATATGTTATGGTGCCTGCTCCCCATCTACGATCTGTTACAGTGCCTGCTACCCATCTACGATATGTTACAGTGCCTGCTCCCACAAACGATATGGTAAAAGTGCCTGCTCCCTACCTACGACATGTTACGATGCCTACTCCCACGTACGACATGTTACGATGACTGCTCCCCACCTACGATATGTTATGGTGCCTGCTCCCCATCTACGACAGGTTACGATGACTGCTCCCCACCTACGATATCTTATGGTGCCTGCTCCCCATCTACGATATGTTACAGTGCCTGCTCCCCATCTACGATATGTTACAGTACCTGCTCCCCAATCTACGATATGTTACAGCAGTACCTGCTCCCACCGACGACATGTTACGATGCCTACTCCAAACCTACGACATGTTATCGTACCTACTTCCTACCTACGATATGTTATGGTGTCTGCTCTCCATCTACGATATGTTATGGTGCCTGCTCCCCACCTACGATATGTTATGGTCCCTGATCCCCACCTACGACATGTTACGATGCCTACTCCCAACCTACGACATGTTATGGTTCCTACTCCCTATCTACGATATGTTATGGTGTCTGCTCTCCATCTACGATATGTTATGGTGACTGCTCCCCACCTACGATATGTTATGGTCCCTGATCCCCACCTACGACATGTTGCGATGCCTACTCCCCACCTACGACATGTTACGATGCCTACTCCCCACCTACGATATGTTACAGTGCCTCCTTCCCATCTACGAAATGTTACAGTGCCTGCTCCCCGTCTACGATATGTTACAGTGCCTGCTCCCCACCTACGATATGGTAAAAGTGCCTGCTCCCTACCCACGATATGTTATGGTCCCTGATCCACATCTACGATATGTTACAGTGCCTGCTCCCTACCTACGATATGTTATGGTGTCTGCTCTCCATCTACGATATGTTACAGTGCCTGCTCCCTACCCACGATATGTTATGGTCCCTGATCCCCATCTACGATATGTTACAGTGCCTGTTCCCCACCTACGACATGTACGATGCCTGCTCCCAATATACGATATGTTACAGTGCCTGCTCTACATCTACGACATGTTATGGTGCCTGCTCCCCACCTACGACATGTTACGATGCCTACTCCATCCCTACGATGTGGTAAAAGTGCCTGCTCCCTAGTTACGACAGGTTACGATGTCTGCTCCGCATCTACGACAGGTTACGATGTCTGCTCCCTAGCTACGACAGGTTACGCTGTCCGCTCCCTACCTACGACATGTTACGATGTCTGCTCCCTACCTACGACAGGTTACGATGTCTGCTCCCCATCTACGACAGGTTACGATGTCTGCTCCCCACCTACGATATATTACAGTGTCTGCTCATTACCTACGATATGTTATAGTGTCTGCTCTCCATCTACGATATGTTACAGTGCCTGCTCCCCACCTACGATATGGTAAAAGTGCATGCTCCTTAACTACGTCAGGTTACGATGCCCACTCCCCATCTACGACATGTTGCGATATCTGCTCTTCAGCTACGACATGTAACGATGTCTGCTCCCCACCTACGATATGTTATGGTGCCTGCTCCCCATCTACGATCTGTTACAGTGCCTGCTACCCATCTACGATATGTTACAGTGCCTGCTCCCCACAAACGATATGGTAAAAGTGCCTGCTCCCTACCTACGACATGTTACGATGCCTACTCCCCACCTACGACATGTTACGATGACTGCTCCCCACCTACGATATGTTATGGTGCCTGCTCCCCATCTACGACAGGTTACGATGACTGCTCCCCACCTACGATATCTTATGGTGCCTGCTCCCCATCTACGATATGTTACAGTGCCTGCTCCCCATCTACGATATGTTACAGTACCTGCTCCCAATCTACGATATGTTACAGTACCTGCTCCCCACCGACGACATGTTACGATGCCTACTCCAAACCTACGACATGTTATCGTACCTACTTCCTACCTACGATATGTTATGGTGTCTGCTCTCCATCTACGATATGTTATGGTGCCTGCTCCCCACCTACGATATGTTATGGTCCCTGATCCCCACCTACGACATGTTACGATGCCTACTCCCAACCTACGACATGTTATGGTTCCTACTCCCTATCTACGATATGTTATGGTGTCTGCTCTCCATCTACGATATGTTATGGTGACTGCTCCCCACCTACGATATGTTATGGTCCCTGATCCCCACCTACGACATGTTGCGATGCCTACTCCCCACCTACGACATGTTACGATGCCTACTCCCCATCTACGATGTGTTATGGTGCCTGCTCCCCATCTACGATAAGTTACAGTTCCTGCTCCCCACCTACGATATGTTAAAGTGCCTACTCCCCACCTACGACATGTTACGATGCCTACTCCCCACCTACGATATGTTACAGTGCCTCCTTCCCATCTACGAAATGTTACAGTGCCTGCTCCCCGTCTACGATATGTTACAGTGCCTGCTCCCCACCTACGATATGGTAAAAGTGCCTGCTCCCTACCCACGATATGTTATGGTCCCTGATCCACATCTACGATATGTTACAGTGCCTGCTCCCTACCTACGATATGTTATGGTGTCTGCTCTCCATCTACGATATGTTACAGTGCCTGCTCCCTACCCACGATATGTTATGGTCCCTGATCCCCATCTACGATATGTTACAGTGCCTGTTCCCCACCTACGACATGTACGATGCCTGCTCCCAATATACGATATGTTACAGTGCCTGCTCTACATCTACGACATGTCATGGTGCCTGCTCCCCACCTACGACATGTTACGATGCCTACTCCGTACCTACGATATGGTAAAAGTGCCTGCTCCCTACTTACGACAGGTTACGATGTCTGCTCCGCATCTACGACAGGTTACGATGTCTGCTCCCTAGCTACGACAGGTTACGCTGTCTGCTCCCCACCTACGACATGTTACGATGTCTGCTCCCCATCTACGAGAGGTTACGATGTCTGCTCCCCATCTACGAGAGGTTATGATGTCTGCTCCCCACCTACGATACATTACAGTGCCTGCTCCCTACCTACGATATGTTATAGTGTCTGCTCTCCATCTACGATATGTTACAGTGCCTGCTCCCCACCTACGATATATTACAGTGCCTGCTCCCTACTTACGATATGTTATAGTGTCTGCTCTCCATCTACGATATGTTACAGTGCCTGCTACCTACCTACGATATGTTATGGTCCCTGTTCCCCATCTACGATATGGTAAAAGTGCATGCTCCCTACCTACGACAGGTTACGATGCCTACTCCCCATCTACGACATGTTGCGATGTCTGCTCTCCACCTACGACATGTTACGATGTCTGCACCCCAACTACGATATGCTACAGTGCCTGCTCCCCATCTACGATATGTTACAGTGTCTGCTCCCCATCTACGATATGTTACAGTGCCTGCTCCCCACAAACGATATTGTAAAAGTGCATGCTCCCTACCTACGACAGGTTACGATGCCTACTCCCCATCTACGACATGTTACGATGCCTACTCCCCACCTGCAACATGTTCCGATGCCTGCTCCTCACCTACAATGTGTTATGGTGCCTGGTCCCCATCTACGATATGTTACAGTTCCTGCTCCACACCTACGATCTGTTACAGTGCCTTCTCCCTACCCACGATATGTTATGGTCCCTGATCCACATCTACGATATGTTACAGTGCCTGCTCCCTACCTACGATATGTTATGGTGTCTGCTCCCCATCTACGATATGTTACAGTGCCTGCTCCCTACCCACGATATGTTATGGTCCCTGATCCCCATCTACGATATGTTACAGTGCCTGTTCCCCACCTACGACATGTTACGATGCCTGCTCCCAATATACGATATGTTACAGTGCCTGCTCTACATCTACGACATGTTATGGTGCCTGCTCCCCACCTACGACATGTTACGATGCCTGCTCCGTACCTACGATATGGTAAAAGTGCCTGCTCCCTACTTACGACAGGTTACGATGTCTGCTCCGCATCTACGACAGGTTACGATGTCTGCTCCCTATCTACGACAGGTTACGCTGTCTGCTCCCCACCTACGACATGTTACGATGTCTGCTCCCCATCTACGAGAGGTTATGATGTCTGCTCCCCACCTACGATACATTACAGTGCCTGCTCCCTACCTACGATATGTTATAGTGTCTGCTCTCCATCTACGATATGTTACAGTGCCTGCTCCCTACCTACGATGTGGTCAAAGTGCCTGCTCCCCACCTACGACAGGTTACGATGCCTACTCCTCATCTACGACATGTTGCGATATCTGCTCTCCAACTACGACATGTTACGATGTCTGCACCCCACCTACGACATGTTACAGTGCCTGCTCCCCATCTACGATATGTTACAGTGCCTGCTCCCCATCTACGATATGTTACAGTGCCTGCTCCCCACAAACGATATGGTAAAAGTGCCTGTTCCCTACCTACGACATGTTACGATGCCTGCTCCCCACCTACGATATATTACAGTGCCTGCTCCCTACCTACGATATGTTATAGTGTCTGCTCTCCATGTACGATATGTTACAGTGCCTACTCCCTACCTACGATATGTTATGGTCCCTGATCCCCATTTACAACATGTTACAGTGCCTACTCCCCACCTACGAAATGGTAAAAGTGCCTGCTACCTACCTACGACATGTTACGAAGCCTACTCCCCATCTACGACATGTTGCGATATCTGCTCTCCATCTACGACATGTTACGATGTCTGCTCCCCACCTACGATATGTTGCAGTGCCTGCTCCCCGTCTACGATATGTTACAGTGCCTGCTCCCCACAAACGATATGGTAAAAGTGCCTGCTCCCTACCTACGACATGTTACGATGCCTACTCCCCACCTACGACATGTTACGATGACTGCTCCCCACCTACGATATGTTATGGTGCCTGCTCCCCATCCACGACAGGCTACGATGTCTGCTCCCCACCTACGACAGGTTACGATGTCTGCTCCCCACCTACGACAGGTTACGATGACTGCTCCCCACCTAGGATATGTTATGGTGCCTGCTCCCCATCTACGATATGTTACAGTGCCTGCTCCCCATCTACGATATGTTACAGTGCCTGCTCCCCAATCTACGATATGTTACAGTGCCTGCTCCCCACCTACGATATGGTAAAAGTGCCTGCTCCCCACCTACGACATGTTACGATGCCTACTCCCCATCGACGACATGTTACGATGCCTACTCCCCTCCTACGACATGTTACGATGCCTACTCCCCACCTACGATGTGTTATGGTGCCTGGTCCCCATCTACGATATGTTACAGTGCCTGCTCCCTACCCACGATATGTTATGGTCCCTGATCCACATTTACGATATGTTACAGTGCCTGCTCCCCACCTACGATATGGTAAAAGTGCCTGCTCCCCACCTACGACATGTTACGATGCCTACTACCCATCGACGACATGTTACGATGCCTACTCCCACTTACGACATGTTACGATGCCTACCCCCACCTGCGATGTGTTATGGTGCCCGGTCCGCATCTACGATATGTTACAGTGCCTGCCCCCACCTTACGATATGTTAAAGTGCCTACTCCCCACCTGCGACATCTTATGATGCCTACTCCATATCTACGATAATGTTACGTGCCTGCTCCCCACCCACGATATGTTATGGTCCCTGATCCACATCTACGATATGTTACAGTGCCTGCTCTCCACCTACGATATGCTAAAAGTGCCTACCCCCACCTACGACATGTAACGATGCCTACTCCATATCTACGATATGTTACGATGCCTGCTCCTACCCACGATATGTTATGGTCCCTGATCCACATCTACGATATGTTACAGTGCCTGCTCCCTACCTATACGATATGTTATGGTGTCTGTTCTCCATCTACGATATGTTATGTTACAGCTCCCATCCGATGTTACGGTGCCTACCCACATTCATATGTTATGGTCCCTGATCCCCATCTACGATATGTTACAGTGCCTGCTCCCCACCTACGACATGTTACGATGGTTCCTGCTCCCCAATATACGATATGTTACGGTGCCTGCTCCACATCTACGATATGTCATTATGGTGCCTGCTCCCCACCTACGACATGTTACGATGCCTACTCCATCCCTACCTACGATGGTAAAAGTGCCTGCTCCCTAGTTACGACAGGTTACGATGTTCGCTCCGCATCTACGACAGGTTACGATGTCTGCCCCTAGCTACGACAGGTTACGCTGTCCGCTCCCCACCTACGATATGTTACGATGTCTGCTCCCCACCTACGACAGGTTACGATGTTCGCTCCCCATCTACGACAGGTTACGATGTCTGCTCCCCACCTACGATATATTACAGTGTCTGCTCATTACCTACGATATGTTATAGTGTCTGCTCTCCATCTACGATATGTTACAGTGCCTGCTCCCCACCTACGATATGGTAAAAGTGCATGCTCCTTAACTACGTCAGGTTACGATGCCCACTCCCATCTACGACATGTTGCGATATCTGCTCTTCAGCTACGACATGTTACGATGTCTGCTCCCCACCTACGATATGTTATGGTGCCTGCTCCCCATCTACGATCTGTTACAGTGCCTGCTACCCATCTACGATATGTTACAGTGCCTGCTCCCCACAAACGATATGGTAAAAGTGCCTGCTCCCTACCTACGACATGTTACGATGCCTACTCCCCACCTACGACATATGCCTACATGATGACTGCTCCCCACCTACGATATGTTATGGGTGCCTGCTCCCCATCTACGACAGGTTACGATGACTGCTCCCCACCTACGATATCTTATGGTGCCTGCTCCCCATCTACGATATGTTACAGTGCCTGCTCCCCATCTACGATATGTTACAGTGCCTGCTCCCAATCTACGATATGTTACAGTACCTGCTCCCCACCGACGACATGTTACGATGCCTACTCCAAACCTACGACATGTTATCGTACCTACTTCCTACCTACGATATGTTATGGTGTCTGCTCTCCATCTACGATATGTTATGGTGCCTGCTCCCCACCTACGATATGTTATGGTCCCTGATCCCCACCTACGACATGTTACGATGCCTACTCCCAACCTACGACATGTTATGGTTCCTACTCCCTATCTACGATATGTTATGGTGTCTGCTCTCCATCTACGATATGTTATGGTGACTGCTCCCCACCTACGATATGTTATGGTCCCTGATCCCCACCTACGACATGTTGCGATGCCTACTCCCCACCTACGACATGTTACGATGCCTACTCCCCATCTACGATGTGTTATGGTGCCTGCTCCCCATCTACGATAAGTTACAGTTCCTGCTCCCCACCTACGATATGTTAAAGTGCCTACTCCCCACCTACGACATGTTACGATGCCTACTCCCCACCTACGATATGTTACAGTGCCTCCTTCCCATCTACGAAATGTTACAGTGCCTGCTCCCCGTCTACGATATGTTACAGTGCCTGCTCCCCACCTACGATATGGTAAAAGTGCCTGCTCCCTACCTAAGACAGGTTAGGATGTCTGCTCCCCATCTACGACAGGTTACGATGTCTGCTCCCCATCTACGACATGTTACGATGTCTACTCCCCACGTACGACAGGTTACGATGTCCGCTCCCCACCTACGACATGTTACGATGACTGCTCCCCACCTACGAAATGTTATGGTGCCTGCTCCCCATCTACGATATGTTACAGTGCCTGCTCCCCATCTACGATATGTTACAGTGTCTGCTCCCCACCTACGATATGGTAAAAGTGCCTGTTCCCTACCTACGACATGTTATGATGCCTACTCCATACCTACGATATGTTACAGTGCCCGCTTCCTATCTACGATATGTTACAGTGCCTGCTCCCCACCTACGATATGGTAATAGTGCCTGCTCCCTACCTACGACATGTTACGATACCTACTCCCCACCTATGACATGTTAGATGCCTACTCCCCACTTACGACATGTTACGATACCTACTCCCCACCTATGACATGTTACGATGCCTACTCCCCACTTACGACATGTTACGATGCCTACTCCCCACATACGATGTGTTATGGTGCCTGGTCCCCATCTACGATATGTTAAAGTGCCTACTCCCCACCTACGACATGTTATGATGCCTACTCCATACCTACGATATGTTACAGTGCCTGCTTCCTATCTACGATATGTTACAGTGCCTGCTCCCCACCTACGATATGGTAAAAGTGCCTGCTCCCTACCTACGACAGGTTACGATGTCTGCTCCCTACCTACGACATGTTACGATGTCTGCTCCCCATCTACGACAGGTTACGATGTCTGCTCCCCACCTACGACATGTTACGATGTCTACTCCCCACCTACGACATGTTACGATGACTGCTCCCCACCTACGATATGTTATGGTGCCTGCTCCCCATCTACGATATGTTATGGTGCCTGCTCCCCACCTACGATATGTTATTGTGCCTGCTCCCCACCTACGACATGTCACGGTGTCTACTCCCCACCTAACATATGTTACGGTGTCTGCAGCCTACCTACGACATGTTATGGTGTTTGCTCCACACGACACTTATGACATGTGACCGAATCCGCTCTATATTTACGGCATGTTACGGCGTGTGTTCCAAAATGGAGATACGTTGCGTTGTCTGGTATATTTACACAGAGTCATAGCATATCTTCAGACCATTATATACGCTATATCGGTTTATAACATATCAAAATATTTACGCCCGAACCCTACGTTATTTTCACATATCCCGAACGTTCCTGCATCGTTTAGAAATTTACGAAGAACAAAAAATAAGGGAACCCAAGTACTTTGTTTATGAACCAGGCTCTACATTCCCACATGTAGGATTTAAGTCAATATCGAGTGTGACCACGGTATACAGCAACACATACACGACACCAGGCGGGCATACTGGAGATTATACGGCGTATCGTTGCCATTGGAATCTTCTGCCGCTCATCCTGAAGATCCTGGAGATTAGCAGGTCCTTGGCGCCGTGCAAGAACTCTCCTCCCAACACATCCCACGAATGTTCAATGGGGGACAGGTATGGAGATTTTGCGGGCCATGGAAGTGTCACAATGCCTTGTTGTCTGACAAAGTTAATCGCAACACGAGCCTCTTGGGGTCTTGCGTTACTTGAAGTTACGTCCTACCCTGCGGGCCTTCGGAGAAACAACGGGCGCAAGATTTCGTTGACGTAACTCTGTCCTGTCAGGTTACCGGGAACAAGAAGAAGATCCGCCCTTCTATCGTAGGAAACACCTCCCAAGACCATAGCACTCCCTCCACCGAAGGAATCATGCTCCATGATAGTGTAACGACTGTATCTCTCCCCACGGCAACCCGTGAACATCCTGGGTAGAACTGATCTTCTGCAACCCATGCTTGTCGTAAGACGCGGCTAACGGGATCGGGTGGTCAGCCTCGCTGACTTGGTTGACACACTTCATCGGTTAACAATTGCACATATTGATGCTCATGTTGTTGATCACTGGATTGACTCGATTATTTACAGACCGCCGCCATATAGCTGGAATATTGCTGAGTGCTGCGGGAAACTAAACATACTCACTCACTCACCCTCCCCACGTCGTCGCCATACATGTTTGTGAATCGTAAACGGAACCTGGACTCGTCCGAGAACATGACGTGACGCCTTCGACGTATAAACCAGCCCTGACGTTGTTGACACCACTGTAGACGAGCCCGTCTGTGGGCCTGTGACCTGATAATGCCACGGCAAGGACGCCATGCGTTCAGTCCAGCCTCACGGAGTCTGTGACGAACAGGGTCCCGTTTCAGAAAGCGATCGTAGCGCTAAGGTGATCGTAACTCGCATACTTTAACATAGACTTACGACAGTCGTAGCGCTACGATCGCTATGTGAAACGGACCCCTGTGCTGTAGGAAAGTCGTCTCCCAGTTGCAGCATGGAGTTGCAGTAAGGAACCTGTTACGAAGTGCTATAACGCGTAAGAGGCAGTCTTTTCTGGCTGTAGTCTTCTGATAACGTCCACGACCCCTCCTTATTTTGATGTCACCAGTCTGACGGTGTAGAGCAGCAAGCCCCAAGATAACGCAAGCCTCAAGCAGCAAGCCTCTTCGACTTCCCGAAAAACCTGGCTACTCGATTCCGGGTTTCTCCGGACTGCAACATTCCTATGTATTGACATTTTTTAGCAACTGTTAAATACTGACGCGGTGGCATATTGTGTGTTGTGACACTCACCTGCGTATCATGTCTGAAGTTGCCTTCCATGCATGTAGGGCACGTGCGCTCGTGACTTGAAAGCATTTAGGAATGGTGGTCAATGTGTCTAATTTCTCTGGGCTTGGAGTTCAGGTTTTAGAACAGTTGAGACGTAAACTCACACTGTCATATCAAGTCAGAAAATATCAGTGTTGGGCTTCCCATACTTTTTGAGCCACGTATATGTAAATATGACGTCATAACGATAAACGTAGCAGATACTATCATTTCCTAATATGGGACGGTTTATGAACATTGTATATTCCTCCAAACGCTGACAAACACTGGGTCGTATAATCTGGGGAAAAAATCAGAGATTGCGATTAGGTGGTGGTGGTGGTGGAACTGGGTTTAACGTCGTGCTTGAGAATATTTCGCACATATGACGACGTGCATGCCCGTGTGTATGTGTATGTGCGGCTGATTGTATTAGCCCAGACTTCAGCTGGTTTTATAGTGCTAGCCCACTGTGATACCATGCCGCAGTGAAGCATGAGCCGACCAGTCCTTGATGAGCGCCAGGCAGGGACCAACAAGTACCATATTTTAAGGTCTTTTGGTATGACGCGGTCGGGGATCGAACCCGCGACCTTCCGCACTCCGGGCGGACGTTCTAACCACTACACCACGGAGGCGGTCTGCGATTAGGTAAAAGCCAGATAAATAATACTGTTGGAAAGTGACAAAACATCAGAATTCCATTCCGATTTCCGTATTTCATAGTAATTTTGAGTTCTTCAAGGTAATAAAAATGTTATTGTCACGTCTTTACATTCAGTGAAGTAATTCTTCATTTAGATATGCCGAATTTTTGTTGAAAGGATTTAATTGTGGTTTGACTGTGAACACTGTACGTTTGATAATCTGAAATCATTTGGTGAAGTTGGGTAAAGACAGAAAGTACCATATGCGAATATACGACCAACATGCTATAAAAGTGTAATCTCACTCACTGTCTCTGTCTGTCTGTCACACACACACACACACATATATATATATATAAAATATATATGAAGGAGATTTGACAAGAAGAAATATCTGGACTCATATTTTATACATTTATTGCTTATGCACCTGCAGAAATCACTTGTTTATATATATATATATATACATAATATATATACACACACACACACACATATATATATATATATGTGTGTGTGTGTGTGTGTGTATATATTATGTTTGTACGTAAATGTATAAACATTATCTCACAAGAATTGCAAATGATCTACGTAGATTGAAATTTGTTCTACGTAGAATTAAAGAATCACCAAAGTATCATCTACCACGTCGATTGAAGTATCTTCTTCGTAAATGAAAGTATCCCCTTATAAGTGCCAACTACGTAGATGATGACTTTTGTTTAAACTTTGGCACTAATAAGGTTTGAATTTTGATTTCAAATTAAAATTTTAATTTACTTTTATTTCATCACAAATATATTACTCAAATATAAGACAAAACAACTAAAACTTTTTGGGGATAAAATCGTAAGTGTTTTAAAAAATATATACCTTCATTTTGCCACTCTGGCGTGAGCCCAGACGTGGACACATATGTCCTATATTTGCAGAAATGACAACGTCACATATATAAACAGGTGATCCATTCAGGTGCATAAGCATTAAATAGATAAAAACGACAATGCAGATATTTGTCCTGGTCTCATTGATACCCACAAGATCTTGTCTCCGCCAAGCATATATACGCACATTTACTGACATGTAATTTAGTAAACGAACATCGATTATTTCGCTAGAGTTCTGCTTCCCGTTCTAATGTACATACCAGCAGCTGCCACATCTGCTGTGCATGTGATATTGTCTTCTACCCACGCAGCATCTGTTTGCAAACATATAACTACACTTAACTAAACTCAGCTTGAGAGCCATTTCCTCTTGGTGTGGAATGATAATGATCCTTCAGAGGCCAATATAACTGTCAAGGTTAGGGAAGTAGGAGAATTGACAAAGGTTTTTTCTGGTAATGCCTTGAATTGTTGTTGAATATTCAGCAATATCCCAGCTTTATGGCGGCGGTCTGTAAATAATCGAGCCCGGGCCAGACAATCCAGTGATCAACAGCACAAGCATCGATCTACGCAGTTGGGATACGATGGCGTGTGTCAACCAAGTCAGCGCGTCTGATCGCCCGATACCGTTAGTGGCCTCTCACGACAAGCATGGGTTACTGAAGATCAATTCTAACCCGGATCTTCACGGGTAGTACGAGAAAAGACGTTGACATGCTTACGGAAATAGTAGTCGCCCCTTAATGCCTTGAATGGCTTGGTGGCCAACGAATAAACACAAGGTCAACGTCAAGGTCAACGCCAACGTCAGAGAACAATCAGTCTCAATTATCTGCCGAAACAGACTCAGTATTAAACGTTAAAGCGTAAACAGCGATGATGGAATTTTGAAAAGAAAACCAAAAAAAATACAAACACAGCAGGTCTCAGGAATTGCTTGAACACAAAGCGTGCGTCAGGCCGTTGAAAAATATATACCAGCCAAAACTATGTAAAATTGGGATAAGGTGTTTCCATTAAATAGGAATTACCCAGGTCAACACACACACGCGCGGTTTCTCCCTTTCAGTGCACTCTTATTTTTTTATGTGCTCCAGAGTACACCGCTGTCAAGTACGATATCTTCTACTTTCATTTTATGGCTAGTGTTATGGGTACAGTAAACAAATCTGATAAGAGTGGTATTATAACGTCCCGGTAAATCTGCAAATGAGGTGCATTATCAGGATCTTCTTTTAGAAATCTCCATGCAATAATGGTGCAATATCTGAAACAAATATTACCTGACGTGATCGATGAGTTAATATATGTTTTGGTTTGGTGTGTTGTTTAATGTCACACTCAGCAGTATTCCAGCTATATGGCGGCGGTCTGTAACTAATCGAGTGTGGACTAGACTTTCGCCCTGAACTATTATAGTTTAAGTACGAGGACGCTTGCGTCCGAGTGCTTAACGTTATAATAGTTCAGGGCGAAAGTGTGCTTTAATGTCAAATGTAATACTTTCTAAGGATAATCACGATTAACCTAAGGCAAAAAACAAACGACGGTGTCGGTGACCTAAATTAAGAATCCTCGCACAGGGCTAACTGGCGCGCTGTTCTATTGATGTGTTTGCAGAAAAAAACAAATGATAACAGTTTGATGGTTTACGTTCGGATTAAATATCTTCTCTAAATTATTTTAATTACATCTGTTATTAACGTAAACCAAATGGGGCAATATGAACGTCGCATTTCTACTACCAACGTAAGTTTAGATCAGTACATCCAGATGAAGCTGAGTAGTCAAGCGACATTCCACGATTCCATTGGGGGGAATGTAAACATTACGAACGTTACCCTGTCGCTGAAAACTTGTGAGTCGAATTGACACATTTTAACCGTCATAAAACATAAACGTAATGTTTCCACCAGTGATCTTAGCTGGGTGAAGCAACTGCAAACCAAGAAACGGGATGCAACGGAGTAGTTTACTGTAGGAGGCCGTACGAGGCGATGACAACTGACATGCATCGTGACGTCGCTTACATTGTGACGTAATGTAAAATGGTTCGATTACGAGGGGGCACACTAGAATGGTGCAGTGACGAGATAACGTCATTCAATTGTTACGTCATCAAAGAACTATACCTTTATTGTCTGTTAATGTACTTTTTTCTCGATTGTTCTAACCGCTAGGCATCTTAGAAAATCCAATGATCAACGGCATGAGCATCAATCTACGCTATTGGGATGCGATCATATGTGTAAACCAAGTCAGCGAGCCTGACCACCCGATCCTGTTAGTCGCCTCCTACGACAAGCATGGCTTACTGAAGACCAATTATAACCCGAATCTTCACGGTTAGGTTTATATATGTATTTCCAAAGTAAGTATGTAGCTATATAACGAATAAAAATGCATATGTTCGTTGTTACTAATATTGTTTAAAAAAGACATTATATGATGAAGATATACACACACTTAAGGAAAGTAAGACAGAATTGTCTCTCTGATATGTCTCCACTTCCGGTGCTCTCCTTTGATAATGACGCATGGCTGATGGTGTAGAGTGAGTGAGTGGGTTTTAGTTTTACGCCGCTTTTAGCAACATTCCAGCAATACCACTACGGGGGGAGTCCAGAAATGGGCTTCACACATTGTACTCATGTGGGGAATCGAACCTGGATCTTCGGTGTGACGGGCGAACGCTTCAGCCACAAATCTACCCCACCGCCGCGGAATGGTTTAGAAGCAGCCTCGCTTCGTACAGTTAAAGGGCAAGTGTACACGAAAATAAACCTTTTTGTCTTGCCCGTTTTCCTCATGAAAAATGTTTGTCAAGTAGTTTTATATCCAAACCCGTACATATTTCAGAAGTAACTAATTTATTTTTTGCGTTATATCAATTCATATTTTCAACATTTACCGAGAGTTCTGTGTCCACAATAAACACACCATGGCTTATGTCCCTTGGAAATGACGTCACTGGTGCCCAAATGATAAACGAATGACGTCGTTAGACCTTATTACACCCATTTCACGTGGTGCAGCTATAGGTGCGGTTCTTGTGTCTCGATGCGCAGACTACTGTTTTAATCCACCTGTTGCCTGGCCGTCAGCTGGCTATGTCATCAGTTTGAAATTAATGACGTTTTTGAAAAAACGTATACATTGTACTAAATGTGTTACCACGTAACCAAATTGTATAACATTCAACCTGTGTCGGTCGCCTTTTCAACGGTATCTTTTTCACAAAAACTAAAATGTGCACTACATCCAGCTTGCCATCGGCGAATGTGCTCATTCTACGTTTGTTACTAAAATTACAATATGTCCCTCCTCTTCCACCTTCACTTTGATATCGATAACATATCCATGTACATCACGAAAATAAATGCAATTTGCACTTTTGAACTCTGTTTGAAATTCGTTTTTCTATATCATCCGCTCATTGTAGATCAAATATACTGAAAATTACATGCATCGTAAATCTCACCAGTTTTGACACATTACTACATCACCATTCACTGCATTTTGCGTGTCTTAATTCAAATGTCATGGATCAAAGTTTACTGGGAGAATTGAATTTAAAAGA
Source organism: Haliotis rubra (assembly GCF_003918875.1). NCBI lineage: Eukaryota > Metazoa > Mollusca > Gastropoda > Lepetellida > Haliotidae > Haliotis > Haliotis rubra. Next base: position 423,528 of record NW_025764904.1, on the reverse strand, counting down.
AAAAGACCTATCATTGTGATCAGTGGTAGTTTTGTTGTTGTATGATCAAATCACTAATGCTCGTTCTGAAACATTGTCGATGAACCGAGAATCGCTGAGAATGTTTGGAAAATACGTTTGCAAAAACAATTTACGTCAAAGTGAATTTTCAGCCATTTTACAGAGTGTTTATAAAATCACGTCACATGTATGTCGGCTATATTTCGCCCATAAAATCAATTGTATATAGTTCAACACCATCTTCCTGACATGAATCCCTGAATTTCTCATACAGTTCAAAATAAACTGACAAATGGACTTTGTCACCAATTCGAAGTGTTTCAGTGAAATCGAACGAAATATATCAGATGCCGCGCTGGGAAAGGACCACTTGTTTGAAATGTAAACAAAGCCAATCTCAGATTTTACACTGTGTATCCGCTCGCCTACTTGTTGCATACACTTGCTCATTAGTTTTAGAACATGCATGGGAAAGGTATTGTAGCAAGCGATAGTTAAATAAAATAGGTGTATTCCCATGATTTTCTAGATTCATCACAACATATTATAGTTTCTGAAAGCATGACGCCATGACTGACGCAAGCTCACGCACAACGATGACGGTACCTCTCTTAATTTCTGACTATTTCCCTTGGTCACAATGAAAACACGAAGAAAATAACAACCAGCAGACTGACAGAATTTTCGGACTACTTACATGTCACATTTATGCATATACGTTGCTTGAAAGAACGAAAATTTCTTCGACAACTCCGGCGTACTCGTGTCAGTGAACACGCCATTTTGAAAAAGTCGCTTCCCGATAGTGATGTCATACGGACGTCAACATTGTTATACATGTTTGGTATTTTCATTGAGGTGAGGTTATGAATGAAAACACACACGATCAATCTGTCCTGCTGCTTACATTTTCTGTTCTTATGCTTCTTTCGAATTTTCACAAACTTTTTTCACGTGATTAATTTCAGTCTTATTATCTTTTGATTTGGGACTAGACAGTAGACCAGTTTAAAATCAAGTGGCACCAATTACATCATAATCAAAGGGCGGTAACTCTGGCCTGTTTAGCTCGGCAAACAAAGCTTCATATTGGCATAACATTTCAGCACTTATTTTGAGGGTTATACTTACATTGTAAGAAAAATGAGTGTATATTTTCAAACATTGGTATTAACTAATTAAAACAGTTCACTTTGATTCACAGAAGAATAAATGTGATTTATTCGTGTACACTTCCCCTTTAAAGAAAAGGGTAACTTTGTGGTTCGGGTGTTTGGTGAACTATTGCCAGAACACCGGTGACGACGTGACAATATCACTGCTACACCACACACTCTTTTCTGCATGGAAGCTCGCTCGTGATACCGTTGACCTTTGTTCGATTCCCAAAATGGCTGTTATGTGAGACGTTAATTGTGATGTCACCTGTGGTGATGTGGCCGAAATATTACAAAAAGCACGTAGAAAGGTCCCAGTCACTCCAGATGAACATCAGTATGTTCAAACTGGTTGCTTCCCATGTGTGTAATAAGAAACTGATATCCTCAATTCAGCAACCAGCTGTAACATCTGCCCCTTCAGTTTTGCTGATATGTTCAGGTGAGGTGAAATTGGGTTTAACGTCGTGCTTGAGAATATTTCGCTCATATGACGACGTGCATGCATGTGTATGTGTATGTGTATGTGCGGTCGTTTGTACTAGCCCAGACTGAAGCTGGTTTTATAGTGCTAGCTCACTGAGATACCATACCGCAGTGATGAATGAATACCCCACACAGACACATTATACTGACTTCGAGCCGACCAGTCCTCGTTGTACCATTAATGCCGAGCGCCAGGCAGGGACCAATAAGTACCATATTTTAACGTCTTTTAGTATGACGCGGTCGGGGATCGAATCCGCGAGCTTCCGCTCTCCGGGCGGACGCTCTAATTACTACACCACGGAGGCGGTCGGTATGTTCAGGTGGTGAGTTGGCTTTGACGCCGCTCTGAACAGTATGGTATCAGTTGTTCGGTGGTCCCTTGGAGCACATGGGTTGATATACCCTCTATGTTTGTTTAAGTGCAGGCGATACAGCAATATTGCGACATGGCGATACTACGATATGGCGATAAAGCGATACTGTGATCGCAATACATCGCAATACAGCGATATTATTAGTTACACGGCGTTTATAAAGGGTGTACGGGACTGTAAGACCTTTGTAAATTCCGTATTTCCTGAGGCTATAGAGCGATATATTGATCAGTCTGTGTGAGTGTGCGTGCGTGGTGTGTGGTATATTCGTGCGTGCGTGCGTGTGTGAGTGTGTGTGCATGTGTGTGGTGTGTCCACGTTGTATTTGAATTAATATAATATAATATAATATAATATAATATAATATAATATAATATAATATAATATAATATAATATAATATAATATAATATAATATAATAATATAATATATAATATAATATAATATAATATAATATAATATAATATAATATAATATAATACAGGAATTAGTATCGTATTAGCTTAAGCCAGACAGAAAACACTTTCAGGGATTTTATAAATATAAAGTAGGGTGGGGTGGGTGTGTGTTTCTAACGGGTATATCAAATCAAATCAAATCAAATTAGACATTTGTATATCGCTACATATCCAGAGTCCTGCTCATGTGCGCTTGGTCGAATGCTCGTTTGAAGAGGATGGTTTTGAGACACGATCGGAAACTGTTGATATTTTCCGATTTTCTGACATTTTCAGGTAATCAATTCCAGAGTACAGCACCCGGTCTTGACGTAAATTGTAATAAAAACTAAATGATCTGTCTCCGTATGCTGTGGTTCGGACAAATGGAATAGCCTAGCTGACTAGCAATGAAATGCATCACAAATTAAACTTCAGGAAACAAAATATGCAAGAAACATTTTTGTATGTTTGAGATTGGTAGAGGTCGGCTAGAATCAAACTTAGATATTCAACTGCACAAAATATTTTTGTAGGCAATTTGAAACTACAATCGCTTGTTCAAATGACTCCCCCTTTGGTTTACTGAAAGAACTCGAGAAAGAAATGATGGATTTTGTTCAAATTTGGTACCAAGGTTTATTGACGAGATTTACCGACACCACTTGAATTTTGTGACCTTGAGGTCATTGTAAAGGTCACAGCGTAGGTGTAACAGTTTTGCACATGCCAAGCTTGTTAGCCGCGAACTCAGGAAAGAATTAATAGATTTTGATCCAATTTTATATCAAGGTGTATTGGCGGGAATCCCCCTACACCAATTGAAACAAAATATGCAAAAAACATGTTGTATGTTGGTAAAAGTCAAACTTAGATATTAAACTGCACAAAAAAGCAATTTTAAACTATAATCGCTTGTTCAAGTGACTCCCCCTTCATGTTTACTGAAAGGGCTTGTTTTGGAGACACTACCCACCCCCTTTCAGTTGACGTCATCATAAGGATATAACTCATCCTAAAGTTTTCACTTATTCATACATGGTGTCAAGGGTTCAAACTAAATACTGAATGGTCACACAAGTGTCAGCTCTCAATATGTTGTATATCTGGACACAATGTTTTTGAAAATTTAAACTGAGGGTGTCCTAAGAAAAACAGTCTCGTCTAAATGTTAATCAAGCAATTCAAATCTTTGAATGTTGATGATGACGGGAAGTCATCCAATACTATGCTGAACATATTTTATATGATACTATCTGAGGGTATACCATTATCCAAGAGATAGCCCAATAGTGCAGTTGTAAGGCGTCTGCCTATCACGCTGAAGGCCCGGGTTCGAGGCGGCACCTAGGTTCGGGTCCCGAGATGGGGCACATTTGCGTAGTATCCTTGGACAAGACACTTAGATCTACACTGTCTCAGTTCACCCAGCTGTAAAATGGGTACCCGTGAGTATGTGCTGGAAAATGTGAGTGTTTAGTTCATTGCGCCTAACAGGCAGCATGGCTGTACAGTCCCCAGGGAGTTGAAAAAGTATCGGAAACTACGATAGTGTCCTATGATCGGGGATAGTAATGTACGTAGCGCTGTGAGCAGGCAATGTGCCTGGATGTGAGCGCCATATAAGCGGACTATTACTATTACTAGATACCAAATGGGAGATCGTCTTCCATTTTCTGCAAATTTGCAAGAAACATAATACCCCAATGTTGTGATGACTAATATATCGTTAACCACATTACCCACATGAAATTTTGGATATGAGTTTGCTAATGATTCCTTCAAAATAAAATGGAAGCTTTTTTTCAAATATTGGACATCGAGAATATAGTTAGTTTGACTACTTTTTCAACGCCCCTCGTAACATACTTAAAAGAAATGAGAACGTCTAAGGAAAAAAGCATTTCGATCTCTGAATACTTCTGAGCTATTTAAATACAAAAAGCAAAGGAATAAAGTAAATAATCTGAAAAGAATAGCCAAGGGAAACTTTTAATCTATTTTTGATAACTATTTATCACCTCAGTCTACTCAATCAGGTGGTTACTACTTCATCGGGACCCATTCCCCTTCTTGTCACTGATGATTCTGGGATACCTTCAGGTTTTACAGATTTGGATAAAGCTCAAACATTAAATGAATATTTTGTATATATAATGTATAACAAATGTCATTGTAACCGAAAAGGAGGTATCTGATAAGACCTTACCAGCAAACAAATCTATTGGACCTGATGGCATTAACATGAGAGTGTTAAAACGAATTTGTACATCTATAGCTGAACCTCTTTGTTTATTGTATAATATATCACTGAGTGACTGTATTTCCTACATTGTAGAAAACGGGTAATGTTACTCCTATTTTTAAAGAAGGAAATGCATCCCTCCCAACTTATTACAGACCTATTAGTTTAATATTACCTATCCTTTGGAATAATGGTAAAGCATGTGCACGACCATTTCCATGAACATAATATTTTAAGTAAATTCCAGTCAGGTTTTACTGCTAGTCATTCTACTACATCTCAGCATAGACATTTATCATAATATATGCTCAGGCCTAGATAATCACCACCTTTACTGTATGCTGTTTTGTGATATTTCAAAAGCTTTTCACAGGGCATGGCATAAAGGTTTATTGCACAAATTAGAAAATGATGGTGTTCGTGGAAACGTACTTAGTCGGTTAACTAACTATCTATCTGGGCCCGGTTGTTCAATACTCGGTTATCTTAACCGCCGCTTAACTCCTAACGGCCGGTTAAATCCTTAACCAGCCGTTAGGTAACCGAACGTTAAATATGCGTTGTTCAAAACATGGTTAGTCATGCCGTTAGCTAACGTCGCCGTCAAAGTTTAACAGTGTGGTTAACGTCACTGGTTTTCTTCCATATATCCCATAGTTCCGTTTTCTGTTTACTTCCGGTTTACCAAAAATGGAAACGCAAACTGTCGCCTGCACCCCAAGGAAAAAGAGAAGTCGAAATGTCTCTGCTGACGAAAAGAATGTAATCCAGTCAATGGTTGAGGCCAACTCTATTGTTTATTATAGGCATGCGAATGTCGTAGCGTTACGAACGTTTTGTATTGGAACACAAGGTTCCAGCCGTTTGCATAATTCATATTTCAAAGACATATGATCCCAGCTCTGTGTGGGACTTACTTCAACAGAAAAGACATTTTAATGAAAAACTATAGCACAGCTATAGATAAAATATGATGAATCCATGAAAATAATATTAGTATTAGAAGCATGTTGTCCGTGGATAGAAAATGTATAAATATTACACACAGAGTTACGCTTAGACGGCTACAGTCTTAATGAATCTTTGAATTCCCACAAGACCTATCGCTCACTTTTCACTCGTTAAATTGCCAAGACGTGAAGATGCTATCAATATCATTTATTAATAATTTGCCAAGTCTGTCCAAAATTGTAATGTATGAAAGCACATTGCCAAATCTTTTAACATCAAACAATATAGATGTTGTGTAATTAATACCATAGCTTTTATCTGAAACATGCATTCAATACCAATAGAAACTTAATATGTTACTAGCACCACGTGCAATTAATCAACCTGTCATCGTACTGTAGGCCCCAGGGCCAACACTGCTGAATAAATTCGATCTATTATCCGACCTTACTTTTGACAAGAATCTCATGAATAATACTGTGCAATATCGTCATTATCTGAACGCCTTCACAGACGCATATTCCGGAAAGATGTCTTGAAAAACATGAAGCTGCGTCTAATTTATAGATGAACATAATTTCCTCGATACTCATTAATCAGATGAACCTTCATTTAGTTCAGTTCACAAGTGACTGCAGAAAATGTATAATTCTTGTTAATGACTTCACGGTCGGAAAACATGTAAGTACATTATAGAACGCTGTAGTAGATAAACATAACTTCCTCGATACTCATTAATCATTTAATGCATAGATAGTTCTTTTCAATGTCTTCAAGGACGGAAAACATGTATTATATTTCATAAGTGTATTATAGAACGCTGCAACGATTCGGCAGAGAAATACTATTGTGCCATAGTATTCCTTATATGAACCTATCAGAGTATAACATTAGCATTCAGATATTGTTATAAAATAAGTTAAAAATTCCAAATATTATCGTGTAATATGACAAGAGATAGTGTTGTATCCGCTGTGACAAAAAGGTTTCGATATTCAATTATAACATTTAATCAAATTGACTACGAAGTGGGCCTGCATATCACACACAACAGAAATAGATACATAATAATGTTATGTTTATTTTCCTACACATCAGTTGCGAGAGCAATGTTTATGCTAACTAAGTTTTCATCAATTAATACAGCATTTTTAAAAGATGATTTGCTTCAATAAAAACATTCGAAGAATGAAAAAGAAATTAGGCCTATTGCTGAAATGATTAGTAAAAATATAATTAAAATCCATCTATGGGAAGGGATGCCAGACGGACATATCAAAACAAAATCGGATAATTACTTGGAGTATGGACTTTCAAAAATAGCATATTAATTAACAATGATATCAGTTTTTAATAAAATCACTAATAATTCTGAAACGTTGCCGATAGCCTGGAATCGTGTTCAGATGTTTTCATAAATACACTCACACGAACGCCCAAGTGCACTTTGCGCCCTATTGGATAGTGTTTACAAAATCACGTTTCGCGAAGGCCGGTATTGAAACGCCAATTACATCACTTGTATTTCATATTCATGAATCACTGCATTCTAAGGCTGGAACGGGTACTCGGGTACTCGAATCCGGGTCGGGTACAGCTGGAATCGAGTCCTATTTCTAGGAATCGAGTATCCGGAAAGGGAGATAGCTCTGTAATGACAAGGGTAGACAATAGCTTGTCGTTTTCATTTTTTGACGTAACACACATTTACATCATTGAGTGAGTGAGTGACTGAGTTTAGTTTTACGCCGCACTCAGCAATATTCCAGCTATATGGCGGCGCGCTGTAAATAATCGAGTCTTGACCAGACAATCCAGTGATCAACAACATGAGCATCGATGTGCGCAATTGGGAACCGATGACGTCAACCAAGTCAACGAGTCTGACCACCCGATCCCGTTAGTCGCCTCATACGACAAGCATGGGTTACTGAAGATCCATATTTTAACCCGGAAATTCACGGGTTTGTACATCATTGGTATTGTCCGATTGATGGAGCATAGTTTTAATGACTGTAATTTATCTGTGCATGAGCAGTGAGTAGTTAAGTTACAGTAGCAGCAGGAACAAAACGTTCGTTGTTATAACGAGGAGTGTAAGTAATGGTGTTACTCTCTATATTGGTTAAACAGACGTAAATTAAATAGCGTGGGGTCAGTTTTAATGTCTTATTGCCAACTGTTAAAGTTTTCTACAATAATCTCTGTCAAATCGTGATTGAATATTCAGAAAGTTGACCCGAATGTATTTCTTACATTTCCGGGTACTCGATTCCGATTCGGGTACTTACATGCGGGTACTCGATTCCATTGTTTCCTACTCGTCCCAGCCCTACTGAATTCCTCATACATTTTAGAATCTAATTACAACTGGTCTTTTTGGCACCAATACCAAGTGTCTAGATAAAGTGAAACGAAAGATATTGGGGGTGGAAACAACTGCTGTGCTCGAAAGACAACACCTATTTGAAATGTAAACAAAGAAAATTTTAGACTTTACACTGTGTAGCATTTTCTCAAATTTTCAGACACCCATTTGCATGGAAAGAGCATAGTAGCAAGAAATAAGAAATTAAAAATAGATACAATACAGGAATGTGATGTGTTTACACGAAACTGTCAAGTGTCTGTGCTGCGTGACGCCATGACTGACGCAAAATCACGCAGAACGCCAACGGTAATAATCGGCATTTCTGCTTCTTCTCTATCTTAAAATGGGAGTGTATTTGGCAATTTCTCTGAGGTGAAGGTCGGTAGAATAAGAGTATACACAATCACCATATCCCGCCGATTACACTTTCAGTATCAAAATGTAATCGTTCGGATATTTTGTCATGAAACTAATTTAATTATCTACATGTAGCCTTGTTCAATATCATATCATACGTGGGTATAGGGTGTACGTGTTATATTCTTTGAAAGTGTTTGTTTGAATAATATTTACAGAAGAAATTCACACATTTAGTGTAGTAAAGCATATATAAACCTTTCCACAAGTGTTAAAAGATGAAACGTATAGCCATCATGTACTTGTACAACATGTATTTTAGTTCCTATGAAGTGCATAGATACAGTTTCGTATGTAACTCTTCGTCAGAATAATTTCCAATATCGAAGTCCAGTCCACGATACACCCTATCCTTCCTTGGCTGAACTGGCATCATGAAAGCAGTGTTAGCCATGAACGCCATTTGCGAGTTAACCACACTTTTAAAAAGTTAGCGGCGGTCCTTAGGTGTGTTAACTTAACGTCACGTTAACAGCCTGTTAAAAGTTAACAGAGTTTTGAACAACAAGATAACCCTCTGTTATTAGGTAACAGTCGGTTAAATGTACTTAACGGCTGGTTAAAAGATAACCGAGTTTTGAACAACTGGGCCCTGATAGACGACAGTGTGTCTCTGTTAATGGAACATTATGAAAAACTAAATGTTACTGCAGGGGTTCCTCAAGGATCTGCCCTTGGTTAATTTGTGTTCCTTGTATATATCAATGATTTACCTGGAAATTTACAAAATATCACAATAATGTTGGCCGATGACACATCAATCGGTGTTGCGGAAAATATGTAAAATCCATAGAAGCAACTCTCAGCTATGATTTAGCCCAATTGAATAAATGGGCAGAAAAGTGGTGTGGTGTGTTCTAACGGTTATATCTAGCATACTTTAAGACATAGAGGGGGTGGTTGTGGTTCTAACGGTTATATCTCAAATACATGTAGAGGCGGGAGGCCTAACGGGTATGAACAACAATAAAAACTTCATGCATTTATGACCCACATTTTCGAACCTTTTTATCAGTCTCTGAAAGGGAGCTGGCAATAGATTTTAATGAGCTTCGTCCTTCAAGCCTGGAAACCTTTTAATATGGTTGATTAATCCTTTGTCATTTATCAAAAAAAGTAGTGAGGTTGTGCTTTATTGTTATAGATTTCTAAAATATATGGACACTATTGGGACGTTGGTAACTGTCATCAGACAGTATTTGACGACATTTCTCATGGTTTGAATATAGCCGACTTTATAGAAGATAAATATCAGTTTACAACACAACTGCCTAAATCTTGGTATTTTCGAAACCAGAGAAGGGACATGCCGATATTTAGGTCGTTAACCTAGCATATTATGGTCACGAATATAATTTTCTATTTATTACGAAGTCTTTAATTGCGGAAATTACGCGATAATCTACTTTCCAACAAAGGCAGGCTCCCCGTCATCGTTGTATTTAGAAGGCGGCTTCTTAGAAGCAACGTGACGTCATAGTATTGTTCATGATGTCATGTCACCATGACAAAGTGATATTTTACCCGGTGCATATCACATGAAAACAAATTATCCCCGATATGTTTGTCCTCGTATGTTAAAAGCATTGTTATTATCATTCTTTGAGGTTAATGCAACCCGTTGAATTCTTTGTTGTATTTTGAGCGGTGAAACTAAATAAATGATTTCTTTGGTCTACCCATAACAATTAAGGTGTCAACGTCCACTGTATACCTTACAGAAAGAAGTTTTGACTTTACTTTGATAACGAGCACATCTGATCGATTCCTTGAAGCAATTGATGCAATTCAATATCATTTCTACATTTTATTTTAAATGCATCAATCAAATACAACAAATGAGTAGACAGATTGACTGCTATGTGGCAAGGAATAACCAGGCGCCAGCGATTTATGATATCCTTAGCAAATGTAACTTAAAATTCCCTCTCATAAAAATACAATAATATGTTGGAATATGATGAAGAAAATAATACGAACCAGGTTAAACTATGACAACGCAATATATGAATGTATGATCGAAACATAAATCACATATGATTAAAACATTAAATTAACTTCAAATATGTCATTGCGTCAACATTGAAAATAATTCGAAAATGAAGAAAAAGAAACGTACATTTCAAATTATATCCTGTTATTTTGGGATATGCTATGAAGAACCTTAAAAGTGTAATAGAAATAACATTAAATTATTGAAAGCTATTGCTCGTAAAATATGTCCTTGCGTCAACATCGAAAATAACTCCATAATGAAAAACAATTAACTTTAATTTTCGAAACATACACAAATAATCTCTGGCTGTTTTAAGACGTGTCACGAATAATTTCACAGCTGGTAGAATTAACATGAAATTATAGAAACCATATGCTAACAAAAATTTGAAAATTAGTAATGACAAAGCGTTTGTCACAAACATATAGCTATTACCCCCGCCACATGTCGATATCTGAATGTAGCAATTATTCTCTGTGTGACCCTGAAAATTATGTAAACGTTACCGAAACTGTCATCTGATGCCTTGATACAAAATGCGAACAAATTCCATCCATTAGGTTTGGAGATATCCAAGAATACTCGCTGTGACCTTGAAAATAATCAGAAGGTCACTGAATTCGACTAGCGTTAGACGATACTCCCAACGCATTTTGGTACTATCTTTAAGCAAAACATATTAATTCTGTCTTGTATTTTCGCACTAAAAAGTTAGACATGTGCAAAACACTTTTCACTGTGAACTTAAAATGAGCACAAGTTTCCCAATCAATTGGTGTTGGGGGAATCCCGCCAATACACCTTGATATAAAATTTGATCAAAATCTATTAATACTTTCCTGAGTTCGCGGCTAACAAGCTTGGCATGTGCAAAACTGTTACACCTTCGCTGTGACCTTTAAAATGACCTCAAGGTCACAAAATTCAAGTGGTGTCGGTAAATCTCCAATCTCCAGTCAATAAACCTTGGTACCAAATGTGAACAAAATCCATCATTTCTTTCTCGATTTCTTTCAGTAAACAGAATGGGGAGTCATTTGAACAAGCGATTGTAGATACAAATTGCAGATATTTTTGTGCAGTTGAATATCTAAGTTTGATTCTAGACGACTTCTACCAATCTCGAACATAGCATATTTTGTTTCCTGAAGTTTGTAATGCATTTTATTGCAGATTTTACGTTTTTGGGGAGTACCAAGCCAAGATACATAGTCTCACAAAATGGGATCGTGAGGCTGCAACATAGCAAACCAATTTGCTTGAGGCTGACAGATAATATGTAGAAAAATAAAACATAAAAACAGCTGCATTTGTATCATATTCTAGGTGAGGCTGACTACTATTTGAACGCCCCTCGTAGTTATACCCGTTAGAACACCCACCCACCTCTCCGACTCAACATGCATGCAAGTTAGATATACCCGTTAGAAACCCACCCCCACTTTATATGTATACATATCAAAACCTCAAAAGATATTTGCGAAAAGACATGATACAGAGGACAGTTTATATCGATTATATATCAGGACGAATATCATTTTCGTCATTTAGCTAAGATTTGTCAATTCTTTCTTGGGTTATCGCGCTAACAATCTTTATATTGACAAAGCACTCGGACTTTTGCTGTGACCTTGACAATTATCTCAAGGTCACTCCATTTCACTTGTGTCGGTGAATCTCGCCAGTATACCTTGGTACCAAATTTGAACAAAATCCATCATTTCTTTCTTATATTAAAACAAACACCCGCGTATTTACGAGTGATTAAAACTGTTATTACAATTTACGTAAATATTTATTACATTTTACCGCAACGAAAAGTATTACAATTTACGTCAATTTTTATTACAATTTGCGTATTACAATTTACATCAATTTTTATTACAATTTACGTTTTTATTACAATTTACGTCAAGTTTATTACAATTTGCTGCAAGTATTACAATTTGCGTTTTTATTACAATTTACGTCGTAAAGTTTATTACAATTTGCTGCAAGTATTACAATTTGCGTTTTTATTACAATTTACGTCGTAACACGGACTGTTTAGTTGGGCTATCTATCTCCTCAAACACAGAAGTCCATCAGCTGGTCCACAACACTTTATTCAGCGTCAAATAAACAATTACATATATAGTTCAGCAACGGCCAGGTAGGATTTGTGTGTGAGAGAGAATTTTGTTTTACGCCGCTTTTAGCAATATTCCAGCAATATCAGGGCGGGGGACACCAGAAATGGGCTTAACACATTTTACCCATGTGGGGACTCGAACCCGTGTTTTCGGCGTGACAAGCGAACGCTATAACCACTAGATTAACCCACCGCTCCGGCCAGGTAGCATCTCAGAGGGGATCGTCAGTCCATCTGCCTAGCCGCTGTCCGAGGGTCCAGTCCCGTTCAAAACATGAATTCTACATATAAACTCACTGTCCGCATCCTTGTATCGTGCAGTATACATGTATGGTCAGCCTGCAGCATCCATCACCTCATCCTCAATGTCAGCGTCCGTGGCCAATCGTCCATCCCCTTAGGTTGCTGACCTAAGCAGCTGACCTGCACAGGGCTTTGCTGATGGCCATGATAATAATAGTCAAATTGCTGTTACTTCCCACACATACAGCACTGTGACAGTTCAGATATACTACTGTAACTTAACTCAGGAATATTCAAACATATCTATATTACTTTGTAAAACCTATATCCCGTCAAATTGCCTACGATAATTGTCAAAAACTCTAAGATTATTAAATAAATACCCAACTGAAATTATTTTGGTGTGCAATGTATTATTTACTTCCCTATAGATAGAAGTCGAACAAAACTTCCACAAGTTTTCGTTTATGATGTTATTTTCCTTTCTCGAGAAGCAGCGACCATTCTTAAAAATAACCCAAAACTTCAGAGATCGATTTCCCGCTAGATGTGGATTTCAAACCTAGCCTCAGGCACCGTAAGAGCCCAAATGTATACTCTCCCAAAAAAGAAACGCATCATTAAAATAGCAATTTCATGTAGCAATGAATTAAAACGTGATTCATTTTACAAAAGGTTTTGCTCTGTTTATAAGTCCTGGATGGATGGATGGATAATTGAAAGTTTGATAGGTGTTCGGGCAACTGGGCCCATTTACACCTTGCCCATCATAAAGGTTTGCTACGTTTATACATGTTTACAAAGTAGTAAAGCTGCCACAAGCTTTAATGTAAGCAAGAATGACATTCTGAACATCATTGCGAGTGATATTACTTGTACACAACAATCCAGTCAAGGAGAGGTCAATATTAAGCGCTGTCAAAGATCCCACCATCGCCTTACGATGAGTTACATATTTTTGACAATGCAGTAAAAAATGAGTAACATCATCTAGCTGATTACACACTGTGCAATTTGCAGGAATATCATTATTAATAATGTTTAGATATGCACCAAGACCACAATGCCCAAGACGAAGTCTGGTTAAAAGAACCTCTTCTCTACGATTGTTTCTAGATAATTTTGCTTTAGCTATATAAGGCTCAATGCCATAAAGATGGCGTCCTTTTAAGGATGAGGTCCATCTCTGTTGCCATTTCGCTTGCGCATGGGTCTTACTGACGGTGCATAATTCTGCAGGAGAGGGCAATATTGTCTCATCCTGTTCTGAGACGTCAAAATCTAATGCAGCTTTTGCCAAATGATCAGCTTTTCCATTTCCAAAGATTCCAACATGAGCTGGTATCCATGAAAACTCAACATCTAACAGGTCTTTACTTAATTCATTAAAAAGATCAAGGATAATATTGATCAAGTCTTGTCTTGCTGAGGAGGCACCTGTCTGGATTGCTTGTAAAGAACTGACAGAATCACTGAAAATGACCGCTGATACAGGTCTCATAAAATGAATCCACCGCAAAGCTTCAATGATTGCTGCAAGTTCAGCAGAGAATACAGATAAGTGATCAGCTAATCGTAGAGATATTTCTCTTTTATCAGTGGCTATGAAGATACCTGCACCAACACGACCGGACACTGAGCACTTAGATCCATCAGTGTAAATCTGCATTGCATTGATCCACTGTAAACTTCGGATATGTTCCTCGGCAAGAGCTTTAACAAGAGGCGCCGGATCAGATTTATTTGCTTGTTCCAGAACGTCAAGATAAACTGATGGAAGGTCGAGCAACCATGGTGGCTTCTTTGGCAGAACACTAACATCAGCTATGGCAACATCACGTACATTATGATGGAAAGCAGTTCTCTGAGAACGCATCCCATAAGGCCCCATGCCGTCTTTCCAAGGATCTAGGAAATACTCAACACTATCTCCCAATACAGCTGAAGTAGGGTGTTTCATTCCAAAAGATTTCAATTTAAGCATGTACCGAACTTCTAACAGTTCACGTCTGAGATCTAAAGGCAGTTCACCAGATTCAACATTGAGAGCCTCAACGGGGGGAGTTCTAAATGCTCCAAGGCATATTCGTAGGGCTTTTGACTGAACAACAGCTAGTCTTGCCTTTTGTGTAGCACATGCAGATCCATAGGCTTGACAGCCGAAATCAAGTCGTGATCTAATGAGGGCACGATACAACAGTAACAAACACTTCCTGTCTGCACCCCATTTGGTACTGGAAATACTTTTCAGAAGGTTCAGGACTTTAGTGCATTTCTGAATCAAATAGTCTATATGAGGTTTCCAAGTAAGCCTCGTATCAAACCAGAGTCCCAAAAACTTGACTTTATCCACAAACTCCAAAGGAGAACCGCACAAAACCAATTTTGAATTATGTGGAATCTTCTTCCGAGTAAAAATGATTGCAGACGATTTAGAAGCTGAAATCTTAAAACCCCAATGGACACACCAAGTCTGTACAAGATGAAGAGATTGTTGAATGCCGTTAAAGACAGTGTCAAAATTACTGGACCGTCTCCACAACGCTCCATCATCTGCAAACTGTGATGTTCGACCATTTCACTGATATTCTCAAACAGGTCATTAATCATAACATTAAATAAGGTTGGGCTGATAACACTACCTTGAGGTGTTCCATTCTCTAACATGTATACATCCGACAGAGAAGTTCCAATGCGAACTTGTATAGTTCTATCCCTCAAGAAATCTTTTATCCAGTCAAGCATGCGGCCACTAACTCCAAGCTTATACAGTTTTTTTACTAAACCGTCCTTCCATAACATGTCATAGGCTTTCTCAATGTCCATGAAAACAGCCAGTAGATATTCAGTGCTTCCTAGTGCCTTTTTAATTTCGGTTTCAAGTCGCACTAAATGATCAGCACAAGATCTGTTTTTTCGATAGCCTGACTGGACACTTGAAAAGAGATTGTTCTTTTCCATGAAGTAAACAAGACGGTTATTTACAATTCACTCCATTATTTTGCACATGTTGGAGGTAAGAGCAATAGGCCTGTAGGATGTGGCTTGAGTAGGATCTTTACCAGGCTTTGGAATAGGAACTACAATTGCCTTTTTCCAAGAAATGGGAAGTTTGCTTTCAAACCAAATGTAATTAAAAAGGAAAAGCATAGTTTCAAGGCTGATAATTGGCAGATGTTTGAATATATCATAACACAATAAATCGTCACCTGGAGAGGTATTTTTTCGTCCAGAGATGGCATTCCTTAATTCATGTAAACTAAATAAAGAGTTGTAGTCTGCGATATGATGTGTTGGACAATGTAAGATATTTGAATACTCTAATTCAAGTGACTCTTTAATGAGCCGGAAGTCTGAATTGAAGTTATTTGTACTAGACACGATTTGAAAGGACTCTGCCAGTGCTTTACTCTTGTCAATATTTGTTGTTGCTGGTGTGTCTTTACCAATAGATGGAATAGCACGTTTAGAACAGGAACTACCAGAAATAATTTTCACTTTTCTCCCAAGACCAAGACAAACGTTTTGCTTCAGTAACAGTTCGTTTGAGGAAAGCGGAAGCGCGCCGAAACTCTATCAAGTCAGATGGTAAAGCTGATTTTTCAACCAATTTTTTTGCCCTCTTCCTAGCATCGTGTGCTGATTGACACGCATCCGTCCACCAACATACTGACGGTTTAAGAGGACGTTTACCTGAACTTCTGCCTATGGTTCTAGTAGCTACATTAATAATGTTAGAAACAAAGCAGTTATGAAACTAATCAAAGTCAAGCGAATTTATAGCTGGCGTGATAGTGTCAGAGCACAAAGCAGTAAATGCAGACCAGTCAGCTTTAGAGAAAGTCCACCGCTGAGCTGTTTCTCGTAATTCAATTATCGGGTCAAGTTGAAGGCTGGTTAACACAGGATAATGATCACTGCCAAAAGAATCCCGAAAATACACTTCCCAATCACAGTGTGGAGCTAGTTGTGGACTGACAATGGTCAAATCCAGGGCTGAAAATGAAGCAGAAGCCAAGTCATACCGGGTCATAGAGCCATCATTCAGAAGGAAAAGATTCTTTTCATCAAGGAGTGTCTCAATGGCCTTACCTCCAACATCCAACTTAACAGCTCCCCACAACGGATTATGACTATTAAAATCACCACATAATACTTTAAGATTATCTGACACATTCGAAAGAGAAATGTAATCATCGCTGGAAGCATGAGAATTATTGTAGATATTAAAAATCGAGACCGATCTCATATCCTTCAAATGGATAGTGACTGCATTCGCTTCTATTTCGGACCGTGCCAACCTAAGTTCACTAAATGATAACGAATCCTTTATGAGGATAGCACAACCACCTCTTGACCCGATCGGACGGTCTTTACGTAGACAGACATATCCTTCCCAACGGAATCGCTGATTAGGATTCAAAAACGTCTCCTGAAGACATATAACATCTGGCATGGGATCAAGATTGTTGACAAAAACTTTAAACCCTGGACCATTAGCATTAATAGATCTAGCATTCCACTGAAGGATTAAGAGAGCCATAATAAGGATTATGACTTCCATTGTTGGCCCTTAACCATGCTCGTCAGATCCTCAGATGACAACTGTAACCCCAGCAGAGAATGTGCAGCTGATGCTATCGTCTGTAGACCATCAGACTTGAAGGCACGATTCGTTTCAAGGTTGGCAACTATGCAAATAACAAAATTGAGAAAATCAACTGGAGGGACATTGTTGAACAGAGGTGTACAAGAAGTTTCATGCATAAGATCAGTACGAGAGTCAGTCTGACATTCAACCTCTTGGGTTTCAGTCTGCGTACTTGCTGTCACCATGACAGGACGAGATACCACATCAGGAATGGGAACAACCGGAGACTGTGGTTGAGCAACGGGTGGTGGTTTTTGAACCATTGGAACCTTAACAACATCTGATTCTCCGCGCACCTTTCGAACAGCCTGAGAATAAGAAAGTTTCCCCTCAACTCTAACTTTCTGGATTTGGACCGCTTCTTGATATTTAAGACAACCTCTGTATGCAGCAGAGTGAGCTTCACCACAGTTTTTACATTTAAGAGAACTCTCAGTGCATTCCTCATATTTGTGCTTCCCTCCACATTTAGCGCAAACATGATGAGTGCTCCTACACTTAGCAGAGACGTGGCCAAAGGACTGACATTTAAAGCAGCGCAGTGCAGGGGGAACATAGATCCGGATTGGAAATCTCTGGAAGAAAAGGACCACATGATGTGGTAAAGACTGACCAACAAACGTGAGCAAAACAGATTTAGTAGGGATTTTATCAGGTCCACGAGTCAGACGCACCGCAGAGTATAGTAGAGGCAAAACAGGTTTTATTTCTTCCTCAATTTAACTCATCTCAACATCAAGGTCGATACCATAAATAACTCCTCGAGATCTCATTAGTGACTCAGGCTCATGCGGTGTAACATAATGTTCAGCAAGTTCAGTAATTTGCATAAGCTTATGGGCTGCCTCAACGGATTTAGTTGTTACACAAACATCACCCCTGGCCATCCGCTTAACACTATCTATCTCAGTTGTAACCTTAGCCAGAGCTCTAGACAAAGCCTGCTGGGTCATCAGTTGACAAAGGGTTGTAGAATTATCATCATCATCAACATCTGCCTTAATGATGACAGTGGTTGACTTCATCTGAACTGGCTCACCATAAACAAAGGTGAGATCTGACCACGCATGAGAGGTAGTAGGTGGTTGCTTGACAACACAAGCTTTCTTAGAAGAACCATCCGGTATGCGACCGATTCGCTTCCTCCCTGAAGACACCACTTTCAAGCCATCCTCACAGTCCATTCTGTTGTCAGACATTGCCGAGGAAAATCCCCAACAACTGACTGACTAACCCACGAAAAATAATAAAAGTAAAAGTTTCAATACACTCCAACAGATGAGAAAAGCAGAACACAACCAAAACGGAACAACCATAAACAATCAAGTATGCCTTGTTACTATTCAATGTGCTGACAAGCAAAAGACGTCCGCACTCGACGGCAGTCAAGACCCTAAGTCCTGGTGTTTATGTTTTGAAACATCACAACAAAAGGCACCATACGTAAAATACCCGTATTTAACAGCATGATTTTCGATTTCGGCGTGTAGTGTCACAGAATACACAATTCACATGCAATGCACGTGAAAGTTGGGGATCAGATAGTCTCAATGATGGGTATAAAAGGTTGATCGCTGTCTGTCGATTATTCACTGTATTTGGAATATTGTTGACAAACGCAAAATGCCACGTCTAAGTGAAGGCAACCGTCATATCGCCATTGGTTTGCTTGAAGCTGGCCAGTCTCAACGTGCAGTTGCCCGACGCATGAATGTTCACCAAAGCACCATTTCACGGCTCTGGGAGAGATATCGCCGGCAGAATGCGGTAGCAGATGCCCCTCGTAGTGGGCGACCTCGAGCGACCACTGCGGCGCAGGATCGCTACATCCGGGTACATCACCTGCGTCATCGAACAGCTACGGCGACCAGTACTGCTCGACAAATACCCGGATTGAGGAGGCTTTCTGCACAGACCATCAGGAACAGGTTGAGAGAGGCTGGTTTACGTGCCAGAAAACCATATTTTGGCCCTGTGCTTCGACAACAACATCGTCAACGTCGAGTTCAATGGTGCACCAACGTTCAGGCCTGAAACCTACCGAATTGGCGTAGAATCTGGTTCAGTGATGAATCACGATTTCCATTGGAACCACGCGATGAAAGAATGCGGGTGTACAGACGTCGACGTGAACGTTTCGCCGACGCTTGCGTTCCCAGGTGGACAGATTCGGCCTGGGAAGTGTTATGATGTGGGGAGCGATCACCTGCCGTAGGAGAAGTGATTTGGTGATGATCCAGGGCAACCTGACAGCTCAACGGTACTGTGACGAAATCCTACGCCCACACCTCCTTCCAATCACTGATCGCCAGAGGGAGTTGTTTCAACAGGACAATGCCAGGCCCCACAAAGCACACTAAGACTTCCTCCAGAACCACAACATCAATGTGCTCCCCTGGCCCTCAAGATCACCGTACTTAAACCCGATCGAACATCTGTGGGATGCCCTGGACAGACGGGTGCGACGCCGTAACCCTCAGCCACAAACACTTCAGCAACTCGCACAGGCACTACAGGCAGAGTGGGCTGCGATTGGGCAACACGAGATTCTGAGACTTATTCGTTCGATGCCGAGGCGATGCCGTGCAGTTCTGGATGTCCACGGTGGTCACACGAGGTATTGACTTCAGCGCCACCACACGTCTCCATGTGACACTCAAACTGACTTTCCTCGAGTTGGTGCCAAAGACGGATCAGTCTGCATTCCCAGTGTGCAATTTCGCTATATTTCATTTGGGAGAGTATATTTTGATGAAATCCTTTTTAGAATACAGAGTCCTCGAGGGGCGGCGGGGTAGCCTAGTTGATAAAGCGTCCGCTCATCACGCCGAAGACCCGGGTTCGATTCCCCACATGGGCACAATGTGTGAAGCCAATATCTGGTGTCCCCCCGCCGTGATCTTGCTGGAATATTGCTAAAAGAGGTGTAAAATACTCACTCACTCACTCATCACTCACTCACTCACTCACAGAGTCCTCATGATCTGGACATTGTCATTTTCCTAGTATTCCCTTCATAATGGACAAGTGACACAGTTGGAACATGTCATCACTCATCATGCTTTAATTGGGATAAGCTATTTCAGTAGAAAGGATGTTTTACGAGTTTATCCCACATACCTCCCGCTATCTTATTTAACCATAACTCTCACAATTTTGCAAATCATAAAAAAATGATTTGGAAGGGACGCAACTCTTGTCGAAAGGGATTTTACATCCCAAACATGAGATAAACCCTTACGTGTATTGTATAAAATTGTGCTATTTAAATCGGTATATGATTCCTGTTTATTGTTGGCGAGAAGCTACCGATTTTGATTGCCCGACACAGTTAATTACGGTTAATTCGGTTAATTCCCAGTTGTGAGACACATTGATTAATGGGGGGTTGAGTGCACATAGGTGTTGCTTCCACATCCGTTAATTACACTGTAACCCCGCCATCCCCCAAAGAGTGAGTGAGTGAGTATAGATTTACGCCGCTTTTAGCAATAAATCCAGCGGGTACACAAAGAAATTGGCTTCACACATCGAACCCGGGTGTTCGGCGTGACGAGCAAACGCTTTAATCACTAGGCTGGTCCCTCATATATACAGAGAATCTCACCCGAGTTTCTTTTGATATCAAATATATCACCACGAGTTGATAAAGTTACAAAGTTATTTTTACTTTTATCAACGAGTGTTGATATATTTGATATCAGAAGACACGAGGGTGAGATTCTATTTATCATAAAAAATCACTCTTCATTCGTTTTCATTGAAAAAAGTACATCTCTGACCACCGTTCTGCCAGTAGACTTGCAGTGCAGCGATGTCATAGCATTGTGACGTTATCATGCTCATGACGTCATAGCATTGTCAGGGTATTGTACAAAATCTACTCACTCGTTCTCACTAATGAGGTGCAATTGCTGTCCGCCCTGATCAGATAAAATACTTATGAAAGTTGATTAGATACGCTACCATATTTTAACAAGGTACAGAGAAGGCTACTTCTGACATTTCAGGATTCACTCAGAATTCATTTCGTATTTGACAGCAACTCCTCAAACACGTAAAACGATACCTAAGTTACCTGTCCGCCCCTTGGGTTGATAGAGATTTGTTGCAATAAAGAAATGCGAACAATAAGTATTGATTATTGTTACGGTTATATCGATTGGTGAGTGATCCTGCCTTGCTTCCATGTCTGTTATGGTATTCCGCTATGGTGATGAGGATACTCGTTACTGCACCATTGTCCGCTCACACAAGACTTGTCCGCTATGTTGAGGATACCTACGTTAGTGCACCATTTAGCTCAGACACAAGACTTGTCCGCTATGTTGAGGATACCTACGTTACTGCACCATTTAGCTCAGACAAAAGACTTGTCCGCTATGCTGAGGATACCTACGTTACTGCACCATTTAGCTCAGACAAAAGACTTGTCCGCTATGTTACCACGACCATTTAGCTCAGACAAAGACTTGTCCGCTATGTTGATACCTACGTTACTGCACCATTTAGCTCAGACAAAAGACTTGTCCGCTATGTTGAGGATACCTACGTTACTGCACCATTTAGCTCAGACAAAAGACTTGTCCGCTATGCTGAGGATACCGCTGTGTACGTTACTGCACCATTTAGCTCAGACACAAGACTTGTCCGCTATGTTGAGGATACATACGTTACTGCACCACGTTACTGTCCGCTATGCTGAGGATACCTACGTTACTGCTTTAGCTCAGACACAAGACTTGTCCGCTATGTTGAGGATACATACGTTACTGCACCATTTAGCCTTAGAACAAAGAACTTGTCCGCTAAGGATACACGTTACTGCAATTTAGTTGCACATCCTGACCACCCATTGTAAAAAATAAATTGGAAAACGTCAAGAAATGTATGGTGACACAAACAACTTGGTCTATGGCATACCTCTTCATACATCTACTCTTGAAACTAGTCAGTTAGAACCGTATATTATGAGTGATACCTACGTTACTAGGGCTGTATTTGCACGAGACCTTCAACATGAAATTAATAACATATAGCATTATAAAGGATAGTACAGTCATTGGCTTCATACAGATATCGGTGCTTTTAATTTTCACATTTTCACTGTTTGGATCGATTTTTCCAGTTAAAAATACATACGTTACTGAGGTGAGGTGAGGTGAAATTGAGTTTTACGTCGTGCTTGAGAATATTTCGCTCATATGGCGACGTGCATGCATGTGTATGTGTATGTGCGGCTGCTTGTACTAGCCCAGACTTAAGCTGGTTTTATAGTGCTAGCCCACTGAGATACCATGCCGCAGTGAAGCATGAATACCCCACTCAGACACATTATACTGACTCCGAGCTGACCAGTCCTTGTTGTACCGATTAATGCCAAGCGCCAGGCAGGGACCAACAAGTACCATATTTTAACGTCTTTGGGTATGACGCGGTCGGGGATCGAACCCGCGACCTTCCGCTCTCAGGGCGGACGCTCTAACCACTACACTACGGAGGCGGTCACATACGTTACTGATACATACGATACCAAGATATAAGTAACAATGGCTTTAGAGCTTTCCTTTAGAACTTTTCTTGCTTCCAAATTTAAAAGACGCCATTGCTGTTTAGATTGTACTTGTAATAAGACGTAGCATCATGTTTGCACCGCGTTCTTGGTTAGACTCGAATGTTTTGATACCCTTTGATACGTAGGGCTTGTCAGCATTTCAACAGAAACTCCGAGGTAAATATTTGATATGATGGTTATTACATTATGCCTCAGTAAATGCAAAAAAAACATTTACTCCGCTGTGAAGGGTTCATAATTTTCGCCTAGGTCTCTTTACAAGGGGTGATACCTACGTTACAAGTGACGAAGGTATCACCAGTTTCAGTGTCTATTTTAAGGTGTATATAATGCATTACGCTGCTGTTATATGACGTTATATAGCAGATATTGAATTAATCTAGTTCAAATATATAACCTGTGAACAAACACAATAAATATACATGTAAAAACTTGTGTTATAAAAGAATGTATGCATATATCTAACTGTATATCTAGCTAAACATTCAAAAGCAGATCTTCAGCATGATAAATGGTAAACTTTAATTTCAAATGACAATGATGTTACATAGTTGAAAGCTTGATTTCTACAAATTCAAAAGTGGATAATTTGACAAATTCACAGTCACCAGTGTGTTGAGAAGGTCTATGTCGTCTGCTTCTATCTATAAACTCTTTGCATCAGACTTGTGACTTTTGGGTGTGTTATCGTTTACATGATGGCTTTGTATGTAGTTTCAAATTTAACTGAGTTAAGAGTATGGGCTGAAGCTTCAGTTAAAGCATAAATTAGTTTACGACAAGATATGTTTCAGGAGGATGTTTGCTGTTGCTTTTCGTAAACGATACCTACGTTACTCCGGGTGTTGGTTGTGGGTATTATTATTGATACAGTGGTGTGAACTGGTTTAAATGTTTCAGAACCGCCTTAGGTGCCATTTTCCTCGTAGAATTTTGTTAACATACGGTGTTAAAGTAAGCTGATTGTGCGTTATGCCTTCTGTTAAGACGTTTGGAAGTGATACCTACGTCACTATGTCTGAAAGCGTATCCAATGGGGCATGTCCACTTTAATTCATATTTTGTTATCTGAACGAATCTCCTGTCAGGGGCAGGGATTTATTTATGGAAAAAAAAGATTGTTTTTACATTTTCAGACAAACTTACTTCTGTTCCGGATAAAATTCGAGTTTTATTTTTATTCACACTTAACGGCAAGTGAAAAATGATAGTCATTAATAAATGTATGGTCAAGTGACTGATAAGGGTAGTGCCACCACTTAAGTCAGAATGTCTTCTTAAATGCCATTTTCAAAGGCCATGTTACTGTTGAAAATTGATCATTTATTCATGTTGCTAAAAATTGATACTTACGTTACTTTTGGTACAGTCTGTAAAGACCACAATTCCTCAAGTGTAATTGACGATACAGATTTGAGATGTTTCATGTTCAAAAACATGTTGTATTTTGTTTCTGGCAATAAAACATTAATCTGTCGATATGTCTTTAATTTTAATCAGAGACAACACTCTGTGTAAATTGATTGAAATGTCAGGGAAAAGCATATTAAGTCGCTTTAGTGATCTACCAAGATTGATTGATTGGACAATATAACCAATTTTTTCCGTGAGTACATATAAACAGCTTCAACGCCAGTCGGGTTTAAGCGCATAGCAAACATAATATATTTGATGAAGACGCTATTGAAAACCTGTAACGTAGGTATCTGAGAGATTGTTTCACCCACATGGGTCCTTTTATTCACAACATCACAGCATCTTCAACATAGAACTGGTGTGGTGCAAACTTTAGGAAATCATACTTCATATGGCCCTTTATCAGAAAACCAAACCAATTCAAGTCAACTGAAAAGTAATTTTTTCACTTTTTTTAGAATGCGTTTGAGAACGGGTGTACTGTCAAAACGATATCTCCTAGGAGATGTTCTACCGATGTGTCTGCCCCCCTACGTTAGACGAACGTTACTAGAAAAAACAAATGATAAACAGTTTGATGACGGTTTGTGATTAACGTAAACCATATGGGGCAATATGAACGTCGCATTTCTACTACCATTCCACGATTGCATTGTGGGAATGTAAACATTGAGAACTTTACCCTGTCGCTGAAAACTTGTGAATCGAATTGAGACATTTTAAACGTCGGAAAACATAAACGTAATGTTTCCACCAGTGATCTTAGCTGCGTGAAGCAACTGCAAACCAAGAAACGGGATGCAACGGAGTAGTTTACTGTACGAGGCGATGACAACTGACATGCATCGTGACGTCGGTTACATTGTGACGTAATGCAAAAGTGTTCGATTACGAGGGGGCAGACTAGAATGGCGCAGTGACGCCAATACATTGTGACGTAATGCAAAAAGTGCACATTATCGTCTGATAAAGTACTGTCGGCGCCTTTGATCTTTCACCGAAGCATCTTAGAATCACCACTGAACAGTTGTGTACGATTGTTTATTAATAACATTAATCAAATTATGTAAAAGTGGCTTATGACTGTTAACTTCACACACTATGTTTGTTTGTTGTCTAAAGCCGCACTCAGCATATTCCATCTATGTGACGGTGGTCTGTAAACAATCGACTCCGGACCACATTCGTAATCCAGTGATCAACAGCATGAGCATCCATCTACGCTATTGGGATACGATGACACGTGCCAACAAAGTCATCAAGCCTGACCACCCGATGCCGTTAGTCGCCTCTTTCGACAAACATGGGTTGCTGAAGACAAATTCATTTATTAGAAGTTTTGGAATCATCAATATTTGGTCATGATCCATCAGCAAAAAGTACACCATCGTTAAGTGAATTATATCTAAATCAATACAAGAAATAGAATCAACTCTCTTATTTTAGAAAAGACAGTCCCTCTCCCGTCGCGAACCCGTGTCCGCCAACATAACAGAAATTAACAAATCTTTACTGTGGGGAGTTACTTCCCTTTGACTGGACGCTGTACACACGTGCTGTTGTTTGTGTCTATTCAAGAAAATGGCCTCAACCAAGAAAGTTGGAATATTGGTGGAATTTAACTATGAAGATTTGGAGGTATGAAGAGTTGCAGATTCAACTCCAGTAATGGTTCATTTCAGTAATAATTGATGGACAATTGCCCTCCCTAAATTGGCGTCTGCTGCTTGTGTATCATGGTTGTCGTTGTCAAGATTTGGTTTATGACTGAGGTTTATTGCCGTAATAGAAATGTTTGAATTCAGCACGTCCTATTTTCAAACACTACAGGGTTGCCAATGTCAGTTTTTAATGATATGTATCTGTTGGTAACGTACCTGGTACTGCGGAGGACGTGTGGACTGCTTATGTTGCAAATGTACCCTATTTTCGTGATACGGAAGCGCAAACACGAGACAAGTATATTTTACTTGCGCTTTTTTCACTGTCTTTTGGTCATTTTATCAAGAAACGCTTCACTTAGTTTGGAGGTCCGTGTCAGTTAGCTCTCATTATTATAGTGAGTGAGTGAGTGTGTTTAGTTGCGCTCAACAATATTAAAGCTATATGGCGACGGTCTGTAAATAATCGAGTCTGGACCGGACAATCCAGGGAGTGATTACCAGTGTGAGCATCAATCTACGCAATTGGGATACGATGACATGTGTCAACCAAGTCATCGAGCCTGACTCTCGATCACGTAAGTCGCATGTTATGACAAGCATGGTCTACCGAAGATGAATTCTGACCCGGAACTTCATGGGTCTAATATTATGGTCATTAATAGACATTAATGCATGCACATGTGGCTGCTTTTACTGATGGTGGGTATGATGACGATGATGATGATGATGATGATGATGATAAAAATGAAGTGATCGAGGGGCATGTAGTTGTATGATGAAGCTGTTGGTTATATATACTCTGATGATATTTAAAGATAATGTTGATGAAGATGGAAGAATTCATGATGATCCAATTTCAAGATTGTCTTCGATTGTCTTTGAAGCCCAGTCAGCTTCAAAGTGCTAGCCCTCTGAAATATCCACTGTCCACAGTTTGCCATAAACTCCCCTCTAACACACACTTTACTGACTTCTATAGCTGTCCAGTCCGTCCTTTATCATCTTACCCTGAATGCCAGTAAGGGTGACAGCAAGACTTTGAATGTCTGTTCATATGACATGGCCTGGGGATTGAACCACCGAATCACCAAGTGCAGAGACTGTGTGCAATGGACCATAGAGGCATTTTACTGAGTTAATAACTTTAAATTCCGGTACAGTGGCACATGTAAAATCACTTGCCTTGAAAATTTGTCAACTCTACCGGTTGATTGTCTTGTTCATTATTTTAAATAAGCAACATTATTAACATTGGAAAGTCAACTGGACACAGGTACAGCATTTTGCTTGCCGGACAGACTGGGCTGGGACGTCAGGCAATGGGTTATTTCCACCCCTGTTAGTGGGGCAGATGGCTAGCCTAGTGGTTAAGGCTTTTGCTCATCCATGTTCAATTCCGCATAATGCGTTGCGCCCATTTTTGGTGTCCCCGCTGTGATATTGCTGGAATATTGCCTAAAAGAGGCGTAAAAATATACTCACTCAATGAGTTTAGATTGGACCCAGCTTTCGAAAGTTATTGCTAGCTGATTGTGAATCTGCCAGTAAGATATGTTGTTAAAGCTATCCTGACTAGCTAGTTGAAAATCTGAGATAATTTGTTCTTTATTTAATGCAAATGCTTATTATGAAGACAATTATTAAGGTGTTTAAAGTCCGTCTGCAAAAGTTTTGTGATATGTATTACCTCTTGTCACTCACTCAAAAGTGAGGGAGTGAGTGAGTTTTACACCACACTCAGCAATATTCCACCTATATGGCGGTGGTCTGTAAATAATTGAGTCTGGGCCAGACAATCCAGTGATCAACATCATGAGCATCAATCTGCGCTATTGGGAACCGATGACATGTGTCAACCAAGTCAGCGAGCCTGACCACTCGATCCCGTTAGTCGCCTCTTACGACAAGCATGGGTTACTGAAGATCAATATTGTAACCCGGACCTTCACGGGTGCGTTACGCAAAAGAGGTTAGGAACCATTACAATACAAAGGTAACATTTAACTTGATTAGCTAAGGCTAAATAAAAAACAAATGTTGTGGTTCTGATTACACATCTTTAAAATTTAGGGTAGGATTTAAAACAAAAATTATAAGTAAAGTACAAACTAATAACACATTATCAATATGTAATTGTTTATTCAGTCAAGCTTGAGGCCATCATGTCGACTTTCTCGACATCATGTCCGTCGTTGCCGGGAAAATACAGTGGTATCTGAAAGCTACCATTTTATTTTTTTTAATTTTCATTCTTACTGCTTAACAAAAATAGAGTCGGCACTAGAATTCAAGGGTCGGTCGAGTAATCGGAACCACAACATTTTTGTATAGGCATAAGGCTCTACTGGTATGCCGATGTGCAGTTTGATATTGATATTTTGCAGGGCCAGTGAATTGCGATGTGGGCTAGCAACTTTTTAGTTAGCTAGCCCTCCTGGCCAGTGACTTTTCAAAATTAATTCATACACTGATTGGACCAGCCTTCTTTATATAATAAGCTTCATAAATATATCAGTAATAAGTGGTTGCAAATTCAATCAAATTTTCATGATTATGACAGGATGGTAAAATAAACATTCAAGCCTATGAATAGCATTATTATTTGTTCGAATGAAATGTCTGCACATCATTTCTGGAGATGAAGCAATGATAACTATATGTGCAAATGGTCAGACCTTCTAGAAAGAGTCAAACGGAGCTTTCAAGGGAAGTTGCCACTCAGAAATGTCAGTTTTCTTCCATCATTTAATGAAAGACAATACTTGCATTGTGGAAAGTGGGGTGATGAAGTGCATGAAGCCCTAGTGTCTGTGATCGATGTTACAGTTTTTACTTCCTGCTCAACAGCAAACTGCCAGAAGATTTGACTCACTACAAATGTTATGATGTGTTTCAATGGCAATGTTTTAGCTGTGGTACCCTCTGCTGCGACTGAGAGAAGCCGGGTACACTGTGATTACAATATCTGGGGAGAAAGGAAAGAAGTACACCAGCAAACATGGCTACCCATGTGTATCGGATGAAGCCATTGAGAACGTTTCAGTTGAGGTAAGTGCGTTTTGTAATAAGGGACCATTCATAATTTATGACTAGAGGGGGTGATGATGATTTTTATGGAGAAGCATGTAAAATGTGAATGACAACCCCTAAAATTTATGTGGAAGGTAAGCATGTCATGTACAAAATCAATGATCTCCCAACACCCTTCCCACAATTTATAACCATAATTTTTTAATATCTCCATGTACAAAATTGCTGACCTCTCCCCCTAATACATGCATACAATTTTGATGACCCCCCCACACCTCCCCTCGACAAAATGGCACCCCCACCCCCACAAAAAATAATTAAATCATCGTCACCACCCTTGCCATAAATTTTGAATGGTCCCTAAATATCTTTTGCGTTATTAAACCCGCCCCAAATGTATTGTGTATTATTAAGCGCTGTTGGATGTTCAGGTTGATGCTTTTAAGATTACTTCCTTATTGCATTCCTTGTTACTCTCTCTTTCAGACGCTCTAGTGACAGAAATGTCTCTTGTAAAGTGCCAAAAGGCACTTGCAATAATGTTTATGCATAGCTTTTGGAATTATATTGTGCCAACATGAATAAAATTTGTATCCTTCTTTTCTGATTATACATGAATATAATTTGGATTGTTTATGCCTCATTATATACACTGAAATAAGTAACATCCTGTTTCCAGGAATATTTAATGATTTATGCTGGTTTTATCTAAGTTTATATATGTCTTGATAATTTTGGAGAAGACTTTTGTTTTTATTGTGAATGATTCATAGTGTGTATTTGACCAGTTTCATGGACACATGACAAGTAAATCTGCATTAAAGGTTCGAGGAAAGATTTGTTATATGAACACCTAAAACATCTTTGAGGTGTACCTGTGAGGGGACATAGGGTCCATCCCCAATGTCTGTCTCCATCCCCAATGTCTGTCTCCATCCCCAACAATGTCTGTGTCTTCATCCCCAACAATGTCTGTCTCCAACCACAACAATGTCTGTCTCCATCCCCAACAATGTCTGTCTCCATCCCAAACAATGTCTGTCTCCATCCCAAACAATGTCTGTCTCCATCCACAATGTCTGTCTCCATCCCAAACAATGTCTGTCTCCATCCCGAACAATGTCTGTCTCCATCCCCAACAATGTCTGTCTCCATCCCCAACAATGTCTGTCTCCATCCCCAACAATGTCTGTCTCCATCCCCAACAATGTCTGTCTCTTCATCCCCAACAATGTCTGTCTCCATCCCCAACAATGTCTGTCTCCATCCCCAACAATGTCTGTCTCCATCCCCAACAATGTCTGTCTCCATCCCCAACAATGTCTGTCTCCATCCCAAACAATGTCTGTCTTCATCCCCAACAATGTCTGTGTCTTCATCCCCAACAATGTCTGTCTCCATCCCCAACAATGTCTGTCTCCATCCCCAACAATGTCTGTCTTCATCCCCAACAATGTCTGTGTCTTCATCCCCAACAATGTCTGTGTCTTCATCCCCAACAATGTCTGTGTCTCCATCCCCAACAATGTCTGTCTCCATCCCCAACAATGTCTGTCTCCATCCCCAACAATGTCTGTCTCCATCCCCAAACAATGTCTGTCTCCATCCCCAACAATGTCTGTGTCTTCATCCCCAACAATGTCTCCATCCCAAACAATGTCTGTGTCTTCATCCCCAACAATGTCTGTCTCCATCCCCAACAATGTCTGTGTCTTCATCCCCAACAATGTCTGTCTCCATCCCCAACAATGTCTGTGTCTCCATCCCCAACAATGTCTGTCTCCATCCCCAACAATGTCTGTCTCCATCCCCAACAATGTCTGTCTCCATCCCCAACAATGTCTGTGTCTTCATCCCCAACAATGTCTGTCTCCATCCCCAACAATGTCTGTCTCCATCCCCAACAATGTCTGTCTTCATCCCCAACAATGTCTGTCTTCATCCCCAACAATGTCTGTGTCTTCATCCCCAACAATGTCTGTCTCCATCCCCAACAATGTCTGTCTCCATCCCCAACAATGTCTGTCTCCATCCCCAACAATGTCTGTCTCCATCCCCAACAATGTCTGTCTCCATCCCCAACAATGTCTGTCTCCATCCCCAACAATGTGTGTCTCCCATCCCCAACAATGTGTGTCTCCATCACCAACAACGTCTGTCTCCATCCCCAACAATGTTCTGTCTCCATCCCCAACAATGTGTCTCCATCCCCAACAATGTGTGTCTCTCCATCCCCAACAATGTCTGTCTCCATCCCCAACAATGTGTGTCTCCATCCCCAACAATGTCTGTCTCCATCACCAACAATGTCTGTCTCCATCCCCAACAATGTCTGTCTCCATCACCAACAATGTCTGTCTCTCATCACCAACAATGTGTGTCTCCATCCCCAACAATGTCTGTCTTCATCCCCAACAATGTCTGTCTTCATCCCTCAACAATGTCTGTCTCCATCCCCAACAATGTCTGTCTCTTCATCCCTCAACAATGTCTGTCTCCATCCCCAACAATGTGTGTGTCCCATCCCCAACAATGTCTGTCTCTCCCATCCCCAACAATGTCTGTCTCTTCATCCCTAACAATGTCTGTCTCCCATCCCTCAACAATGTCTGTCTCCATCCCTAACAATGTCTGTTCTCCATCCCTAACAATGTGTGTGTCTTTATCCCTAACAATGTCTGTCTCTTCATCACCAACAATGTCTGTCTTCATCCCCAACAATGTGTGTGTCTCTCCATCCCTAACAATGTCTGTCTCCTCATCACCAACAATGTCTGTCTCCTATCCCTAACAATGTCTGTCTCTTATCCCAAACAATGTCTGTCTCCATCATCTCAACAATGTCTGTGTCTCCATCCCCAACAATGTCTGTCTCTTCATCCCAACAATGTCTGTCTTCATCCCTAACAATGTGTGTCTCCATCCCCAACAATGTCTGTCTCCCATCCTAAACAATGCCTGTCTCCATCCCAACAATGTCTGTCTCCATCCCTAACAATGTCTGTGTCTTCATCCCCAACAATGTCTGTGTCTTCATCCCTAACAATGTGTGTGTCCTATCCCCAACAATGTCTGTGTTCCCATCCCCTAACAATGTCTGTGTCCATCCCTAACAATGTCTGTCTCTCATCACCAACAATGCCTGTCTCCATCCCCAACAATGTCTGTCTCTCCATCCCCAACAATGTCTGTGTTCTTCATCCCCAACAATGTCTGTGTCTTTCATCCCTAACAATGTCTGTCTCCATCCCCAACAATGTCTGTGTCTCCATCCCCAACAATGTCTGTGTCTCTCATCCCTAACAATGTCTGTCTCCATCCCTCCAAACAATGTCTGTGTCCATCCCTAACAATGTCTGTCTCTTCATCCCCAACAATGTCTGTCTCCATCCCCAACAATGTCTGTGTCTCCATCCCCAACAATGTCTGTGTCTTCATCCCTAACAATGTCTGTCTCCATCACTAACAATGTCTGTCTCTCCATCCCCAACAATGTCTGTGTCTTTCATCCCCAACAATGTCTGTGTCTCTCATCCCCAACAATGTCTGTCTCTCCATCCCTAACAATGTCTGTGTCTCATCATCCTCAACAATGTCTGTGTCTCATCCCCAACAATGTCTGTGTCTTCATCCCCAACAATGTCTGTCTCCATCCCCAACAATGTCTGTCTCTCCATCCCTAACAATGTCTGTGTCTTCATCCCCAACAATGTCTGTGTTCTCATCCCTAACAATGTCTGTCTCCATCCCCAACAATGTCTGTGTCTCTCATCCCTAACAATGTCTGTGTCTTCATCCCCTAACAATGTCTGTCTCCATCCCCAACAATGTCTGTGTCTCCATCCCAACAATGTCTGTCTCCCATCCCCAACAATGTCTGTCTCCATCCCTAACAATGTCTGTCTCCCCATCCCCAACAATGTCTGTCTCCCCATCCCCAACAATGTCTGTCTCCATCCACAACAATGTCTGTGTCTCCTCATCCCAACAATGTCTGTCTCCATCCCCAACAATGTCTGTCTCTATCCCAATGTTTGTCTCTATCCCCAACAATGTCTGTTTCCATCCCCAATGTCTGTCCCCATCCCCAACAATGTCTGTCTCTATCCCCAATGTCTGTCTCCATCCCCAATGTCTGTCTCCATCCCCAAATGTCTGTCTCTGTTCCCAACAATGTCTGTCCCTTAATTCCAATGTCTGTCTCCATCCCCAATGTCTGTCCCCATCCCCAATGTCTGTCTCTATCCCCAACAATGTCTGTCCCATCCCTAACAATGTCTGTCTCCATCCCCAACAATGTCTGTCTCCATCCCCAACAATGTCTGTCTCTATCCCCAATGTCTGTCTCCCCATCCCTAACAATGTCTGTCCCATCCTCCCAATGTCTGTCTCCATTCCCAACAATGTCTGTCCCCACAACAATGTCTGTCTCCCATCCCTAATGTCTGTCCCCATCCCTCCCAATGTCTGTCTCTATCCCCAACAATGTCTGTCCCTCACTCCTAACAATGTCTGTCTCCATTCCCAACAATGTCTGTCTCCCATCCCCAACAATGTCTGTCTCTATCCCCAATGTCTGTCTCCATCCCCAATGTCTGTCCCTACTCCCAATGTCTGTCTCCATCCCCAACAATGTCTGTCCCTATCCCCCAATGTCTGTCTCCCATCCCCAATGTCTGTCCCTACTCCCAATGTCTGTCTCTATCCCCAACAATGTCTGTCCCTATCCCAATGTCTGTCTCCCATTCCTCAACAATGTCTGTCTCCATCCCCAACAATGTCTGTCTCTATCCCCAACAATGTCTGTCTCTATCCCCAACAATGTCTGTCTCTATCCCCAATGTCTGTCTCCATCCCCAACAATGTCTGTCTCTATCCCCAATGTCTGTCTCCATCCCCAATGTCTGTCTCCATCCCCAATGTCTGTCTCCATCCCCAATGTCTGTCCCCATCCCCAATGTCTGTCTCCATCCCCAAATGTCTATCTCCATCCACAATGTATGTCTCCATCCCCAATGTCTGTCTCCATCCCCAATGTCTGTCCCCATCCCCATCCCCAATGTTCTGTCCCCATCCCCAATGTCTATCTCCATCCACAATGTCTGTCTCCATTACCAATGTCTGTCCCCATCCACAATGTCTGTTCCCATCCCAAGAATGTTTTTTTCTGCACACCCAATGTCTGTCTCCATCCCTAATGTATATCCCTAATCCCCAGTGTCTGTAGCCATACCCAACATATGTCCTACCCCCAAAGCATATACAAAGGTGTCCAGGTATGATGGATGCGTATCATGATGTAAACTCTGTCAGTCCTTCACTGTCCACACGGTGGGGTTCTGGTTTAGAATAGGTCCCCAGCAACCTGTGTCTGAAGAGGCAGCGAAATGGTTGGTGGTCAGGCTAGATAACTTGGTTATATTACAACAAAATCGGTCATTGCTCATAATTTCAATAAATGGATTTGTCTTGTCTCGATTATTGGCAGGAGCAGTGAGGACCGCATGGGTAGCCTAGCGGTTAAAGCATTTGCGGCACGACGAAGACTCGGGTTCAATTCCCTACATATGTACAATATGTCAAGCCCTTTTCTGGTGTCCCCTCACCCTGATATTGCTAGAATATTGCTAAAAGCGACGTAAAACCACCCTCACTCTCTCAGTTAAACACAACTCACACAATCCCATGTTAACAGGACCTTGCTGCCCTGATCATACCAGGTGGGTTCTGCCCTGATTACCTCCGGCGGGACAAGCGTATGGTAGACCTGGTACGAGACATGTATACTGCAGGTAAGGACGTTTCCAACAGCTTTCTGTTTTCTCCCTGTGGAGGTTCCCTGTCATCCTACAGGGGTAGCCTAGTGGTTGATGCGTTCCCTCATCACGCCGAAGACCATGGTTCGATTCCCCACATGGGTACAATGTGTGAAGCCCATTTCTGGTGTCCCCCACCGTGATATTGCTGGAATATTGCTAAAAGTGGGGTAAAACTAAACTCACTCACTCACTTATAATTACCTAAAGCTCGGCAGGAGAATATTTGAATGATGATTGTCCGATGACTGTGACCTGGCTGATTGGTATCATTGTTCCCTTGTTAATTGCTCTTTCTCCAGACTCGATCTTTCACAGGCTTCTTTGATACAGCTGGGTCTTATCTGATTTTGAAATAAAACACTTATAAAATACACTTACATACAATCTTTAAGATGTTTTTTCCATGCCGTTCTTGCAGTAGAGACAAAAATTACTTGGGGATTGTAATTTTTGTGTGCTGTTAATACGCCTGTGATGATTGTATCTTTAGGAAGCAAGTCATGGGTCCAAGTCAGTACAGGGAGTCCCTTGGTTGCACATGTTATAATAAAGTGTGGAGTTGTCTGTTGCCAGCAGAAACCTTGTCTTGCATTGTGGGGTTAATTGTACATGCACAAAATGATAAAATTCATGAAAGGTGAAGGTATCCTCCCCATGAGATGTGAATGCAGTTGATTAACACGTAGCATAACATGAACAACAATTGAATTATCATGTCTAGTGATGTTTGATTGCATGTTTCATGTACATATATCTATTTTCATTCACAAAGTTTGTTTTTTTTTACCTCCAACGATGTGTCGTTTTGATTGGGCACAATACACGAAAAAGCGGTTCTGTTATGTCCATGGAAAATACGATTTTACTTAGCCTTTATTCTGTGTTATGTATAAGTTACTATAACGCCGGTGGCTAATATCGCGGGGGTCATCCATGGACCCCAAGACCCGCGTTATGGAGAGGGATGACTGTATTTACCATTAAAATTGTTGATGGGGTATTTATCGTTATAAGTCAAAGAGATAGATAATCGTTAACTACATATCGACCATTTATCGATACATATCTGAGGAGTACCCAAGCGTAAATGTAAAAAAATATTCAACAGATCAACATGTTTCACATGGCTGTGAGTGGTACCACATTTTTGTATGGGTTACTATCAAAACAGGACCGCCTCCGTGGTGTAGTGGTTTGAGCATCCGCCCGGAGAGCGGAAGGTCGCGGGTTCGATCCCTGACCGCGTCATACCAAAAGACGTTAACATATGGTCCTTGTTGGTCCCTGGCTGGCACTCGGCATTAATGGGTACAAGGACTGTTCGGCTCGGAGTCAGTATAATGTGTCTGAGTGGGATAGTCATGCTTCACTGCGGCATGGTATCTCAGTGGGCTAGCACTATAAAACCAGCTTCAGTCTGGGCTAGTACAAGCAGCCGCGCCTACACATACACACGCTTGCACGTCGTCATATCAACGAAATATTCTCAAGCACGACGTAAAACCCAATTTCACCTCACCTCACCTACTAGCAAAAACAGGGCCCTGATAAGAATTTAGTAGCATACCATAAGGACGTAACTTTGTATTGTAAAACTTTATTTCATAACAATAGTTCATGCAAAATATTACATACGACACAATTGTCATGCCGATGACTATTAATTATTCTTTCAGTCGGAGATATTTCCGATTATCGATCTTTTTAGCCCAATTCAATTGTGTCTTCGTCATCGTGTCCCAACGTCGGATATGAAATGTGTGCTTCCGCTTTCTGTTATGGGAATAAACCTGAGCTTGCTGGCTACATATTCGTGCCTAATGTGTCAATATTCACCAGGGTGGTCAGGCTCGCTGACATGGTTGACTCATCACCGTATCCCATTTGCGTACATTGATGCTCATGCTGTTGATCCCTGGGGTGCTTGGACCAGACTGGAATATTTACAGACAGCTGCCCAAAAGCTGGAATATTGATGAAAGCAGCATTAAACAACAAACAAACCAAACCAAGCAATATTCACCATATGGCAGGATATGATGTCAAACTGTCCCAGGATGATATATACGACTCACTCAGAATTGTACATGTAGTCATGTTTTATTTTAGTTTATCTCAAGTGACATATACAACATTTACTCATAAACGTCAGAAATATGATTTATGCCCCCGTCTCAAGTACATTCAGCTACAAGTCACATGCCAGCACATGTGCTACTTCTTACAATGCTGCGCATGCGCAGACGTTATTTCGTCTACTTGTCTTTTTGACGAATGTTGATTATAGAGGGTTGCGAGTGGTGCTAAATATAATTTAACAAGTGACAACGTAAGCACTGTATGGGTCGTAGTCTACCTGATCCCTTGTTCATGCTTATCAGACTTTTATCATTAGAAGGTGAATCTGTCCATGTTAATTAGTCTTGTTTCTAAGTCATTCACTGACATTGAGAAAGAGTTTGATTTCGTCTGGTAACTAATTACATAATAATAGTCTACTTGTAACACGCTGAATCCATGCACAATACATGCTCAAAGCGCGCTTGTCGAGAGCAGATGAGAGAAGCTACGCGGACAAAGCAAGTCTGAACAGGAAGGTTTTGAGTTGGGTCTTAAAGGCTGACAATGATTCACAGTCTTTCAGGTACTGGGGTAGAGAGTTCCAGGCTTTAGTGGTTAAATATGCAAATGTTCTCTCACCATAGCGGAATGTTTTTACCATGGGAACATGGAGCAGGGTTTTGGTTTGGGAACGTAGAGTTCTTGCTGGTGTGTAGGCTTTAATCAGATCAGATATGTAATATAATGATACTTTTCACTATTTGTATTGCCCATACATTGTCTGTCCGGGTTCTGCTATGTATTGATCTTGACCACCCAGTCAATTGTGCCACCTCTTACGATAACGATCAGTCCGATTTAACCCGGAATGCCGCCACGTTGAATGATATTCGTTCCAAATGTCATCTGTCGAAATATCAAATCAGTCTACTGTTTAAGGTCCCCGCCACCTTTGCGAACTGCGTGGCACATAAACTCTGTACTATATATGAAAAGACAAGGGGAGAAGGAACATATCTAAGCATAATTTGAAACATATTTTTATGTACAAAATTGCTCTCCCCCCCCCCCCCAGTACGTGTGTACAAAATTGCTGATCTCCCCCTCTAGCTCCCCAGAACAAAATGGGTTACTCCACCCATTAAATTCATCATCACCCCACCCACCCATTAAATTCATCATCACCCCCACCCACCCCTACCCCACCCCTAACCATAAATTATGAACGGTCCCTAATTTTGCTGATTTTCGTCTAAATGTTTCAGAGGTTACCATTTTCTATAACCAGTTGTACTTGCAAACCCATACGGTGAGTCTCAAGGCACAAGCACAGGAACGTATCGTGATCTGTATAATCCTCAGGGGGCGGTGGGGTAGCCTAATGGTTAAAGCGTTGGCTCGTCACGCCGAAGACCCGGGTTCGAATCCCCACATGGGTACAATGTGTGAAGCCCATTTCTGGTGTTCCCCGCCGTGATGTTGCTGGAATATTGCTAAAAGCGGCGTAAAACCAAACTCAGTCAGTCAGTCAGTCAGTATAATCCTCAGACTCGGCGGCACATTCCATTGCATGCGTTACAAAGGAGAAGTAGATCTGTAGTCCAATGGATTGGGTACAGATGAATTCAGCTGTACGATTAACCCTAAGGCTTGATATCATATCATTAAGATCCAGTTTTGACTTTTCATCATTTATCAAACTAATCAGTAATGTAACGAAAATAGGGTTCAAAGCGCCGTTAAACCAAAGTCAATCACTGATGTAATTTAACCCGTGATGATCCGGATTATAATTGGTCTTCAGCAACTCATGCTTGTCGTAAGAGACGACAAACGCTGTCAGGCTCGGTGACTTAGCTTACACATGTCATTGTATAACAACTGCGTAGCTCGATACTCATGCTGTTGATCACTGGATTGCCTGGTCCAGACAATTATTTATAGACCGCAGTCATATAGCTGGAATATGATAGTGTGCGGCGTTAAAGAACAAAAAAAAAAGTAAAAACAAAAAAACAAACAACAAAAATAAACACTGATGTATTATAATGAAAAACATGAATTGCACTCCTTCATTCCTAGGAGCACGGTCAGCGTACTGATGAGAAGCGTCTAAATTCTCTCAACAGAAGTACCTCTTAACTTATTGTTACAGGTTACGGTATCCGTTAGTTTGGATCGATGTGACGGTCTTTTCTTTACCAACCTGAAACGTGGTAAACGACCTGCTTCACCTGAGGCGTTCGGACCGCCGCTTTCCAATGTTTCCCAATGACGAATGTGTATAGGGACATCATTTTCGTGCATTTAATGCTGGGGTTTGAATGACATTCATGTCAGAGCTTAAAACCATATCTGTGAAAGATCATTTTAAAAATCTTCTCCTAGCCTTAGGGGCGGTGGGGTAGCCTAGTGGTTAAAGCGTTCGCTCGTCATCCCGAAAACCCGGGTTCGATTCCCAACTTGGGCGCAATGTGTGAAGCATAATTATCACGTTATATAACCTCAATACCAACCTACCTGGGTCACGGATTCCATATGATCAGGGTATATGGTCTCTGCTTGGCTAGATTTTCGAGCTGATGCAGCCCCGGATAAGCCATTAATTTGTTTAATCTAGGCAATGTGTTGCTTGCAACGCGTCCTGGTAATGATCACCTCTGGTTGTGACGGCATGGTAACGATGACCTCACAATGGTCTGCAATGCATTGTGATGCATTTTCATTGCATCAGTAGTTGTGGGTGAAGGCTTCATATTACTAAAGTGCCACTTTGGGATGGCAGGCTCCACAGGGGTTCGAATCACTGTTTGGACAATAAATTTTAAAAATAAAAAATCTATATTTTTGCAACCGTGTATTATTTTTACATGTTATGAGTAACTTATGCTTCAAATTTGAACGAAATCGCTGTCCGGTTTTCGATCAGGCGTTTAGCATCGCGAGTGTCATCCCTTGTGTAATTTATGTAATGAGTGTAGCGGGAGAATTTTCTAAAAAATCCATTTCTTCACCGATTTCGTTCAAATTTGAAGCATAAGTTACTCATAACATGTAAAAACAATATACGGTTGTAAAAATATAGATTTTTTATTTTTAAAATTGATTGTCCAAACAGTGATTCGAACCCCTGTGGCAGGCTCCTATCACAGTCACTCGTGTTATTAACAAGCGTCTATCCAGATACTAATGACACTTACTAAACAACTCCTACTACCCAGTTTAGGAAATTAGTAAACATTTAGAAATCGTTATTGATGTTGACAGATCAATTCAGCTTATACTTCGTTCTTCTCACCGCCTCCGTGGTGTTGTGGTTAGAGCGTCCGCCCGGAGAGCGGAAGGTCGCGGGTTCGATCCCCGACCGCGTCATACCAAAAAGACGTTAAAATATGGTATTTGTTGGTCCCTGCCTCGCGCTCGGCATTAATGGGTACAACAAGGACTGGTCGGCTCGGAGTCAGTATAATGTGTCTGAGTGGGGTATTCATGCTTCACTGCGGCATGATATCTCAGTGGGCTAGCACTATAAAACCACCTTCAGTCTGGGCTAGTACAAGCAGCCGCACATACACATGCATTCACGTCGTCATATGAGCGAAATATTCTCAAGCACGACGTTAAACCCAATTTCACCTCACCTCACCTATACTACGTTCTCTACATAAAACAAAACATATATAAGAAATACTAAGATTTTATTACGCTGTGTTCTACTCTTTGACAAAAGTAAGTTCCTAACGGGATCTCGGGCCCAGACAATTGGTATAGCAAGGTTAAAAGAACAAATTTTATTTCTCATAATTTAAATGGGCCCATTATCATACATGTACCCATACATACATTTTGTGATTTGATGAGAAGACAGAAAATGATATGTACACTGTTCCATGATTTTAAGATGAAATAAGCAAAATTACATTATATAAGTAATACGCGCATACCTTAACACCGTACAGTTACCCGCAGTCACAGCCATATCAGTAAAATATGTATGTCAGCTGGAAAATAATTCAGCTGACTCTTGTACTATAGTCCCAATCCCTATATTCCAGCTTTAGTTCATATGTTCCAGTTAGGAAGATAGATTTGCTTCATCGTGAACAGAACTGAGTGAGTGAATGAGCGAGCTGGAATTAACGTCTCTTTGATTTGTGTTTTGTTTGTTTATATTAAAAACGATTTTGTTGTTTAACGCCGCCCTCAGCAATATTCCAGCTATATGGCGGTGGTCTGTAGTAATGGACACTGGACCAGACAATCCAGTGATCAACATCATGAACATCGATCTACGCCACTTGGATACGATGACATGTGTCAACCAAGTCAGCTAGCCTGACCACCTGATCCCGTTCGTCGCCTCTTACGACAAGCATGGGTTACTGAAGAACAATTCTTCACGGGTTGTCTTATGACAGCAATGGTGGCTGAAGACCAGTGTTCCGGATGTTAACGTGTCCCACGCCACTACAAACAGTAGTCCAGTTACGGCGTGTCAGCTTAATGTGATACAGGTCTCATACCTTAAGTGTAACCGACGAGGACATGTATGGTATTGACAAACGTACAGAACAAATTGGGGCAATTGGGATTCGAACCCGCCATCACATTGGCCAAGGGGACGCAGCTTACAAAGCAGATTACGTCTCCTTTGACGAACGTATCACCCATGATCCCAGAAGTTATAAAGTACATGCTTATTTTCTGTTCACGCTTGAAATATGTCATAGATTCGCCTGTATAGTTCATTCAGATCAGTAGGTCTTAGATACATGTATAGACGAAATCCTACCTTGTGAAAAAAGGATATTGTTTTTAAAGTAAATTGTTTCAATGGGCATCAATGGATATTTTCTTTTCAATTATTTTTTTTATCAACTGTACGTTACATGTACACAATAAATATCACGTGTGACTTGGACAAGACTGAACACATCATAGCTGTCGGTTCAGTACTGTACTGGATATAAAAACATCTAGCCATGTCTAAAGGTCCTGCTAATGGGCCATATGAGCCACATTTCCCAATATAAAAAAATATTTTCCCCAGTATGAAATGTATTTCCCATTATACTCCATCACCCACCCCTTCCCCTCTCCCATATGAACCGTATTTCCCCTTATACGTCATCTATTCACCCATTCCCATTACACTCCATCATCTCCCTCCCCTATGTATCACATATACATATATATATATATACGTATATCCACCATCATTTCCATCATATAAGCCATCACACACACACCCGACCCCCATATGGACAGTATTTCCCCTTATACGTCATCTTATATTCCCCCATTTACCATTATACTCCATCACCCCCGACCCCTCCTCCCATATGGACAGTATTTCCCCTTATACGTCATCTATTCCCACCCCGACCCCCTCCTCCCATATGGACAGCATTTCCCCTTATACGTCATCTATTCCCCCCATTTCCCATTATACTGCATCACCAGCCCACCACCCCTGACCCCCTCCTCCCATATGGACAGTATTTCCCCGCATACGTCATTTATTCCCCCCATTTCCCATTATACTACATCATCCCTCTCCCCTATGTATTATATATACACCATCATTTCCCCCATATAAGCCGTATTTTCCTATACACACCCTCATTTCCATGTGAACCGCATTTCCCCGTATTCAATGCCATTTGGACAATATTGCCCGGTTCCCCATGTCACTGCGTATTGTTTCCAACACTGCGGCATGAGAAAACGTGTCCTGATAATATTAACAGCTATAGCTACAGCTACAACTGCACCTACAACAGTGGACAAGGCGTAAAGGACTCCCCTTAGCTTGGTAAGTTCATCAATAACTGATAAAGCCGTTAATGGATTTTGTCAGGCGTCCATTCTTCAAGTTATCAATTGCGTCTTCACGGAGCTATCAATTAAGAACGCCTTCAACAAGAGCACCAGGACTTTTTCTTCTTCTGGTTTCGCGACAACTTACTGACTTCAGATTGATCAGAAGACTGGGACATTGTGGAGTTTCGGGAAATGTTTTCTAGTACTTTTTCCACCAGCGTTTCAAATACACTATTCACGCTGTTGATGTCTCTCTCAGCGCTGACTTCTATATAGGGAATATTGTGTTCCTCCGCGAAACTGCTGGCTCTGTCTATCGTCACTTCTCGGTCATGTTCGTGACACTTCGTGCCCACAAGTACAACAGCGATTTCCTTGTGCGAAGCATATTCCCTCATGTCTTCAAACCTGGAAAATATGAAAAAGGCGATGTGATTGTTTTGGGATTAAATATAACTATTGTAACGTGTCCCAGTCTTTTTCACTTAACCGGCGGTGGGGTAACCTAATAGTTAAAGCGTTCGCTCGTCACGCCAAAGACTCGGGTTCAATTCCCTACATGGGTACATTGTATGAAGCCCATGTCTGGTGTCCACCGCCGTGATATTGCTGGAATATTGTTAAAAGTTGCTAAAACTAAACTCACTTACTTTAAATCTTACATTTAATTATAATTTGAATTCAAATCGGAAATACCGTTATTTATATCAAGTTCATCAGACATATTAATAATAACTAGTAACATCGAAATTTATTTGCCAAAAGAACAGTATGGTTTCTGGTTAATAGATACAACCAGACTGTACAAGTAAACGTAGCTAAAGTAAGGCCAGATATGATTGGAATTTGACAGAAGATATAAGCACATACATGTTTATGATACATGTACGACTCTACCTAGTTGGATATTAAAGCTCAGATGAATAAATGCACTTCAGGGGTGACTTCACAGGAGGAAATTTTGACAAACTGTAGTTTTGAAATACAGACTACAGATGGAACTCTTGTAGTAGTTATATTCAAAATAATTACGTAAAAAAGTCTTAATTCAAATCGCATAGATAATCTTGTTCACCCATGGAAGTTTCACTTCGTGTATGAGCATTGAACTGGCAACATGCGACTTGATATCTCTGCAGAACAATTAATTTCAAGTTTATACCAGTATTTCACACTAGAGAAACAAAGGGGGGAAACCTCTCGTCAGCTATGAAAGGGTTTACTATAGAATGTGTAAAGCCCTTAATTTGACATGTAGTCAGGTTTACAAAGTTGTAAACAAATCAGTTACCTCAGGGGTCGTGTCAAAATCAAAACCAGGTAGGAAACACAAACTGGATAGCTTTGATAAGGGTGTCATACGCCGTGCAGTTTATAAACTATGAAAGCAAAATCCCACCGACGTGTGCTGAAATACAAGATGAGATCAAAGATGCAATAAATGTCTCGAAAACAACACTTATTGTAGCTCTGGTAGAAATGGGGTTCAGGTACACCAAAAGGAGAGATGACAGAGCTGTGTTTAGAGAAAAGTCCAAAATCCTGTCCATGCGATCAGCTTATCTCAGAACAGTTGAAGAATACCTCAATTTGGGGTTTCAAATCATATACCTTGATGAAACCTGGTGTAATAAAAATCACTCAACCGATCGGATGTGACTTCCTTCAGATTGTTCTAAGGCACCAGTGTTACCATCAGGCAAAGGTAGACGCCTGATCATCTTGCATGCTGGTACCCGTAGGAAGCTTAAGGGACTGATTGGGGGTTATGACTTTGTTTTTGAGGCCAAGAAATCTGATGGTGATTACCATAGCGAAATGAATGGGCAGGTATTTTTGGATTGATTCGAACATCAGCTTTTACGGCAGCTGGACGAACCAAGCGTTACCATTTGGATAACTCCAGTTACATAACCTGCGTGTCCCTGGTACCATCACACCCACCATGAGCAATCTCAAGGCTCAGTTGCAGGATTTTCTCACTTCCTGTAACGTGCCTTACAGGCAATCAGAAACAAAGCCCCAGCTCGTGGAAAAAATCTGGCTGCACAAAAAGCCAATCCAGTACATCACTGACGAACTAGCTGCAA
Source organism: Haliotis rubra (assembly GCF_003918875.1). Lineage (NCBI taxonomy): Eukaryota > Metazoa > Mollusca > Gastropoda > Lepetellida > Haliotidae > Haliotis > Haliotis rubra. The sequence goes on along the minus strand of NW_025764904.1, from coordinate 378,588 downwards.
AACAAGGCCACATAGTTCTGCGTACAAGAGTACGGCACTGTGAGCTCAATCCCATCGAGCTGATCTGGGGTAACTGTAAGAATTTTATTGCTCGCAATAATACCACATTCACGCTTTCAGACGTTAAAGAGCTTGTGTATGCTTCTTTTGCGAGAATTACCCTAGAAGTGAGGCAAAAGTGTGAAGACTGTGTTCTCAAAATCGAGGACGAATACCGTCTGCGGGACGGCGTTAACGTCAGCCGAGTTGCACCTGTTGTAATTCCGCTAGATTCCTCGACCAGCAGTGATACTGACACTTGATATTTTGAGACGGTCCCTGACATGTACTGCCCGTGCGTTACGTAACGCTGTCATCCTGTCTGCCTGCCAGGAGGGTCACAGTATAGTTTGTTTCTTTGAAGTGTTTCTACCATGGATTTTCTAAGTTTTTCGATATTTTACGAGTAATAATTATGATCAGGGAATGGTACATCCTGATTACTCATGTGCCATATTAGGACGAGGTGGTATAAATGATTATATATGAGTTTTGAATCTGAAATATCAACCATTATCAAATAATTGTCAAAAAGCATTTTCCAAGCATTTCTGGCCTTACTTTAGTAGCAATCTTTGACCCGGGATTTCAACGTTCAAGGACGTGAACCGTTTATCAGATTCATCTTCATATATTTTGTAACGTCGTTTGATCCGAAGTAACCTTTTCTTGTTCTTGAGAGTCAAGTTAATGGCGTGTCAGCATGGAGCAATGCTCACAATGGTAATCACCGGTTCGTCTAGCCCAGTTTTGATTGATTGCATCAGCTTGTTGTGATATAACGGGAAGATTGTTCTCAGTGACGTTAAAACAATGGCGATGCTTCCTTGTGGATACTGCCAAAGTGTAAGGCTCCTAAAATTTGCTTTGCAGTGTTACATCCCTTGGGCGCATCAGGAACCTTTGATCGTGGGTTCAAGTACCATTTTGCCTCATTTGTTCATTTGTCTGTCAGCACAACCGTGTTCTTTGGGTTTAACCAAACTGTTCAACGTCAGTTAACTGCACCTCGTCGAGCTTTCCTACCACTTGCGTGAGTGAGTGAGTTAAGATTTAGAGTCAAATCGGCAATATTGCAGCCATATCGTGACTGTCCTACCACGTGAAGCTGACATATATGACTGGAAGGCCGCTAAAAGCGGCGTTGACCAAACACACTCCCTATGCATAGATATAGCATGACATGCTGTTGACCACACCTTGCTAATAGACCGACTTCATACTCTATAAGGTTAAGACGACGTTGTTTCGGACTGGTTTTGCTCGTACCTGAGAGTTAGCAATAATGCTACATCATCTGACACTCTTTTGACTTGTGGTGTACCCCAAGGTTCGGTACTGGACCCAGTACTATTTACGCTTTACAGCAAGCCTGTCTCTCAAGTCATTAGTAACTATGCCATCAATGATCATTTTTAACCTGATGACACGCAATTGTACAATACTTTTGCTCTTGATGACCAGTCATAGAGGGCAGGACTAGGTGCGATGGAAGACTGTACATCCAAAGTTTGCGCCTGAATGAACGCTAACATGCTAAAGTTTATACAGCGGCTTTGCTCATAGGACCTGACAAAAGGCTGGAAAAGATCAAAGCAACTCATATCACAGTCGAGAGTGATGAAATCCACTTTTCGACATATGCTAAAAACTTAATTGGGTGTGAAGCTGGACTCATCACTCAACATGGACAAGCACGTCGATGACGTCAAAAGATGCTATTTTCAGCTCCGAAACATAGGTAGCACACACTTTCTTCTCACAGAACAAACAGCTGCAGCACTTGCACGTTCAATGATCCTCGCCAGGACTGACTATTGTAATAGTCTGCTTTTAGGGGCTCCAGCGCAGCAAAGCAGAAGGCTCCAAAAATTCAGAACTCAGCGGCTAGAATTGTCACACTGTCAAAAACGTCCCATTACATCACTGCAGTCCACAGGTATCTTCACTGGCTGCCAGTCAAAGAACGGATACATCATAAAATCCTCACCCTCACATATCAGTGTATCAATGATACAGCTCCAGGTTATCCGTGTAATTTACTCGAAGTCTATGTCCCTACAAGAACTCTCCGTTCCAGCGATCAAATGCTACTTAAGGTCCCAACATCAAGCTCAAGACATTTGGTGGAAGATCCTTCGCATATAATGCTGCCGTTGAATGGAGCGCTCTGCCAATTGACCTGAAATCAACTCCAAGTCTAACTCAGTTCAAGAAGCTTCAGGTCTTAACACCTCCATGTTCAATAGCAATGAATTGTAAACATGGTATATCTATCATCTCTTTTTAGGTCTTTGAGGACAAGTTGGTGTGGAGTTTAACTAATAATCCATATTATTATTGTTATTATTATATAAGCTGGGTTTTCCCCTCACTCACCATCTGTGAACGTGGTCGAAGGTTTCTTCGTTGGTAACGTCAAACATGATTATACATCCGTTAGCTCCTCTGTAGTATGATGCTGTGAGACTGCGGTATTTTTCTTGTCCTGCAACAGATATAACCATCATAGCTTATTAACCGTTATATTCCAGTTGACTGTCTTAGGAGTCGACTACCAGTGAAGAATTGGTCTTCAGCAACCCATGCTTGTCGTAAGGGGCGACTAACGGGATCGAGTGGACAGGCTGGCTGCCTTGGTTGACATATGTAATCGTATCCCATTACGTAGGTCGATGTTCATGCTGTTGATCATTGGAATTTCTGGTCCAGACTCAATTATCTACAGACAAATATTTGGAATATTGCTGCGGTGATAAACAACAAACAAACAAACAAACTAAAGAGTCGATTGGAACATCAAGGGTAGGTGTAGGCTCTTTCTTTTGGTTGACTACGGTCACCGGGCCTGATGGCGACAGTTATGCTTATTCAGGGGGTGAGAGGATTGATGGTGTAAATGGAATCCTGCCTTCCCTGAAAGAGTTCACCTATTATCATCCATTGTGTTTTGTGACTCAAGTCAAAACATTGATTACACAACAGTCTCGTTTCCTGTTGACTGGGTCCCGTCCTATTGCGCAACTTGGTACAATAACCAGTCCAGAATTTTGGGACCAATTCATTTAACTGGATTTACTGGATCAGTATTATTTGATACATCTTAGCACACTACGCTCCTTCTAATCCTTGCAACACGTCGTGCAGCGTGCTCTGTCGTACAGCGAACTTTGAGAAACAGAAACCTGGAAATCGTGGAAATCCCAAAACGAGGCTCTCCCGCTAGAAAAGTTTGGCGGTCTGGTACGAACCTGATATTATATCAATCCCATTGTGCGTTACAAAACTACACCGAAAAACGCATAACAGGTGTAACCAGTGAGCCAGATGCATTGTGAATCATTTTACGACCTCATCAAACGGGGGCAGTCGGTGACGTCTTAGTTAAGGTCATGCTGCCTACACCTCGCCATAAAATATAGAAATACGATGTAATTAAAGTTTAAAATTAAAATTCATTTGTAAATACCATTTTCTTATGAAACAAGGAATTGGAATTCAGTGTAACCATAGTTGTTTGTGATGTCGTTTTTCACTTGCACACGAGAAAATTCGGATCGGCTGAAAAGTAGTCATTGTCTGAACAGGTTAATGAGACTCAGGTTTCGGTTCGTGGGTTAGATGGTGTAATAGGCATCGCTAAAGTACTCACGGAAGTAGAAATACAATGGTTTGGGGCGTTTATTTCGTAGTTTTGAACACAACTAAAGTTTGATTGCTAAATATTCAACACCTTTTGTAAAATCATCAGAAATAGATGAGTTTACAGTAAAGCAAATCGTGTCATTTTTACCCCTTGAAATTTCATCAGTTAAAACGTAGGTTTCTGATGCAAGCTATAGCATGCAACTAAGATGTACTCTCCATAGGTTCGTGTACATAACATATTTTATGAAAAACGTCATATACCATTCATCCTATATTTCTTTTATCCTACTTGATATACAAAATGATTGATTTACGGATTCTCTCAGTACATTTTTCACACCTGTACTCCTGTTGTTTACGAGTTCATTCATAGCTGTTATTGTCAATTGCACAATCGCTATGGCAACGTACGTGCAAAGGCATCTTCCTGTATAAACAAGGGGCGGTGGGGTAGCCTAGTGGTTAAAGCGTTGGCTCGTCACGCCAAAGACCCGGGTTCGAATCCCCACATGGGCAAAATGCGTGAAGCCCATTTCTGGTGTCCCCCGCCGTGATTTTGCTGGAATAATGCTAAAAGCGGCGTAAAACCAAACTCAGTCAGTCCTGTATAAACAGTGCTGCAGGTAGTTGTTACCACCCATTGTTGATTGTGACGTACGTTATAACATGTTTGGGGCGGTGGGGTAGCCTAATGGATAAAGCGTTGGCGCGTCACGCCGAAGACCCGGGTTCGACTCCCCACATGGGTACAATGTGTGAAGCCCATTTCTGGTGTGCCCGCCGTGATTTTGCTGGAATATTGCTAAAAGCGGCGTAAAACTAAACTCAGTCAGTCAGTTATAGCATGTTCCTTCATTTGGTGATAATATACAAACTTTTGCTATTTTTACCTGTTAAATGGTATTTTGGATGATGATTACAGGACCAGATTAAAAGGCCTAGTTGGGAAAAACACAATTATTTTAATATTTGTTAAAACTACCTGTTTAAATCAATAAAGTAATAAACAAATAAACGCCAAAAACATTTTATTTCTAATTCCATGAGTACTTTAGTGTTGCCTTCTCGGTCAAAGCGCGTTGATTGTGTAACAGTCATAGTTAGGTGGTACCTCGTCGGTCAGGAGCGTACCATGAATGCTCGCAATATGGAGTATCCACTTATATAATTGACCCGTGAAGTTCCGGGGTAGAATAGGTCTTCACCAACCCATGCTTGCTACAAAAGGCGACTATGCATGTCGTAAGAGGCGACTAACGGGATCGGGTGGTCAGGCTCGCTGATTTGGTTGACACATGTCATCGGTTCCCAATTGCGCAGATCGATTCTCATGCTGTTGATCACTGGATTGTCTGGTCAAGACTCAATTATTTACAGACCGCTGCCATATAGCTGTAATATTGCTCAGTGTGGCGTAAAACTAAACTTACTCACTCACTACTATATAATTGTTATGTTAACTCTAAATGGAGTAAGGATTTTTTCAATTCACTTGGTTAGAAGTATTTACAACTAATGTATGTAAGGTTAGAGTAAGCGTTATCTTGCTTTAGCACCTGCAAAATTTGACGCGCGGCCTCTTGGCTCAAATGTTTCCGCCACGTTGACATGTGCAAAAAAGATATATCATGCAGATTTATTCACTCATAAATCGTTCCATGTTAAATTTGCTCGTCAGTCTCGTGGCCATGATTCACAGCGACATCCAAAATCCGGGATGTTTTATGTCAGAATTGTAGGCTACTGGTACAAGTGTACTTATATAAGGGGTGGGGGTGGGGGTCCAAACTGCTATTAATGAACATTGATATTTTTTGCCAATACGATAAGATTTCACCAGGCACGTAACAATGTGTGAGTGAGTGAGTTTGGTTTTACGCCGCTTGTAGCAATATTCCAGCAATGTCACGGCGGAGGACACCAGAAATGGGCTTCACACATTGTACCCATGTGGGGAATCGAACCCGGGTCATCGCCGTGACGGGCGAACGCTTTAACCACTAGGCTACCCCACCGCCCCCATCGATGTGTATCTCATTTCAAATAGAGGCCGAAACCTTGTTTAAAACTGGGACCAGTCTGTATGACAGCCGTGACCTAACATGACGGAAGGGGAGATGATGGTAGCGGTCGGAGTAGATTTATCTCTTCAGGACTCTGATGTTGACAAATTAAACTAAATTATTGTCGCCGTTCTACATTTTGTTCTGCATTGTTTTTATTCTATTTTTAAAACCGTGAGAACATGAGTGATAATTCGCCAAGGATTTCTTTAACAGACATGTGATAATAATGTATACAATTACGTGTGACACGGTGAAAGGTGTTCAGAGCTGAAATAGATAATATCTGTGCCACCAGGACACTTAACATAAACTGTTTAGGGTAAAGATTATATTTCAGCCTGACAGTAATCAGATGCTGAAACATTGTAAATTTTGAATGATCCATTGTATACCAGCAGGTTTTAATGTTTAAACCAGGGCTTCGCGCCACATTATTCCATTATATAACACTGTATGATCTTAATGTGGGTCACCCATGAAGAACCGGATTAGAATTGATCTTCAGTAACCATACTTGTCGTAAGATGCGGGTGAGATCCCCGACCGCGTCATACCAAAAGACGTTAAAATATGGTACTTGTTGGTCCCTGCCTGGCGCTCGGCATTAATGGGTACAACAAGGACTGGTCGGCTCGGAGTCAGTATAATGTGTCTGAGTGGGGTATTCATGCTTCACTGCGGCATGGTATCTCAGTGGGCTAGCACTATAACACCAGCTTAAGTCTGGGCTAGTACAAGCAGCCGCACCTACACATACACACGCATGCACGTCGTCATATGAGCGAAATATTCTCAAGCACGACGTTAAACCCAATTTTACCTCACCTCACCCGTAAGATGCGACTAACGGGCTCGGGTGATCAGGCTCGCTGACATGTCATCGGTTCCCAGTTGCGCAGATCGATGCTCATGCTGTTGATCACTGGATTGTCTGTTCCAGACTCGAGGATTTACAGACCGCTGCCATATAGCTGGAATATTGCTGAGTGCGGCGTACAATTAAACTCACTCACTTACTTAATGTGGCTTTAATGTCAAGTTCAAAGTGATGCATTGTTTTCCTGTTTATACTTTGGTAAAAACAACGAACACGAGTATAATGCTGGCAATCCTAGAAACATAATAAGAGGCGAATATTGGATTTGAAATCGCTGACCTAACAGCATTATATATCTGAGGGGCGCAACTCTAAGTTGCCGTTTTTTCTGCAAACAGTATTAATTAATTAATTCTGTAGTAAATAACGTTATCTCCCCGCTGACATATCTAAACCTTATCTGGTACATGTGTAATACGATAACTATGTCGGTGGATGTATGATAGACATGTCTTGCTCACATTGCTTGATTGGGACGATATTCTGTCATGTGGATTGTATCAGTGTTGATGATGATGATGATGACGATGAATATTTTACTAAGACAAAGACCGTTTTGAAAATGCTGGAAAAATACATAGTTGTACATTTTCAAAGCTTAATTGACCATATAGTAGACGTCATATGACTGAATTGTTGATCTTTTCGGTAGTTCTCAAACAAGTTGTTCTGCTCTTCCCATACGGGAACGGGGGCGGTGGGGTAGCCTGATGGTTAAAGCGTTCGCTCGTCACCCTGAAGACCCGGGTTCAATTCCCCACATGGGTACAATGTGTGAAGCCCATTTCTGGTGTCCTAACTCCGCCATGACATTGCTGAATATTGCTACAAGCGGCGTAAAACCACACTCACTCACTCACCCTTACGGGAACGATATATCTTAAAACAGCGAAAGAACACAAATTGTGTCTCATATGACAGCATGTTTACTGAAACTAAGAAACATCAACGATAGAGAAAACCCTGTCTCGATTATCACTGAAAACGGCAAAACATATGGAAATGCGGGGGACACCAGAAATGGGCTTCACACATTGTACCCGGGTCTTCGGAGTGACGAGCGACCGCTTTAACCACTAGGCTATCCCATCGCCCCTTCATGAAAGTGTAAGCTGGTGCTGCTTATATGTAGGATGTAGAGATGAAAGGTTTGTGTTGATGACAACTGGTGAGTTACAAAGCTGTACTTGAAACAGTATGCAAGTCAGTGTGACGTTACGTCAGGCAAAAGGGGTGTTCGTTGTCCAACTCCATCATTCATTGTCCTGTTACATTAGAGACCACAGATGCTAGGGTATGTATCATCTTGCCCTCTTGTTTGTAATGAAGACAAAATGAGGTAGTAACTGACGCTGGAATGGAATCGTTCTTTATCATAAGCACATGCTCATTTTTAGTCCTACAGTAATACTGTCGAAATCCTACAATTATATAGTCGAAATTCTACAATTTTATTTAGTCGGAATTCTACAATTTTATAGTCGAAATTCTACAATTATATAGTCGGAATTCTACTATTATATAGTCGGAATTCTGTAATGATGTAGTCGGAATTCTTCAATTATGTAGTCGGAATTCCACAATTATATAGTCGAAATTCTACAATTATATAGTCGGAATTCTGTAATGATGCAGTCGGAATTCTTCAATTATGTAGTCTGAATTCTACATTATATAGTCGAAATTCTACAATTTAGTCGGAATTCTTCAATTATGTAGTTGGAATTCTACAATTATATAGTCGAATTTCTACAATTATAAAGTCGGAATCCTACAATTTTATAATCGGAATGTTACAACTATATAGCCCAAATCCTACAATTATAAAGTTGGAATCCTACAATTATAAGCAGAATCCTTCAATCGACTGTGCTTTCGGCAGAGAATATGAATCATATGTAAATTCTATGCACGTACATTGAAATACAGCCTAGCGGGATACTACCATATGTTAGTACTTATGTTAAAAATACTGCAATCAAAACCTTAATTTGCTTACACTGTGACTTCATGTTCTCATGTTACAATCATACCCTACTCTGTAGTAATCAGATGTCACGACACGTGTGTCACGTTGGTCAGTCCAGGAAGTAGACAAGACTCTAAGGTAAAGATTAATAGTTTAAATGTAAATTTCTAAAAAATAAATAAATAAATAAATAGCTGACTGGCGTACTGTCCGCTTATCTTGCCTCTTTGAAAGGATTGCATTACTATACACCCAGGAGCTTAGCATTCAGTAAGCCTTTAGCAAGGCTATCCGGAAGCTGCACGAGATAACCCACAGTATACCCACGTGGTGATCCTCTTAATTACTTGGGGTACAGCTATAATGCGTAGCTCCTTGTGCAGAAAATCCAGTACGATTTGCATCTTGGTTACAAACCAAATCAATTCAAATATATTTATTGCACGTAAGACCTCCGTCCTATATACAAAGAAGTTACATAGAAGTAGGTTTACATATTCGAATATACACTAATCCCTAACAGTTTGTTTCTTTGAGAAATTGTATTTAAACATCTATATCAAGTTTAATATGACAGCTTAATTTGGTTACATTGTTTAAAGTTACAGTGCGTGATGACACACTGCAGTGCGTGAGATCCACGTTACAAGGTGTGGATTATATATCACAAAGTGTGAAGTCCATGTTACGTGTAAAGTCAATGTTACAATGTGTGAAGTCCGTGTTACGTGTAAAGTCAATGTGTGAAGTCCGTGTTACGTGTAAAGTCAATGTCACAATGTGTGAAGTCCGTGTAACGTCAAGTCAGTGTCACAATATGTGTGAAGTCCGTGTTACGTGTACAGTCAATGTCACAATGTGTGAAGTCCGTGTTACGTCAAGTCAGTGTCACAATATGTATGAAGTCCGTGTTACGTGTACAGTCAATGTTACAATGTGTAAAGTCCATGTTGCAACCGTGAAGTCCATTTTACAATGGTTTGAAGTCCCTTGTTACAAAATATGATGTCCTTAAGGGCTTCATGGGGCGGTGGGGTAGCCTAGTGGTTAAAGCGTTCGCTCGTCACGCCAAAAACGCCACATAGGTACAACGTGTGAAGCCCAATTCTGGTGTCCCCCGCCGCGATATTGGTGGAATATTGCCAAAAGCGGCGTAAAACCATACTCACTCACCCACTGAAGCGCTTCATATTATAGTATGTAAATTCGATGTTACAATGTGAAGCCTATTTCTCAAAGAGTGACGTTCATTTTACATTTCATTGTGTGAAGCTCATTTCTTGTGTCCCCCGCCGTGATATTGCTGGAATATTGCTAAAAGCGGCGTAAAACCGAACTCACTCACTCACTCATTTTACATTTCTGAAGTCAACGTTTAACGTCTAAATCGTGGCATTAAACAACCAATACAAGTTCTACTGGGTCTATTCATTTACTCAAGAGTGTATTGTCATGAAGAACCCAATGTTTATGGTTGTCTCTCGATAAGACGCCAATGTCATTTTATCTGTAGACTGAGTGACAGAGGGCGTCTTATCCTCAGATGTCACTTTATCAGTAGATTAGATTGTTGACTCTGACATTCTGTTTACACCCATGGCCTGTGGTCAGGTCTTTTATTGACGCTGCATTGTTACACGTACATCGTTTCCCACCCTTCATCCATAGACGAGGACGCCACCAAATTCACCCCACTGTTAACCTTAGAACATTCGAACACTAAAACAATTCAGAAATCGTTTTCTAATACGAATAGTGGATGAAGAATTCGAGTGAGTTAGTATATTTTTACGCCGCTTTTAGCAATATTCCAGCGATATAACAACGGGGGACACCAAAAATGAGCTTCACACATCGTACCCATGTGGGAATCGATCCCGGATCTTCGGCGTGACGAGTGAACGCTTTAACCACTAGGCTACCCCATCGGCCATGAAAAATTCTTCCTCTGATGGACAACGTTGATGTAGTCTGCCTCACAGTCACTGAACCGCATTATTTTCCCTTCCGCAATCTGCAGAGCTAAAGCCCTAATCAAATCAATTCCAGATTTCCCCAGGTTCTGAATCTCTCACCCCATTGGGTCTCTTTTCAAATTTAAAAGGAATAATTTCTTTAGGTAAACATTATATATATTTAGAGACTAATCGTCAGTCAAGCGTTGATGGCGTTGAGCTTGATGGCTGCTAAACATTTTCAACCTAATCTCCTTTGAGGTCCCCTTACTTGTACCGACGTTTCTAGGATGCTTGGTAAACAGTGAAACCTCACTTAAAATAGAAATGACGTTATCAACATTTGCGGCTTGACAGAGAGGTTTTTTCTTCACGCAGTGGAGTGTGTTGCATTTTACGACGCTTTTAACAATATTCCATCAATATAACACAATGAAACGACTTCACGCGTTGTTCTCAAGCAGGGAATCAAAGTCAGGTCTTCGGAGTTTTGAAGAGATCGAACCAAATCTCTTGAATACGTAACATAATGATTGGACGGTTCCTCTGTTTTGTCTCTCCCTGATAGTGGAGAAACCATTAATTACTCTTCATTATGGGTACAAGATAGTTAGCAAAACAGTTTAACCGCGAAGATCCGGGTTAGAAGTGCAGGGCTCCCAGATAAGGGCCGTATCGGCGTATGTACGGATAAAAAATATGCACGATACGGTAGGAAATAATTTAGAAAACGTAGCACATACGCACCACAGCAATGCTGTACGGTCTGGGAATCATTTACAGACGTATTTATCTGAAAGAGTGTTGTTTATTGTTTATTGACCTGTTTACACAAGAGTAGTAGTTGTGGTGCATATATGAAACGAAACACAAGATTACTGATACGCCATTATATTCCATTCAGTACTCAAAATGTACTCTTAAGTTTATCGAGTACTCCTATATTGAAAATATAAGGAGTACGTTCTCCTGATGTTGAAAAATTATCTTGAGCCCTGAAGTGATCTTCATCAACCCATGCTTGTAAAAAACCACGAATGGGATCGGGCGGTCAGGCTCGCTGACTTGGTTGACATATGACATCGTATCACAATTGATGGTATCGTATCACAATTGATGGTAGATGCTCATCCTGTTGATCACTGGAGTGTCTGGTCCAGACTCGATTATTTACAGACCGCCGCCATATAGCTGGAATATTGCTGAGTGCGGCGTTAAACAACAAACAAACAATACAAAACGACCTAAGATATCATGAGAGAAACATCCAAATATATCCGACATATAGATTTATAACCGACATACATGTACTGTTAAAAGCTAAACATACTCATTTAAACATGTTTTATGTGGGTGTTCGATTGCCCGCCGCGACTATTCAACCGAATACCAAGGACCTTGAGTAAAGGACGTATAAGCCAATGCAGAAACAGTGATTCACTCGTGGCAAGAGGATTCTTCAGCATCTGCCCAAACAGATTATGATAATACACAATCTCCAGGCAAGATTGCTTTAGATATCTTGCATGCGCCTGCACGTATGCAAGCTTGGGGTTAAGACAGGGCGATGTGCCCAGTGTGTACTCTTTTGTATATCAAGCGGAGAAATCATGACAGTCATTGGTTAGGTGGAAATAATATCTTGTCCATTGAGGTGATGATACACCTGTTTAATTCAAATAAACAAAAGGTCAATCAACTTAGCACACGGTGGGACAAAGACAGTGTAGGTTAGGGGTAAGTCAGTCGAAGAGGGTGGGGGCGGTTAGAGAGATATATTTAAGTCGTCGACCGCTGTTAAAGTAAGGAGCTGAGTCCCCTAGTGTACTAGTAACCTGTTTGCACTGATTGTGAATAAGGTCTGTCAGGTCAATACCCGCTAGAGTCCAGGTGATGTCATCGGCAGGTACCTAATCCGAAACACAAGGTCATTAATATATCTTATGCCAGAAACCATTTAAGCTCCACTCCAAACTCCAAGACACTTTACGTATACAGCGTCGGTCTGCGGGAGGTGAACCTTATATTGCAAAGCCGATCGCGTCATATCACAAATCACGTGTACATGTAGATTGAACTTAAAGGCATTTTCAAGATGAAAGGACTGGTTGGTCGAGTATAATGTGTCTAGGGTCTATATGTTAAGCTACGACATGGGATCCCAGTAGGAAAAACCGTCGGTAATTTTAGCAGCCACACGGGCTGAATATAAAACTAAAATATGTTTGAAAACGACGTTCAACTCAATTTCACCTGACCTAAATAATATGTTTTGTTTGTTTGTTGTTTTACACCGTGCCCAGCAATATTCAAGCTATATGGCGGTGGTCTGTAAATAGTCGAGTCTGGACCAGACAATCCAGCAATCAACATAATGAGCACCTATCTACACAATTGCACCTAATGATGATACACGTTACAAGACTTGTTCCATTTTCATAAAAAATCTGCTGTTAGCGATTATACTCTCCCGAGTATATCAAGAGCATGGGTCTATGAATCGCTATTCAATAGTGTTGTGAACCGGTAGAAGTATTCTGTCGCACTCGTGGCACCCGTAGGGCGGTGGGGTAGCCTAGTGGTTAAAGCGTTCGCTCGTCACGCCGGAGGCCCAGTTTCGTTCCCCACATGTGTGCAATGTGTGAAGCCCATTTCTGGTGTCCCCTGATGTGATATTGCTGGAATATTGCTATAGGCGGCGTAAAACTAAACTAAACTCACCCACGTGGCATCCGTAACAAAGAACGTATGGTTCAAGTAAAAATCGAAAGTTGGAAATTTGGAAATATTAATCACGTACATATCTACCAAAAAACTCTTTGAAGGCTTGTCGGAGCAGTGGAATGTTGTAAGCGTGATCAAACAACTTTTGAGGTAGAATCGTATAACGTTTTTGAAATCGTCGAAGAAAAAGAATGTTGGATGGTTCCCTAGATATGTAGACACTAGTGTTGGGAATTGGTTGAAATCTCACAATTGATGATGCTTCATTACCAACGAACAATCATCGAAAAAAATTGGTCAGCGTCATTTTTCAGATTTTCCTGTCAAGGTTGTTATTGTAGATATGTATAACATGATGCAACTTGCTACTTGAAAGTGATGAGTAATATATCATGAACATAAACTTTTTCGAGTCTTCAAGAAATATTCAGTCATGACTTTTCAGTTAATGAAGTGAGTTTTCTAAGAATTAAACAAGTTTTCAAGCCCTGACAACTTCTAGGATATGTTCCATCGTCAAGTGTTTCAAACACTAAAACAGTAGTTGCAAAATCGTTTGTGTTCGATTATGAGAAAATGTGATCGATTGCTTGGTAGGTGGGTCACTGCGACCAATCTTCGATTATTTCAACTAATCGGAACACCACTACTAGACACGCTGTGGTGGCTGCTGGGATAATACTCGACATAAAGGGAAAGCAGTTATAATGTCTCTCAGAAACTTTAGGAACTTGAAACAGAAGGGCCGGTCTCACTGATCTCTTGTATTTATAGTTCAGGTCGGTCGGTCAGTGCAAGGACAAGGGTCAGTGTCTTGGTAGCCTTTTTCAAAGAGAAAACTACACACATCCCTATTAATATCGGTGACTCACGTGTCATAAATTAGGTGTTGATATGATTCTATGCACCTGTTGATGAGTCAGCCATTGTTCCAGAATTTGTTTCAAAACGTACCCAATCCCCTATGTGAAAGCGTCTACCTATCCCGAACCGTTTATCCGTAGCGATTCCTGGGGAATCGGGGATCCAGGGAATTTTAAGATCTATTTCATGTGATGACGTCAGTCGGATAATGTCTTGACGACCTTGCGTGATGTGTAAATTTTGTGTACATCCAGATGTTAATGTTATTTTCCCATCGCGATTCCCGGAGAATCTAGATCTGTTGATTATTATTATCTGTTTCTAAACGTGAAGTCAAAGATATTGCATTTGGGATTTACCTGGATCTATCTTTAAACGTCTATGTAAATGTATTATTATATTTAGGTCATATCACAGCACATGCCCAAACGTATGCATGTTATTTTTCAAGGGAAGCGAATTCCAGGTAATCAGAGGATGTTATCATGCGATGAAATTTTTATGTAATTTTTTCATTTCTTAATTACTTTATTAATATTTGAGTTGATTTCACATCATTAAATTCTGTAGTGTTGGCAATTCTCGAACATTACTTAGATCCTATGTGATTTCGAATACAATTAAGCTTGTAAGGACATTTACTCGTTAAATATTCAAAAACGCCATGTGGAACATGTAAGCGGCCGACTGCCGAGCCGATTCCGAGTAAGTGTACCTTTTTAGGCTTAAACCTGGCCTGTACTGAAGACTAATCCCATGGATGTATAGTAATTCTAACCTTTATAAGTCTAGATATGGCCATTCTGTTATTTTATATTTTTTACAATTATCATTTAAACTATTAATTATAATCTTACAGCTTGTGCAAGTCTAGCTTCAACCCTTCTGTTGTTCTGCCGCTCTAGTATTTTTCATCCAAACTAAACGTAAATTTTACGGTTGGGACGTTATAAGTGTTTGATAACGTTTGTTTACACATCTTTTGGTATTTTCGTTTTTGTAATTATTCGTACTCAGATATTTTCACATTTGAAACCTCTGTCCGAGGTCTATCGAATACACCACGAATCTGTAAATATATCAAGATTCTGTATTAGTCATGGTTTCTCAACATTGTAAGGCCGCGTGCATCAGGTCAAAGATGAATACATGTAGCCAAACGCGGAAACAAAAGGTAAATGTAGCTGCAGCTGGTGGTGAAACCAGGTCCAGGAGGTGAAAGTCCCTTTGTTCTCATATCTCTTCAGTCAGCTTCACGATCGTATTGATAGTTTTAGTTCGCTGGTCTACATGTTGACGTTGTTTACATTAATGACCCATTATTCAGTGGTCATTGACCTGCTTAGCCATCACCCACCCAACTCACCCTACGGACCCACCCCTACCTGTTCCCAACCCACCCTAACCCATTCCCAACCCTACCTGTTCCCGACCTGAGCCAACCCCACACTAACTACTCACCCCAAGCTCTACCACCCACCCATCCCAACCGACCCACCCCTACCTATTCCACCTAAATACCTGTGAAGGTATATCTCAGACGTTTACCACTTAGCTGAAACAACCCGTGAAGATCCGGGTTGGAATTGATCTTCAGAAACTCATGCTTGTCGTAAGAAGCGACAAACGGGATCGGGTGGTCAGGCTCGCTGACTTGGTTGACACATGTCATCGGTTCCCGATTGCTTAGATCGATGCTCATGCTGTTGATCACTGGATCCATACAGCAGGACTATTGCTGAGTGCTGCGTAAAACTAAACTCACTCACTTACTCTTCAACCTAAAGCAACCGAACCACACCTGCCCACCCACTCAATACTACCGACTCCATACAACTCAAGGGGCGGTGGGGTAGCCTTGTGGTTAAAGCGTTCACCCGTCACGCCGAAGAACCGAGTTCGATTCCACATATGGGTACAATGTATGAAGCCCATTTTTGGCTGGAATATTGCTAAAAGCGGCGTAAAACTAAACACACTCAGTCATCATACAACTCAAAGCCAGTTCTTCCCACCCCAACCTGCACCACCTGTCCCACACAACACAATGGTTAGATCAGCCATCTGACGCAACTAAACTGTATGACTCCCCCCCCCCCCCCCTTCAGATAATATTCATTTGCATTATCAGCGTGTAACACAATCTATGTAAAGGTTTGGCTTGGGCCTAATGAAACTTGGGTGAAAGAAGTAAGAGTAAGCGGTGTAACCGATACGATGTAATTTTAGATATCGAATACACTGGACTATATTTACCCACATGAGCATTAGATGATACCATATCCAATATCATAAGGATATCAATATACACATAGGCGTTAATTTAGCACCACCTGAACCCAGTGGCGGTTGTAAATATCTTGGTTCAAGCAGGCGAGCATTCCCTTGCATATTGAAATGCACATATAAAGCACGCCCTTCACATGCTATCTCAGAGGCTGTGGGTCGTATTGTCAGTGCAGCGAGGACGCAAAGCAAATTGAGATATTCATTTCATAATTACAGTACATGCACTACCTGTTTCTGAACTGATTTCAAAGACGACGGTGTTAAAATATTTTTCTTGACATGTTAATACATAGCTTTCAGGAAATACACGATGGGGTGTTTCTGGCGCGCAGGGATTGATGCCCTTTCGCAACATCGCAGTTAACTTCAACATTAACCACAGTTATTAGTCGACTTGCGAGGAAACACATGGTCACGGGTGAAGTAAAGGATCGTCCAAGACCAGGATGAATAATGATCCTGATAACTGAGTCCTAGGTCTCCTGGCAAGACAATCCCATGACTCATGCCGGTTAGACGTCCCTTCAGAGATATTCATGATCACGGGCAGGGACGCCCGGTGTGGTGCTGGCGCCAAAAACCCACTTATGGACATAGCGTAAGGTTCATTAGTCTGATGAAAGTTGCTGTCGTTTACATGTCGTCATATGGTTTTATAGAAGTTCTACTTATTTCTAAACTTACGCACCCGTGAAGGTCAGGGTTAGAATATTGATCGTCAGTAAACCATACTTGTCGTAACAGGCGACTAACGGGATCGGGTGGTCAGGCTCGCTGACTTGGTTGACACATGTCATCGGTTCCCAGTTGCGCAGATCGATGCTCATGCTGCTGATCACTGGATTGTCTGGTCCAGACTCGATCATTTACAGACCACCGCCATATAGGTGGAATATTGCTGAGTGCGACGTAAAACTAACCCCACTCTAAACTTACGCAGATCCTGTTCGCCAGAAAGGGTACTTTGTAGTCTTGTGTCTAAGTTTGTTGTTTAACGCGGCACTCTACACAATTCCAGCTATATGGTCTGTATCTATCAAAGAGCAACGCATGAAATGACTACTATAGACATATCCTTAATTTGGTACCTTTAGAAGATATTTAATGCATTTTATGAACTGGGGGTGACGTGTTGACCGGCCTATAGGGTTCAAAGTCGTACACTATTGTCAGACGACGCACCGCTGGCTTTACTCGTCCTTGGACTGAAATTGACCGTATCGTATACAGTACATGTTAGCTTTGCGTACACCAATAGAATAGAATGAATACAATAGATATATATATAATACATTATCAATTTGGTACCTGGGGAAGCGTTGGTTTCAACGCCGTGCATTGGAGGCAGGATTTATTATTTGCCTCAAATAGGCCCTGTTGAAGTGTAAGCAGTGCTTACCAATACCAACCTACTAAAATATGTCAGCAGACTGCCCACGAAATGACCAGAGACTATCCGTCACGTCTCATCGACTCAGATCTTTCAGATCGCTTAGAACTGCCCGAAAATCTTCTATTATGTGAGATACCAATAGACTGCCTTAGATTACGTGTATTGTACCCGCAATCCGCCCGCAGAATGTCCGCAGATTACCATGGTTTAGCCTTAGTGTAGCCATAAGTTGCTCGTTGACTGTGATCAGGCCCAGTGACTTGACTGACACATGTTGTCATACATGCTGTTGATCACTGGATTGTCTGGTCCAAACTCGATTATTTGCACACCGCCGCCATACAGCTGGAATGTTGCTGAGTGTGCGGCAATCAAACAACCAAACATAGTTTAGCCATAAGAAGCTCGTTGACTGCGCTTTGACTGTACATGTTCTGTAAACTACCTAAATACTGGCCGTACTGCAAGTTAAGTGTCTGTGCACTGTCCTTATGCTCCCAGTTTACTGCCTGAAAATGCCCTAAGACTGGCCACAAACCACTTACAAAGTGCCCATAAAGTAGCGGAGATCTGCCTGCATGTATATGTGCCCCAAAACCCCCAAACCCCCACCTTTCCCCAAACCCTGCACCTTTCAGGCTTCCAAATACTAGGCAGGTTAACTGCCAGTAAGCGTCCTGTAAACTGCACGTAGATGCATTCTCTTTACTCTATCCGTATGTGTTTACGCAGTGGAATTACTAAAATAATTTGTGAGCGTGAAACGTGAAAAAACGTGCTTAACCAAATGGTAAATAAACAACGTTCTTGCCACTCCGACCACCAAACTAAACATGATACTTTTGCCACTCCGACCACCAAACTAACTATGATACTTTTGCCACTCCGACCACCAAACTAAATATGATACTTTTGCCACTCCGACCACCAAACTAACTATGATACTTTCCGCTCCGACCACCAAACTAAATATGATACTTTTGCCACTCCGACCACCAAACTAACTATGATACTTTTGCCGCTCCGACCACCAAACTAAATGATACTTTTGCCACTCCAACCACCAAACTAACCAAACTAACTATGATACTTTTGCCGCTCCGACCACCAAACTAACTATGATACTTTTGCCACTCCGACCACCAAACTAACTATGAACTAACTATGATACTTTTTGCCACTCCGACCACCAAACTAACTATGATACTTTTGCCACTCCGACCACCAAAACTATGATACTAACTATGATACTTTTGCCACTCCGACCACCAAACTAACTATGATACTTTGCCACTCCGACCACCAATACTAAATATGATGATACTTTTGCCACCACCAAACTCCGACCACCAAACTAAATATGATACTTTTGCCACTCCGACCACCAAACTAAATATGATACTTTTGCCGCTCCGACCACCAAACTAAATATGATACTTTTGCCACTCCGACCACCAAACTAAATATGATACTTTTGCCGCTCCGACCACCAAACTAAATATGATACTTTTGCCACTCCGACCACCAAACTAAATATGATACTTTTGCCACTCCGACCACCAAACTAAATATGATACTTTTGCCACTCCGACCATCAAACTAAATATGATACTTTTTCTAAACTACATGAACTAAATAAGCTATCTGATAAGATAGACAACTATAATTCTAAATTGTTTAGTATCTCTACTATGCCCGAATATGGCAAACTATTTGTGTAATCTACGACCAGTACGAGTATCACTGATCACAATTGTCGACCATCCACCAAACCGTCAGAAACACATGTGCCCGACCCTGCACATGCAGAAAGTGACTGCACGAGGCGTTACGGTTGCGTTTTGATGCAACGTTCATGGTTCTTGTAAAGATGTGTTTTGGCTATGTTTTTTCACCTATCAGATATCAAAAACCAAAGAAACTAACTTTCTCTCCAGAACAGTACGATACATGAAATCTATCTACGAATAATCTGCAATCTAATTGTGAACCTAACTTACCCCCTCACCGACTCTTAGGTCAACACTGAATGTAGGTTATGTATGGAAGGTTATATGGGAGGAGAGGGTTTAAGTCTCCAAAAAGGCTGTTTAAGCAAACACTCAGATCAACTCTCTGTCACGCTCTGTAACAGCTGCCTGTTCTCGCGGTTGTATTACTCATGCCTTACGGCTGCACAATATATTGCCTCAGCTGCAATCAACTGACGTTTGTGAGTGTCCGACATCAAATTGTACTTTCTTCTTTGGCGTATGATCGAAGTGGTCTATTTTCATTTTATATGATTTTCGTTTTGACAAAAGGCATATTTGAAGTAACTAGCATTACCTTGACATTACATCATGTTATGTAGGAGGTTTTGAAGTTATATAAAGCCTGAAAAGGTCAGCCCATTACTAAATAGTTCATCAGAACGTTCTAGTCAGGACACTGGTTACGTTTTTGTCATGAATATTTTCTTCTAACTCTGTTGATTAAATTAGGTGGAAGCGGTTGGCCCAATCGTCTGCGCGCCGCTACGTCCTGAGCGGAGTTATGTCCCTTGGGTACATCGGAAAAGTTATGTAACTGTGGGTTCGAATCCCGTGTTGCACCGTTTATGTTTCTGGGTCTCTTGGGTTTTAACTACGTGAGTGAGCAAGTTTAGTTTTACGCCGCACTCAGCAATATGCTAGCTACATGTATATGGCGGCAGTTTGTCAATAGTTGAGTCTGGACCAGACAATCCAGTTATCAACAGCATGGGCATCGTTCTGCGCAATTGGGAACCGATGACATACGTCAACCAAGTCAGCGATCCTGACCACCCGATCCCGTTGGTCGCCTGTTACGACAAGCATGGGTTACTGAAGATCAATTCTACCCCGGACCTTCACGGGTAAAATAGCACTAAGACTATCTTAGGTCTATTGTAAGATATGGGAGTTACGGTCACCATAGCGCTAAGATCGCTTTGTACCACGGTACCCTGTAGCGATCGAAGGGTGGTCTTCTTCAGTAGCATCTATTTTCAAATACCTTAAACACTTGTGGCAGTGCAGCTTTGCACCGTTATAGCGTGTCCAGACTTTTTCGAAATATGTCAAGGATATTTTGCTTTCAGCGTAGAGAAAACATACACATTTGTCTCCAGGCAATCTGTCATACAGATCCTGAAACAAATATACTCAAATGCAGCCGATGCAAGTCGAGAATAAGTGGCAGGTTTGAAAATGATGAAAGTTTCTAGGCTCGTTTTATCATTTTTTATGAACATAATTTAGAAACCATTTTTTCTCTAACATATGCTCATACCACAGACTGGATGCTTGTCTAGTCTCCAGGGAGAGGAGCCATCACAGACGCGACTTTTGTGCAACGCGGCCCAGAAACCTAATTCTTCCAGACAGCACGTGATCAACCGTACAATGAAAATACTGCACAAAGATCTCGTGAGAGTATTGGCCTTCAAGTACCTCTGTTCACCCGTGCTTAGGATCAGACGAAATACCAGCGGACCCACTGACCTCGTGTGTACATACCAGCCCACACCCACTTCAGACATTCGTTGAATATTACACAGGAGTTTAGTTTACCTTTTACCGCATGGGCGGTTACCCTTTTCGCGAAATGCTGATGTCATCACGGATCACCTGTCCATCCACATGGACACTGTATACTTTTGCAGATACAGATGCAAACCTAAATATGAGCTTAATTTTTGTCTTTTTAATAGAACACATGAAAGCAATATTATCTTTTTTTTATTGATTTGGGTTATAGCTGAAACGGCCCCACGGCAGAACGGCCCCAAGTCGAAACGGCCCCAAATTGGCTACAAGGGCCCCAAATGCTTAGGGGCTGAAATGGCCCCATGACTAAACGGCCCCAAGTGAAAACGCCCCATATTTGCCAAAATGGCCCCAAATAATCAGCGTTTTTTCAAACTGAATATTGTACAGATCGTCTAACAATATTCACTAAAATTTAAGTTTGACTTCGAACCTACCTGCGCAACTCTGCCACAGCTACACAGGAAGATATCTTCGAGGTCTGGAGAGGTTACAAGGATGGAGACCTATCGCTGGGTCAACTTTTGACCAGATTCAGCCAAATCCATGGACCCATCACCCGCTGACTTTATATCTACGAACTGGTCCCTTGTTGGTATCATGCAAGAACCATTGGAAGTTTATTGTCTGTGTTGTTATTCTATTTAATACCCATTATGTAACTTCAGATTACACTAAAATTGAAAACAAATACATCGTCAAGAATGTTAATAGTACTGCTGTGTGTGCCGCAAGGAGAGTGTTGTTAGGACGTTTTCTGTTTTCAATATATGTTACATGTCAATATAAATGCCCAAATATATTTCACGTCTTTTTTTAGCAATTGTACGGGGTCATTTCAAGCAACATAGTTGATAGCAGCATCGGGGCCGTTTTGCACCGGGGTCGTTTTAGCCAATTTGGGGCCGTTTTAGCCAAGCAAAATTGGGGCCGTTTTAGCCTGATCCCATTGATTTTATTAAATTTTACAATATTTGTTTTAAAATGTTATTTATTTAATTATAAATTTAGTTATTTTTCATTCTACTTTTATTGATTTATTATGCTTAATTTATTTATTCTTTTATTTATTTATATATTAATTTTATTTTATTTTACTTTTATTTTTTGGTGGTGGCGGTTGGGATGGTGGGCTGGGGCACAATGTGTAAAGACCAGTCCTGGTGTCCCCCGCCGTGATCTTGCTGGAATATTTCTGAAAGCGGCATAAAACCTCATTCACGTAGTCACTCAATTTTGGGCGTCCCATTTATTCAACGGCCTGACGCATAATTATTTTCAAGTATATCCTGAGGTAATTTAATTTTTTCGAAAAACCCTATCATCGCTTTATTGCCTTTAACTCCCGATGGAATTTGTTTACACGGGGAATTGAGGCGTTGGCTTTATATTTACTGCTTTGTGTATTTGTCCTTGAGGCTCTCAAGCTAAGGGTGTTTACGTTCGTCATGAACTGTTACGGATGACTTGAAATATTTCAAACATCCGTACGCGTTTGAATACAGATATGAAATGACAAACCATGTCTATTTCAGTGTGCAGTGTCGATAGCACGGGTGTACTGTTTATTGCCTACAAAGTCCTGCGATGGCGTACTCAATCTTCATGTGACCTAGTTTAGCACTGATTCGGTAGGGAGCGCATTATAATGTATATGTGACTGTCTGTGCGAATGTGTGCAATCTCGCAGTTACATGAGTCTGTTTCCGATTAATTTAATATATAGGGAAGGTCAAGTTTCAAGGCCAGCTGCTTACACATTGTCATGCTTTTGTGGCAGAACGTGTTAACTGAGTTGAAACGTGTAAGGTTTATCTGTCTAACCCATTTATAGTAGGCATATGTTTGGAAAGATAAACAGTTTCGCAACACACGGCTGCGTTATCAGAATTACATCTTTTTTATCTGACTAAAATCTTATTCACGAAAGATCGATGCAGTTGTATATGTGAGAGGGCCATTGTATATTCAGGGGCTGGGAGCGAGATGGGGGTGTCATTGGTCCTGTGAATATATACAACACAACACAACCTACCCCTCACACCCATACCTACTCCGCCAACTCAACCGAACCACCACTACCTTACCACACCTGCCTATCCAAACCTACCATCTCCAACGTACCTACCCCTGCATACCGCGCAGTACAAATCCCTATACATACCCGTTCCAACCTACCCACGCCTAAATACCACAAACTGTCTGTCCCACTCATCCCATCCCAACCTACCCACCCAAATCTACCCACGCCCACCTACCCGAGAGAACCCACCCCAACTTTCCCACCCAAATCAATCTACACCACCCAAATCATCCCAGCCTACCCACTCCAATCTACCCAGCCTACCCATCTCACCAGTACCTAACGACCCGACACTACCCACCCCACCTACGGAAACTTACCTACCCACTCCTGCTTAAATACCCACTCACCCAGCACCCAACCAACCCCACCTACCACCACACCCAAAATTGTTCGATGAACAGCCAGGATGATCTGAAACAGTTAAGCAGCCCAGCGTTTCCTCTGAAGAAAAAAATAGTTGTATGGAGTTATGACAAACCGCCAATCATCTACCAACTCCTCTACCCCAAATTAAGTGCAGTTAAGTGACTATATTTGTAGCGGTAGGTGGCCACTTAGGTGCACCTGTTTAAAATCCTATATGCGTCACCATAAGGTCGTCGCGGGACACGGTTTACTCAGATTAAAAACAGGACGATGTGACACAGCTGCAGATAGTCCGTCTCCACGGAATATATCAAACAATTAACAAAGAGAATATATCAAGAAATTAACAAAGAGAATATATCAAGAAATTAACAAAGAGAATATATCAAGAAATTAACCCAACTCATGTCTGGAATGCTCTCGCAGTTCAGATTGCCCTGAAATTTAGCAATCTTCTTGGCTCCGAACGTGCGTACGATGTGATCGGAATCGTGCAATGGACGATACATTAGTAGACATTTATTATGATTTATGGAAATGTTATCTTATAGCTTTTATTCGAGCTGCAGCTAAACGTCCTTACTCCAAACGATCATCGAAATATGTCGAGGTACTTGTTCGAGACAAGCGCTCCGAGGACCTAGTTAACCATATTTTTAATTTTTTTTTATTAATTTTACATTATAGTTTAAATTAGACAATTGAATTCTGGAAATGCTTGTTGGTCAGTGCTTCATATTGTTTCGTTACAAGACTATCTTCTCCGCTTTGCGAAGAGGAGTGAAAAACAAAGGAGGTGCATGTGCAATGTATATTGATGGTTAGTGTAAACAGTGTGAATGAAAATATAAATAATCTCAACCACAAGCATAGCAGTATATATCCAAGTCAAAGTCACCTGTTAATGAGAGTGTGTACGCTCGATCAGGGCTGAATCATATTCAGCTCCAGCCGTGATAACGCATACATCATGTGGACATCCAACATTGGTCAAGGTGTACTTACCCGCTGTATCCCACATCTGCAATCGAACGTTCTTGTCACTGTGGATAATGGTTTTCTGCTTGAATCCTAGTGTATCACTGGATGTCTCTACACGTGTAAATTTACCTTCCATGAACGTGTGGAGAAATGTGCTTTTGCCTACACCTAAGTCTCCGATCAACACGGCCTTGACTGTGTATTCATGGTCGCTATAGCTGCTGGTCGCCATGTTGAAATTGACGACACTGACGGGTCTAATCATGTGATGAATCTGTCACATGGCAGGGCTTCCCTGACGAGTGGGAGTACCCCGAATATATATCTGTTTTGTTCCGCAGATAAAGGGAGACCTTGTACTTAGCGAGTAGGCCCACATGTAGGCCAAATAGATACTGAAACAGCGTTTACGATATCTAAGGACATGTCAGAATATATGCTACCTTTGCATGGATTTGCGACCTTTGTCACCGTCAGGATCCGCTTAACTTCCCGCCGTCTCCAGGAGTCATTTACATTTCATAGAAAATCTGGTGTCTCAAGTCGTAATTGTGCTCCAATATTGCTTAAAGCGGCGAAAGTCCATACTCACTCACTCATTAAGTGAATCGATTAAAGGCCCTACGTAGCAAAATATGAACATTAATATTTGATAGTGATTCAAAAATACGTGAGTACGATGTGATCGGAATCGTGCAATGGACGATACATTAGTAGACATTTATTATGATTTATGGAAATGTTATCTTATAGCTTTTATTCGAGCTGCAGCTAAACGTCCTTACTCCAAACGATCATCGAAATATGTCGAGGTACTTGTTCGAGACAAGCAGTCTGAGGACCTAGTTAACCCTTTTTACGTCAGGCCTGCTTTTTGTGGAATCCATTTTAGCCCTGAATTCTTGGTAGCATGATGTCTTTAGAGGTTTTTTTGGTTGGTTTGTGTGTTGTTTAATGGGGGCGGTGGGGTAGCCTAGTGGTTAAAGCGTTGGCTCGTCACGCCGAAGACCCGGGTTCGATTCCCCACATGGGCACAATGTGTGAAGCCCATTTCTGGTGTCCCCCGCCGTGATATTGCTTAAAGCGGCGTAAAACTAAACTCAGTCAGTCAGTGTTGTTTAATGCCGCATTCAGCGTTATTCCCGATATATGACGTCAGTCTGGAAATAATCGAGTCAGGACCAGAGGTGTACTTGACTTCTTCCACGAACATGTAAAAAACCCTGGTGCTTTGTCTGTGTTAGTAAAATACTTGTTCCCGGAGCACGGATTTGGCCGTTGTACTGATAATGAGTATGGCTGGTCCGTCGTCTTTTCTATCTTTGAATTACGAATTTCGAAATTGTTGCGGTTTTACAGCACTGGATTGAAATATTCATGAAAATAATTCAATTTATCTTTGATTGTTTGATCTTATCAGACGTATGTCACTCAAAACCATTCATTGTGCCCCGCCGCAACGCGGAACGGGGGACTATGTATTCAGCGGCGTCCGTCCGTCCGTCCGTCCGTATGTACGTCCCGATTCTTGTTAACGCGATATCTCATGAACTGTTGTACCCAATGTCTTCAAATTTGGTGACAGCTTACATTGGGAGATTACCCAGACACCATTCGATTTGGGTGACCTTGACCTTATTGTCAAGGTCACCACGGCACTTTGACCACTTTTCAAACTCTTGTTAACGCGATATCTCATGAAATGTTGTATCCAATGTCTTCGAATTTGGTGACAGCCTACATTAGGGGATTACGCAGACACCAGTCGATTTGGGTGACCTTGAGCTTATTTTCAAGGTCACCACGACACTGACCACTTTTCAAACTGTTGTTAACGCGATATCTCATGCACTGTCGTACCCAGTGTCTTCAAATTTGGTGACGGCCTACATTGGGGGATTATGCAGACACTAGTTTATTTTGGTGACCTTGACCTTATCTTCAAGGTCACGATGACACTTTGCAAGCTTTTAACTCTTGTTAACGCGATATTTATTGGACTGTTGTAACCAATGTCTTCAAATTTGGTGACAGCCTACATTGGGGGATTTCACAGACACCAGTTTATTTAGGTGATCTTGACCTTATTTTCAAGGTCACCACGACACTTTGAACACTTTTCAAACTCTTCTTAACACGGCATCTCATGGACTGTTGTAGCCAATGTCTTCAAATTTGGTGATAGCATACATTGGGGGATTACGCAGACACCATTTGATTTTGGGTGACCTTGACCTTATCTTCAAGGTCACCACGACGGATCCTTCGCACTAATAACGAATCGGGCCCAAAAGAGTGAATGATTTAGTTTCACGCCGCACTATTCCACCTATATAACGGCGGGCTGTAAATAATCGAGTGTGGACCAGACAATCCAGTGATCAGCAGCATGAACATGGATCTACGCTATTGGGATACGATGGCATGTGTGAACCAAGTCAGCGAGCCTGACCACACGGTCGCCTCTAGCGACAAGCATGGGTACTGAAGATCAATTCTAACCCGGATCTTCACCGGTCCCTCGTACCAATAACAAATCAGCCCCACATAGAAGTTATGTGGACATCAGGATATGACAGAGATGTACATATAATCCACAGTGTGGTCGAACTTGATAACCGAAGTAACATTTTTATAAATGTCTTCAGCTGCAAGTTGTCTAAAGCCCAACTTCCCCTTTACGGACGTTTGCACGCCAAGAATTTTCATCTTCAAGACACTGTAGGTAACGAACACACGAGACCAAAAAACGTAGCATTGTAGAGGGTACTTATAACTTGTGTCTGTAATTATTAAAGAAATATTCTATTTCGATCGGGATTCACTCAACCGCTATCTTATCGTGCCCTTTTAGTTCATACTTCGGTCCGTCAGCTGTGGAAGTGAGTTGCTTTTCTCGTCTCGCCTTTAACCGGCGCTAAAATGACTCGGAGACGGGTTGTCATGACCACGCGTGCCATAGAATTGGAATCGGATGGAAAACACCAATTGATGGGCGTTGGTACATCAGGGTTGTTGTAAGCGTTCGCTTGCCTTTCCCAACTGCTGTTTGTTTATTGCTAAACTCCGCAATGTTCAAGTGATATACAGCAGTTGATCATGGGTAATGAGTTTAGTTTCACGCCGCATGGACCAGACAATCCAGTGATCAACAGCATGAGCATCGATCTATGCAAATGGGTTACGATGACAAAACAGGAGGCTGGACCACACAGATCAGTGAATGGTAGTATGAGCGGCCCTCCCTCCAAAGTGTCGCCCCACCTGACCATGCCATCCGCCCAATAGATTGTCTGGTCCAGACTCAGCTATTTACAGGCCGTGGCCATACAGCTTGAATATGGCTGAGTGCTGTATTATACATAGACAGATTAACATTTCGTCACCTGTTGCTTGAAACATTTTCACTATGGGTCAAATGCCCCCCTGTGGGAATAAAAAAAAGACTTGCTATTTTCATGTTTCCAACCGGGAAACGGTATTTCCTTTTTGATATTCACCTGACTGAGGCATGTTATTCCGTCGTGGTGTTTTTGTGGTTCAAATGGAGCAAAACAAAGGTTAAACGCATATAGATTTTAACCTGTCTCGCGAAAAGAGTACCTTTGTTATCCCCCGCAACGCGTTTTGCGGGGGGTATTAAAATGACTCCATCCGTCCGTCCGTCCGTGCGTGCGTGCGTCAGTGCACATTTGCTTTTTCTTTACCAAACTTGGCACATAGATAGATCTGGTGGTCTACTGGTGCCTTTTGGTAGTTTTGGATTTCCGTAAAATAAGTTTGGCGTTTCTATGGCAACAAGTTGGAGTTAGACTGAAATTGGTAGTGGTGCCCTTTTCCGGAGCAGAACTTAAAAACTGTTCACTGTGTCATCACCAAATTTCATACATAGGTAGGTCTAGTGGTGAACTGGTGCCTTTTGATAGTTTGGATTTCTGTGTGTTTCCATGGCAACAATTTATATATAATTTTGATATGAATTTGTTTTTGCGGTTTCCGTGGTTTTTCTTAGGCTGTGGCTATGAGGATGTCATCTTGTCTGGAGCAGATCTTCTAAACTGTACATGCTAGCTTCATCAAACTTGGTACACATATCAAGCATGATCCATAGATGTGCCATTTGATGGTAAGACCCAGATACGAATTGTTTTTTTTTGTGGTTTCCGTGGAAATGTGAGTTAGGCTGTGACTATGAGGATGTCATCTCGTTGCATTTCCATGGAAACAAGTGAGGCTTCTACTAAATTTGGTGCGAGTGCCCCTCTCTGGAGCAGATCTTAAAAACATTTCAATACTCTCCTTCCACTTTGCTATACACCCCAAAACATTTGACATAATCATAACTAGTAGACATATTCATAAAGAGTATTTTGCCGTTGCTGGGGATATTAATGACTTTGTCTTCTTTTTCTATTTTGTGATCGATGTTCATGATGTCAAAAGACCGCCTCCATGGTGTGGTGGTTAGAGCGTCCGCCCGGAGAGCGGAAGGTCTCGGGTTCGATCCCCGACTGCGTCATACCAAAAGACGTTAAAATATGGAACTTGTTGGTCCCTGCCTGGCGCTCGGCATAAATGGGTACAACAAGGACTGGTCGGCTCGGAGTCAGTATAATTTGTCTGAGAGGGGCATTTATGCTTAACTGCGGCATGATATCTCAGTGAGCTAGCACTATAAAACCAGCTTAAGTCTGGGTTAGTACAAGCAGCTTCACATCGAATACACACGCATGCACGTCGTCATATGAGCGAAATATTCTCAAGCACGACGTTAAAACCCAATTTCACCTCACCTCACCTCATGATGTCTACAATAAGATTGCCAGGCCCTGAGTCAATAAATTACGTCGTTATACAGCTGGCAGTAGATGTGTGGGGCATTAAACGGCGCCTTTCTGGTGTCCCCCGCCGTGATATCACTTGAATATTGCTAGAAGCGGCGTAAAACTGAACTCACTCACTCACTCACCATTAAACGATAAACAACCCGTGAAGGTCCGGGTTAGAATATTGATCTTCAGTAACCCGTGCTTGTCGGAAGTGACGGGTGGTTGGTTGACACATGTCATCGGTTCTCAATTGCGCAGATCGATGCTCATACTGTCGATCACTGGACTGTCTAGTCCAGACTCGATTATTTATAGACCTCCGCCATATAGCCGGAATATTGCTGAGTGCGGCGTAAAACTCACTCAGTCACTAAACGATAAACAAAACTTTGAAGGTAATTCACGTAAATAGCCTTGTTCAGGAAGTATTGGCAGTAGTTTATGGACTGTTTATGTTTGTAACATCTGCTCATTTTACATCCACTGTTTTGCATGTTTATCTGACAATAAAGGTCAAGGTCACATAGTGCGTGTTTGACTAGAAACCAGTTCAAGATAACCTTAGTATTTAAGAATGGAATTGGATGAACTTACTTATACTTGATCTTTAGTCTGGATTCGAGTCTGGATCTTTTGAATGACCGCTATATAGGGTCAAGGTCACAAGAGGTCACAATACGAAACAGGGTTCACATTCAAGGAATTTTTTAATCAGTTCATGAAAACTACAAGTTAATTATATCGAAACATATAAGCAATTAACCCAACAGCAGTCATACGACATAACATGTCAAACATCACTCGTTACTCGTGGTGTAGCTGCTACGCTTAAATACCGATTAAAACGGCCTTAAATCCAATTAAATCCATCACTCAAGTCTTTGAGGCAAATGTGTTAATGTGATGTATATCTAGTCATTCTATCTTTAAATAGTTTACATAAATATTAAGCTATCAAGTGTGGTGCATAAAACTTAATGGAAATAATTTTTCAGTCGTAATTCTACTTTTATAATATTTCTTTAATGAGGTAAGAAAACTGTCTTCAAATGAACATATTTCTTACATAGAAAAAAGGCTTTCATCTTTTGCTAAATGAAGGTCGCAGTCTTTACATACAGATTCTGTATGAGTTATATTTAACAATGACTTTGACGAATAATGTCGACTCGAAAGTTGTGAACAGATATCCGAAATTTCCACTGTTTTTCTCATGACAATCGTTTGCCTCAGAGTATAGGTAGTTTTATATAATTCGGGCTTCAAAGGATATTTTTACTTTTAGCATAATTTACTAAAAAGTGGCCGACTGCAAACAGTGGTACCATGTCTGAAAAAAATATATCTTTTAACTGTCTTCTATTTATTCGGGATCGGTTGACACATGCCATCGTATCCCAATTGCGTAGATCGATGCGCATGCTGTTGATCACTGGATTGGCTGGTCCAGACTCGATTATTCACAGACCGCCGCCAAATAACTGGAATATTGCCGAGTGTGGCGTTAAACAACAACCAACCAACTGATATTTAATAACGCTGACGACAACATGTTTCTTATCACCAACATCTTGGTATAACCACGCATACGCGGACTTTATGTAACATTTGTATCACATACTGTGCCCAGTTGACTTTACTCATCTAGTAGGGCCCGTAAGTAAGTCACAGCACATCACGAGACCTTAGTACTTACGACGACAAACAACGTTTCATACTTTTTCGAATGTTCTCATGGTTGTCAGTTGACAGTAAGGAGCCGACAATCCCTGCAGGAATAACAAATCTCCGATCTAACCATCCCCAAATCAGCCAGCTAGTACGGCTGTCAACAGCTGTGACAGCCAAGCATGGTTGTACACTTGGTCCAGTCTAGTAAAGTCATATTTGGCGGTCGCGCAATTTTGAACCAGAACTGGTTCTTGAATAAACGCTTGCCACCGGAAATCTGGTATCGGAAGTAAGCTGAACCCCGTCTCGCATATCGCAAGTTTGCGCGCGCAAAGGGAGCCGGAAACCAGCTAAGTACCGGAAGTAGCGCCTTCCTAGACTCACAGGCCCTATACTTTAAGTATAACATGACATAGAAAGGGGTATCGACATTCATTCACTCAATGAATAATAATATTTGTGGATATTATAAACATAACAAGACGTCCAGTTTCACACAGACTGGTTTGCTTGTAGCCAGTTTATTAAGAAAACGTTTAAAATAGCATGCTTGTATTTTTTGTCATGATATTAAATGCCCCATAT
Organism: Haliotis rubra; assembly: GCF_003918875.1. Taxonomy (NCBI): domain Eukaryota; kingdom Metazoa; phylum Mollusca; class Gastropoda; order Lepetellida; family Haliotidae; genus Haliotis; species Haliotis rubra. The sequence continues at coordinate 346,695 of NW_025764904.1, read as the reverse complement.
TTTCGAAAGCTCGATATAGGAACGTTTTTAATTTGAAATATAATCTAAAAATGTGACGTTATACTTCTGAACACATGAAAAACTGTCCCAGCTGCCTTCCGTGCTTGCATGTCAAGAGTTACAATGCTTTAGACCATGTGTATCTGAATTCACCATGCCAACCACGTGACGGTGACAGGTTATCGGATGCTCTGGCCGGCCATGACCATTGCGTGATTATTGCACACACAGCTGATGACAGTGATTGACAACCACTCACAGTGACTATCAGATGAAACATACAACCCTTCACCCTCGAATGGGCTGTTAATTGTAGTTATATCTTTATTTTGCTCACGAAATTAAAACATTACCGATTTGTTCAGTTTACTTTCCCTCTCTCTCACTTTAGAAACTCAAATATTAAAAGATGGCTGGCGTATAGCTTGAATGTTTGTTGATTGGTGCATTAAACACCAATCCCACGCAACTAGACCTTATTTCGTAAGGTCAGTGGCGGTTTGTGATTCTCTCTCTCTCTCTCTCTCTCTCTCTCTCTCTCTCTCTCTCTCTCTCAACCTTTGTGATTCTCTGTCTCTCTCTCTCTCTCTCTCTCTCTGTCTCTCTCGGTGTGAAGAGACAACCGGTTCGTGACTCTCTCTCTCTCTCTCTCTCTCTCTCTCTCTCTCTCTCTCTCTGCAGTGTGCAGAAAGAACGGTGTGAAGAGACAACCTCCTGTCCCCTATACAGGATCGGTGAACTTTCAAAATCCCCAAAAAGTTCTTTATGAAATGAAACCCTCCAAAAACTCTTTCCTAACGAATTTAAGAATGTATACAGAGAAATTAACATAACAACATGCTCGTTGTTAGGGGTCGAAGTACACCACGCGATTTGAATGTAGAGACAATAACTTAAAAAAGACCGCAGAAAGATCCTCACTCAGATTTCAATCTCATTTCAAGGGATGACTTCGCACGTTTTATCAGCGAGAAAAGAGCTCTTTCTTTTGAAACCTTGTCTTTTGCTGTTGAAATTGACACAGAATGCCATCGGCATATCGCAGCTGTATCTGCCAGTGACGTACATGTTCGTGGTTCTGGGGAGAACACGTGATGCACTGATGCTTGTGCATTCATGTCAGGTTAGAACATGGCGACATGGAAACTATATATACTTTGTCTTCCTGGGTGGGTAAACATCCCAAGTAGGTCAGCGAGGACACGATGACCCTGTTTTGAATCACTGCCAGTCATGCAGTTATAATTACTGTAACGCGATTCCGTTTGCAAAAGGTCTCATTAGAACAGACAAGCTGTACGTTTCATGTGTCAGTTTCCCGACTGAAGGAGTAGGTTAACTCAGAATTCATTTGCGAAAGAATTCGGCATGGAACTAACGAACATCAAAGAAATGTTACCTCTACGATAAGATGATGTATTGTTAAAGTATACACTTTGTCAGTGTTTACAATCCACGTATTGATTCAAAGTACATGTAATTACATTGACAGTAGAAGTACAGCAAGTGCATCTTTAAATGGCAGTATAAAATATACTAGCAACAGAAGTAGCAATTAAGTAGATAATTATATTTCTAATATACTTTGCTGAAAGATCAAAAGCGCTGACAGTACTTTAAAAGACGATAAAAAACACTTTTTACATTACGTCAGACTGTCTTGACGCCACTAAGCCATTCTCGTCTGTCCCCTTGTAATCTAACGTACCCTTGGAAAAGGCGCGTTCTTACGGTGCGACTTGTTGTAACAACTTGTAGCATGCAACACAGTTGCAACGTGAGAACACCCAAATCGTAACGCTTTGAAGTCGCATAAAACTAGTCGCAGCTGAGTTGTAAGACAAAATACTTGTCTTAATTCCCACCACAAGTCGCAATCAATCGACCAATCAAATCTACATGTCGTATCCCGCCGGGTACCCATTTTCTGCTGGGTGAACAGTGGCAATTTTTTACAAAGGCACATGTGCTTCGTTGTGGGGCATGACTGAAGAAACTCTCAGGAGTCAAGCTGCGAAACACGGTCACCCATCCAACGACTCTCCGCGCCCAACGATGCTTAACTTCAACTGATTTGTGACCTGAGCTCTATGAACAGGAACATAACGTTAAATCAGCTAAAATAACTGTATTTTTAAGTACTGAACAACATCAGTTGCCAAGCTTCTAGGTTGAAAATAGTGATCTTCACTCGACAGCTTAAAGACATGCGCTCGCCACACTATATAGTCGAAATACCTTTGAGGATTAGCCATACTATGCTGAATTTTTCTGTATGTGTTCGAGAAGGTTACACTTCACATATTATCTTCCAAGCGACTGATTACATAAGGGAGTAATATATTCTCACATATAGTTATTTCTGAACACAACGTCATACTTTTACTTATGGAAACAATACATATCACATATTTAAATGTGAATATAGATGTATGATATGTGATAAGGAATCACACTGCCATTTACATAGGAAACCAACCCGTGATGGTCCGGGTTACAATATTGATCTTCAATAACCCATGCTTGTAAGATGCGACTATCGGGATCGGGTGGTCAGGCTCGCTGACTTGGTTGACACATGTCATCGGTTCCCAATTGCGCAGATCGATGCTCATGCTTTTGATCACTGGATTGTCTGATCCAGACTCGCTTGCTGAGTGCGGCGTAAAACTAAACACACTCCCTTCATAGGAAACCTATTTATGGTTGCCTATTTTAGGATATTTCTGGAATAGTGTTGAAGCCATACCCACTCACTGACTCATGTAGCGGGGCGGTGGGTTAGCCTATTGGTTAGAGCGTTCACTCGTCACGCTGAGGACCTGGCCTCGATTCCCCACTTTGTTTCAATTTGTGAAGCCTATTTCTGGTGAACACCGACGTGATAGTGCTAAAAGCGGCGTAGAACTAAACCCACTCACTAAGTGACTCTCACGCTCATGTAACCTACGTGTATGCGGTTATTTTTGGTATGTTTAAAGAAATCAAGTTGTATATCCTTAGGAGGTATCATTACCAATGACAGAAGGAGAAACGCTGAAGTTCAGACAACCAGACTGTTTTGTATTAACGTTAAAAGCTGCAGTCTTGAGACAGTCCCTCATGCGTGCAGCACATCTATGAACGTCGTATCGAATTCTAGATTCGCCACGATGATAATCTAGGTATGTAAGAACCCCCGTGAAGATCCGGTTAGAATTGATATTCAGTAACCCATGCTTGTCGTAAGAGGCGACTAACGGGATCGGGTGGTGAGGCCCACTGACTGAGTTGGCACATGTCACAGTTGCGTAGATCGATGTTCATGCGGTTTATCCCTGGATTGTCTGGTCCAGATCCGATTATTTACAGACTGCCGCCAAACAGCTGGAATAGTGCTGAGTGCGGCGTAAAACTAAACTCACTCACAACGAACGCGTTGTTGATCGGGACCCTGAAATTTAACGCACCGTTCTTATTTGTTACAGTCTAAAATGAATTCTTATCTCAAGCGTGGGTTGCTGAAGATAATTTCTTTCGCGGATTCTCACGTGTCCCCTATGTAAGAACGATGGGTGCCCACACACACATTCCATTCCCGACTGTAACTCCTAACTCGCCTGATCTGATCTAGTCCGACCTGGGACGGTCCGCATACTTTATGATTAGGATCATGACTGATTACAACACCGATCACTCCATCCGCACATCTGCATCTGACTCATTCATGATTAATACATTAGTTATGTGAGTCACGGGTATTACAGTTATCTTGGGTGACCCTACTCCAGGTAACGACTTGAAGGAAGTCTACATGTACGTTAGGCTTGTCAGAGTGACTGAACCTTGGGTTTGAATCCAACAGTCACCCTGTTTCTTGGTATGTCAGCATCTTGCCGTACTCGACGAATTGCCACACCTCTATCACCTGCATCCACTCAGACTTTCCTTCAACATGAGTGAGTGAATGAATATGGATTTACGCCGATTTTAGCAATATTTCAGCAATAGCACGGCGGGGGACACCAGAAATGGGCTTCACATTGTACCCATGTGGGGAATCGAACCCGGGTGTTCGGCGTGACGAGCGAACGTTTTAACCACTAGGCCTCCCCACCGAGACTGACGTAATGATATTCTTCGCGTTAGAAGGTCAGCACAGTCGTGTGCATTGAGCATAACGTATTTGTGCGCAGTTTGGATGTTTTTTTTGTTTTTGTTTGTTTTGTTTTTTTCAGGTTATCAAATGCACTACGTTCAGAGTTGCGCCCCTTACATGCAAACATCCGCTTGCCCAGGGCTCGAGAGTTCGCGAGATCGTTTCTATCACCACACTTATTTTAGGGCCGCTTTATTTTACAGGGAAGTATCAGTTGCGGAAGCCGAAGGTCTCCTATAAACTGCGGAAGAAATTTCCGTTTTATAGTTGGATTATTACTGATCCATGAGTACGGCGTTAGATATCAAAATGAAAAAGCACAGGTGCTCGGTTTCCCGCCCCGCCGATGACATCCGTCACAACCATATGAAAAGGATGGTCAGTTGTCAACCTAAAAAACCCAGGGTAACTTAAATTGCAAGCCAAAATAAAATATAGGGAATTGCGTCAGGTATGAGTTTTGTCACTGATCTATATGTTCAATTTGGAAATGTTTCCAAATGTCTACCAGAACAGTTTTTGAAGCCTTTACCAAGACACTGAAGTTGGGAACTGCTAAGTACCCGTAATCATATTTTCATATGACCTCCTCCGTGGTCTAGTGGTTAGAGCGTCAGCCCGTAGAGCGAAAGGTCGCGGGTTCGGTCCCCGGTCGCGTCATACCAAAAGACGTTAAAATATGGTACTTGTTGGTCCCTGCATGGCGCTCGGCATTAATGGGTACAATAAAGAATGGTCAGCTCGGAGTCAGTATAATGTGTCTGAGTGGGGTATTCATGCTTAACTGCTGCATGGTATTTCAGTGAGCTTAAATCTGGGCGTGTACAAGCAGCAACACATACACACGCATGCACGTCTTATTTGCGAATTAATCTCAAGTACGACGTTAAGCCCCATTTCACCTCACCTCATATTTTGATGTAACACATGTTATATTTGGGACTACAGCGGGCCTGACTCAGAGGGTGTGGGATTCAACCCAACATGTGTTACATTTGACCACTTTCTAAATGGGATTGTGTAATTTATAGCTTTCGGACGTGGGAGATGTGTTAATTTAGACTTATCAGAGGACATCCACTTTTGTGGGCTGTGTTTTTAATGTAGCACCCGTGTTACGACAGGATATACCTACTTCACAACTGCCAATAACTTCTCGAAGTGTACCACAAAATCTTTTTCTTGCATGTACCCGTGAAGATGCAGGTTAGAATTGATCGCCAGTAAACCATGCTTGTTGAAAGAGGCGACTACCGGGAATGGGTGGTCAGGCTCGCTGACTTGGTTGACACATGATATCGTATCCCAATTGCGTAGATCAATGCTCATGCTGTTGATCACTGGATTGTCTGATCCAGACTCGATTATTTACAGACCGCCGCTATATAGCTAGAATATTGCTAAGTGCGGCGTTAAACGCAAAAACAAACAAACAAATTTAATCATACCATTTAGAAGTATAATCAATGTTTTCGCAGAATTTAAAATATGTGCACATTTATGGATTTAATTTAAACGAAACTATTTGTTTATGTCTCTCTGTGCACTACAACCTGCACTCACTTTGTAAAAACATAATTAACTAAGGTTTGCGTGAGTAATTGCTTTGGCGATAGCTGTGATACATGAGAAGATTGTTCGTTGGTGATTAAAATGCTGTCAAGTTGAAGCCCGGATTCCCAAAGCACGATGGGTGAACCCACATTCCAGTATCTCTGATGTAGCCTCGTCTACTCTAGCCTGACCTGTGACGGTCTGGTCCACATGCGCCTTGTTTTGATTCAGATGTGCACTGAGAACACCTCGTAACACAGGCACGACTGACGCATTAATGAGAAGGGGTGGTGGGGTAGCCTAATGGTGAAAGCGTTGACTAGACCCGGGTTCGATTCCCCACATGGGTACAATGTGGGAAGCCCATTTCTAGTATAAATCCAGCTGGGGTCCATGTAGGAAGCAAATGTACTGTAAGTCCCCATGGTCTCCAGTATGGTGATCTACCTTCAATTGTTGGCGATATCTATAGCCTGTTTTTTTATATTGTATTGTCATTTATGGTTAAAATATTTTAGATTTAATTACTAGTTTTAAATTTATTTCTGTGATAATGTAGTTGTTTTACTGTCCTTTGTAGACAGATAAGTACATTATCTAACTTTGCTTTTATTCATTTATGATTTTACAACTTTCTTAGTCACGATATGGCTGAATTACTGCCGATGTGACTTTAAATTTTAACTCACTCACTCCAGTGTTCCCCGCCGTGATATTGCTGGAATATTAGTAAAAGCGGCGTAAAACCTTACTCACTCACTCACTCATTAATGAGCAACAGCCGGAGTCACAACTCACAAACATGAGTTTGAATCCAAGATTCGACTTGATTTGAATTCTATGTTTATCAGCATCATAGACGTGCTTTGGTGATTAAGTGAGTGAGTGAGATTGGTTTTACGTCGCTTTCATCAATATTCGAGCAATATCACGTCGGGTGACAACAGAAATGGGCTTCACATATTGTTTCCATGTGGAATCAAACCCGGGTCTTCGGAATGACGAGTGAACGCTTTAACCGCTAGGCTACCCCATCAGCGAGGTGTCCTTAGGGGGTTCTGCAAACTTATAAACGTAGACACGGTGTCCTTCTTTATTTTCGGTCAGGTTATGTACAGCGAAAATTTGAAATTTTCTTGGAAAGCGCGTTAAATTCAACCTGCTTGCTTGACCCTCGATATATGGTCACGGCACGTCGCGAGACTTTAGCACTACCGGTGACAAACAACATACACTTGGTCCGGTCCAGTAAAGTCATATTTGATCTAGTTCTTGAATATATGCTTCTCAACGGAAATCTGGGACCGGAAGTAAGCTGGGCCATGTGTCGCATATCGCAAGCTGGCGTGCGCAAAGGGAGTCGGGAACCAGCTTAGTACCGGAAGTAGCGCCTCGCGAGACTTAGAGGCCCTGTTGTACATGTCTGAAGTAATGTCGAAAGTTTACATGGATTCAGTTTAGTGAACCCATCATGCCGAGTACAAAGCAGAGGAACAAGTACCATAGTTTAAGGTCTTGCTGACTGACTGACTGAGTTTAGTTTTACGCCGCTTTTAGCAATATTCCAGCAGTATCACAGCGGGGGACACCAGAGGTCTTGCTTAGGTTGGAACCAGCAAACTACCGATCTCTGAGCAGACACTCTGTCCGATACACCAAGGGGGCGGGTTATGTATTGGTAGGAAAATAAAACAGTTAATACGTAACACGAAGAACCATAAACTGTTGGGGCGGTGGTGTAGCCAAGTGGTTAAAGCGTTCGCTCGTCACGCTGAAGACTCGGGTTCGATTCCCCACATGGGTACAATATGTGAAACCCATTTCTAGTGTCCCCCGTCGTGATGTTGCTGGAATATTGCTAAAAACGTAAAACCTAACTCACTCATAATCTGCGAGGCCTGTGCCACGTCATGACGGATATTAACGAGCGTTTCAGGAAGAAAGTTTGAAAACATATGCAAGGTGCGATCCGCATTTCGTGATGCACACGTGTTCAAATGCGCAAGAGTCGCTATCATGAGCAGTTTCACGTGTTAGAATTCATGTATTTCTTTAGGCACATGTTCATGTTTGAATTTCCCCACATGGGTACAATGTCCGAAGCACATTTCTGGTGTCCCTGCCGTGATATTGCTGGAATATTGCAAAAACGGGGCGTATGACTGTACTCACTCACTCACTCACTTATATTCGAATATGATTAGCTCCCAACCAGTCTTACACTCACCATCGAATCGAAGGAGCAATCCTCAGTTTTGGGATGCTGGCGTGTTTAAACGCACACGATTCGCTGTACATAGCAGCTTCACGTGTTAGAATTCATGCATTTCTCAAGGCACATATCCATGTTTAATATGATTGGTTGGCTGGTTGGACAACGTCTCCCCACCAATATTGCAGTTATATAACGACAATATCTATCGACTCGAACTTGAACCAAGCAGGTTATTGACATGAGTCTGAAGTACGCTTGCAATACGATCGTAAGAGCTGTTTACCATTTTGTTTGTCTCACAAAGGTTGTTGACCTATACGTTCTACGTCATAAGGGAACCGGACTTTCCTCTCGACTCTGAGCTAACCCGCGATATGATTGATATGCAGTTTCAGCTGATTCGGTCAATCGTATGACGTGAGTATGTACGTGATGTTTCTGCAGTCAAGACATAATGTATCGGTGATAACAGTACAGTGGCAATATGTATGTACTGTTACGTATTCATTACCACCATTGAAACAGTTAATGAACCCAGAATCTGCACTTTAACGAATACATTATGAAACCAACAGGCAACAAAGAAACGGTGTTCAATTAACACTGTACAAATTACTGTAAAATAATTACAGTGGCACTCTACAATAGACTGGCTGCACAAAATTCAATGTGCAGTACTAAAGCCTTCGATGGTACTAGCATTTAAATCAGTGGTGATTCTACTGATGATGATGTTCACGAAGCAGCAACTAGTCCAAGGCCCTAAATGGCGTAAGCTGGATATTCGGAGCAGCCGTTTTTTTACGAAAGCCTAATGCGGCCAATTTTGTTGCGTAAAATATTTTTTCAGCGAAACTTCTCGTAGATTCAAATATTTTCTCGGTGTTTGGGAGTATTTTCTCGTTACTTCGATTGATTTCTCGTTACTTCGAGTATTTTTTTTTCCTCATTACAAATAATTTCTTCAAATTTATTTTCCCGTTGCTTCAATTTATGTATTTCAGAAACTTGAAATTTCGATTAATTTTTCGTTACTTCAGATATTTTCTCGTTACTTGAAATTCGTTTGAAAGAAACTTGAAGCAATGAGAAAAAAACTTGAAGCAACGAGAAAATAATCGAAGTTACGAGAAAATAATTCGTCTGGATGAAAGGAATTCTGAGACATTTCAAGGTCACAGACTCACTTGAATGGGAACATGTGGCAGGGAAACGAAATGAAATATTAATATATTTATAAATCTCACAAAATGTCAAAATTTAAAGCCTTGCCGAAAATCCTCCAGCAGCCAAAAGCAGACTTTAATACGATCCTCAACCCCAAATAGTGCCAAGAAGAAAACACTGAATGATATATTAATCTAATCGATGCGGGAACCTTGTCGCTGTCCCGTTATTAGAACTGGTTTTTAGAAACATTAGCTTGTAGTTCGAGGCTACTAACAGGAGCTCGTGGTCAGATGTCAATCACTGGATTGTGTGGTCGAAACTCGAAGATTTACAGACCGCTGGCATATAGCTTAAGTGTTGCTGAGTGCTGCATGCGTAAAACAACAAACACGCATAATGATGTAAATAGACTTTTAATGGGTAAAGTTTTGTAGATAGGACGACATTATTGTCTTAAATTAAATATCGTTTTTCAATCTAAATTAACTGAAATTCTCTTTGATCCAGTTTGTTTAAACGCCTCGATGCAATACCGAACATCTGCCACGGCCATTACAAAGCAGCAGATGGAACACGAACTGCACGCGTGTCATATATTGGAATTTACATCATTATCATCACAAAGCAACGCACGCGCACGAGCTGCACGAGTACCCACGAGTGTAGTCAACCATTCACGTGCAGAGCTGTCACTTAATGTTTCCTGTCAGTGAACAATAGAACATATGATATTAAACCCAAATTGTCGTCATCAATAGTGCCAACATCAGAAGACGTATTTTCACAACACGTTGTGGAAACGGAAGCTTTTTGGAGATGTTTTAATATATTATTTTAATTACAGAAATATATGACTATCTTGTCAATTTCGTCTGTGCACCTGCACATATTGGACGCACGTGTAATTGTGTTTCCCTGCGTGTATTGTTCGGTGTTCACAATATTCACGCGCATATCTACACGAGTGAATTCAATATTCGTGGTTGATTTTCCAGCTGATACGCACGTGTCACCACCGGAAACCCTATACTTTCAAGTACAGCATATCTCATAAACTGAAATGTTACGAATATTCAAATAGTAATGTCTCGATGTTTCGTCTGAAACTATAAAATAAATAAAAGAATTATTCACAAAGAGTTTCGTGACGAATTATGTGCTGTGAATAAAATCTTGTGCGGAATAAAAGCATTTCCATTTTAGATTGGACCAGTAAACTAATGTTCTGTGGGAACAAACGACATCAGACTAAACAGAAATTCAGTCATTTGTCTTCAAGTCCAGTTCCTTATATAAGGAGGTTCTTGGCGCGCAAACCCGTGAAGATCAGGGTTAGAATATTGATCTTCAGTAACCCATGCTTGTCGTAAAAGGCGACTAACGGGATCGGGTGGTCAGGCTCGCTGACTTGGTTGACACATGTCATCGGTTCCAAATTGAGTAGATCGATGCTCATGCTGTTTGATCACTGGATTGTCTCGTCCAGACTCGATTATGTACAGACCGCCGCCATATAGCTGGAATATTGCTGAGTGCGGCGTAAAAGTAGACTCACTCACTCACTCTTGGCGCGCAAGTAGATCGATGCTCATGTTGATGATCACTGGATTGTCTGGTCCAGACTCGATTATTTACAGACCGCCGCCATATAGCTGGAATATACCCGAGTGCGGCGTAAAACTAAACTCACTCACTCATCTTGGCACGCAAGGCGAAACGTTGTGTACGTACATGCCGTTGTGGTGTAGTTAGAGAAACATGTGGTTCCACTGTCGTGGTGTTGTCTTCCGTGCTGTACCAACATGCCGTCTTCGTATAATGGCAGACCCTCGCAGCGTAGCTGCAAGTCGCCATGGTGTAGTTACAGACCGTTGTTGTGTAGACACATGCCGTTTTGTTTAAGTTTCCTGCCGTCACGGTGTAGCTGCTGACCTTCGTGGTGTGCTAACATGCCGCCTTGGCATAGTTACAGGCCGCCGAGGTTATTGACATCAATTGTGGTTTAGCTGCAGACCGTCGGGATGTAGTTACAGTCCACCACGGTGTGACTGACTTATCTCGTGTTAAAGGGAACAGAAACATAATAATAATATTATTAATAATAATGCTAACTTCTACGCCTAGAATCCAACACGATGCTGCTCTCTGGCGTTACATTATTACCCTGACGGTATTGTACTTTCAAAGCAGCTATAGGTCCGTACATCCGCTTCTCAGGTACCCATTTTAAACAGCTGGGTGGACTGAGTGCAATGTGGACGAAGTGCCCTGCCCAGGTACACAACACATTGTGAGATTCAGGTCACAAATGTTGGTGTCCCCACCGGGATTCGAACCCGGGCCTGTGGCGTGAGAGGCCAGCATGCTAACCACTACACCACTGTGCTGAACATATCAGTAACGATACACATCAGTGCTCTTTCATTATTCACACATCCCACCACAGACAGACTAAATTATTAACAAAGCTTCAGAAGCAGATGAGGGCAAAATATCCTCTTAAACAAACACCTCCCATGTTTGATAAACCAAGGCGCCATGTCCGAGTCCCTTCACTGGTACACCTTCTGAAGGCCATATCCCATGACTACGGTCATGTCATAACATCACTTCGTTTCCAGTGTTGAACTAATTCACGCACTCACCTAATTCTGTTACGACTGTCCTAAAATGAAGGCCTCCACTCTATGAAGCGGAGCTGAACGGACAGGTGTCCTGGATTTTAACAAGCGGACATTCCTCATCTGTCACGCGGTTTTTTATGATGTAAAGAATTTTTTGTTTTTAGTCGTCTCACGTTCATGTTCTGTCGCAATCACCGTCTTGAGTAAACGGGAGTTTTCAGTTTCAGACTTACCTTAAAGCTATGAAGCGTAAAAGTGCCTCAGTCAAACACCAAAACGGAACATAAAATATTAATATCTAATATGATAATAGCATGGGCAGGATGCTTACATCTACGTAGCTGATGATTAAATGTACGAATATATGTTATTTATATCGGCTTAGAAAATACTGTATGGGTAGAAGATACATCTACGTAGACGATACTTCATTAACGCAAAAGATACTTACTTACATCTTCGTAGACGATACTTTCGACAACGTAGAAGATACATTCATCTACGTAGACGATACTTTAATCAACGCAAAAGACAATGTTATCTGCGTAAAAGATACCTAAATCTACGTAGACGATACATTAATCAACGCAAAAGACCATGTTATCTGCGTCAAGGATACCTAAAGCTACGTAGACGATACTTTCGACAACGTAAAAGATACATTCATCTACGTAAACTATACTTTAATCAACGCAAAAGACAATGTTATCTGCGTAAAAGATAATATACCTAAATCTACGTAGACGATACTTTAATCAACGTAGATGAAACGTAACTCCACTAACATGCGTAGAAGATACTTGCACCTACGGAGACGATGTTTTCTTAAACTTTTAAGACCATACTTTTTTCTACGTAGAAGATACTTACCTCTACTAACATGCAACTTTCACCAACGTAAAAGGTGCTTACAGTCAACTATATTTTTACTTTTGTCTGAGTCTGTGATATTCAGATCACGCGTATCGTCGTTACGCGACCCTGGTTTGATGTAGTTCATACGAACGTTAGATTGTAAAAAAATGTATTAGCTTGTTTGGTTTCATCTGGCGTTCTCCGTGTTTCAGCAACTTCCTGAAATTATTTCAGATTGCCAAACTATATGTGATAAAATAGAGAAACTCAAATACATTTACTCATCAAAACTTCGACACATTTAAATGAAGGGTTACATTTTTTAACCTGATAAATAGATATAAAAGATGAAAAGTCAAATATATCGGTCATTATGAGTTTACGTGAACCTGGCACGGAACTACTGTCGATTACCGGAAAACTACTTTCCATAATTGGACAGTAGAGTATGTTTACTTTTACGTAGACTTTGCTGTCATATACGAAGTATTATCTACATAGATTTGAGTTGTACCATCAACGTAGATGCAAGTGCCATCCACGTATACAAAGGATACCATCCACGTATACAAAGGATACCATCCACGTATACAAAGGATACCATTTAGACTACAATAGAAGCAAAATGATGAGTGTTATTGCTTGTCTTTAGTCGGTATTTTTTATGTTTCTGTTTTCTATTCACTTAATAATTAAAATAAACTGTAACTCGTAACTAAAGTCAGGGTCGTTTACAAGGTGGTTTAAATTTGGGGTCAACCATACTTATAATTTATGTGTAGCTACGATCCTGTGAGATCCCGTGGTGTTGATGCGACAGGTCCTTAATCCCCTGCCATGAGGCGATAGGCGGAATATATTCAAAATGAGGGATTTACCCTTTTTTTGTGTTCGTTTTTTGTTTAACACTACAATTGTCGGTTTCTGTGTCTGAGCGTGGTCTGTATGTTGTTGTACGCCGTTTTCCAGCCATATGACGGTGGTCTGTAAATCATCCACCCTTGAAGGTCCAGGTAAGAATTGGTCTTCAGCAACCCATATCAAATAGACAGGCTCACTGACTTGGTTGACACATGCCATCGTATCCCACTTGCGTTAAACAACAAACCAACCAATCAGTAAATCATCGAGTCTTGATGGATCCAGAATAATGAATACGGTGATATGCAATGAACAGTAACCGATCCTAATCTCAAGACCCATCTTGGGGGGCGGTGGGGTAGCCGAAGACCCGGGTTCGATTCCCCACATGGGTACAATGAGTCAAGCCCATTTCTGGTGTACCCCGTCGTGATGTTGCTGAAATATTGCTAAAAGCGGCGTAAAACCATACTTTCTCGCTCACCCACTCATATAGTCACCTAGGATCTGCTGGGTGTGGTTCAAAACCTTGCACTCGCTAAGATTATAACCTTTTTTTTATTTTCCAGGGAAACCAGTGGCGTCCATTTGTCACGGTGCCTGGATGTTCTGCTCGGCCAAGATCCTGAAAGGGAAACGAGCGACCTGCTTCCATGCCATCAAAGACGACGTGGAGAATGCTGGGTAAGACGTGTATGGATGTTGTTCAACGCCGCACTCAGAAATATTCAACTGTGTGTCACCGGTCATAATATATAATCCAGTGATCAACAGCATGAGCATTGATCTAAGCAACTGGGATACGATAACATGTGTCAACCAAGTCAGCCAGCCTGACCACCCGATCCCGTTTAGTCGCCTTTTAAGACAAGTATCGGTTGCTGAAGACCAATTCTAACCCGGATCTTCACGTATTGGGTAAGACGTGTGAATAATTGTACAATGTTGCCAAACCAAGGTTTGAAAGTCAAGTGTCTCCCTCCCCCGTCAGCAAAACACGGTGTGTACTCCCTGCCAAACCCCCGGCCCCACCTTGCAAACAAAAAATTCTAATTTTGTTTTTGTTCCCCTATACCATCGTAAACAAACTTGTGCTCCTCTCTTACAATAATATTCGGAGTTTGTTTTGTAAGTATAGTTTTTACCAAATTCCCATTTGAGTTATAGTCGACTTGTGATCATTCTCTTGCACACAAGACCCATTTTGTGCTCCTCTTCAAAACTATATTCGCCTTGTGCGTATTTCCTTATGCACAAGACTCGTTTTGTGCTCCTCTTTAAACACGACTCGTTTTGTGCTCCTCTTTAAAACTATACTCGTCTTGTGCACCCTTCCTTGTAAACAAGACTGGTTTTGTGCTCCTCTTTAAAACTATACTCGTCTTGTGCACATTTACTTGTAAACAATGCTCGTTTTGTGCCCTATCCCTTTTGAAAGCAATACTAATTTTGTGCTCTTTTATGCCCATTCTGGGAATTGTTCGTGTTGTGCTTCTCAATCGTAGAAAGTAATATATTGTTCTTGTTTACGTCACGTAAACAAACACCCACAATATTGTTTACCATGGGAGCACAAAATGAACATTGTCCTAGAGGAGCACAAAACAAGTATAGCTTAAGAGGAGAAGTCCACAATACAAGTATAGTTTAAACGATAAGGAGCAAAATAAGAGTCTTCTTTACAAGAGAAGGTGTACAAGACGAGTATAGTTTACAAGGGAAGGTGCACAAGACGAGTATAGTTTACAAGGGAAGGCGCACCAAACGGGTCGTGTTTACAAGAGAAGGTGCACAAGACGAGTATAGTTTACAAGGGAAGGCGCACCAAACGGGTCGTGTTTACAAGAGTAAGTGCACAAGACGAGTATAGTTTACAAGGGAAGGAGCTCCAAACGGGTCGTGTTTACAAGAGAAGGTGCACAAGACGAGTATAGTTTACAAGGGAAGAAGCATCAAACGGGTCGTGTTTACAAGAGAAAGTGCACAAGACGAGTATAGTTTACAAGGGAAGGAGCACCAAACGGGTCGTGTTTACAAGAGAAGGTGCACAAGACGAGTATATAGTTTACAAGGGAAGGAGCACCAAACGGGTCGTGTTTACAAGAGAAAGTGCACAAGACGAGTATAGTTTACAAGGGAAGGAGCACCAAACGGGTCGTGTTTACAAGAGAAGGTGCACAAGACGAGTATAGTTTACAAGGGAAGGCGCACCAAACGGGTCGTGTTTACAAGAGAAAGTGCACAAGACGAGTATAGTTTACAAGGGAAGGAGCTCCAAACGGGTCGTGTTTACAAGAGAAAGTGCACAAGACGAGTATAGTTTACAAGGGAAGGCGCACCAAACGGGTCGTGTTTACAAGAGAAGGTGCACAAGACGAGTATAGTTTACAAGGGAAGGAGCACCAAACGGGTCGTGTTTACAAGAGAAAGTGCACAAGACGAGTATAGTTTACATGGGAAGGCGCACCAAACGGGTCGTGTTTACAAGAGAAGGTGCACAAGACGAGTATAGTTTACAAGGGAAGGAGCACCAAACGGGTCGTGTTTACAAGAGAAAGTGCACAAGACGAGTATAGTTTACAAGGGAAGGAGCACCAAACGGGTCGTGTTTACAAGAGAAAGTGCACAAGACGAGTATAGTTTACAAGGGAAGGAGCACCAAACGGGTCGTGTTTACAAGAGAAGGTGCACAAGACGAGTATAGTTTACAAGGAAGGCGCACCAAACGGGTCGTGTTTACAAGAGAAAAGTGCACAAGACGAGTATAGTTTACAAGGGAAGGCGCACCAAACGGGTCGTGTTTACAAGAGAAGGTGCACAAGACGAGTATAGTTTACAAGTGAAGGAGCACCAAACGGGTCGTGTTTACAAGAGAAAGTGCACAAGACGAGTATAGTTTACAAGTGAAGGAGCACCAAACGGGTCGTGTTTACAAGAGAAAGTGCACAAGACGAGTATAGTTTACAAGGGGAAGGAGCACCAAACGGGTCGTGTTTACAAGAGAAAGTGCACAAGACGAGTATAGTTTACAAGGGAAGGAGCACCAAACGGGTCGTGTTTACAAGAGAAGGTGCACAAGACGAGTATAGTTTACAAGGGAAGGAGCACCAAACGGGTCGTGTTTACAAGAGAAAGTGCACAAGACGAGTATAGTTTACAAGGAAGGCGCACCAAACGGGTCGAGTTTACAAGAGAAAGTGCACAAGACGAGTATAGTTTACAAAGGAAGGAGCACCAAACGGGTCGTGTTTACAAGAGAAAAAGTGCACAAGACGAGTATAGTTTACAAGGGAAGGAGCACCAAACGGGTCGTGTTTGCAAGAGAAGGTGCACAAGACGAGTATAGTTTACAAGGGAAGGAGCACCAAACGGGTCGTGTTTACAAGAGAAAGTGCACAAGACGAGTATAGTTTACAAGTGAAGGAGCACCAAACGGGTCGTGTTTACAAGAGAAGGTGCACAAGACGAGTATAGTTTACAAGGGAAGGCGCACCAAACGGGTCGTGTTTACAAGAGAAGGTGCACAAGACGAGTATAGTTTACAAGGGAAGGCGCACCAAACGGGTCGTGTTTACAAGAGAAAATGCACAAGACGAGTATAGTTTACAAGGGAAGGAGCTCCAAACGGGTCGTGTTTACAAGAGAAAGTGCACAAGGTGCACAAGACGAGTATAGTTTACAAGGGAAGAAGCACCAAACGGGTCGTGTTTACAAGAGAAAGTGCACAAGACGAGTATAGTTTACAAGGGAAGGAGCACCAAACGGGTCGTGTTTACAAGAGAAGGTGCACAAGACGAGTATAGTTTACATGGGAAGGAGCACCAAACGGGTCGTGTTTACAAGAGAAAGTGCACAAGACGAGTATAGTTTACAAGGGAAGGCGCACCAAACGGGTCGTGTTTACAAGAGAAGGTGCACAAGACGAGTATAGTTTACAAGGGAAGGAGCACCAAACGGGTCGTGTTTACAAGAGAAAGTGCACAAGACGAGTATAGTTTACAAGGGAAGGAGCTCCAAACGGGTCGTGTTTACAAGAGAAAACGGTGCACAAGACGAGTATAGTTTACAAGGGAAGGCGCACCAAACGGGTCGTGTTTACAAGAGAAGGTGCACAAGACGAGTATAGTTTACAAGGGAAGGAGCACCAAACGGGTCGTGTTTACAAGAGAAAGTGCACAAGACGAGTATAGTTTACAAGGGAAGGAGCACCAAACGGGTCGTGTTTACAAGAGAAAGTGCACAAGACGAGTATAGTTTACAAGGGAAGGAGCACCAAACGGGTCGTGTTTACAAGAGAAGGTGCACAAGACGAGTATAGTTTACAAGGGGAAGGAGCACCAAACGGGTCGTGTTTACAAGAGAAAGTGCACAAGACGAGTATAGTTTACAAGGGAAGGCGCACCAAACGGGTCGTGTTTACAAGAGAAAGTGCACAAGACGAGTATAGTTTACAAAGGGAAGGAGCACCAAACGGGTCGTGTTTACAAGAGAAAGTGCACAAGACGAGTATAGTTTACAAGGGAAGGAGCACCAAACGGGTCGTGTTTGCAAGAGAAGGTGCACAAGACGAGTATAGTTTACAAGGGAAGGAGCACCAAACGGGTCGTGTTTACAAGAGAAAGTGCACAAGACGAGTATAGTTTACAAGTGAAGGAGCACCAAACGGGTCGTGTTTACAAGAGAAGGTGCACAAGACGAGTATGGTTTAAAAGGAAGGACACCAAACGGGTCGTGTTTACAAGAGAAAGTGCACAAGACCAGTATAGTTTAAAAAGGAAGGCGCACCAAACGGGTCGTGTTTACAAGAGAAAGTACACAAGACGAGTATCACAAAACGGGTCATGTTTACAAGAGAAAGTGCACAAGACGAGTATAGTTTACAAGGGAAGAAGCACCAAACGGGTCGTGTTTACAAGAGAAGGTGCACAAGACGAGTATAGTTTACAAGGGAAGGAGCACCAAACGGGTCGTGTTTACAAGAGAAAGTGCACAAGACGAGTATAGTTTACCAGGGAAGGAGCACCAAACGGGTCGTGTTTACAAGAGAAAGTGCACAAGACGAGTATAGTTTACAAGGGAAGGAGCACCAAACGGGTCGTGTTTACAAGAGAAGGTGCACAAGACGAGTATAGTTTACAAGGGAAGGAGCACCAAACGGGTCGTGTTTACAAGAGAAAGTGCAAGAGGAGTATAGTTTACAAGGGAAGGCGCACCAAACGGGTCGTGTTTACAAGAGAAAGTGCACAAGACGAGTATAGTTTACAAGGGAAGGAGCACCAAACGGGTCGTGTTTACAAGAGAAAGTGCACAAGACGAGTATAGTTTACAAGGGAAGGAGCACCAAACGGGTCGTGTTTGCAAGAGAAGGTGCACAAGACGAGTATAGTTTACAAGGGAAGGAGCACCAAACGGGTCGTGTTTACAAGAGAAAGTGCACAAGACGAGTATAGTTTACAAGTGAAGGAGCACCAAACGGGTCGTGTTTACAAGAGAAGGTGCACAAGACGAGTATGGTTTAAAACGGAAGGAGCACCAAACGGGTCGTGTTTACAAGAGAAAGTGCACAAGACCAGTATAGTTTAAAAAGGAAGGAGCACCAAACGGGTCGTGTTTACAAGAGAAAGTACACAAGACGAGTATCACAAAACGGGTCATGTTTACAAGAGAAAGTGCACAAGACGAGTATAGTTTACAAGGGAAGAAGCACCAAACGGGTCGTGTTTACAAGAGAAGGTGCACAAGACGAGTATAGTTTACAAGGGAAGGAGCACCAAACGGGTCGTGTTTACAAGAGAAAGTGCACAAGACGAGTATAGTTTACAAGGGAAGGAGCACCAAACGGGTCGTGTTTACAAGAGAAGGTGCACAAGACGAGTATAGTTTAAAAAGGAAGGAGCACGAAACGGGTCGTGTTTACAAGAGAAAGTGCACAAGACGAGTATAGTTTAAAAGGGAAGGAGCACCAAACGGGTCGTGTTTACAAGAGAAAGTACACAAGACGAGTATCACAAAACGGGTCATGTTTACAAGAGAAAGTGCACAAGACGAGTATCACAAAACGGGTCGTGTTTACAAGAGAAAGTGCACAGAGTTTATTTTAAATGGGAAACGAGTCTTGTTTAATAGTGAATGATAGTTCAACGCTCTAAAATTCACTATGCCCACATGCCGCCATTGCGTCAAGGAAGATCATAAACAAGGACACCTTTAATAACGAGGGTTGTTTTATTCAAACTGACACACACACATGCTTGCTCGTGCCACCATGCTATACAGTGTCTCAGCGTTACATGTTGTTTCCAGCGCGCATCGCGATCACCACTTGTCGTGCTCCGTTCTTATTTAAGTTAAGTGGTAATATTTAATTCCGTATTTTAATTTTAAACTGTATGAATCATATGTTCACCCCGTGTCATCACAGTGCAAACTGAGGTCATAAATGTGTCCTGAGGAGGTAATTTCCTCTACTTGTGTAACAGTTGACACATTTCGTGTCCTTTAACAGTGTGGGATGTATGCCTCGTGTAGTCTTTTGTCTCTTAGGTTAAAGGGCGGAGGATAGCTTTGTGGTTGAACTACCGCTCGTAAAGCTTAGGCTGCATTCGATTGTTTGTTTCTTGTTTATCGCCCCACCTAGTAGTTTTCCAGCTATATGACGGCTGTCTGCAAATAATCGAGTCTGGGCCAGACAATCCGGTGATTGACATCATGAGCATCTACACAATTTGGATACGATGACATGTGTCAACCAAGTCAGCAAGCCTGACCACCCGATACCGTTCGTCAAGCATGGGTTGATGAAGACTAATTCTAACCCGGATCTCCATGGGTGTCTCCAGAATAGCAGAATACACGAACATTGGTGCTGATGATCTAATGTCATGAGTTAGTTCTTGTCCGTAGTCCTGTATATCTATCATTAACATCAACCGACATCGATGCTGATACCATATCATCACTGGATTGTCTGGTCCAGACTTGAAAATTTACAGACTGATGCCATATAGCTGAAAAATTTGCTGAGTGCGGCGTTAAACATCAAATCAACCACTCAACCAACCTTGAGTACCAGTAATTACACGATTACACTATGTATAGACTAGACACCTCACAAAAGTTTAAAGACAGCAAAGATGTTCGAATCTTTGTGTTGGTTTACTGCTGTGCATATTAGCCATAATGAACATCCAGGCAATAACTGTTTGTTTTTTGTTTAACGCCGGCCTCAGGTTCTCAAAACAAGACCTGTATATGACGGCGGTCTGTAACAGCATCGATCTCCGCATCTGGAATACGATGACATGTGTCGACCATGTCAGCAAGCCTGACCACCCGATCTCGTCAGTCGCCTCTTACTCAAATGAGCGAGTTTAGTGTTACACCTATATGACGGCGGTCTGTAACTAATCGAGTCAGGACCAGACAATCCAGTGATCATGGATCTACGCAATTGGGATACGATGACGTGTGTCAACCCCAAGTCAACGATCCCGTTAGTCGCCTCTTACTCAATCTGTACATAGCATATGTTCTTGTGTAGACAGTGGCGATCATTTCTGAGGTGAGGTGAGGTGAAATTGGGTTTAACGTCGTGATGAGAATATTTCGCTCATATGACGACGTGCATGCGTGTGTATGTGTATATGCGGCTGCTTGTACTAGCCCAGACTTAAGCTGATTTTATAGTGCTAGCCCACTGAGATACCATGTCGCAGTGAAGCATGAATACCCCACTCAGACACATTATACTAACTCCGAGCCGACCAGTCCTTGTTGTACCCATTAATGCCGAGCGCCAGGCAGGGACCAACAAGTACCATATTTTACTATCATTTTGGTATGAAGCGGTCGGGGATCGAACCCGCGACCTTCCGCTCTCCGGGCGGACGCTCTAACCACTACACCACGGAGGCGGTGCGATCATTTCTGAGTTGTTTAGCATTATAGTACGGTCTGGAGCCATTGCTCCTTGAGCACGTAACCTAACCCAGGGACAAAGAACACTGAAGATACAGTGTACATGGCAGTAGTCTTTGCCAACTGGAATGTGGGTTTAATGATCCACGGCACGCCATCTGTGGAGACACAACACGCTCATCATGTCATGCTAACCGTGTGTTTTTTGTCAGTGTTGTACTGTGGTAATTTTAAACGCTTTGAAGTCCGACAGCGAGTCAAATGTATCGCAGCATCAGCATTGTTTATAATCAACTTAAGGTAATATATAGAACGTCTGTGCAAAAGAATACCCAGTCTTGGTTGTCCTCGGAAACAAATTCCTTTTGATATAAAGGAAAAAATAGTTTAAATTAAATGAATGGGTCCTTGAAAATCAGTGACGACATCAGGTGTTCGCGTAAAGAGCCCGGAAGTAGGTCACGGCACTTCGCGAGACGAGACCGTCTGACAAGGAACGTTTCACACCTTTTTGAATGGTCTCATTGTTGTAGCAAATTCCCGATGTAACCATCCCCAAATTAACCAACTATTACGATTGTCAACAGCAGTGACAGCCAAGTTTGGTCGAAAGATCATCAGAGTTGGTCTGTCGATTTCATGTTACTGTTGCACTTACTAGATTTTGTGTAAGAGAGCAATTCATCGGTCTCAAATGAAATCAAACGGACTGTAATTGCGTGTGTCACACTGTCAACATACTCAGACATATTGGCGCTAGTGGCATTTGTTCATTTTTGATACCCAACATACCTACTTACCCGTGAAGATCCGCCACCA
The DNA here is from genome assembly GCF_003918875.1 of Haliotis rubra. Lineage (NCBI taxonomy): Eukaryota > Metazoa > Mollusca > Gastropoda > Lepetellida > Haliotidae > Haliotis > Haliotis rubra. The sequence continues at coordinate 324,542 of NW_025764904.1, read as the reverse complement.
TATAGCTGAAATATTGCTGAGTGCGGCGTGAAACAACAGAAATGTCCTCATGACAAGGACTGGTCGGCTCGGAGTCAGTATAATGTGTCAGAGTGGGGTATTCATGCTTGACTGCGGCATGGTATCTCAGTGGGCTAGCACTATAAAACCAGCTTCAGTCTGGGCTAGTACAAGCAGCCGCACATACACACGCATGCACGTCGTCATATGAGCGAAATATTCTCAAGCACGACGTTAAATCCAATTTCACCTCACCTTATCCTCTCAGCCCTCTCTATGAAGAAACCCATGAAATAAATATTTGTTCAAGTACATTGTTATAGAAGTCGACCCGTAAAGATCCTGGTTAGAATTGGTCTTAAACTATCCGTGCTTGTCGTGAGACGCGACTAACGGGATCGCAGACACTTGTCATCGTAACCTGATTGCGTAGATCGATGCCCATACTGTCAATCACTGGATTGTCTGGTCGAGTATTGACAGAGCGCCGTGATGTAGCTGGACAATTGCTGAGTGCGGCGTTAAACAACAAACAAACTCTCTAAGAAGAAACCAGTCGTGGTAATTTCAGACGCCTTGCAAATCTACGTGACAGAGCAGTGTTTCATGAAATGCTTAATTCTTGGATCAGGGAGCCGAAGCTACGGTCTGTTTTGACGGTCTTCTGAAGTAGGTCATAACGGTTGCTTACGACTAGTGTTTGGATGGGAGACCTTCATCTTGAAGTCACGATAGTCACTGATGTATGGTCGTGTCATTTCAGCGCTCTTTACGAAGACTCGCCCGTCGTGGTTGATGGCAATTTAATCACCTCGAGGATTCCGCAAGATCTTCCAGACTTCTGCAAGGCAATTCTGCAACAGCTCAGCAGTGAATAAACATCACCCGTTTTCAGTCCAAGATGGCGGAGATGGTCGTAGTCACGAAGTGAAATAATTTTCCAAATAATTATTATTTGAGAAACTTTATTTTCATAATTGGTGATTTTTGTTAATGATTTTCTAAGGAAATAGGTAAGTTACAATTGATATGATCAGATCATGTTGATATTAAATCTCACAATTATATGAGAATCGAATGAAAAGGAAATCATTTGAAATTGGAACTTTGTTGTATCTAAATTGATCGTGTAATATGTCATTTGTGATTTTCTACACAACATAGTTTTTGTGCCTGATGCCAACGAAGTGGAAGTAGGTGTGAAATATGTATTTCTACTTCAACACGTGAATGAATCTACATGAGTTATCAATCGCAAAAAATGTTTAATGTTATTTTTTTGGATATAGTATTGCGGCCTGTAAATAAACGAGCAAGGGCCAATAAACAAGTGGTTAATATTGTGAGTACTGACCAACATACTCGACGATGTTGACTTTTTTTATCACCAAATCCGATTACGTCACCAACCAGTAGATTGGTTGGTTGGTTGGTTGGTTGTTTAACGCCGCATTCAGCAATATTCCAAGGGACGTATTCCATACCATGGCCTGAGTTGACTCTCTTGATGTTCAGAAGATAAAGGACAGTCGTATAACTGCTTAATCACTGATGTGATCGGGGTGGTTGGGTATCTTAGTGGTTAAAGCCTTCGTCACGTCGAAGTCCTGGGTTCGATTCCTCACATGGCTACAATGTAAGAATCCCATTTCTGGTGTCCCCCTCTGTGATATTGCTGGAATATTGCTAAAAGCGACGTAACACTAAACTCACTCACTCACTGATATGATCACGTTGTCAGTAGTTGTATACTTTCCAAATGATTCCAGATGATGTTTCTTACTGTGGTAGAATGTATCTCTTAAATGCCAATGTGATTAAAATGATTTGTCATGTTCCTCCTTGTCTTATTTATCATTTGGACCCATTTTTAACTGTTTTTTACACTTTTGATTTGAATTTTTACATGATTGAAAATAGGACAATGGACCCCACCTAAACAAACATGTCGATATCCTAATTATCAATGACTTCCTCAGTCTGATGTTTTGACTCAATAGAGTTACATAATTGGTTGTTAAAACATACCAAACCAAAGTCTTCTATCCATATAACATTTAGGATATTCTAATGTTCAGAGGTGTAACATTTCTTTTGGCGTTCAGTTTATTTTTTCCTTTCTTGGGCCGAAGTAGGGCAAATAAACAAAAAGTAAAATTCGTCTCCAATATTTGCATTACAGAGTGTACACTCTCTTTCATTTGGGGGAGTTTTCATGCATCGTCCTGTTTCAATTGTTTCAACTTAGAATTTTTAAAAATATTATAAATAGCGCCTCTTGAAGATTTTTCTGTGTTTGATATCCAAGTCTGGAGATTGATTTCTTTCAGTCTGTTTACAACAAGTGCTATAAGCCTATTTATACTAGGACATGCCTTTGTAGCCCAAATATAGCTCATTCAAATTTTGTCAAAAGTGTCCTTAACACAGGCAATCCATTTATAGCCAGATGTGTTACAAGCTGTATCATTATAGAGTAATTTATAAACTAGGAGAGAAAATTTAGAAGCCGTCCCTGAAAAAAGTTTTCTCCAAAAGAGTAGCATTCGTGATTTAATTCCAACTCCAGCGGACATCTCCCCAGTTCCCCATACACCATGAATGAGGGGGTGTTAGTTTCTTAATGACAGTAGTTCCTTTAGAAAATTTAAATGAATATTTTCTACCCAAGAATTATTACCAAATCCCCACAATTAACACGCATAAAGAAGAATAGGGGCAACTGAGCAATCGAATAATTGTAACTGACAATCACAAGACAAATTAAGTAATCTACCTTTGCTTAAAACAAAATGCATAGTTTTGGTGTTTTCAGCAAGATTCTTTTTTATTAAGGTAAATGTATTTATTTTTTTTGCATTGTGATTCCTATGTATTTATAAGAAGGCACGTTCTCTATAATGTGATTTCCAATTTTGAAACAGTATTTATAGTCTTTTTTGGAACCACCAAGAATAAGTTTATTTGTTTTGGATACATTTATATTAAGTCTCCATGTTTTAAAGCATTTATCAAAGCAATCTAACATATGCTGTAAATCATTTGGGTCTGAAGCTAGTAGAACGGTGTCGTCACCATACAACAAGACAAGCAGGCAGGATCCCGTTAATGGTTCTGGTGGGCAGTCGGACTGCCACTCTCCATTGCTGGAGTTCCTCGACATGGGTAATGGGATTGTGTCATGCCCGACCTCCCGGTCATAACGGTCACGAGAAGTGAGCTTAATAAATAAGTATGCGGAGAACCAGACCTTGGTCGCATGACGAGCGAACGTTTTAACCACAACGCTACCTCACCGCCCATTATCATCTTAGCAACCGTGTACCGATGGAATGGTTAAAATAATACCCAGTGGTAAATTCCGTACCTACAATATGAACAGTGAGTGAGTTTAGTTTTACGCCGCACTCCGCAATATCCCAGCTATATGGCGGCGGTCTGTAAATAATCGAGTCTGGACCAGACAATCCAGTGATCAACAGCATGAGCATCGATCTGCGCAATTGGGAACCGATGACACGTGTCAACCAAGTCAGCGAGCCTGACCACCCGATCCCGTTAGTCGCCTCTTACGACAAGCATAGTCGCCTTTTATGGCAAGCACATGGGTTGCTGAAGACCTATTCTATCCCGGATCTTCACGGGACCAATATGAACAGTGGTGATGTGTGTGTGGTCGTGTGCATAGAGCCAAGGTCACAAATCAGTTGAAGTTAAGCAACGCTGGTCACGGAGAATCCTTGGATGGGTGACCGTGTTTGGCAGTTTGACTCCTGAGACTTCAATCTTGCCCCACAACGAAGCACACGTGACAAATGTAGTCTCACCTTAGGCAAGTGAGTTTATTCATGAATGGCCTCCGTTCACTCAGCAGTGAATGGGTACCCGGTGGGATGTCATGACTTTTACACAACGAAGCACACGTGACAAATGTAGTCTCACCTTAGGCAAGTGAGTTTATTCATGAATGACCTCCGTTCACTCAGCAGTGAATGGGTACCCGGTGTGATAAGTCATATGACTTTTAACCTTCAAGTGCCTCACAGACAGCTTGGGTTATCTGGGGTAATAATGCTTTAGCGCTTTGAGCATGACAAGTGCGTGGGAACAGGCGAACAATTATTTGAACAGAAATGGTTCATATACCTCGACTCGATGTAGAGACATGCCACATCATGGAGTACTCGCAATGCACTAAATGAAACATTTATGTGTCCTTTATGGGTCCAAGAAGTAGATGTCAACCCTGGCAAGGGCGGTTCTTGAACCCCATGAACAGCCGAATTATCTCCGATTAAATATTAAATTTAGACTTTAGGTATATATTTTATGTCAGCTATCAAAGGAAAGTGTTACACTATAATTTTAAGGCAAATATTCTTAAGACATTAACTTAAATATAACTGCATTGTACCTGAAATGAACCTGCACCGGTGGTCGTCGTTGAACAGTTACCAGCTGACTCGGGACTTTTAAAATGATTCTGCACTGGCAAATAGCGTTGCCCTCGCAAAATTCTTAAAAATGAAACCGGAGTTGTCCCTGTTCTACCTAACATATGACCGCTTCTCTGGTGTTGTAGTAAAAGCGTCCGCCCTCTGAGCGGAAGGTCGCGAGTTCCATATGGTAAAATATGGTACTTGTTGGTCCGTGCCGGGCGCTAGGCATTAATGGGTACACCAAGGACTGGTAGGCTCTGTAATGTGTCTGAGTTGGGTATTCATGCTTACCAGGGGCATGGTATCTCTAAAATGGCACTATAAAACCAGCTTCAGTATGGGCTAGTACAAGCAGCCACACATACACACGCATGCACGCGGTCATATGAGCGAAATATTCATAAGTACGACGATAAATCCCATTTCACCTCACCTCTATCTAACATGATACTTCGTGCATGACATAATGCCCTGATACAACTTTTACACGGTCAGAAAGGGATTCCAGTGCTAACACCCATATTTTAACAGCGTCTGCCAGTAGAGAGGAAGGTCGGAGGTTCAGTGAGACCGAAGAGTGAGTGAGTTTAATTTTACGATGCAATAATCCAGCAATATCACGACAGGGAACACCAGAAATGGGCTTCACACATTGTACCCATGTGGGGAATCGAACCCGGATCTTCGGCGTGTCGAGCGAACGCTTTAACCACTAGGCTACCCTACCCCCCAGAGATCAAAGGCCCAAAGATGGTTTTGTTTTCAAGGTTGACCCTCGAGCGAGCCTGCCTGGGTTCAGAAAGTGTGTCTTAGTAGGGTAATTATGTTAACATACGACGTGGTATTTCAGTGGGCAAGTAGACTGACGCCGAGTCTCAGTAGGTATATAATTTTGATGGAAACAAAATCCCCTATTTAAATGGACTTAAAAAGCCATAGTGAGATGGGAGATTCAGAAACAGAAGAAAATTGTTTCATTTGGGGAGTTTTCATTATAGATTGGGCTATTCGGGAGGGAAAATATGAGACAACCTGACAGGCTAGCTGTGCCTTGTACAAGCATACACACAATTGTATACGTACAGTATAAGCTTCGACTCCATGTTGCAACACCGTCTACCACATCCATACTTTAACTGACTGACTGGCTGATTGAATTTGGTTTTACGCCGCTTTAAGCAATATTCCAGCAACATCACGGCGGGGGACACCATAAATGTGCTTCACAAATTGTACCCATGTGGAGATTCGAACCCGGGTCTTCGGCGTGACGAGCCAACGCTTTAACCACTAGGCTAACACACACACACACACACACACACACACACACACACACACACACACACACACACACACACACACACACACACACACACACACACACACACACACACACACACCACACACACACCCCACACACACACACACCAGCCCCCATCCACACACACTTAAGCAAGTGAGTGAGTGAGTTTAGGTTTACTTCGCAGTCAGCAATATTCCATCAATATGGCGGCGGTCTGTAAATAATTGAGTCTGGACCATACAATTTAGTGATCAACAACATGAGCATCGATCTGCACAATTGGGAAACATGACATCTGTCAACCAAGTCAGCGAGCCTAACCACCCGATCCCGTTAGTCGCCTCTTACGACTAGCATGGGTTACTGAAGATCAATATTCTAACCCGGACCTTCACGGGTATACTTTAACAAGGACTGTGGACAGTCGTAGAATACTGGAATAAGGCCTTGTACGCGTAAATAATGCGGAGCAACGCAAGGTCAGCGGTGCGTGCTTTGAATATTAAGCATCACCTACCAGAATAGTGTCTCCGTCATCACGACGTAATCACGATGACAACACTGCGAGTGTATGTTATGCAAGGTCACTGTTGCTCTCCGTCGTGATATTCCTGGAATATTGCTGATAGTAGCGTAAAACTAAACTAAACACACTAAACACTGGATGAGCTTTGTTTTTTGGGATGTCTTTCAAGGATTTTGTGGCTGTTGGTTGGTTTCTTGTTTCACGCCGCACTCAGCAATATTCCAGCTATATGACGGCGGTCTGGAAATAATCGAGTCTGGACCAGATAATCCAGTGATCAACAACATGAGCATCGATCTGCGCAATTGGGATGCGATGACATGTGTCTTACTGACTGACTGAGTTTAGTTTTACGCCACACCCAGCAATAATCCAGCAAAATCACGGCGGGGGACACCAGAAATGGGCAGATGACATGTGTCAACCAAGTCAGCGAGCCTGACCCACCCGGTCCCGTTAGTGGCCTCTTACGCCAAGCATGGGTTACTGAAGATCAATTCTTACCCGGATCTTCAAGGGTCTTGTTGCTGTCAAGTGTAATAGGTATACACCCTTTGTTTGCTGTTTAACGCTGTACTCAGAAATGTCCCAGTTGTGTGATAACGGTCTATAAATAATCGAATCCGGACAAGACAATCCAGTGATTGAAATCACGAGCTTTCTTTTGTGTTGATGCTTCATGGCACTCACAGCAATATTCCAGCCATATGACGGCAGTTTATACATATTCCTGTCTAGACCAGACAACCCAGTGATTGTAAGGATAAGGAGAAGTACACAGTCGTTGTCGGTGCCATACCTCACTGTGCACAGCTGCGTTCTTTGATTTGAGAGAGTTTGAACATGGTTTCAAATCACGTAGTGACACCGATTATGATCCTTGAATTGTTTATACATTAAACCAATTGAAAAATATTCTTGTTTGTCATCACTTCTTCAAAAAAAATATGGGTCGGGCGAGCGGATTTTAATTTTTACAGTTTATTTTATATTATGTCCAACTCCCCTTGATTCTGTGGAAGCTTGAAAAATTCATCAAAGCAACTACTTTCTAGTCATTACACTAGGCGTTCAATTTACTTCCAGCATACACAAACTGGAGACAATGGATCCAAATGATCTACAGTATGCTCATTTTTGTTATTCAGTTCCATGTATTGCGAAAGCGAACGAACACGAAATATCAACGCACGGTGTTGAAAATGGACTGTTTGTCATTGTGCTCATTTCGCCCATGTAACGGCGAATGTCGTGTCTCAAAATTGTTTAAGTACATTTTCTTTCTCAAAAAGATGGGTGTTATTCTAGGCACGTACATACTTTGTTATAGTATCGCTGACAATGCTTAGAAGAATTCTAACCACCCGTTCTCGGATGTTTCTGCAGTGAATATATAGCGTGGTAGTAGAAGCCGCCATTGTGCAGTCCTTGCCGAGGTCAGTGAAGCCCCAGCGCAGCATACCACGGGAACCAGGCAGGGAGTACTGATGTACGAACCCATACAACAAACATTAGTTTTACTCTTTGTGCACTTAACTTGGCTTGTCGGTGCTGCTGTCAGGTCAGGCCTGTTTATGTAATTTACATGATGCCCCTTTTAGCAAAGATCTGGCGTCGTCCCTCATTTTCAGTAATCCAGCTATGTATATAAATAACACCCCAGTTTTGCATTAACGCCCATTGGAATCTGTTTAATGGATATTCGGACAAGTTATTCTCTTGCGTTGATGTGTTATTGGTAAATCCAATACTTGTGAGGGCGGTGGGGTTGCGTAGTGGTTAAATGATTCCCCACATGGGTACAATGTCTGAAACCTATTTCTGGTTCCCCATCGTGATATTGCTGGAATATTGCTAAGAGCGCCGTAAAACAAAACTCACTCACTCACTCACTCACTCATTACTTTCGACGTCCCTATTCCTCCACATGAGATAACTGAAAATTGCTCAAATGATACATTGGATCTGTGAAGCCCATTTCCCTGTGTTCACACATGTCATCGTATCTCAGTTGTGTAGATCGATGCTCATGCTGTTGATCACTGGATTGTCAGATCCAGACTCGATTATATACAGACTGCCGCCATATAGCTGGAATATTGCGGCGTGAAACAACTAAGCAAACAACCAATGTCTTTAGATACATCTGACATGAATAAATAAGCATGTGTTCGTGTTATGTAATTAGGGGCGGTGGGGTAGCCTAGTGGTTAAAGCGTTGGCTCGTCACGCCGAAGACCCGGGTTCGATTCCCCACATGGGCACAATGTGTGAAGCCCATATCTGATGTCCCCCGCCGTGATATTGCTGGAACATTGCTAAGAGCGTCGTAAAACTAAACTCACTCACTCACTCACTCATTACTTTGGACGTCCCTGTTCCTCCACATGAGATAACTGAAAATTGCTCAAATGATACATTGGATCTGTGAAGCCCATTTCCCCGTGTCCCGCGCTGTGATATTGCTGGAATGTTGCTAAGAGCGTCGTAAAACTAAATCACTCACTCACTCATTACATGAGATAACTGAAAATTCTTCAAAATGATACATCGAACCCATTTCACTCATTCATTTGGCATTTATATTTAAAACCCGCTCTATTTCCCTGATGACGTCATCATATAATTAGGTAGGCATTATTCATGAGTCACAACATGCAAATTATTCATATTTTTCAGATATATATAGAGATGACATGGCCTCTACATGCCGTTGACCTGTTTTAAGCATGTGATCACGCGACAACAGGTGGCTAAATTTATCATTTAAAAAAACCAGCCCCCTCAGGCGTTTTAGAAACCTTCTCTGTGACAGTTGTTCTATCTTGGCCCGTTGTACAGGAACACCTCAGCTGACAGTCCACGCTGTTAATACGAGTATAGGGCAAGGGTCCTTTACCGTCGACTGATATGTCAAATTTGAACGTTTCATAAATCCGTTAAATGTTGGTATGACAATGAATAACTTCCCGTTGTTACTCTAACATTTGCAAGTTTTCAGTAAGTGAATGTGGTTTTACGCCGCTTTTAGCAATATCCCAGCAACCACAATGGAGGAAACACACTGTACCCAGGTTGGGAATCAAACCCGGGTCTTCGGCGTGAACGCTTTTACCACTATGCTACCCCACAGCCCTGCAAGTTTTGAACTTTAGATGTGTTTCTAAAATGGTTGTATATAACATCGCGAGGGCGTGCTTAGAATGGTTTAACGTCGCTTGTATACCCGTTCAGGTCCGGGTCAGAATATTGGCCTTCAGTAACCCATGCCGTAAGAGGCGATTAACGGGATCGGGTGGTCAGGCTCGCTGACTTGCACATGTCATCGGTTCCATTTGCGCAGATCGATGCTCATGTTGTTGATCACTGGATTGTCTGGTCCAGACTCAATTATTTACAGACCGCCGCCATATAGCTGGAATATTGCTGAGTGCGGCGTAAAACTATACTCACACACTCACTTTAACGTCGCTTTTATATATACTTACTATGTCACGGCGGGGGGTTCCATGTAGAGAATGAAGCCTTTTTACCAAATAAGCAAGTTTTTCATTACCGCTGGAGAAATAAATAGTGAGGTGAGGTGAAATTGATTTCGCTCATATGACGACGTGCATGCGTGTGTATGTGTATGTGCGGCTGCTTGTACTAGCCCAGACTTAAGCTGGTTTTATAGTGCTAGCCCACTGAGATACTAGTGAAGCATGAATACCCCACTCAGACACATTATACTGACTCCGAGCCGACCAGTCCTTGTTGTACCCATTAATGCCGAGCGCCAGGCAGGGACCAACAGGTACCATATTTTAACGTGTTTTGGTGTGACGCGGTCGGGGATCGAACCCGCGACCTTGGAGAAATAAATAGTACAAACAAATGGTTAAGATTCTTGTTAAGACCTAGATTTGCATGTACAGTCCGTGATATCGTCCGAAAGGCCAGGTTCGTTCCCCACATTGGTACAATGAGTGAACATGGGTGGTGTCCGGGAGCCGTGATATTGGTGGGATTTTGCTGAAATCGACTAAAAACCATTCTAACATACTCGCGATATCATATACATCCATTTACAAACATGTTATAAGTTCAAAACTTGCACTGCGGTTGGGGTAGACTAGCGGTTAAAGAGTTCTCTCGCCACGCCGAAGACCTGGGTTCGATTCTCCAGATGGACACAGTGCGTGATGATCATTTTTTATGTCCCCCGCTGCGTCTTCTTCGATATTGCTAAAAGCGGCGTAAAACCATATTCACTTACAGGTTACTTAATAGTTGCAGTCGAGTAACAGAGACAAGTTATTCACTGTCATACCAACGTTTAACTGATTTGTCTTGCCACAATCTATTTACATAGATAATGACTTTGTAATTTGACTCCTATATAAAGCAACAAAAATGCTGACTTGTTAAATGTGCATGATATGCTGTACTCAGATCAAAGAGAAATAAAGTGATAAAAACAAAACAACATTTAACGGATTTATGAAACGTTCAAAGTTGACATTTCAGTCGACCCAAAAAGGACCCTTGCCCTTTACTCGACTGACTTACTGAATTTGGTTTTACGCCGCTTTAAGCAATATTCCAGCAACATCACGGCGGGGGACACCAGAAATGGGCTTCACAAATTGTAATCATGTGGAGATTCGAACCCGGGTCTTCGGCGTGACGAGCCAACGCTTTAACCACTAGGCTACCCCACCGCCCCCCTTTACTCAAGGCTTCATCACCTCTTTATGAATTTATATTAGAAGAATATTAATAATTTGCATGTTGCGACATTAAATGATAAGGTCATCAGGGAAATAGAGCGGACTTGTGTTTTAAATATAAATGAAACTGAAATAATTAAATGCGTTCAATGTATCATTTGAGCAATTTTCAGGGACGTCAAAAGTGATGAGTGAGTGAGTTAATTTAGTTTTAAGGCGCTTTTAGCAATATTCCAGCAATATCATCGAGGCGGGGGGCACCAGGAACGGGCTTCGCACATTGTACCCATGTGGAAAATCGAACCCGGGTCTTTGGCGTGACGAGCGAACGCTTTAACCACGTATTATGTAACTGTCTGCAAAATAGGGTAAAATCGATCAATAGAACCTCAAAAGTTCAACCATGATCGTTGTGCCCTTAGCTGTGTTATATCCGGCAGGTGGTACCGCAGTTTACACGGTGAAGTGATCAAATGAAGATATGAGAATGACAAATCACTGACCATTGGCAGGTGCGGTGTGTCGAGACAAAGGACACACAATGACCAACCCTCAGGCACCAAGCCTACCAGTTCAATGGGGTTCAGCGTTTGATGTATGTCATTGTATCTAAATTGCGGAGATCGATGCTCATTTACATTTACATACTAACATTTGTATAGCGCCGATATCCAGATCAGCTGCTCAAAGGCGCTTTGTTTTTCCCTCGATCACTGGATGTCAATCTCAACGGCACGTCGTATTATCAATCTCAACTCCTTGGGGATCATACAACTCTTGCAGCCACTAGGCACTATGTTCATGATGTCAGTCACTATATTGCCTTGATCAGACTCAGTGTTTTACAAATGACCGCCTTGTAGCCGAAATGTTGCTGGGTAAGGCTTACGTATAATGATAACATTAAATCACTCATGGTGACTTTTTAAAAATAATTTATTTATTTTTTAATTCCCAGCAGATGTGTATACATAAGTGTGCATCGATAGATGATAATTATTGTTCATATTGTATGTGAAATGCAGCTAATACAGGTTTGACTATATCTGATAGCCATTGGGCCCAAGTCAGTATTACATTATCCATTATTTCTCAGCAGATGTTACATATACATAAGTAAGCGTATGTACATATTCTTGTTTCGTATTGTGTATGAAATACGGCTTGTGCAGGTTTGACAACATATGGTAACATGCAAGGTATAAGTCATTTTTACATTACCCATTATTTCCCAACAGATGTTTACATCTACATAAGTATGTATAGTATTGTTTATGTTGTACATGAAAAACGGCTAGTGTAGGTTTGACTGTATCTAATAACCTGCAATGCATAAGTCATTTTTATATGAAAGCATACTCTTTGGAGTCTGAATATTGAACTCACAAGTCTAAAAATAGTGAGGAAAGAGGAACTCATTGTGACTTCCGTACAAACATACAACAAAGTTCAATCTATTGCAAACTTTTATTTCTGACATTACATGCATTTTTAAACTGTAAACATAAAAATCAGACAATCTGTAGGGGCATTGCGAGAACATCAGGCCTGAGTAATTCGTTGGTATGTATGTATATATATATATATATATATATATACCGATAAACACCCTGTTCAAATGAACGACATTCAGTTCGAAGTACCAAAGAAGATACAATACCCACTGCTTATCCTTCTGTGATATGTTTTACAATAGAGCTGTGACGATATATCGTAGTATCGATAATCGTGATACTTCATCTGACGATAAATATATCGATACTTTTTTGTATCGTGATATGTATCGTTGACCTTAAAAATGTTAATTTTCACTAGTAAGTGGCGGTTATGTAAACATTTACACTGTTACTTGCTATCAAAAAATGTTTTTTTCAAGAAAATAACTAAAGGTAGCATATCGTAATATGCATCCAATCGAATCGTATCGTTCCAAGATATCGCGATACGTATCGTATAGTGAAATTTCTGTATCGTCACACCTCTATTTTACAAGCAGCATCACTAGTGAGTTTGGTTCAATGCCCTTTAACATCCACAAATAAATAGACACATGGTGAAGAATGTTGACACACGACGTGGTTCAACCACAATACATACACTCACATCATGCATAAATGCATGAGTGACATCCTTTCCGGACCTCATTCTATGATTTCTACACTATTGCTGTTACATGCAAGGTTTAATTCAAATTTGTTTTGTCTGAGAAGTGAATGAGTGAATTAAAATTTAAAGTCACATCGGAAGAATGTCTGCAATATCGTGACAGTTTGCTTGATGAAAGTAGGAACATCATATATACCTAAGTCTCTCAATAAGTTATAAACAATCGTGCTCTTTATAAAACAGAACTTATAAGTGACATTTTATGGATAAAAGCCTTCCTAATTCATTATTTCTAGGAAAGGAATAAATTCTTTGCCCATTCTCCGTCCGATTATTGATGTTAGTTCGATGTTTATTTTAATTTTAATTTGCACAAATGTTTTGGCAGTTTATCTTTGTTTTGTTTTCAATCGTGCCAATGTTTCTCAATTTACCAAAGTCACAAAATCGTAGTAAACATCTAAAACCCAGGTGTTGTTATACACTACAAATGTACATTGTGTTTTTCAACGTATTACCGTACTGGCTATAGCTGTTTTCACAAGTACAATGAACTTCGTTTGACAAGGCCTTCAAGTGAAAAGTTGTCCTGTTTAAAGATGAAAGCAAGGTATCAGAACGTAATAATATTTATAGACTGGTAAGCGTTTCTGACAGTTATCGTGACGACAGCAGAGTTTCCAAATTTACGAAGCCAGCCTGTTTAAACGTAACAGAAGTTATCAAAACGTTTCAGAATTATTTCCGTTCCTTGTCAAACTTATCTGAGGACATTGGCGTGGAGAATGCTTAATAAATTACTTACAAATACGACCGTTTCCAAGATTTGGTTTTCCATCTTGTCATGTGGAGAAAGTGTGAGATATATCTAAAACACGGTATTTGTGATGATGAGTTTTAAGCGTGTTCTCTCAGTACATAGAATGTCATTCTGCATACGTTTTATGAAATGCTCCATTTGGAAAGTACTTAGCAGCGGGCACTGGCAGGCCTGAGACCCTTGTTGAGGTATAAACGACATGAAATAACAAAATGACACCTATGATAAACATTTCACAGATTCCTGCATCACTCGTGAAGAATACGGTCACGACAAACGAGGCAGGGGAAGACGTGTCTCCAGCGAGAGAACATAGCATTCATTCCATCCATCCATCCATCCATCCATCCATCCATCCATCCATCCATCCACCCATCCACCCACTCACTCACTCACTCACGCACTCACTCACGCACGTATGTAGTTATTGATTTCCAAAAGATAACTATATTTTGGAGCCCAACTCAAGTCGAGCAAGAGTTATATTGGGCTCCTATTTCTCAGTCACTCGCTCGCTCGCTCGCGCACGCACACACGCACACACACATGTAGATATAAATTTCCGAAAGGAGTCCAACCCAAGTCAAGCAACAATTATTTTGGGTTCCTCTTTCTTACTTACTTACTTACTTACTTAAAGTGCATGCATGGAGTACACTTGATTTAACCTGTTAAAAATTTACACACCCTCATTTCAATACTGAGAAACACGTCAGCACTTCCCTATATGGCGTCCGTATGAATTCACTGGGAATGAGGAACGAAGACTCGTCGTCGTGGTGTTGTATCACTGACCAGTGGATGAGAACAAAATGCGGATATAGATGGCAATGAAATGTGATGACAATAAATACGATTCATAATCTAAATTACATTAGCACTGTCACGTCGGTGTTTTACACACACGTCATATAGACAGATCCGATAAACGAACTGCGCATATGTTTCACATTTATCACAGTACAAAGTTTGACGCCATCTTAGACACCCAGATTTAATGCTGTGCATGTTTATACTATATCACTTTGGCCACATATGGTCGCATATGGTCTGGTGTATGTGATCCTGTTGAATAGAAACGGGATATTCGTCAAACATCCCAATTATGTATTCTATATCGGGATAACCAGTCTTTGGGTGATCACAGCTCAGTGCATTCAGTCTTAAACTGTCCACTCGCACTGCGATTGTATTGAATCCGTGCCTTATTGGTTGCTCTGTGAAATACGTGCGTGAGTCTCTATAACTTAACAAATATACGACATAATTCCAACGTAGCTCTAAACTAGTATACAACATGAGACGTATTAACGTCCAGCACTCATTACAGTTCTAAAAACAACATACAACACCGATACAACATGGACGTTCAAATCCAGAACCACGAACTGGTTCCAGTGCATCAAGAAGCGACGCCTACTTCCGGAAAGACTCAACATGAGCAACAACTGTTTTCAGGAGCAAGGGAATCCTTTGAATCCTTTCTCAGTGACAGGGGTTTGATTTCCATTGCCAGAGAGTTTTTCCTGGAAGCTACCTCCATTATATTGTCTATGAGCTTCTCAAACAGTCGGATGACGTTGTAGTTCTTAGCCACGTCCATTTCCGTGTACGGAATTTCCAAGTGTTCGGCGTGCTTATCTCCCCTTTGTCGCGTCACTTCCCGTTCCGGTGACATGCATTTATTGCCCACCATTATCGCTGATACGTGTTGAGCAGGGCCGTACGTCTCCAAGTCGGCAGACCTGAAACAAGTGGAAATACAACATTGATTGGAATACATATTGTAACTTCTATACATTCATAAACATAAGACATACGAGACAATTTGCCAAAAATTCCAACGAATGTCGTCCGAGATTTGTTGAGAAAACTGTGTGTGAAATACCGGAATCCCTCACATATGACACCCAGGTATCATTCGGAGACAGGACATTTAGCAAGCAATAGGCATCCCCAACGACAATAAATGTGTTCCCATGGTCCCTAATCTAATTATCTACGGGAAATAACTGTTATATATCGTGGCTATGTGGGATATTGAGCTCGTACCTACGGCGTGACGAGCGAGCGCTTTAACCCCAAGTCTATCCCACCACCCCAGTATTATTCACAAGAATGGGGGTGACTCTTGTTCTATTTAATGTTGACTCCGCTGATGGGAAATACAACGGAACACTTGTAAGTGATGCAGGAGAATGTTTACATTGTATTTCACTACACTTATCATAGGCGGATCCAAGAAGGGGGGGGGGTGGGGTTACAGGGGTGTGCACCCCCTTTTGTGCTGAAAGTTTGTTAAATGACTATTGAAATTCGGGACGGCCCGATTTTCAATGGTCATTTAACAAACTTTCAGCACAAAAGGGGGGTGCACACCCCGTCAGTGACAGTATATACCTTGATGGCAGTTTTTAGCGTTACAAGCCCCTGTGCACTTACCAAGCACCCCTGAAGGTCCGGGTTAGAGTGAACCTTCAGTCACACATGCTTGTCGTAAGAGGCGACTAACGGGTTCGGGTGGTCAGGCTCTCTGGCTTGGTTGACATGTCATCGGTTCCCAATCACGCAGATCGATGCTCATTCTGTTGATCGCTGGATTGTCTGGTCCAGACTCGATTATTTACAGACCGCCGCCATATAGGTGGAATATTGCTAAGAGCGGCGTAAAACTAAACTCACTCACTCACTTTACCAAGCAATACCACCAATAAATTTCGTCTCAGAATTCCAAAGGTTTAATTATACAACATATTCCCCAAATAAATTATCAATAAACCAATGTATTTTTAAAATAATTTAGTACTGAAACAGTTTATTATAATACAAAACATACCTAAAACAATTTGTCTTGAAAATAAACTATCCAAATAGAACAATTATTTTTTCTAAGTATCACTTATCAATAAAACACTGGAGTTGAAATTATTTAAATTATTCTTAAGACAATGTAGCTGGAATGTGAGTTATTCCTATAACAATCTCGTTCAAATATAAATTATTCATTAAAAACATGTGTAGCATGATGAAATACATTGAAGGGTAAAATAAATAATACCAAGAGTTTTTTAATGTAATTGAAAATTAAAAAAATATAAACCTCTCACTTTGTCATTTTAATCACCATTCATTCCTGTGATATTGGGTAAAGAGTAGTCTAGTGATGGTTAATTTGTAAATGAATAGTGGTTTAATTAAAAATGGGATAGGAAATGAATTTGCAAACCACATCACCCTTTCCATGTTCGAAATGCAAATGTGTGCCGTAAGAAGGAAGTTTGTTGACAAGATGATACGTCTAACACACCCATCAGCACTTGATTATTTTCCGAAATATTATATTTTGATTTGTAAAATGTTCTAAATCAATTTTTTAACGACAGAACCACGTAGATGTATTGTTTGAGAGTACACAAGTAGGGTTGAGTTTTTATTATACATATCACTACTTCAGATAATTATAATTAAAAATCAAACATAGAATTAAATTAATGTTAGGATCTACTAAAGAATAGTCTTCTGCCTCGCTACCCAACTGCGTAGATCGATGTTCATGCTGTTGATCAATGGATTGTCTGGTCCAGACTCTTTTATTTACAGACCGCCACCATATAACTGGAAAATTGTTGAGTGCGGCATAAAACTACACTCAGTCACTACAAGGAGCCTAAGTTAATGAATTCTTTTTCAATTTTAAGAAAAAGTTTTAAGAAACGTAGATTTCAGTCTGGTCTAGATGTCTGGTCCAGACTCGATTATTTACAGACCGCTGCCATATAACTGGAAAATTGCTGAGTGCGGCGTAAAACAATAAACAAACTATAAACAATAAATAAACTCACTCACTTACACTTGGACTAATACAGAAGTGTCTCACGTGTTCGGTGTTTAGGCGACCTTTGCCTTATGACGTTATGGTGATTGAAAGGTATTGACACGTATCTATATCAGTGGGTGTTCCCGAATAAGACGCGACTCTATCCGATATGTATGACAGTAGCGAGTTAATACCTTGCACAGCAATGGTAACAATATGCGTGATGTACGGTCGCTTGTGACCGTTGGAATTCATACTGTCCTTTTTATTATATAACCTGACAATAAAATACATTTTACCATGCTTTTGTATCAATTAAAAGAACACAAATGATAGATGATGTATGTTAAAGCTGTTGAAAAGATCAACACCTCAACAAAATACGACCCATAGCACCCCGCATGGCACGTGTCTTGGAACGTGTTTGCCACGTCAACTCGTTGGCGTTGTTGTCTGCAAGGACGTCCCGAACAATTCGAGCTGTATGGGGTCTGGCCGTGTCATGCAGATGAAGGATACCACATGGGGGCTATTGTAGAAATGGTAGGACAATTAGGCACAGAATGTCATCCGTGTAACGCTGAACCTGAGTCAACGATGACCAGTGGTGTTCTATCCTGTCCACAAATTCCTCATCAAACCATCAGATCCCCTCCACACCATACAACCCCCTGAACACAACATCCCAGCTAACAATTTCACGTTGTCACAACGTTGTCACAACGTTATGCTTTCGTTGTTACAACGTCATTCTGAGGACTCCCTTATACGTTGTCACCACGTTGTGACCTGACGTTGTGATACGTCATTTATACCCGTGAAGATCCGGGTCAGAATTGGACGTCAGCAATCCATGCTTGTCGTGAGAGGCGACTTCAGGGATCGGGTGGTCAGGCTCGCTGACGTGGTTGACACATGTCATCGTATCTCAGTTGTGTAGATCGATGCTCATGCTGTTGATCACTGGATTGTCAGATCCAGACTCGATTATATACAGACTGCCGCCATATAGATGGGATATTGCGGCGTAAAACAACTAACCAAACAACCAATGTGTTTAGATACGTCTGACATGAATAACTAAACATGTGTTCGTGTTATGTTATGAATATGTGTAACATTACAAAAACCAGTTACTACAGTCAGACACCTCTGTTAGGATCATTTAATTCAATTAAATATACTATTCACACTTTGCTAAGGATCAAATGATGGATTCAACAGAAATCTATTATGTGGGGTCAAATTTGGTTAAAATGCCTAAGCTTATTCGAAGCATGGATCCTAGGTTTCAGTGTGTCATTGCATCTTGTGGATCCCATACCTGCTATTGACACATGTTGTTTATTGTCAATGACTGGTTCCATGATTTGCAAAATGGTTGATTAGTGCCATGAAAACCACTTTTATGGTTACTCGTGTATCAAGTGCATAAGGTTAGATTAAAGTGATTATTTGCCTAATGAGGGGTTACCATATTATTATTTATCCAGTTTTAAATGGATACAATTTCAAATGATAAATCTACGTTTAAGTAAAGTTGTGAATGATCCTTAGCAAAGTGTGAGTAGTATATATAGAACGATATAGAACAGTAGCGCCATGATGTATATCATGAGTAACGGACGAACAATACACGTGGCGATACACGTAGTAATCATCATATAATATCACAGTGGGTGTGCGTGTGTGCGTGTGTGCGTGCTATCCTATACAAATTGTTAATTTCATATACAAAACGTATTTTAAGTGAGGATAAGCATTTCTTTAAAACATTAATGTAATCGTGTTATTTGAAATTAGAGAGCGACAACTTGTCAAGATTGTCTATTTTTGACCCAAGGTTATCATTAATTATGACACGTTTACCTAGTCACACATTTCATATCCCGTGGCCATTGACAAGTATATGTCCGTTTATAGCATGCTAACTGTATATATATCAACATGGATCTATTTCAAGATGTTAGTGAACACGATGTTAGGCATGTTGTTATCTGACACCTCTAAGCCTGGTCAGAGATCACCAACCGCTGCTGGACAAGTACAACGAGGTCACTGAGTATTTGGATTTAATAAGCGTTAGACGTAATGTAAGACAACCTTTCACAACACTTATCCTACTACAAAAGTTTTCATTTTGAAAAGCCCCCGATCTCCTCCGTGGTACAGTGGATGGACTGTTAACCTGAAAATCGATTGTTCGATCCCCGGTCGTGTTGTACCCAAAGAAGTTAAAATATGGTACATGTCGTTACCCTGCCTGGCGCTCGGGGATAAAACAAACATAGTTCGTCTCTGAGTCGGTGCACAGAGTGAGTGAATGTAGTTTTACACCGCTTTTAGCAATATTCCCGCCATATCACGGCCCAGAAATGGGCTTCACACATTGTACCCATGTGGGGATCGAACCCGGGTCTTCAGCGTGACGAGCGAACGCTTTAACCACCAGGCTACCCCATCGCCCCAGGTGTACAGAGTAGGGTATCTACAGTCAAAAGCAACTTGGTATCTCGGTGAGCGTTCATTTCATAAGCTGCCTTAGTTTGGATGCTAAGTTACACGCTCGCACATATTCACACACATGCACATGTGCGAACACCTTGAATATAGTTTTACGCCGCTTTTAGCAATATTCCAGCAATAACACGGCGGGGGACACCAGAAATGGACTTCACACATTGTACCCATGCCATTCAGACGAGCGATGCTAAATACAACACCATTATAATATAGAATAACAAAGGTTTTGATGAGATGAGCTGAATTGGGTTTAACGTGCGTTCAAGGTGTTTACGGGGCGGTGGGGTAGCCTAGTGGTTAAAGCGTTAGCCCGTCACGCGGAATGTCCGGGTGCGATTCCGCATATGGGCACAATGTGTGAAGCTCATTTCTGGTGACCCCCGCATTCTGAAACGCATTCTGCAACTCACCAATTTTGGATATTATGAAACGTCTCCTCCCTTGTGACGTCATACATGAGTATGCACCCATGGGCACCTCGGTAGTAAGATGACGTCAAACTGCGGTAACGCTCTTGTCCTGTAAGTAAACATAGATGTGCTTGAGATGTCAGTATATGTGTTCAGCTGATTCAACAGTGTATGGAATAGTGTAAGGGACGTTGTCGCGTTCTCGCACCATCGTAATCGTGCAATCATTCATTAATGATGAAAGTGCGAAAACACATTAGAAAAAGTTCTACATGAATCAGTCTACCGGCAAAATAACAATGTTATTCGCGCGCTACACTACGTGCCTTGAAGTCAGTTTGTATTGTATACACTGTCATATGTTCGTTTATTTATTTATCATCATCATCATCATCATCATCATCATCATCATCAATGGACCCGTGAAGATCCGGGTTAGAATTGGTCTTCAGTAACCCATGCTTGTCGTAATAGGTGACAAAAAGGGTCGGGTGGTCAGGCTCGCTAACTTGGTAAACACATGTCATTGCATCCAACAGCGTAGAACGATGCTCATGTCGTTGATCACTGGATTGTCTGGTCCAGACTCCATCATTTACAGACCGCCGCCATATAGCTTGAATATTGCTGAGTGCGGCGTAAAACTAAACTCACTCACTCACACATCATCACTCAAGTCACGTTCGGACCACTTATGTGCCAAGATTTGTCAGTTTTTCTCCCACGTCAAGCCAACGCCCGTTATACAACACACTCACTAACTTAGATACCTGTCAGTGTAACGTTAAACACCACTCACTCACTCATCATCAGCCTACTTAGTATATTGGGGCGGTGGGGTAGCCTAGTGGTTAAAGCGTTCGCTCGTCACGCCGAAGACCCGGGTTCAATTCCCCACATGGGTACAATGTGTGAAGCCCATTTCTGGTGTCCCCGCCGTGATCTTGCGGGAATATTGCTAAAAAGCGGCGTAAAACAATACTCACTCACTCACTTAGTATATTGTTGCTGATAATATTGTCATGCTCATCATCATTACTATTATTAGTATCATCACTATTCTTCTTGTTGTCAGCAATATATCCAGCTACATAAACGTCTGGACCTGTAAATACTATAAATCTATCCCCTGCTCCAGTTAAAGCCCAACGAAAACTCTAATATAGTCAACCTCAACGTGATAAAGTTTCAGGCCATGTCAGTTCACATGATCTCAACGTGTTAAATTCCCATAGCTATACAAAGGCTGTGCTTATATGATTAGTCACGCGGGCATCCATTTACGCCCAAACGCTGTACACGCAGTCGTTGATTACCGTCGATCTACAAAGCCAAAACGACGTTGTTCAGACTGTGATACCATATGTCTATCAGTGTCAGTCAAACGGTGAAATGAAATTGTGTACATTTGGTGTAGAATTAATTACTCTATCGAAATTGAACAGATGTTCATTTATATATGCTTTTCTTTTCTTTTCACGTTTGGTCAAAAATAATGTATACTTACTTTTTAGCACTAGTTTAAATAACTTGAACACAGTATTATCTTGAAACACCAGGATTAATGTGTAATCTTCGTAGATGTTGTGAGAATTACTGAGGGAGACGATTGTGCAGATGCTTCTATATTAATCACTTCACCTAATAATGGCACAGAGTCTGATGATGACAGTGGGTGAGGATGATGGGTGAACTACTGACAACATGACAGGTTAATTTTTTATGTTTAAATGAATTGACAAAATCTACGATTGGCTAAACAATCTACCACTGGCTAAAGTTGAATTTATAATAATGTATGCATCTTAATAGAGGGAACTGATATGAATTTACAAGGGAAATGTCACCTTTGTTAAAATATTGTACTGGGGACCTTCGCCCCCATGCACCCTATTAGGGTGCTGAAACATATTTTGCAATTTCTCAAAAAGAATATACAAATAAGTTGAAAAAAACACTCAATTGTGTTCATTATAACCTAATGGTAAAACTATATTTGAAAATAAGCAGTGTTTAAAAAGTTGAGCATTATGGTTTAACCCCTTTGATGCATACCCTATTGTCTTAATCAATCCTTCTTAGATATATGTAAGTCTGTTCTTTGATCTAGTACTTCACTATTGCTTGACATGTAAAAGTTTGTTTGTTATTTTACAAACGCGATTGGGATACGATGCCATGTGTCAACCAAGTCAGCGAGCCTGACCACCCGATCCCGTTAGTCGCCTTTTACGACAAGCATTGGTTACAGAAGGTTCATTCTACCCCGGACCTCCGGGCCGATGAAACAAAGTGTCATAGTAAAAAGTGAGCATGTCCTGTAATTACGATAGTACCCGCCTTTCATATGATGTGACTAATAATGTATGTATTTAAAGGGGCGGTGGGGTAGCCTAGTGGTTAAAGCGTTGGCTCGTTTCGCCGAAGACCCGGGTTCGAAGCCCATTTCTGGTGTCCCCCGCCGTGATATTGCTGGAATATTGCTAAAAGCGGCGTAAAACAAAAACTCAATCAGTCAGTTTGTATTTATAGCCTAACGCCGCACAGTAGTGCTCCTGCCATGCGACTGTTTTCAGTAAACATGGGTAATTCGTGGAATTCGTACACGCAATTAACACTGTAGTTTTAAAACGTTTTATCTTCACTGGTATTTGGTAAATTTGTGCACATGAAAACTCAACCACGCCATTAACAAAGAGGCACGCCTGTATACATGACGTCAATGTAGCATCTGCCATTGTTTGCAGAAGCAACTCAAATTCACAAAATGGTTTCTATCCATATTTACTTAGGTTTAGAAGGTCTGCTGTGCTAACAACGCCGAATATTTGGACAATGCAGAACCGTGCTGTAAGGGTTGCTGTAACAGAATATGTAAAAAATGTTAATGTAAAACTGTGGTGAACCTCGAAAGATGCAGAGGTGACAAGGGCTCTCGTGTCCGTTTATAAAAATGTTGAATGGGTCCTCGCTCTTTCAGATACGAATTAAACACAAAGATTCAACTAGTTGTAAATTTTGTCTAGTCATGTCCGTATTGTTAAGCTGAAAGGCCGTGAAGGGTAATATATATGAGGTCATACATGATCATAATTGAAAAGATGGGTTCTAAATAACTTCGAAAATTGTCAGTGGCTTTGAAATATGAAATATGTACTGGTTGTCTGAGGTCTTGTTTAAGATGCCAATGCATGACTGATCAAAGGGTAAAAACGCCTAGTATTTTCCTTTTCAATAAAACTGAGTGAATGATGTTTTATGTCAATCAGCAGTAGTCCAGTTGTGTGACGATGACCAAGTAACGTAATGCATGTATTGGAGTCAAACCAGTGATTCGAGCCATTGGGGGACACACAATGAGCAAGATCATCGAGGTAAACCAATTGTTTCTTTCTATACATATGTACCGGAGACGAGGACAATATGGCTACTTCATATCCCAGAGACGGTTGTACCGGAGACAAAGACAATATGGCTGTTTCATATATCAGAGACAGTTGTACACGAGGCAGATAATATGGCTGCTTCATATCCCAGAGACAGTTTTACCGTAGACAAAGACAATATGGCTGCTTCAAATCTCACACACAGTTATACCGGAGACAAAGACAATATGGCTGCTTCGTATCCCTGAGACAATTGTACACAAGACAGACAATATGGCTACTTCATATCTCAAAGACAATATGGATGCTTCATATCTCAAAGGCAATATGGATGATTCATATCCCAGAGACAGGTGTAAGGAGACAACGACAGTATGACTACTTCATTTCACAAAGACAGTTGTACCGGAGACAAAGACCATACGGTTGATTCATATCACTAAAGAAGTCATATTAATGATAAAGACACATTGGTGTATTACATAAGCTATGTCCTTAACTGACAAAATTTCACCGCATGCAGTCATAAGTTATTTTGATTTACAGCAGCAACCTGTTACTGACATCGTCCCATAAAGTCTAAAATAGGCGTATGCTTGCTAGACGTGCATGACTCAACAGACCCATAGGACTTAATATGCCCGTAGTTGAAAACCTAAACGGTTAACGGGTACAATTGATTGTTTAAATGTGTATTGTGTGTTGTGCCGGGACATTACAAACATTACAAACATTACATACCAGTAGACTTCAAAATGTTGAACGCCAAAAGAGGTTACTGTTCTGCGAGTCAGCCATGATGCTTCGTTTGAGAATAGTTCAGAGACATCATAACTTTACAAATATCTACGAATAAATATATGATTGGGTTAGTGAACTATATCGCATCTTTCACGAATAGCTGATCAGTATAAAAAAAAAAATCTATGAAATGATATATGACCCTTGGATTGTCTGGTCCAGATTATTTACAGACCACCGTCATATAGCTGGATTATTGCTGCGTGCGGCGTTAAACAATATACAAACAAAACCGTTGTCAAGCAAGCGTATATACCAGAGTATATAACTTCCCAGTGTATACTCTGTTGTCCTATAATATCTTGGCTTCATCCGTTCATTGTTATCTTTGTACATTAATCCTATCCAATTGGTTTCTTATTATGTTGTTATTCTTGTACATCACTCCACCCCCACTCTTGGATTTGTGTACACAATACATTGTTTTCTTTATGCATTAATCCAATCTTATTGGCTTCGTAATCTTATTGGCTTCGTAATCTTATTGGCTTCAGTATTATATTGTTGGCTTCGTAATTATATTGTTATCTTTGTACATTCTCCCTCCTTGCATTGTGTAAACATGTTTTATCTATATATATTCACTCTTTGTACTGATTCAGTATTCACCTGATGAAGGAGCAAGAATTAGCTCTGAAATGTCGTGTAAAGAATAAAAAGAAGTTGTTATCCATAAAGTGTCATGTATTCAAGCGTGGAGCACTAGAGCACAGAAAAGACTTGCGTACATCTAACAGGGAATAATTAGGACAACAGGGTATACATCAAAGAGATTAATTAACAACTACATCGTTTTTGCTTTATAGATCGACGGCCGGCAACGACTGCGTGTACAGCGTTTGGGCGTAAATGGATGTACCCGTGACTAATGATATAACTATGTAAGCCTTTGTCTAACTAAGTAACACGTTGAGAGCACTTCAACTGACAGGACCGTTCGGCTAGGCGAGCCAACAACGGTCCCAATGCATCAATATCTTCTTTTCTTCTTGCATAATATTGGTCATAATTGTGTGTAGTTTCTATATCATTATTTATTGTCATGTTTACATATGATATGTATGGCTAGCAGAAAATATAGGCTTCCTCCCAGATAGCATTCGGACGTTGGCATAACGTTGGCAATGTTGGTAACACCATTGCCAACGTTGGGCCAACGTCTGAATGCTATCTGGGCTTTTTGTACCTTAAATGTTCAAATATATCAATTATAACGCGAGACCTAACATCGAAGTGTTATCTCCTTAAATAACAGGTAATGTTGATCTTGTAATAATCAAACGAAACAGCCTAGTGATGACATGATGTCTTTAGTGGTCTTGAATGTCATGGTTACCTCGAGAATAGTCGGTCTTGTTTGATGTGGAAAGCGTAGCTAATTCATAGCGTGATCGAGAATCAGCAGATGTCATTTTAAAAAACCCACACATATGTACTTGACAATGTGTAACACATTTTGACCTTCGAGGAAAAGGTATGGCGCCACTTTAGATTTATTCGTACTGGATATGGCCAAGTCTTGTTGTTAGAAGGAAAGAAATTTATGGCCAAAATAGCGAAGTCCGGTCCTCTGGCGTACCCACCTGAATCAGAAACTGAAGAGTGTGTGTTTCCTATTCAGATATGTGTATGAAGAGTGAGAAATATTTTTCAAAAGACTGTTTGACTCGAGGGATGCTGTCAGCATTACATCTGTCAATTTTCCCTTTATGTCAGGCAAATTCAAGCAAATCGAGCTCAAGCCGAAATCTTCAAAATGTTTGGGGCGGAGGGGTAAACTAGTGGTTAAAGCGTCCTCTCGTCACAACGAAGGCCGGAGTTCGATTCCTCACTTAAGGGCAATATGTTAACCCCATTTTTGATCCCGTCAAGAAGGTGCCAAGTTTGATATTGCACAAGGCGGCTTTAAAACCAACTCTCACGCTGACTTAAATTTCTGAGGTACTTATGAACATGTTTTATGAAGAACATTTTATGGCATGTGGAGAACCTTTCACATTTGAAGGATCAGTGACCAAAATGATGTCCGATGCAGTTCCCAATTTTCATTTGTACCATATATTTGCATCTTGTTGAAGGATCAGAGACCAAAATGATGTCCGATACAGTTCTCAATTTTCATTTGTACCATATATTTTGCATATTGTTGAAGGATCAGAGACCAAAATGATGTCCGATACAGTTCCCAGTGTTCATTTTTACTATATATTTGCATTTTGTCAATGACAGAACCGCACGTGCTGATGATAAATTGGGAATAGCACAATGGATTCTTCTTTCATAATTAATGAATATGGATATGACTTTGTCACTTATATTGATATATCTATGTTGAATATGTCATTTATTTATAACAGTGATGATATGGTAATAGTCATTCATGCTGTCATGAGCAATGTTCGTCTGGAATTAATAATTCATGATGTTCGCCATTGCACTGCTTTAATGATATATTTAAAAAGAAATTTATTCTGTCAGTGTGTCATGTGATGTTGAATACATCTCGGGTCAGCAAAAGAGGATGTTCCATGGTCTGCTGCACATTTCGCTTTACCATAGTATTTATAGTCTTCAAAAAAGTAGTGAAACTTCATATTTAATTTACGATTGAAAAAATGGAAGATATGTCGCAGTCAGTCAATGTTATGATAATCATGAATGTTTGAGAGTGCATCACCACTTGCACTTCCTTATGACCATAGTTGTTTGTACAGCAATCACTCATGAACGATGACGTGAAATTTGCATGTGTACGATTTAATTTTTTTAGAATAAACAACAAACAAAAACACGGCTAGAAATACTAAATTACTAACAACTGTGTGATACAAGATGATTGTCAAAATTAATGGTGTACAGTGATTTATCAACCTTCTTAAAAAACGTCAAAATCAAGAATGACACCCCAAGTACGTGTATGGGAGCTACTGCGTTGTGCACGTGCATCTTGCATCCCATACGTTGTGTATAGGGGTGGTGATAAAGAGGAAGATGTCTGTCTTTGAAAAGTTTATTAACGCTTATACTTCCTATCCAACTACTATCCCTACTTTTTAAAGAGTAAATTACAACTAGTTTGTTCGTAGTATTTTCCCACTGGTGATCGTTGTCTGACACGTACGAATGCCTAATACTTCCACTTAATAAAAAACCTTTCAATGAAATTTTTGTTGTTCGATTATCTTGTCTAAGCTTTGGAGTTTGTTCTCCTTATTTAAATCATTCATTCGTCGGTTCAAGTATTTTCTCGTTACTTCGATTATATTCCACTAATTTAGTGGCAGCATTAGAATTTCGAAGACGCAAGGTTAGTTCTGAAAACTAAACCGTCACGTGGTATGAGAGCTTAATTGTTAGCGTCCTCCTTTTAACGGAAAAAGTAACGGTGTCTTAGTAATATTCTCAAACAAACAATCAGTAAATATCCGAAAAACAAAAAAATCGGTAAAAATGCCAAAACGTTATTCACAATAATAGGCGGGTATTACTACCTGTGTGATGTCAGTTATGACGTCACGTTTATGTAAATCATGCTTCTGGCATTATCAGATCAATTCTAATGGTAAAAAATAGAATAGCGTTCACGTTTGAAAATATGTATTTTAATGTGTGTGCTTATCAGTAGTAGTAGTTCCATGCACAACTCAGAGAAACTGGTTTGCAAATTACTCTTGCCATCTCCGATAAAAGCGTACGGCCTTTGTAGAACATATGTCACAATGCTTCGTTAAATATTTATACACCTCTGAGAACAAAGGATTGGCTCAACAAGTCCAACTCTTTATCCTCTGTCCTCAGTATTGTTCAATCCGTTCTCTTGATCTCGTAGTTAACGTAATGCTATTTGGCCAAATGCACTAATATATTTAGTTGACGAATATCAATTCATAGACTAAATATTTCGATATTTCAGGTTTAGTGTATCCACACGTTTTTCTTATTCTTTGCGTCAGTTAAGGTTCGACTTAATGTATCTCTATATTGTTACTCGTCCCTCTAAATATATCTAGCTGAGGAATAATAATTCCTCATCGATTAAATATTCCGATATTTCAGATTTAGGGTATTTGAACGTTTTTCGGAACCTATGTTGTTACTACACCCAAGCACATCCCTTACGTATTATTTTTCTGGTTCCTGAGAAATGCCTCAAATAATGTTATTCAAGTGCATAATGACGTATAATACAGGGCTTACCTCCTCCCCTAAATGTGTTCAAGGCGCTGAGAAAAGTCTCTTAATGTTCACCATTAAATATCAGGAAGAATGTTATTACTCGATTTCTTTGTCGTTTATACGAGGAAGATTTGTTCTGACCGATTGCAACCAACACCAAGAGGAATTAATTTGTTATCATGAGCAGGTGTGAGACAAGGCTTTGTTCTGAGGCGTTCATTATTATTTCATAGTTCTGATAAAGTGTATGTACCCGTATGCATTTTACCGTGTTCATCAAAATATATATTTTATTCTAACTTGATGTCATTAAAACTGTTTCTTATCTAAATACACACAGCAATATAACAGTATATTATACTTAGTTCATCGCCGATCGTCGTAGTTGTTGTTGTTGATGATGATGACGATGATGATGATGATGATGATGTTGGTATCAATAATATACAAATGCCACCCGGACAAAGGCCACCCGGACAAAGGCCATCCAGACAAAAGTCACCGGACAAAAGCCACCGGACAAAAGCCACCCGGACAAAAGCCACCGGGACAAATGCCACCAAGACAAATGCCACCAGGACAAAAGCTACCGGGACAAATGACACCCAGAACAAATGACACCTAGGACAAAAACCTATTTTACCATTACAGAGAGGACAATTACCACCCTTTCTGACTTTAATGATTTTTTTATAAGATGTAAGTAAGGAGGGCTGATTTTAGAAATTCTAAGTATACAATTGTTAAATCTTTTTTAAATTAAATATACGCAAATTTTAAGACACAAAGCATCAATTAGGGTAGACCATATAAAATAGTCACTACTACATGGTATATCTGTCTATTTCACTTCCAATATGGATAACCAAGTAGAATATGTTTCATCACAGAAAGAAGTAAAGAAAGTTCATCACAAATAAAAGGACATCGCTATGTTAGACACAAGAACCTTTGGTGTTGTTAGCTATCATTATGTGATGCGCCGTAAGGGAGAGTGTAAGGTGTCGATGAAGGTATTGGATGATCGCTTGACTACGAAGTTGTTTTGGAGAGACTTAGGACACATCCTACCATGCATGACGTTTTGCCCCTACTCCTCGAGACGGCGGCATCGGTGGTCAAGGACACAGAGCGTGAGCCCACGGAACGGAAGGGAGAGGTTCGATGCCCTGACCCTGTCACACTCACAGACGTTAACGTGTAGTGCGTGCTGTTTCGCTGACAAGTGCTCGACATCAAGGCGATGAAAAACGTCTAGTCCGCTTGGAGTCAAAATAATGTGTCTGAGTTGGGTAACACTGTTCAACCGAGGCCTGGTTTTTTCATGGTCAAGCACAATCAAATAAGCACAAGCAGCGTTCATTACGTTCATTACGTAAGTGCATTATTCACCGACACATCGATGAGATCACAGAGTCATGTAACTTGTTACATATATTATATATAATAAATGTTAGTATAGAGCTATGTCGTATTGTCGTGAGTCTGTCAGTCCAGCTGTTTTAACTTCTAGAAAGAGGTAATCTACTACTTGAACCTATGTGTCACCTAACGTATACTCACCGTGACGACTCCTGGTTGGAATACGTCCTCATCAGAATATGTGTGTCTTAAGAAGCGACTTTATTGAGTGAGTATGGTTTTACGCCGCTTTTAGCAATATTCCAGCAATATCACGACGGGGGACACCAGATATGGGCTTCACACATTGTACCTCGGTGAGGAATCGAACCGGATATTGGGCGTGACGAGCGAACGCTTTAACCATTAGGCTACCCCACAGCCCCAATGAGCGACTTTAAGGGAACGGATGGTCAAGACCTACAAATGGTTTGACAGTGTGCCATCGAACTCAAACGAATTTGCTTATTATATTAATCACTGACGTTTATGGTCCCGAGTCTATGCTGCAACATTCTGAGTGCGACGTTAAACAATTAACTAACTGATTAAGGCACGGTTATTGCAAGGGTGGCATTAAATTACCTGATCTAACTATCCTTTGCAATTGTATCAACCCTTGGCAACGGATCAACACGTCTACACGTTCCTCGTCTCGTGTTACAGGTATCATTTTATGAGCTATGAGGCATGAGGCAACAAACGACAACTTTCATTCTTTATCCTCAAGGGCTATTTCAGAACATGCTGGCTTTTTCGTGAATCCTCCGGTTATGTCACTGACATCCACATAATTAGAACGTTTTTGTTTTGTCTGTTTGTTTATATTTTACGTCCAATAACCAAGATAACTTTCATTCTTTATCCACAAGCGCTATATCAGAACAAGTTGACCCTTCTGGCAAACTCCCTGGAACCGTCAAAGATTTTCAGTCATCCATTCATATAATTTGTTGGGTTTTTTTAAAATTGTATTTTGCGCCTATTAACGGAGACTGACAATTCTCGGACGTGAGCGTTTTATTTCAATACTGAGTAAACCATTAAGTTGATATACCTGCTATGTAATGAGCTTTTATGTTTAACTTGTGATATGACCAAAAAGAAACAGGTGGGTCTCAAACTTATTTATGTTTAAAGTTGCCTTTTGACACGCCAGCTAAAACATAATTAAGATGATGATGATTTCAGCTTCTCATTTTGTAAGTTTTGAATATTAATTTGAATGCATCTTGATGAGTTCTACAAAATACCATAAACATGCGAACAACGATTGGTGTGATAAACTGTCGAAACCGCTTTAGTAATATGAATGAATTTTGCAAATTACTACCTACCTCCAGTGTCTGTTATTCTTGCTAATATGCACTTTTCATTCCTGTTGACTTCAATTTCCACATAACCATTCCTGTTAGATCGCGCACAGCAGCATCTGACAGAACCCTCCTTTTGTTTTCCAAGATAATTCATCAGGGTACTCTTGCCCACACCGTAGTCTCCCAGAAGGATGATCTTAACGTTGTAGTCGTAACGAGACATGTTTTTGTGTGATATATCCTCGCTTCTCCAGATTCAAAAGCAGACAGAAGACTTGTTTCATTTACGCGAAATCCTACGACCTATGGGAATGTTTCCATTTTCAAGCCGACACAAAGCAAAGCCAGAATTCCACGTGTGTATCACATATAGAAATAAGCTGTGCACAAGCTTATTCAAACTAGTTGCCGCCCCTTTGGTTTTTCCGCGTTTCCCGTTAATGAAGCGGGACAAAGTGGTGCACCTTGTTTGATTCCAAGCACGCACGGCGGTTTTTGTTAAATGTTAATCATCCGTCCCAGCTGGTCACAGGTTGCAAGTACAGCAACCAGGTAAGCAGAGCTCTCTCTCTCTAATAAAGAAATCTACCACAATGCCATATGTCCGACCGCATGTATTAATTACCTCAAAGATGTATTCCGAAACACTGTCCATAAGAGAGTGCGCGCGTATTCCTTTCAGGTAAGAGTCAGCTATATACGCAACTTAAATATAAATAACACAATCTGGCTGTCTAATTGAACAAGGAACGTTACCAATCACGTATCCACAGTTCACTAGCTGGTCAATTAATAATACTCAGCAAATTCAATATGTATATATGCTCCGAGTTCCAGGCACGTGTTCCGCATGTGCCTGTCAAACGTTCACAACATCAGATATGAATCCGTCTATCGTTGGCGCGCTGATTTTGTCTGTTGTTGATAAAGCCATGTCAGGTTACAGGTTGTGTTACTGGAGTATAGTCCTATCACAAGACTCGGGGAGCTCGATGCAATCTTTCGAGTCTCATCAGAGCTATTTTAG
This sequence comes from Haliotis rubra, assembly GCF_003918875.1. Taxonomy (NCBI): domain Eukaryota; kingdom Metazoa; phylum Mollusca; class Gastropoda; order Lepetellida; family Haliotidae; genus Haliotis; species Haliotis rubra. Next base: position 291,779 of record NW_025764904.1, on the reverse strand, counting down.
TCCCAGCCACCGCTCTTGTGGTGAGGCACTCCAGTGTTATTTATACCTGGGCTAAAGCCTCGCGACAGAGGGAGACGTGCTGCCCGGAGGTCAGAGGTTGTGTCAGTCAAACTTTAGTACAGATGAGATCTCACCTGCCTTCTCCCTGTATGGAAGTGAAATAGGAAGGATGGCTTTGTTGACGGAGGCCTCTTCCGTTGACTAATGTACAGAGTGTTATAATGGCTTTGTGATTATAATGTATATCCGAACAATAGCGACTGGCAACGTGGTAACGCCACCTGACGACAAGATCGATTGGTCAACGGGCGGTTATTGGGGGTAATCACAATGCACTGGCAATATATATGCTGTACATCACAGTGCAATTAGATTTTTGGGGGTGGGGGTGGGGAGTGGGGACCCTAGAGTGGATTTGCTAGAGTGAAGGACACAATGGCGTCACCTTAACTATATGACCAGTAAGTTACACAAACGCGTTTAACTGGGCTGATAGGTACGCTGTTAATGCTTTAAAAATTGAGTGAGTGAGTACGGGTTTACGCCGCTTTAAGCAATCTTCGAGCAATATCACGGCGTGGGAAATCAGAAATTGGCTTCACACACTGCATCCATGTAGCGTAAAATTTGAATTCCAGGGAAAGAAAGAGGTTTAGTAATATGGGTTTGGGACACCTATTAAACGTAGCGGTTGTACATAAATCTTTTGAGAGTGAGTGAGTTTAGTTTTACTCCACACTCGGCAATATTCCAGCTATATGCCGGCATTCTGTAAATAATCGAGTCCGGACCAGACAATCCAGTGATCAACGGCATGAGCATCGATCTACGCAATTGGGTTACGATGATATGTGTCAACCAAGTACACTCTCCCAAAAAATGAAACTCATAGGTCATATTGCTTCATTAATTTCAAATAGTTTTCAAAATTAGTGTAATTGTTATAATTTTGCACTTATAATGCTGGTTTGTGTATATGGAACGAATGCACAACGCAAAAACGCATCTTTGGAACCTTTAATCAATTTGCATGAAAATGTCATCCAGAAAAACTCTCAACAAATCAGAAAACTAAATTCTCTTCCTACAATAATATCTCCCTTCGCAGATTCATTCACGATTGTGGAAACAGAGAAAGTTTTGAATTACGACCATTATCCACCTCAATCTTTGACTAAATCATGAGCGGCAAGATAAGTAGTTAAATACGCATATATAGTGAGTGAGTGAGTTTAGTTGTACGCCGCACTCAGCAATATTCCAGCTATATGGTGACCGTCTGTTAATAATCGTGTCTGGATAAGTGTAACACAATAGGCCACATGCCGCTGTGTTGGCCCATGACACTAATCCAGTGAGACAGACGCACTATTTCTCTGCCACCTAGCTGACCGGTGCGTGTCTGGCTGAGAAACTATATTTCACTAAAAAGTCAGGACAGGGTCTTTCGAACGCTTAAACAATGTCACACCAGACATTAACGAGGGAAGTGATTCATGTGGTGGATAGAAGCAGGATCAAATGCATCGGACACTGTACTGCCCACTGTCCCTCCAGACTGACCAGGATATGACAAGTAGGAGACCATATCTCACTAGAAGTTAAAAACAAGGAGTTAAGAAAACTGACGTGAAACAACACACTGAACATTGGCCACGAGGATGATTAATCTAGTGGACTTAGCTGGATCAACCTGCCAGATTGTTTGTGGCCAGTATGACGTTTAAGAGAGGGGGGGTACGCTGGTTAAAAAGGCAGCCAGGCACTCTCAAGCAGATCCCAACCGACTCTCACAGACGACTCTACTGCCAGCTGAGAGGGACTCTCTGCCTGCCTCTACCTACAGCTGTTTGGACCCAGCCGGGACCATGCTGACCAGACCAGCCCTGTGGACTCTGTGATGGGACTGTGGACTCTGTGATGAGACTGCGACTGAAATAAATACTTAAATTCCTTGCAAACCTTTTGTTGTCGCCTGTTTTACTTTGTTACAAGTAAAGGCGATGCTTAGGGTTCTTTAACTGGTGCCGAGACCAGGATCTCCATTGGAAAAGGACTTTCGAGGAGGAAAAATCTGCGTGGAGACTGGCCCGACGAGAAAACGAGTGAGTAGACAAGGGTTTTGTTGTTAGTACTCTCAAATATTCGAAATGGCAAGCCAGGAGTTAGGCGAGTTTCTTCAAGGGTTGGCAAACCAAATTTCGGGACAGTTGTCCAATTTATCATCAAAAATAGGGACACAAGGAATATCCTCGGTAGTTCGGAGTTTCGATGGAGACCCCAAAAGGTACAAGGAATGGATTAAGGCCATTGAAAAGTATTCGGTATTAACCAATTCAAATTCAAACCAAAAGAAAATGATAGCATACCAAACTAGCGCAGGGGCCGTCAGTGACTTTATACACAGGTTTATGAATGACCACGAGCAGGCAACGTGGGAAGAATTAAAAGTAGAACTAACAAGGCGGTTTGCAGAAATAACCGATCCACAACACGCTTTTATGTTACTCCGGTCCCTCCGGCAAAAGCATGGTGAAAGCGTACAGCTATTTGCTGAACGCCTACTAAATTTAGCGGAGGAGGCATATGCAGGTTTAGGCCCGGATGGCAACGGTATGGCAGTGGAGAGGCAACTTGTGGGGTTCTGTATAGATGGGCTTGCTTTCGACTACTTACAGAAGAAATTAATGAGAGAAAACCCGCCAAATTTGGCGACAGCTGTCACCTCGGCCACACATGAACAAACCATTAGGGCTCGTTTCGAACTAAGGTTGGGAAGGTCAAGTGATAGGTCAAGTGGTAGACATAGAAGCCCAAATAACAGTAGGGAAAGGACATTCCTAAATGAACGAAGAGAAGAAGCGATGGACATAGACCATCTGAGGCATAGGAGATGTTTTAAATGCAATCGAACAGGGTATAGGGCTAGAGATTGTAACATTCAAACTAGTCAAAGTGGGCTGCAAACGAGACGGGGGATTCATGCAGTGGTAGGGACAGGCCGTCCCCATTCCCCAAAACCAACAGTGTGTTGGTCATGCAACCAACCAGGACATGTCAAGAGAGAGTGCCCGAATAGACGAAGAGTGACTTTTGCCAACGTCAATGATAGAACTTTAAACTAGAACCTCTTCTCCACAAAGAAGCCACTGGGGAAGAGGATGAAAGAAAATACTCAATTAACCTGGCAGGAAGACCAAATTCATGCAGTGTTAAAATTGGTAAACAAAAGGTTAGATGTTTAATAGATTCGGGAGCAGAGGTATCGATAATACATAGGAGAATATTTGAATTAATTAAGGGATTTTGCAAACTTGAAATGAAAAAGATTTCCCTGCAGGGAGTTAATGGTAATGCTCTGGAAGTAGATGGCAGCGTCAATCTGACTTTCAAACTTATGTGGTCCGGAAAATGAACCGGAACATGATCCTTGGCCATGACTGGTTGACCAAAGCAGGTGTGAGGCTTTACTTTGATCTCGGTAGTTTAAGAATAGGCAAAACGTATGTCCCCTTGGAGGAGGACATTCACATTTCCTCTGTGGTAAGGTTGGCAGCAAACATAACTATAAAACCACAAAGCAAAAACGTTCTCAGAAGTAAAGTTAAGAATAGGGAGGGCATGCAAGCTGATAGTGTGTATCAATTGACAGCTATTGATACTGGTTATTTGGCAAAAGAACCGGGTATCCTGGTTAGCAATTCCATTGTCAAGATAGATAAACACAGAAATGTCCCAGTCATGCTAGTAAATAATACCAACAAATCCATTAGATTAAGACGAGGTTGTATTATGGGGAAATTGGAAAGCATTCCTTCAGAGAGCGTAATCAACATGTCAGACTTGCCGGACAATGACAGCGTTACGAATGACAAGGACGTTGACATTAACGTGCCACCAGAACACGAGAGTAGTGTTTATGACATTGTTAACTGTAACCGAGACCTTTTTGCAAAGAATGACATGGACTTAGGGCATACAGACACAGTGAAAATGAAAATAGACACTGGCGATCATCCCCCGATTAGAATGAAGCCCTATAGAACGCCGTTAAACAAACGTCAGGTAGTCGATAAGGCAATTAACGAGATGCTTGAAGCTAAAATAATACAACGTTCAAGGTCACCATGGAGCTTCCCAATTGTAGTTGTTGATAAGAAAGACGGCAGCAAAAGATTTTGTATCGACTTCCGTGCATTGAACCGAATCAGCCGCCCGATTTCGACCCCGCTACCTCTGATCGATGACATCCTAACCCAATTAGGCGATTCTAAATACTTTACAACCCTGGACTTAAAGTCTGGATATTGGCAGGTGTTGATGGATGACAAGGACAAAGAGAAAACCGCATTTGCCTGCCATCGGGGACTTTTCGAGTTTTCAGTAATGCCATTTGGCTTATGCAACGCCCCGTCTGTCTTTACGGAACTAATGAATGTCGTTTTAGAGGACCTTGAGGCTTTTGCAATTGCCTACCTTGATGATGTCCTGATCTTCTCTAAAACCAAGGAAGAACATCTGAAACACATTCAATTGGTCTTTGACAGGATCCGGCGACATTCTTTAAAATTAAAACTGTCAAAATGCTCATTTATGCAAAAGGAAACCAACTATTTGGGGTTCATCATCAATCAGGATGGGATCAAGCCCGATGAGAAAAAGGTTGATGCGATCCGCTCTATGGAGGCTCCTGCCTCGGTTCGAGAAGTCCGCAGCTTTGTTGGCATGTGTAGTTATTATAGGAGGTTTATACCAAACTTCTCAAAAATAGCTGAGCCAATTGTGAAGTTGACCAAGAAGTATGCCCGATTTGCTTGGACAGATGAATGTGAACAGGCCTTTCAGTTCCTGAAAAGGAGTCTCACTGTGGTGCCCCTGCTGACGTATCCAGATCCAAGCAGGCCGTATGTACTTTACACTGATGCCAGTGATAGCTGTGTGGGTGCCTGCCTAGCACAACTACATTATGACGACAGTACATCTCCGGGACCATGCTGACCAGACCAGCCCTGTGGACTCTGTGATGGGACTGTGGACTCTGTGATGAGACTGCGACTGAAATAAATACTTCAATTCCTTGCAAACCTTTTGTTGTCGCCTGTTTTACTTTGTTACATAAGACAATCTATTGAGTATTATCGGTCAACGCAATTGGGATATGACGACGTCAACGGAATTGGGATACGACGACGTCAAGTCAGCAAGCCTGACCACCCGATCCCGTTAGTCGCCTTTTACGACAAGCATGGGTTACTGAAGGCCATGAGTACCCCGAACACATGAAACATTAATCGCAAAAAGTAAAAATTAGATTTGTTATCCTTGCGGGCAGTTGTGGAACTGAACTCTACATGAACCTGATAAGTGTATATGATTACAGTCACATCACGTTGAACCATGAATATACACCCCCGGTCAGGTCTACCCTGTAGCAAAATTTGGCCGTGGGACCTATGTATTTTCATAAACTACATCACGTGTATTTTGAGGCAAAGTATAAATGAATGCCAAAGGGCATGGCGCAAATACCATATATTATATAAATACGTTTTGTTGCATTTTATGTATTTTTCATTCGTTCGTTCATTCTTAAATCATCCTTTTTTTTCTTTTTTTTTACTTATTTAGGTCCTCCAGGCGGACATTCTGTCATTTGATGCGCCATCTTTTGCCACTATTAAGAGGTATGAGCAAAGATCAAAATGTAATGTGAGTGCCTCGAAATCCGTCTCAGAGATAGTCTTTAGCAACTTAGACATACGTAACACAAAGAATTTAGTTTAGCAACAAAGAGATCCTCCTGTACAGAACCTGGCCCAATTGGAAGCTGCTTTACACGAGGAATGGCGTAAACTGTCCCTTCAGAGGATCAGGAGGCTGACAGGGGGTATGAGGAGGAGAGTGCTGGCTGTCATAAGTCACATGGAGGTTACACTCGGTATTGACCTTGAATCGTGTAAGACACTCAAAATGATATTTTGAACGTTCACATTCACCAATAAAATCAACATTAAACATTCCAGGGCCATACTTGTACAGACATGGTTTTTTATGAAAATCAGTTGTTGTTTTTTTAAATGAGCAATTATCAGCATAAAATCAACATGGATTCCCATCATTTTGTCGGTTTTTATGAGTGAAAGGATCATACGGGTCAGAAAAACTCATGTTTTTCCATCGTGGTCACCACGAGAGGTGTTTTATGTACGTGTTGAAAACCTATCTTTGCCAAAATACTTGGGGTGCTTTATTAAGTTCTTTGAGTATAGTTCGATGTAACGTCATTGTCAAGTGAATTGATAATGTATAAATGTCCTCAACTGTTGAGCTCATGCACCACATCTAAGCACTAGCTCCAACGAAACGCATGGGCTCCGCTGGAGGTACGTAAGTGGCGAGAATTGTGTTACCAGGGTAATCCCAACGGTAACAAGTTACGCACATGAAGGCAGTTTAAGTACACTGTTACTCCAGAACCATACATGACTTCTATACTGTCTAGATGGCACCGTAGGTAAACTACGCTGTGGTACACTTCCAGTAGAACTAGAACGTGGTAGATTTTCTCGTCTTAAGACGCCACTGGCAAGACAGGCTTTGTCGTCACTGTAGTGATCAGGCTGTCGAAGACGAAGTCCATTTCTTAGTTAACTGTCCTTATTATTCTGATGTTCGGTATGAGTTGTTTCAAACAGTTTGTATTTTACACCCAAGCTCAGTTATCAAACACTGAACAAACTGCACTCCACTCACAAACAGAAAATATTCTTAATTCATTGGCCGCTTTAGTTAGTTGTTAGTATGTATCAGCGTAAGCTATCATCACAATAATATAGTGACCAAGCAAATGTTGGGGATTTTTTATGGTTTTTACCTAGATTTTTCATATGTATGGTACTCCTTTTATGTTTTAATCTGATATTTTATAATTCTTATGCACATATGCACATGTGTCTCATTGGCCATCTGGCCTGGTGTTTGTATATTCCATGTTCTTTTACCGATGTCATTTTAATTGATATGTACATTCACGTGACACAAAAATAAACTATTTTGTATGTCCGTCTGTCTGCCTGAACTCATTAAGGAAGGACAACAATATATGGATGGACGTCGTTGATGTATTCATTAAGTCCAGTTACACATAGTCGTGCGTCTTTAATTGTCGTAACACACCTAATTGTGTGTGAAGCCCATTCCTCGTGTCCCCCGCCGTGATATTGCTGGAATATTGCTAAAAGCGGCTTTAAACCAAATTCACTCACTTACTCGCCTAATTGTGGACTTGACTGGAAAATGGGAAAAGCAGTTGGCCAGGTCAGTTGTAGTGTTGTTTAAGAGAATTATTCGTCCAGAGGTCATTCGATGGTCAGCGTAGATTTGCTTGATGGCCTGGACGTGAATCAATACCCTTGCCCTAGAAACTGAACATTTTAACCAGCAACCAACCCAACTTTTGGAAAGAAATTGTCCACAATGTGTTAAACAACCAATACTTAAGACGAATTGCAATCTCTTAAGATTATGTCCCTTTTTTATGAAAACATAAGAATAACTCTGTTCCAATCTTGTAAGTTTAAACAAGTTTAAACAAATGTTTACCTGGTATAAAAGTCAGAAAATGTTCAAGTCACAAAACCCTTTCCATAGCTAGTGTATAAGAAATATCTGCCAAAAGCAGAGTCGACTGTGAAATTGTGATTATATCACGAGCAGTGTGTGAAATAGTTTCCAAATCTTGCTAGCCAGTCGGGCTACCTATGCCTGAAAGTTACTAGCCCACAAAATAATTCACTAGCCTGAAATTTGAATGTAGAAACTAAGCAAACGATTACAAAAATAGATGAGAACAAGATATTGTCGGCATGACGCGGGTTTCATCATTAAGCTGCTAATATGATGAACATTTCAATCAGGCCATAATCTTGCATGATTTAAAAGTGTATTACAACTTAACAAGTCTGAGAGAGTGATATATTTACAAAATGACCCTATGAAAATTCACTACCTAGTTGGGTCAGTGACTGTGAAGATTTACTGGCCCGACTGGATTTTTACTAGCTACGGGATAGCGGGCCAGTGGCTATTTCACACACTGATCATGAGTATACATTTAATTTGTTTCAGCAGAAGTACAGCTGTACGATATTGTTTGTCAACAACAAAATGTACCCCCAAAAATATTTGATGGATGAGTATTGAACATGTGTACCGTTATAACACGAAAGCTATATCCTGTCGGTTAGGGCTGGGACGGGTAACCCGGATACCCGGAAGTTGGACCAGGGTACCCGTCTCAATACCCGGACTCGTTTTGATCATGTATAATAGATTAAACAATGTAATATGTTATTCTTTCATCATTAAAAGGTTGTATTGTCTTTGAAGATTTAGACATAATTACAGTCACTTCTTTTGAATATATTATAGCTGGAATATTGCTGAGTGCGGCGTAAAACTAAACTCACTCACTCACTCTTTTGAATATAATACATGGTTAAGATATTGAAAAACTTGAAATTATAGTCTCCAAATTTGCTGACAGGAATTAATATATCGGGTATCCGGGTAGGGTAATATGGGGTGGGGTACCCGGGTAGAAAATTTGGACCCGCCCCAGCTCTACTGTCGGTACCAGCATTATGCAATGTAAAAGGGTCCCAGGTGGCACAGTCGGTCCGTTATTCCTTCATTACCTTTGTCCGTCATTTCAATAAGTATAGTTGACCGACGCAACACGCGACACGACACCTGTTCGTCTAATTGTCCTTGTGGATTTTAATAATTACCTTTGTCCATCAGGTACATGTTTATCGATGCTATCACGTCTCGACTGAAATTGTCCATGGAGTTGTGAACAGTTTAATAACTGAATAATAGAGGATTAATTACATTTTCTAACATCATGACCACTCATGAAAATGCAAGACATTTGTAGGTATGCATTTTATGTGACCTTTCAGATTTAAACAAAGGTATATTTAGTTTTTAAAATCTCCGCAAGTTGAAGTCGTATTAGCAAGCTTACTTTGTAAAAAGTTTAAACAATGAATTTTTTTATACATGAACATTATATCAACGAAATACAGTATACAGTTGGGACTTTGTCGCCGTCACTTCGTGGTAACTGCTGCATCAAATTCCGCGGATCAGCTTAATCCTAATCCTAATTAACATTTTTATTACTGATGTGATGTTCTCACACCTGCCACAACTGAAGTGACACGCGTCCCTAGTGTTTTGATGGGTACTCAATTCACAGCAAACGCCTGCCGAGAGATTAACAATGAATACACTTAGTCGTCAGTATTGTTTACCGAAACAATACTGACGTGAAACATACATGTACACATGCACATGTGCCCAGATCTTTCTGTCCGGATAACTAGATCATTTTTAAATGGAAATCTATGGGAATGGTTTGAAACTTCTCCGTGCGGGTCCGGAAGTGCGGGGTCCGGCTAAGCGAGTACAATTACTGAAGGCAAGTTTCTTTTCACCTAAAAATCGCCCGGAAGGCGGGGTTTCCGGATATACGGGGTCCGAGTAAACGGGGTTCGACTGTACCACTATGACCACAGTGCACTGTATGTGTATTACAATGCATGATATGTATTTGGGACAGAATAACAGCATCCTTCTCGGGTTTTACGCATACCGTGAACTACGGTTAATACGAACTCGAAGGACCTGATTTTAGTTCGTAAGACCAAGAATAACCAGAGTACCTAGTCTGCAGGGGCCGTGGGGTACCTGAAAGGGCGGTGCGGTAGTTTAGACGTTAAAGCGTTCGCTCGTCACGCCGAAGACCCTGGTTTGATACCCCACATGGGTACAATGTGTGAAGCCCATTTCTGGTGTCCCCCGCCGTGATATTGCCGGAATATTGCTAAAAGCGGCGTAAAACCACACTCACTCACTCATTGAAGTACCTGAGGATATGGATTCCTTTGGTCAAAATAACAATGAATGAGCACTAAAATTCAATGATTTCAGGTGTTCGCGAAAAGGGCATATATGTCCTGGTGTTCGGTAAAAAAGTCCTAAATTTGCCTAAGTTAAAAAAATCCTCCGAAAAAAGTCACCTTTCATTTTCTAACAAACAATGCGTTTTCAGTTTGTAGTTTTTCATTGTTACACATACAACAAATCTAAAGGTCTAATGGCAAAATGTATTGAAATGTTGATGTATAAATCATACAAAATGACTACAGTTAACATTATAAGTTTTAGGTTACATAAAGCATTATATATGATTTTCTTTATGTTTGTTTTAATCGTTGATGTCAATGTTGTCAAATAAATAACTAAATCGGTTTTTACTACAAAAGGACTCTTTTACCAAGGACTTTTTTACCGAGGACATTTTTCCTATAATCTCTGTCCTGCCTTATCGCCACTTTACCAATGTACCAATTTTGTTGAAACTAAAGACATGAATGCGTAATCGCATCTTTTTGGAGCCGGTCACATTTCATCTGGGGGTGGTGGGTTAGCTTAGTGGTTAAAGCGTTCGCTCGTCGCGCTGAAGACCCGGGTTCGATTCGCCACATGGGTACAACGTGCAAAGCCCATTTCTGGTGTCCTCCGCCGTGATATTGCTGGAATATTGCTAAAAGCGGCCTATACCTAAACTGACTCACATCTCATATGGCTTATGTAATGATCTGAGACTGTTTGAAACCAGAAGAGTATTTTTCCTGTTCACGCTTGACTGGAAATGACCAGCAGACCATTGACCACATTATTCTCTTTAAATGAGTAAGTGAGTGAGTATGGTTTTACGCCGCTTTTTAGCAATATGCCAGCAATATCACGGCGAGGGACTCCAGAAATGGGCTTCACACATTGTACCCATGTGCTCTTTAAATAAACTGTCCAATTGTGTTGCAGTTGTTCGTTACATTTTAGCAAATGGTCACTGACCACAACTGATGGTCAATGCAATTCCCTTTTTTGACTTGAACCATATGTTCCACTTTTTTTCCTCAGGAACACATTTTATTTACCTGTTCACGTTTTTATGAACGGTGCCACCTGTGGAGCAGGATACGCTCACTTTTCGAGAACACCTGGTACACCTTCATGAACCCATGCTTGTGGTATAGTCGGAGTACAAGGACAATCGTGATGGTTCAGAGCTTTTTAATACATAAAATGTGATGCACGAGCATCAAATATGACAGTTAATATAGACAAATATAGCCAAGACGCCAGCCGAGAAGTTCAAACAGGTGTGTTCATTTCACACAAGAAAACTATGTGTAAAACATGAAATATGTGCCAAGCTGATTACACTTTCAGATGCAATGCGTGAACTATGAAACATGCTAGGTTTTATTCTTTTATTCTGTTAAAAGACAGAAGGTGTGCATGTTTATAGACATTCGTCCTTGCTATATATGTACTTGACAAGCTCAGTTGACAGGAAGTGATTGTTGATGTTTGTTTTGTGGCTTTTATGTTCGTCCAATGGTTGACGGTATAGGTGTGAATACTCTATGAACCAAATTATTTATTTTGAGGCAGTTATATCTTTTCTGAATTTTCTCAGCATAGACACTCGCTGTCTCATACAAATGTTACATTGATATTGTCACGTTTTGTATGTGGTCTTGTATGGTTTATTCCAAAGCTTTAAGATACGTCTTTATGATATTGAACAGAAATTGTCCAAACAATTGGAAAGTATGTGCAATGGGGTGTCATTGTTGTTTGTGTGCTGTTTTACGCCGCACTCAGCAATATTCCAGCTATATGGCGCCGGTCTGTATAAAATCGAGTCTGGTCCAGACAATCCAGTGATCAACAGCATGAGCATTGATCTACGCAATTGGGATACGATGACATGTGTTAACCATGTCAACGAGCCTGACCACCCGATCCCGTTAACGTTAGTCGCCTCTTACAAGCATGGGTTCCTGGAGACCAATTCAAACCCGGACCTTCACGGGTTGACATCTATAACAATGTACTTGAACAAATATATTTTGTGTGGCCGTATTTTGTGCGTATTTTAGGTTTGCTCTTTTCTGTATTCCAGTCATCAGTTCGAAAAGCAGCTATAAATACCTATGTTTGTTTGTTTAACGGAGTTCCCGTAATTGGTGCACACATACGACTGACTGACTGAGTTTGGTTTTACGCCGCTTTTAGCAATATTCCAGCAACATCACGGCGGGGGACACCAGAAATGGGCTTCACACATTGTACCCATGTGGGGATTCGAACCCGGGTCTTCGGTGTGACAAGCCAACGCTTTAACCACTAGGCTACCCCACCGCCCGCACACATACGAGCTCTTAATGTTATATACACATGAGTATTAATAAAGCACCATCGACTTTTGTATGTCAGTACGACAACACTACATGTTGCTGCATGTTTTCAAACCTATTTCCGCGTATTAATGCGGTAACTGTTACCATTCTGTATACGTAGTTTATTTTGATTAAAACAAAGACAATACTGAAATATAAATCTGAGAGTAATACACAAAAGCGTGAATATCAACAATGCCAGAAAGTGTATATTGTTCTAATTCGAGTTAACTCTTACCTGGGGCGGTGGGGTAGCCAAGTGGTTAAAACGTTCGCTCGTTGCGCTGAAGACCCGGGTTCGATTCCCTACATGGGTACAATGTGTGAAACCTATTTCTGGTGTCCCCGCCGTCATATTGCTGGAATATTGCTAAAAGCGGCGTAAAATCAAATTCGCTCACTCACTCACTCTCATCTCACATTACATCTCAAGCCATAAGAAGACAGGCTGTGATGCTCATTATGCCCTGTATACTTTCTGCCTATCCCTTTGTTCAAAGTTGGATAACTGTTGCTTAGAGGTGAATATCACCATCATTGTCCTTATTGTCCTTATATGATTCCACTTCTCTTATATTATATTTTGTGCAGACACTCTTTTTGTACTGACCCTTGAAGATCCGGGTTAGAATTGATCGTCAGTAACCCATGCTTGTCGTAAGAGGCGACTAACGGGATCGGGTGGTCAGGCTCACTGACTTGGTTGACGTCATCGTATGCCAACTGTGTAGACCGATAATCATGTTGATCACTGGATTGTCTGGTCCAAATCCGATTATTAATAGACCGCCGCCATGTAGCTGGAATATTGTTGCACGCGGCGTAAGATTAACTCACTCACTCACTATCATAGTGACTGATATCTTTGCATTGATTTGTATTCATTCGATAACTTTCATGTGTGTCAGTGTTAGAATACAACTGTTTATTATATCACATCTAGTTGTTAGTTTCAACTTGGGAATCAACCCACAGCACACAGTTTTCAAATGATGAGTGTTGTGATTGTATAAACCATGTCTGGCGATGACGTCATTACCACATGTAACCACCCCTCGCACAAATAACAGCTGAAGATCTTCTCCTCGTACTGGCAATCAAATATTGCGATGGGGTTCATATCGGTTTTCAAAGGTCTCGAGGACCCAGTAGTGGTGTAACGATTCATCGATAGTATCGACGTTTGCATCGTCAACTACGCGATACGAGTGGATCGATACAAAACACATTTAGGCAATATATCAGGATATATTATAAGTTGTTCACTGGTCACGAGGTGGGCATGGGTTGATGTACCCTCTATGTTTGTTTATGTTCTCTTCGCCCTTCGGGTTCCGGGAACATAAACAAACATCGAGGGTACATCAACCCATGGGCCCCGAGGGACCAGTGAACAACGTATTTATCTTACCGAACACCTTAATGTTAATTTTGAATTGCAAGACAGAGTGTTAATTCCCTTAAATGCTTGGGGATAAATAACACTGACCTACACCCAGCTACCAGTGTTAAGATATGGCAAAGAATGATTCTGAAAACAAGTTTTTATGGCTGTGAACTATTGTTTGACATTAAAGGGCAGCAACTTTGTTTGCTAGAAAACTCACAGCGGTACTTTGCCCGCACTGTCCAGGGACTAGATAAGAGATCCCCGTCTGAATCCACTATTGCAAACTTAGGATTGTGGACCAAGATTGGCTACATTGATAAAAGTAAACTCCAGTTCTTTGGCTCTTTATGCAACACTAGTTGTGACAATCTCATAAAACACATATTCTGTGCTTCCATGGCTAATACAGCCCGAAAATCAACTATTTGTGGAGATCTTCAGTCTGTTTTGTGCAAATACAACCTTAGAAATAGTCTCTCGTACAGACCCTGAAGCAAATATATCCAAGAAAGCCCATGCAAGTCTAGAAAATGTGGCAAGTCTAGATTTCCTCAGCATGAAGAAAGTCTCAGGGCTCCTTTTCATTATATATATATTTTTTTACTTTGAACGTTTTTTTCAGTAAAATATGTTCATTTCAGAGACTATTTGTTAGTCTACCTTAGAAACTACTTACATTCTTACTTATACAGTGGTTCATTTCCCCCCAAACACCAGTGGAGACGAATTATCAACAAACACTTTCAAGAATATGAAGAACACATGTGGCGTAACAAAGTATCACTTAATGCAGGACTGTCTCGTTACATGCGAGCTCAGACATCACTGACATATCACATACTTTTGAACTTAGCATTTTTATACCCTGTAACAGAGCAGCTTTGCAATTATGTTTGAATATTTCATCACGAAATAAAATCTCAAAAGAATGTTTGCTTTGTAACAAGCGCGCTTATGACTATGACAACCATGTGACACTACACTGTGAAAAATTATTACCTCTCCGAAATAACTTTTTCTCATCTCTGATTGATCTACTTGATGTTGAAACCTATGTAAATTTTGAAATGTTGGAAGACGATGAAATGCTGTCAACTCTCCAAGGTGCAGATACACAGTTCACACGATCCCTAGTGCGGGACACATACCATGCTGTCAGCTCTCCAAGGTGCAGATACACAGTTCACACGACCCCTAGTGCGGGACACATACCATGTTGTCAGCTCTCCAAGGTGCAGATACACAGTTCACGACCCTAGTGCGGGACACATACCATGTCAGCTCTCCAAGGTGCAGATACACAGTTCACACGATCGATCCTTACCATGTGTCAGCTCTCCAAGGACACATACCATGTACCATGCTGTCATTATAAACTTTGCAAAATATGTCAGCTCTCCATCATTTCAATCCTAGCACATATGTTGTCAGCTTGGTGCAGATTTCACACGTATTTTAATGGCGACACAAGTGACGCCATCCCAGCTTCCAAGGTGAATGTTTGATTATATTTCTGTACATATCAATTGTCAACTATGAATGACATTGTCCTGTATGTAAATACTAATGTGTTGTATGTTTGATTGAATTCATGTATCAATAATTAATCTTAGGATTGATTTCTCTCCAAGGTGCAGATACAGTTCTCTCTCTCTCTCTCTCTCTCTCTCTCTCTCTGCTCTTCTCTAGTGCTCCATGTTGTCATTATAAACTTTGCAAAATATGTCCATCATTTGAAACAATATCTTGAGTTTGTATTTTTAATGGAGGCTCATGATCTTGTAAATGCGGGGTACATTAAAAATTCAGCCAATCAGAAAGCGACATCATGTGGAATTAGGAATAGGAAGGGAGTCTCTTTAAAATCCTTTGAATTTTAGTTGAACCTTATAGGAATTTGTTTGTGTTTGCTATCTCTGTTACATGAACAAAGGAGTTGGTGTATAGGTGAAAGAGTGTGAACTCGGTGAACTGTGGAATACTTGTCTTCAAGTAATTGAAATATGTTTTAGTTGTTTGACAATAACATCATTTATTAACAACTATGAACGATGTCTTAGCTTTGTTAAGAAAGAGAACAAAGAGAAGATACAATTTAGAAAGCATACTAAAGAGTTGTTTTCAGTGATTCTGAATTTTGATATAAATTAATTGTTTGTGAAAGCATTGGTGCAGAAACACCACTTCCCAAGGGAAACTTCAGTTTAAAACTCATATATGTTAGATCAAGGTATACTGAATATGTTTGACTGTACTTTCTTAAGCATTAAATGCTGAAACTTTATTAGATGAACAGCTTTGTAAGTGTGTAATGAATGTAACACAAGTCCTGCTGAATAATTAATAAAGTTACAGTCATTTTATCTATTATATATATGTTCTGTTATTAGAAATTGTAAAATATCGGGATAAGTATCGTATCGCCACCATTGTGTCGTGATGATAATCGTCTCGCACGTTCCTTGCCAATACTTTTATGATATATCGTTTCGCTTCATTAAACTGGTATCGGGATATACATCGTCTCGCCATATACATACGTCTCGCCACTTAGGCCACGATACATTAGCTCTATCTTGGCGAGATCTAGGCCAGAGGTATTAAACTCTATCAGTTATGTGCCTGCCGTCCCTGAGAATATACCATTACTTTTATTTACAATAACAACACAATGTAATATCTCGGAGACATAGTTATCAATAATACATATTTTTTAAAAGAAACAGAGTATACATTATTAATAAGTTGTTGCTATTTCCGTGCCTGACACGTGCACGTGTCTATTATTAATAACAGGGGAAAAGCATGTGTTCGTGTGTCCGCAACTGACAACGCGATAGATAATCTCTTTTCAAATAACTTTTCTTTTATGCAATTTTGTCGTGCACAGTTACCTTTTTCACAGTTACTGTTAGTATATATAAAAATATGATTCAGCTTATAGACGTTTTGGCCTTCCCGACGCAATCTTGAGTTTTCCTAAGGTTTTTTTGCATACCAGCGCCCCACATCAACATATTAGAGCTAAAACACATGGAATTATCATGAAACGGCCCTCCTAGTATCAGAAATTTGCGGGCCGCTGCAAATGATATTGGACCGATCAACCTTAACGACGGGCCACTATCAGTTCTGTTGTCAAGTGACGTCATAGTGGGTGCGTCGGTTCATTCGACTTTGGCTTTGGGCTGGCAGATATTCGGGGGCAAACAAGTCAGAGCAACCCGAATTCCCGCTTTAAATAGCGGTAATATTGGCTTTCTTGCTGGTGCTAACCTTAACAATTGCACTATTAACGTTGTTGTTGGACCAAAACCGAACACTGACAACTGACGTTGTGTCTGACATAGTTTGACATGTTGCAGGCCATGGTCTTGTCAAAGGCCAAGGTCGAATATCGTCACGTTCTGTTGTGACGTCACTTGAATTGTTCGATGACGTAATTGCATTCGGTCAGTCAACCCCGTCAGAAGTTGGTTTTGAGTAAACTTACAGTCAAATTCCTTCATTGTTTCCTTTTTCTTTTCAACACAAATTCCATGTATTTTAGCAATAATAACGGTAATGCTATTTTTGAGGGCATTATCATTTGCAGAAGCCCTCGGTCTTTTTCAACTGCCCACCTTAATGGAAGACCTCGGGCTTCTGCAAATGATAATGCCCTCAAAAATAGCATTACCCTTATAATAGTTTCATGTCAAGGGTGTAATGTTTGATGCCGCAATAGCATAGTGACGGACACAATAAGTTGCGACCAACTGCTTTAACCATTAGGCTACCTCATGCCCTAGATCCAGGTGTGCATTACCTGTGACAGCTGTGGTGATTAAAGGTGCCGTGCACAGCGAGCCCCACCTGCCGCTTCATCCAATGTGTCTACGGATAGCATTATTTCGGTGGATGTGTCGCATAAATTAGATCCACCCCATGATATTAGACAGCCGGTCGTTCAATTACACATTTCAATGTGAAGGATAAAACACGCTTCCGCGGGTTCAGTTGGAAATGTAAACGCGAAGCAAGGGAGGGCCAATGGCCAAAGGGTCTTTTACTCTGCCAAATGTTTACATTTCGGAGGCATGGGTAAATATGTAAACTAAGATCCTTGTTTTTTCTTTGAGGAAAGTGGGATACGGTGCAGTTGCATCAGCGATCGGTAGTGAGATGAATGATTAATTTTACTCCGCGTGCCAGAATAACTTTGGAAATACCCTCAGACTATACTATGTACTTTCTGAAGACCGAAAAAAGGATAGAATCTCGGATTCGGATCACGGCCGAAAACTATGATTACACAATGCCATTTAGAAAGTGGTCAAATGTAACATATGTTATATTTGGGATTACACTTTCTTAGTAATCATAGCTTTCGGCCGTGGGAGCCGTGCCAATTGACACCTATCATAGGGGTACACAAAGCCCGCAGTCTAGACTACCAGTTGTCCGACTTCCATTTTTGTGGAAGTCGCGGTAGCTGAGCGGGTTAAGCGGCTGCCTTTGTGAGCTGACGATTGGGTGCTTGACTCTGAGGGTGTGAGTTCGAATCCGGGATAGAATTGTACTTTACTAAGAAAGTGTAATCCCAAATATAACATATGCTACATTTGACCACTTTCTAAATGGCATTGTATAATCAATAAAATTGTACTCAAGCCATTCCATAGGAATTACAGAGACAAATTATATATATATATTAAATAACGACATTGATTACATGAAACTTACCAATAAACATTTTTAAAATGTAAAAGGATAGAATATAAGTAGAGCAATATACACACTAATATCGCATTACTTATATAAACACCATGTTAGGCGTGTGTTGGTGTCCAGTGAACTCTGGATTTGAGGTCGTGGTCTGAATAATTATGTTCCCATTGTCCGTCCATCTACATGGCTGACTGCACTCCTGCCAAGCACAGCGTCCCCTATACAATAGGGTTATCGATGTCATTGGGTTCTTTATTCTTTCATTACCTTTGTCCACCCTTTGAATATATTAAGTCTAAATGACCGCTGCCTGTTCGATACCCCGCAAAATTTCAGAGAAGATTGACTGACTGACTGAGTTTGGTTTTACGCCGCTTTTAGCAGTATTCCAGCAACATCACGGCGGGGGACACCAGAAATGGGCTTCACACATTGTACCCATGTGGGGATTCGAACCCGGTTCTTCGGCTTGACGAGCAAACGATTTAACCACTAGGCTACCCCAAAGCCCCAGAAGAAGAAGAAGTAGTAGAAGGAGATTATTTTATGAATGTGTGACACATTGTAAAAATGTACAAGTTTTCAGTTAAAAAAGCATTATAAATACAGGTACATTACAATGTCCGACAGTTGGCCTATGAGACACACAATTCTCTAAAATATCAATTGCACATATAGGATAGAAAGCATCAGATAATCAAATTATTTCCAATACGTAATACATGTAAGTATGTATATTTTTAAATGTCTATATTACATTGAGTAGTAATATGAATGTCATGATATAGCTACGTTTTCAAGAGTGACGGCGTCTTTGAATTTTTTTTATGAGTAATGCGGCTAGGGGACTAACAAAGCTACTGTCTCGCAAGAGAAATGCGGTCTGGGCGTTCTTTCACAAAGCACTAAGGTGATCGTAAGTCACTAAGGTAACCTTAGTGGAATGATAACGAATGGGAGTTAAGGTTAACCTAAGTAAAGGTTGCTTCGTGAAAGAAGCCCAGGGTGCCTTTGTACAAAGCGATCTTAGCGCTAACGTGACCGTAACTCCCATACCTTAACATCGATTTAAGGTACTCTTAGCGCTAACGTGACCGTAACTCCCATACCTTAACATCGATTTAAGGTACTCTTAGCGCTAAGGTTGTTTTGTACCACGGCATCCTGGTCAACAGGAATCAAATGCACAAATTGTGAAGAGAACTGAGATTCTAAACTCGATAAGTTATATCTTAAATCACAGTAGAAGGGATTCATAAATGCGCTCTAGGTCTCTTTCTTCTCACAATTAGCCTTAAAAGCATATTAAAAAGAATGTATTTTGTCGGACTTTACACAATTCTAGAACAAGAACACCTAGAACAAGTATGGTTGGTCTAAGTTAATGCTCATCACGTACCGCACGTGCATTTGTGTCACTGTTCCAACTACTACACTTACCCCCTTGTAATACAAACCAATAATAGCGATTTGAATCTATGATCGTTTGTTAAACAATTTTTATCCTAAGATGAATAAAATTCTGAGATTTAAATGTTCAATTGGCAAGGTAAAATTAAGAGGATTCACAATCTTATTTTCACTTTATTTGATATATTTTTTTGGTTAAAGTGAATTTCATCGGTACGTTTTCACTGCAAACAGACTATAGTACCGTCACCGTTTAATGATGGTTCACAAACCCATGCTTGTTATATTGTCGCATACAAGGAACATTCCTAACAATTTTTTAATCCATAGGCCATAAACGTTGATGCAAGTGTGTCAAATATGACACTTGATATAGACAAATACAACAACGTCGCTTGTGGCAAAGGTCATACCAGTGTGTTCATGATACACAAAGGACACTGTGTAAAACATGAGATGTGTACCAAGCTGATTACTTTCAGATGTTTCAAGTGCAATACGTGAATTATGAAATATGTCAGTAGCTTCAGTGGTTTTGCCCTGTTAGGGTGAGTGAGTGAGTTGTTTTTGTCGCCGCTTTTAGCAATATTCCAGCAATATCACAGCGAGGGACACCAGAAATGGACTTCACACATTGAGAAATCAAACCCGGGTTTTCGGCGTGACGAGCAAACGCTCTAACCACTAGGCTACCCCACCGCCCCTTACCCTGTTAGGAGATAGATGTTGTGCATATTCATATTCTTTTAAAAATATTACATCTAATACTTTAATAATTATTTGTTTTTTTGTGGTTGACGATGCGTATTACGCGTGTTCTTTTAAATATTCTTGTCATCAATTGATCAAGGAACTCAAACGTTAAAATGCATTTTAAACAAATTTTACCATAATACCATTCCAAGAAACAAAGGATCATTCCTGTGTTGAAAATCCATGATTTTAGTATGGTAAAAGAGAATATACGATAAGATTGCAAGACATACATGTATATAGAGATTAATACACGAGCGTAGATGTCATAGTGTACTTACAACACGAGAGCCTGAAAAACGATATTCAAGAGACTGGACTCCAACTTTCAAAGAACACTGACATGAAACGTTCAAAGGAAAGAAAAGGGACAAGATGGGTTGCGGAACTACTGTTTTTATTTGGTCAAAGAAATTTATTGGTCAATAGAATGAAGTTATTCATCATCCGACGAATCGGAGAAAACGACAGGACCGATTCACCGACTCTTTGGGCTTCCGTTCACTCGCACTCGTCGGATTAGCTGATCCGGGGACACTGGCAGTCGCACCCGTTGAACTTTCTACATTGATGTTGAAAACACCACCGTAGATAGGTCCGCATATTCTGCGAATAATTTCAGAAGATATGGTTTTGTTGTTGTTCTGGACTGCAACTATTTGTGAGTTTTGCTTGGACTGGACACCCCATTGAACCGGAAGCTGGCAGGGGTAACGGAGGCGAAGAACAATTTGACATGTCACGAGTGGAGCTTAAAATGTTCAATTAAATATATGGTACATGAGTAATTATTAAATACGAGGTTGGAAATCTGAGAGCACAACTCTGTGAGTTTCCGCCTTGGAAACCATACTTTTCATAATTCCACCAAGCTTGTTACGACCGATGGGCTGTCGTTTAAACCAATTTTGACCTGGAAGTGACGTGCATTTACAAGCAGTGGCAAGATAAAATGGACTGTCATCTTTACAGTATGTCAGCAGGCCAAAGGGATCTGTACCGTTTATGCATTTGATCTGGACATCTTTCAGGATTGTGAGTGTTTTCCCATACCCGAGGACAAAGATTTCTAGTGTTTCGTGGATCGGACCCCGTTCGTGTTTTTGTTTGACGTTCTCACCTTACTAGGAATTCAGGGCCGTTTGTGTCAGTTTTTAGAGTAATGTCTCCCCAGCATAGGTTCCGATGTGGTATGCAAGATCCCAAAATGTACAGTGCTTTGCCACCATAGGGTATTTATGATCGATTCTGGATTACCACTTCCTAGTTGCTTGGACGACCACAGCTTCCTCATCGGACAATGGTTCTGCACTGTTTGGTAAGTTACCCTTCCCATCCCTTTTCAGTTGTTTTTGTTTTGAAGTTAAGACCGATTTCATTTGGCCGAATATTGGATCAGTTCCTAGACACTTGCCATAATTTTTGTGTTTGAGGTGTCGATCGAAACTAGCGAGCATTCCCCGCAAAGTCGAAGGCTGGTAATCCTCGGCATTGGTTTTGCGCACACTCATAAAAGGTCTGGACAGAATGTCATTGACTACATTGGGAGGAATGTCATGAATTTGCATGTTATCATTTTCAACAGTTGTCGTGAAATTATTCTATATTGCTAGGTCATATTTTGTTTTCTTCAAAGTGTTTTCATTTTCGTTTTCTGTTAGGAAAGATGAAATGTCCGAATCTGTCACAGTACGGAACCTCGGATTTGTAGGGGGACATCAAAGAAATCATCGTTCATAAGGGCATCAGCCATTCCTGGGGTATGAAAACATCATTGTCATTATCACGATGAACACTCACTGTCTCGGGGATTAACTGGAGTCTGTATCGGGTAATTTGAACACGGCCGTTGTGATTAACTGGAGTCTGTATCGGGTAATTTGAACACGTCCGTTGTGATTAACTGGAGTATGTATCGGGGAATTTGAACACGTCCGTTGTGATTAACTGGAGTCTGTATCGGGGAATTTGAACACGTCCGTTGTGATTAACTGGAGTATGTATCGGGGAATTTGAACACGTCCGTTGTCAGTTTTGATGGTGTAAACATTGTATGTTCCAAGCGGCTGCACAACGTCTATGACTCTTCGTTTTAACTGTCCATCTATTTTGACTAGACTGTTTATGGAAATGTTCTCCAAGTGAGCTGCCATTTTAACTTATTTTATGTCATGACTTTTTTTAACACATATGGATAATAAGTATATATCTCATTCCAGAATTTGCGTTTTTATTTAATGAACGTGTTATACAAATTCCGGTTCATTACGGAAAGAGCGTCGACACGTTTTAAGACAATGTATTTTCATGTCAAATATTTACCAGTTTGTTGTCAATGGTTATGATTGTAATTGTAGGTGTTTATGTACAGTTATCTGTCTGTATAGTCTGTGCTACACGGAAATATACTAGTCGATTGTAACAACTGATGAATATGTGTACGGTATACTTTCCAAGCTCTATGAATGGAATACCATCCAGAAGATATGTGAGGAAACGATGAACAGAACAGAACAGAACTTTACTGGTTTTCAGGCCGCAAGACAACGGCATATGCTGATCACAATGATTGTATACATTTTGGTGACAGGGCTGGTAGTCTTAATATAAGACATATAACATACACATAATAAATACATGTAGTAGTACATAGTTCTTCTTTTACTCAGATGAAATTTTCACATATATTTTACAGAAAAAAAGTGTCTTTATACTTCACTTTCCCAATGACTTGTACCTGATAATGTTTCAAAAAGTACACAATTTTGCTCTGTTTATGAGTCCTATGGTGTTTATGTTTTGAAACATCACAACAAAACGCACCATCCGTAAAATACCCGTATTTAACAGCATGATTTTCATTTTCGGCGTGTAGTGTCACAGAATGCTCAATTCACATGCAATGCACGTGAAAGTTGGGGATCAGATAGTCTCAATGATGGGTATAAAAGGTTGATCGCTGTCTGTCGATTTTTTACTGTATTTGGAATATTGTTGACGAAAGCAAAATGCCACGTCTAAGTGAAGCCATCCGTCATATCGCCATTGGATTGCTTGAAGCTGGCCAGTCTCAACGTGCAGTTGCCCGACGCATGAATGTTCACCAAAGCTCCATTTCAAGGCTCTGGGAGTGATATCGCCGGCCGAATTCGGTAGCAGATGCCCCTCGAAGTGGGCGACCTCGAGCGACCACTGCGGCGCAGGATTTTGGCCTTGTACTTCGACAACAACATCGCCGACATCGAGTTCAATGGTGCACCAACGTTCAGGCCTGGAACCTACCGAATTGGCGTAGAATCTGGCGAATCACGATTTCTATTGGAACGACGCAGTGGAAGAATGCGGGTGTACAGATGTCGACGTAAACGTTTCGCCGACGCTTGCGTTCCCCATGCAGGTGGACAGATTCGGCCGGGGCAGAGAGAGAGAGAGAGAGTGTGTGTGTGTGTGTGTGTGTGTGTGTGTGTGTGTGTGTGTGAAGTGATTTGGTGATGATCCAGGGCAACCTGGCAGCTCAACGGTACTGTGACGAAATCCTACGCCCACATCTCCTTCCAATCATTGATCGCCAGAGGGAGTTGTTTCAACAGGACAATGCCAGGACCCACAAAGCACGTCACACTAGAGACTTCCTCCAAAACCATAACATCAATGTGCTCCCCTGGCCCTCAAGATCACCGGACTTAAACCCGATCAAACATCTGTGGGATGCCCTGGACAGACAGGTGCGGCGCCGTAACCCTCAGCCCCAGACACTTCAGCAACTCGCACAGGCACTACAGGCCGAGTGGGCTGCGATCGGGCAACACGAGATTCTGAGACTTATTCGTTCGATGCCGAGGCGATGCCGTGCAGTTCTGGATGTCCACGTTGGTCACACGAGGTATTGACTTTAGCGCCACCACACGTCTCCACGTGACACTCAAACTGACTTTCCTAGAGTTGGTGCCAAAGACGGATAAGTCATTCCCAGTGTGCAATTTCGCTATATTTCATTGACTCATAAAGCCTACAAGATGTTTCAAAATAGACATAAAAATACAGTTGAAATTCATATATGCGTTTCTTTTTTGGGAGAGTATATATATACGCCCGTGTAAAGGTACACCATTCCAACGGCCAACCTCAACTGGTAGACTGGTGATTAGCTTTGAAAAAGAAGCAATTTAATCCAGCTGTTAAAATGCTTAAATAATTTTCAAATCCAAATTGTGTCTTAAAGGTCCGGTATTTTTTGGCCTTTGAGGAATTAAACATATCTGAGAACCAAGTCTGTTTTTACATACTGATCCTCCAGCCTTACTGTGATAATGTTTGTAAGAAATGACAATGAAAACATGGTCCTGGTTATAGCATATGTATTCCGTGGGGATACGACGACGTACAAGCATACAGTTCCGGGTGCTGTGTCCACAGGTGACTACGATAATCGTAAACCTATGTTAAACTGGTGACTACGGTAATCGTAAACCTATGTTAAACTATGGGAGCTGCTATGACCTTGGCGCTACGGTCGTTTTGTGAAACTTAATTTTGCAGGGATGGACAATAGGCGGTCCAGATGCTGGTTCCAAGAATTCTGTGATGGTGGCTCGTCAAAGACGCGAGTCCATGAGACAGGATGACGAAACAGTTTGTAGCTTACAACTGATGAATGCTCCTCAAAAGATAAACTCATGCCAATAATGGTTGTCACCTCCTTCAATTTTGTATATTGGAGAGGGTGTGGGGTCGTGGGGTGTGTGTGGGGTTGGGGTGGGGATGGGGGTGACAACCATTATTGGCATGAGTATATTATAGATCCCCCGATTCTTTCAGATTACTTTACCTACTCTGTCATGCGATTAACTATATGAAAAATCGCGTGTTCCGTTGCTCTTTCTGCACCGTATACAAATGTATTCGAAACGGCGATGTACATTTCCTTGTTTCCATGTACTTCTCATGATCGTACAGTATTGTGCATTAGGGAAATCCGGCACCACCCAGTTTTATACACGAGCGACAGAAATGTAAGTAGCGTTATATGCTTCCAAACCCCCATTTTTCACGTATTAAAATGGCAGCTGTAACTCTGATTAAAACCAAAAAAATCAGCTTTGGTAACAATTTACTTGCAATCTGAGACCAGTACGCAACAGTGTGAACACAAACGATGCCGGGAAATGTGGTTACCATGACTACCAACCAATCTGATTTTTACAGTTTACAAATAATTATTGGTGTGATTGTATAAACCAAGGCGATCACACCCACACCGACCTCTCGCAAGGATAACATTTGCCAGTCTCTTCTTCATACAAGCTACCCGTGAAGATCCGGGTTAGAATTGGTCATCAGTAACCCATGCTTGTGGTAAGAGGCGACTAACGGGATCGGGTGGTCACTGGCTGGGTTGACACATGTCATCGTATCCCAATTGCGTAGATCGATGCTCAAGCTGTTGGTCACTGGATCCTCTGGTCCAGACTCGAGTATTTAAGTACTGACCGCCGCCATATTGATGGAATATTGCTGAATGCGGCGTAAAACTAAATTCACTCACTCACTTCATACTGGCAATCAAAGCTGTTCGATGGGATTTTCGTGTCGTTTTTCAAGGGCCTCGGGGATCGAGTGGTATCAATCACGCGATATCCTTCCGAAGAATAGACTATTCGTAGCCGCGTTATTTACGTTAACTGTGACAGAAAAAGTCAAAGTTATAAGTACAATACATTTCTGATAAGCGCTGTAGTATAAATAGAGTGTTGTTATCTCCGTGTTGTCACGCGCCTTATCTGACAGTGTGTTTTTCTATTATGTAACAATGTGCAGGTGTAATTCACTGTACGTGTGATATTCAGTGAAGGACAGTGGTGTGCTATAGTTAGATTTGCTCTACTTTTAGGCTTGTGCTTTAGGTATCTTCAACAAATTAGGCAAATTAAACTTTGGTCACAACTTACTTGCAGTCTGAGAGGAAACACAAAAACGACTTGCGCTACTTTGAGACTTGTGCTATAGCATCTTCAGTGACACCACACACACACACACACACACACACACACACACACACACACACACACACACACACACACACACACACACACACACACACACACACACACACACACACACACACACACACACACACACACACACACACACACACACACACACACACACACACACACAATACACACACACACACACGTTATAATTTTGAATCAATGCGCTGGAATATTGCTAAAAAACGGTTTTCAAATGACGATTGTTGTGATTGTCAAACCACGTCTGGCGATCACATCAGTACCTGGAGATACCACCCCATGCACGGATAACATTTGAAAATCTCCTCCTCATATTGGCATATAAAATTTCGATGGCGTTCGTGTATTTCAAGGGCCTCGAGGATCCACTGGCTTTGACTTCATCAACAATGGGCCTGCCTTCCGAAGAATAAACTATTACTAGCCTTTATTTACAATAACAAACACAATAAAAATATGATGACAGAGTTATTAATAATACAAATATATGATAAGCGACATGATATAAATAGAGAGTGGCTATCTCGCGTCATGCATGTGTCTGTAATTAATCACAGAGAAAAGCATGTGTTCGTTTATCCAAAACTGGAAAAGATAAAAGAGCTATATATAATCTTATGTCAAGGTGGTGAGGGAGTATTGTTTGCTGCCGCAGTAGAATAGCGGGGGAGACCAGCTGCCTTAACCATTAGAATACCTCATCGCCAAAACGCAGGTATGCATTGCCGATGACTTCTGTGTTTGACAGCCGGTGTTTGTTAAATGATTAAATGTGACATGCACAACCTGTCGCACCCCAGGTGTCACAGAATGGCATTATTTGAGTGGACATGCTTGATGAAAAAACAGCCCCAAGGCATTAAGGTAGCCGGTGCCTTAGTTGCACAGGTTCTTATATAACACGGATAAAACACGCCTAGGCGGGTTCGGTCGGAAATATAAACAGGAGGCAAGGGAAAAGAGAAGAAAAAGAAGAAAATATTGTTATCTGTGTGTCACATGTTATATATAAAACATTCATAGTCTTTAAAACATTCAGTAAAATATAACATCCGGTCATATGGCCTATGAGACACAAGGCACTATATCATATCTAAAACAGACAAAATATCACAGCTTTGTAAGCAACAATGGAGTGTGGCATATTTAAATACATGACTACAAAGTGCGTTTGCGTATGGTTACGGAGAAGAAAGAGAGTGTAATTATTTGTGTGTCACATGTTATATATGACACAAACATAGACACCTTAAGACACTTGATATAAAATATAACATCTGGCCTATGAGACACAAGCCACTACATTCTACCTAAAACAGATATTTGTGAATAGAATATCACAATTCTATAAACAACAGTGAAGGAAAAGTCTACCAAACGCCCAAGGGTCTTTCCCTCTACCAAGTGTTTACATTTCCAACTAGACCCACGCAGAAGTGTTTTATGTGACCCAAAAGAAAACGACATAAAAACGGTCACGGCTGTTAACAAGCAGAAAAAGATAAATTACAAAAAAATAACCTTTTAGCCACATGGGTTTCTGCACTTGCAATTGAAGGGAATTTGGTTCCACACCTGCACAAGGAATTAGGAAGTCGTTGGACCAGAAGTGTCGGTGATTATTGCTTTGGAAATTTAATATTTAAAATAAATTTTGAATTGTCTGCCCTTTGCTATTGCGCTAAGAGTCTTGAGACTTTTTAGAAATAACGTCAGCACTGTTGGCATCTTGGTGGTTTGTTTGGAGAGATTATGAGCACTGGTTTTGTAGCTATGGTTGGAACCAAATACATTTGTACGGCGGAATAAGAAATAATAATAATGAGAACAATTGCAATAGGTCTCCTGTCCTTAAGGCATCGATCCCAAAAATAAGTGGTTAGTATAAGCTCTGTACTGGAAGCGTGACGCAATAAAGTAGCATCCATGCACGTGCAGCACGTTTTACATGCATGTAGTTTGGAGTGAGTGAGTTTAGGTTTACACCGCATTTAGCAATATTCAAGCAATATCACGGCTGGGGACACCAGAAATTGGCTTCACGCATTGTACCCATGTAGGGAACCGAACCCAGGTCTTCGGTGTGACGAGCGAACGCCTTAACCACAAGGCTACCCCACCGCCCTTTTCACTTGGACGTCAGAGACCCAGACGTTAAGAAGGATCAAGAAGACGAGGATGCAGTTTATTTAAACCAGTCGTTTTAAATTCGCCAGACATTAAAGATCAACGACAGTATCATGTATATCTTTCACTTTAAATTTTACGTTATATATAGTTATGCGTGAAACACTTCGGGTCTGCCCCGACAGTAACAAATCGTTTGTTCTGTATACCATTGGACTGATAATTATTTCATCCGCTATAAACCTTATCAACGTAATTACTTCTAATTTTGAGTGAGTTTAGTTTTACGCCGAACTCAGCAATATAAGCAAATGGGGTACGATGACATGTGTCACCCAAGTCAGCGAGCTGGACCACCCGATCCCGTTAGTCGCCTCTTACGACAAGCATGGGTTACCGAAGACCAATTCTACCCCGGATTTTCAGGGGTAGCTTCTAATTTAGTTTTTCACAAATTTTACATAATGACGTCGACAAAGCGACAAGTGACGTTGATTTTTGCATGGGGTGCCGGTAGGCCATAGCTCCATCATAACAGACAATTTGGCATGCAATTATGATTACTTCCAGTTTAGAACAATACCGACCAACATGGAGTTCAAAGTCACTGGCGGTGTGCCGATACCCGTGGGTGTTGGGGGTGAGGGGTGGGGGCGGGGACACGATAAGATACCTCACATGCATGTTTCACTAATGTTTCACTCATGTGTAACTGCCATTCACGACATGCCATAACAAGAAGTGAAGAATATCAGACAATCGCTGATAACCGTGGCAGAGACACGCCGTCTTCCCACGGAGGCCATGATGGCGTGTGATTATCGTGTAGCACTTGTATCAAGTTACGTACTGGTTGTATGATAATCCTCTGAGGAACTGGGTCTCGAGCCACAAAGCGTCCGTAACGCTACGTCATTCGTAAGCCTATGGTATACTATACAGTTACGACAGGTCGTAATGCTACGAAGACTTTGTGGATCGGGACTCTGGACAACATATTTTTGTCATATTAATAAGCACGAGTTGGGTTGGGAGTAGGAACAACTGGCATGTCAATCGAACATTATTTTCAGTATTTCGGGGGTACAAATCAACATTACACAGTAACCGCCTCCGTGGTGTAGTGGTTACAGCGTCCGCCCGGAGAGCGGAGGGTCGCGGGTTCGGTCATCGACCGCGTCATACCAAAAGACGTTAAAATATGGTACTTGTTGGTCCCTGTCTGGCGCTCGGCATTAATGGGTACAACAAGGACTGGTCGGCTCGGAGTCAGTATAATGTGTCTGAGTGGGGTATTCATGCTTCACTGCGGCATGGTATCTCAGTGGGCTAGCACTATAAAACCACCTTAAGTCTGGGCTAGTACAAGCAGCCGCACATACACATACACACGCATACATGTCGTCATATGAGCGAAATATTCTCAAGCACGACGTTAAACCCAATTTCACCTCACCTCACCCCATTACACAATACATGTCAATTACAAGAAGTGTCAAACATTATATGGGATCCCCAACACCAGCAAGTGAAGGTCAAGGGTTACCTTGGTCTTCAGCACCTCAGCAACCCATACTTTTTTTCTTTCTTCCTTATTTATTTAGAAACTGTAATTAGGGCTCCTTGCCACAAGGCAGGAGACCTATTGTAATCGTTAATGTTTTTATTAATTATTATTCCGCCGTATTTTGTGCCACTCGTACAAAAAGCACCGCTGGACAGAATCGCTTGAAAAAATCACCAAGGTACCGACAGTGCTGAAGTTGTTTCTGCAAATATATCAAGGCTCTAGGTCCAATAGCAAAGGGGAGATAATTCAAAATAAATTTTTAAAATTCAATTCCAAAGCAATAATCTCCAAAACTACAAGTCCAATCACTACCAAATGTCTGGAGCAGCTCTGGCATTTGATTACCTTCAATTTCAACTGCAGGACCCATGGGGCTAGGAGGCACCGTGTGGCCGCCATATTGGATTTAAGGAAATTTCACGTTTTTGACGGGTAGGCTTTTCCGTATGTCATGTGTGTGTGCATTTGATAGCTGAATTCCTGGCAATTCCAGAACACTAATTGTTTTGCCTGTAGACCCAAGGACAACTGAGCTACAACCTGTTAAAGAGGGCCATATTTTTTCTCCAGAACTTCTGAAAAGGTACATGACCCCCGCGACCCCGGCTGTATTTGGAAGATCTGCTCGCGTGTCAAAAAGGTGTTCTGGTTCCGTTTTTAACGGTTTCTGGCCTTTAAATACACGTCAAACACCCGTAACTATGAGACCAGCCGTCCGATTTCGACAAAAATTTACCTGTGCATGTTGGCAGTTATTGCCAATTATATCTACCCATTACAGTAATGTATCTCCAAAGAGAACAGAGAGACAATTGAAATTATTGTTTCCTCACTGTAGTTGCTATCTTCATCGGTTCTCTACAGAGCACAATGAAAATGTGCATCAAAGGTTTGCTGATCATTTTCTGTTCTATAGTGCATGTTAAAAGTAGCACTGTTTTTTTAAAATTTTCATGATTGTTAGATGTAACTGAGATAGCTGATAGAAGCGTATGTAAAATCTCCCAACAACCCCCACTCGCTGGCTTTCCAATGCCGAAAGAGCAAATACACTTTGTTTTATCAATTGGGTCTTCTGCAGGTTGTTTATGGTTATAAGTGACCTGTTTATAGATGTATATTTGCTTGCTCTTGTGTTCAGAAGTTCAGTTGTGACAGCGTGATAGTAACTGTGTAATGAATACGTGCACTGACTATTGAAATATCTTACTTGTTGTGAATTCACACAGTCTGTTGCGACAGGATGACACAAACAGAGTAATGGATATTAATATTGGCTATAGAAAATACAGCACCCTATCGCCTCAGGTCAACATTTCAACGCTGCGCAAGAGCAGTATCTACTAACACCTTAATGTTCATCATGACTTGTCGGGCACCTCTATCGGCAGACAATGCATAGAAGGTGGGCGTTCTCGGCAGTGACGTAATGTTATATCATGACTGTCTCGCACCATCGCTTCTCCTGGCAACAGCTGCCGATAGTGACGGTTGGGTTCGCGCCAGTTGTCAAACGGGCAAGCAGAATTACAGTGGATCCTCTCTAATCCGACATTCCCTGTAAACCGACATGTATATTTGGTGCCGAAGTTTTCCCTATATGATATCATATAAGAAACATTCTCTAATCCGACATCCCTATATTTGAAATTCCGACACACTTCATCGCCAGAGATACAGGTGCTGTTTTTGTGGGGTAGGCATTATCCGTTTTCAGGAGATAGTCATGAGTACACCGAATGTCTGTCGTCGTAAAACTTCCTCATGACGTCTTGACTGACAACCGAAGTAGGTATAACCGATTGTTGGTTTCAATTCATGAAGTTTATTTTTCCTACTTGGGTGTCCCACCTTTTTTGCATGAGGTCCCGACTATAACTTTTGATAGTGTGTTTGAAGTCAATGTACAGGATCAGCAGTGGAGATAAGGGCTTGTCAAGAGCTGCTTTAGCTGCAGCATCGGCCTTTGTGTTACCTGCTATGCCGACGTGACCCGGCAAACCAGCAGAGGATGATGTCACATTGGCCAGTAGAGAGTGTCCAGGATAATAGGGTGACTTGAAGTAACATTTTGAAGTGCTTGAAGGCAAGATAATAAATCTTGTCATTGAATCAGAAATAGTTGTTATTTATTCTGTTGGTAGTAATTCAAGAAATCAATCAATTTGGAATGTCGTACCGTAGTAATGAACATTCAGCTGGAAAGGGTATAAATATTTTAGGTCGATTTTACACCAGATGAACCACTAAAGTAAGTGTAGTGAATGGATGTGATTTGCACTGACGTCTTATATCTACTTCGACTAAGTCGATGTTTTTGCTGGTGGACTGAAGTTTTCTAGATTCATCCTGAGCTCGGTAGCAATTTAAATATGCTCAGTCAATAAGGTAATTGGTAATTTTTCGATTGGTTGTTGAAATTAGATTACTTGAAACGTTTGTTTTGTTGCTTAAGATAGACTTACGTTTCGATCCATATAATGTGAATCACAGTGAATCACAATTCTCATTATTTGGTTGTAGTCACTTTCCAAAGCCACTGTTGTCATTATCCAAACCATGCTACACAATCCTTTGTATCTAACCCTGGACCATAAGTATTCAAAGTTAACGAATGACGCATTTCCCGTTACTGGCAGTGATATGATCCCTATTAAATGTAGCCATTACTACTTTCAACATCTACATCACAGGTTCAAGTGGCTAGATTGTATTAAAGCCAAGGAGCCCTACACTGCTGCTCGTAACTTTATATTTCCTTCTTTATGCTTTCCTATATTGCGAAACAGAATATACTGGCAACGCTTTTACAATGACCCGTACATAAGCACGTGGATAGGGGTTCAGGGTTCTTTGTGGAAATTACCACTTGATAGACAGCTGGTAATGCTTGGTTAATGAAAATTCATGTCATTGGAAAAAGACAGTTAAATTTAGTGCTATTAATTTTATCAAATTGCAGTACAGATCATGACACTTTCTTGAAAAATATTTTTTTTCTATTCGACCATAATATCGTATTCGTTCTAGGGCTGGGACGGGTAACCCGGAAACCCGGGATGGATGGGTAATGAGTTGGACCCGGGTACCCGTCTCAATACCCTGACCCGTTATGATCATGTGACTAATAGATTAAACAATGTAATATGTTATTCCCTCATGTATTGTCTTTGAAGATTTAGACCTAATTACTGTCACTTCTTTTGAATATAAAACATAGTTAAGATATTGAATATCAACCTCCGAGCTGAAGAATATTTTTCCATTTCTTTCAAATTTGATGTCAGGAATTAACATAACGGGTATCCGGGTAGGATAATAGGGGGTGGGGTACCCGGGTTGAAAATCTAGATCCGTCCAAGCCCTAATTCGTTCAATGAGAAGATTTAATTGTAAAGAACTTTCTGTACACTTACTAATATATAAATTTAATTATTTTTTTATCATCAAAAAGAGAGGATTGATAAGAATACAGTTATCGGGGTCTTTAAGAACAATCGCCCTGTTAGAGAGATTAATATTTTCATTTGTACTAGAATTATATCAATTACTGAAGCATGTCAAGAGTGTATTCACTTTATCACACAAAAAAAGGAAATTCTATTGTTTCACGTTCAGTCTGATAAAAACTGCAAAAAATCATTATCTGCCCGATCTTTTCTCAACAAGAAAGAATTGGTTGTTAGAATTCTATGTAAGGTTTTATATTGGAAATTTCGCAGTTATTTTCTACAGTACATAATTGATTAATTTTAAAACAGCGGGAAAGATAATCTTCAGTTACAGGCTTATTCAATTGTATTTTCAATTTATTGCTGAGTTCAGAGAGATTACTTTGTAGCAACCCATACTTGTCCAATGAAGGGATAGGGAATTGCAACTTGGTTCATTCGGTTCACTGTAGCCTAGTTTCTTATGTTGATGCTCATTGTATCGATCACTGGATTGTTTGGTCCAGCATTGTTAAGTTTACAAGCCGATAAGCTGGCATGTACTAAGGCGTCGATAAACACCAAATAAATAAAATAAGATGCAGATGTTTATAAATTATAAGCTTTGTCTAATAAACTGTTTTACAAGTCATTTCAGACCCGGGAAGATTCGGATAAGAACTAGTCTCCGCCGCCCATGCTTGTCGTAAGATGCGACTAACGGATTGGGTGGTCAGGCTCGCTGACTTGGTTGACACATGTCATCATATCCCAGCTGTGTAGATCGATGCTCAAGTTGTTGATCACTGGATTGTCTGGTCCAGACTCGATTATTTACAGACCGGCGTCATATAGCTGGAATATTGCTGAGTGCGGCGTAAAACAATACACAGACATACCACTCACATTCGCCCTCGTCTTGAGGTGATGATATTCATAGGAGACAGCGATGAGAAGCAAGCTACAAAGCCGTATAGTCAGCAAAGCATCCCGTACTTGATCTCAGCCTTAAAATGAAATGAACGGTAAATAAATTGAAGATTTATGCGAGAATCCCTGGTGCATGTGTCAGTTTATAAATGCCGGATAAATATGAGTACTGTGATGCTTGGTTCACCTTCGACAAGAGTGGGATACGGTGCAGTTGCATCCACGACAAGACTTGAGATGAATGACTTAGATTTAACCCCGCATATTTCATATTTATTACCGCATGTCAGAATGAAATTGGAACAAAACCATCGGTGTATATATTTTCTGAAGATCAAACTAGGGTTGAATCCAGTATTCGTACTCGGCACAGGGTCAGCAGATCCTGTCAAAGCTAAGGGCCAGCAAACCATTAATTCACAAAGCGCTGTCCGTTTGGCTGTCTCAGAAAAGAAAATTTAAACTCCATTTCTTGTGTGTCTTCTATTTCTATATGTTTTTTGATTACCATGTTTTATCCACTTGAACCGGGGTTTAAATCATTAAATCATAATTCGTTTCCTTGCTGTTTAAGGCAGCTTGCGTGATGGCGGGTATCTGGGAATACACAAGACTGGATAGTCTATTGCACTGTCGTTTCATATTTACTTAAGCAGGGTCGATGTTGCCGGCTTACGTTATCAATTCGGTAACATTCATCCATGCTAAGTGAACTACAAACAACACGTTTGATTCGCAAAAAACAACAACAACAACAAAAAAACATCACCCGAAAAGAAACAACAACATGCAACAAGAAAACATAAAAACAAACAAAACTGATACCAACCAAACCATCCCGTAGTTCGACTTCCCTTCCATCCCATGCCGGTACCCCCATCCCCCACCCCGCAACTTCTGGCAGATTTCATACGCATGTTGCCATAATTATCTCTCTGTCAAATCACCCCTCTTTAGACCAAACACTAAATGTCCTTGTGGCCCCGTGTGTCGGAAAGTAGGGGTGGGTATTGCAGAGAGTTTTCATATTGCGATATATTGCGAAAGCATATATATATTGCGATATGTATTCAGTGCAATATATTGCAAGAAGTGTTTTTTAACTACTTATAATCGAGTTAATGCCTGATTTATAAAGCAAAGCCACAACAAATCACTACGCTTGATTAAGCTTAATAAAAACATTTAATCATGACAAAACAAAAATGTAAATACCGAAATGTAAATAATATTTGGCACAAATGAAACAAGGAAAAAAACAATTCATCAACACAGTGGTTACTAGTTTGAACTATTTTCTCCACTCTCAAAAATATCCCTGAGATTTTAGACAGCAACTTGACCTGGTCAGGACATATCAGAGATCACTGGT
This sequence comes from Haliotis rubra, assembly GCF_003918875.1. Lineage (NCBI taxonomy): Eukaryota > Metazoa > Mollusca > Gastropoda > Lepetellida > Haliotidae > Haliotis > Haliotis rubra. Next base: position 255,734 of record NW_025764904.1, on the reverse strand, counting down.
CGTTAATGAGTAAATATACACTATCCGAAAAAAACCCGCATAGGCCAGAAATCTGTTTTGAAAATGTTGTATTTTCAAACATGTATAACTCGTTCACAAATAGACTTTAGTGCATGAATTTTTACACCAGGTTAGAAGAAGGTAATGTCTACACAACCAAGTTGATACTTTTAGATAACGGAGATGATGAGCGCGATGGTGACGACGTAGCACGGGTCCCGACGTCGAGTCTTCTGGCTCTCAGACCAATCTCTTTCAACCTGTTCCGTACAGTTTGACCGGATAATGATAATAATAATACTTTATTTGCCCGACAAAGGAATTCTTTTTACAACAGTGAGGCATACAGCATGGTTAAAACAAATTAAGCAAAGAACAACGATCACCTTAAACACACAGATAAACAGGCTGAGATGGATAACCAGTGTATACTGTAAGAGACTAGTAGTCAAATGCATTTAAAATTGTGGCTAAATCTAACATTCATTTAAAAGTCTAATGCTAACAGGTATAAAAGATGTTTTGGACCTTTTTGTGCGAACTTTAGGTACGAGGAATCTACGTCCAGATGGTAAAAGTTTAAAACAAGAATGTAAATCATGAGACGGGTCGGATAAAAGATTGTTCACAGACATCAAAACAGGATTCTCATACATATAACAAAGGGGGTTAAAATTCATGCCGACAATTTTTGAACAGATGGTTACAACTTTTTGCAGTTTATTTTGTTTTGGAGAGAAAGGGCACCGAACCAACATTGAACAGAGAACAGTTAAAGAGATTGGATACAGCAGTTATAGAAAACATTAAATATTCAAAATGGTATTGTCAATGTTAAAAGATCTGAGCTTTCTCATAAAATACATCCGTTGTTGACATTTGTTGTATATAGCCTCGGCATTTTGAGAGAAAGTGAGTTTACTGTCTATGATAGTTCCGAGATACTTGTAATCCGTGACATTCTCTATCGTTTCACCATGGATTTGAGAGGGGCACATTTTGAATTCTGCCTGAAGTCAATTACCATCTCTTTGGTTTTTCTAGTATTAAGCTGAAGGAAGTTTCTGCTACACCATGTTGTAAATGGCTTGACTTCAGACCGATAATCTTCTTCAGAGTCTGTCAGGAGAGCGACTAGTGCAGTATCATCAGCAAACTTTACTGTTGAACAGTTATCCTTGCTGCTCCTGCAATCGTTGTTGTACAGAATGAATAATACTGGAGAGAGGACACAACCTTGTGGGGCGCCAGTGTTGATAGGAGTGACGTCAGAAAGCACTTTGTTGACTTTAACACATTGGGTTCTATGGGAAAGGAAGCTCGATATCCACCTGATGATAGAAGTGTTCACGGAGAGGTCGAGGAGTTTCTGAAGGAGAATATTCTGCTGTATGGTGTTGAATGCAGAAGAGAAGTCGACGAACAAGATGCAAGCGTAGTAGCGTGGTTTCTCAAGGTGTTCGTACACTCTGTGTAGGAGACTCAGTGTGGCGTCCTCTACTCCACGCCGTGCCTGGTAGGCATACTGAAGAGGATCCAGTTTGTGTCTGACGTCATTGAGGAGGAAATTGAGAACGATTCTCTCAAGACACTTCATCAGCACGGACGTAAGCGTTACAGGTCTATAATCATTCAAACAGGATGGCTTGGGTTTCGTTGGCACAGGGATTATTTCAGATAGTTTCCATAACTTGGGGATACAATGGTTATCCATGGAGCGTTGAAACAACGTGCGGATGATGTAAGCCAGCTGATCACGGCACCCTTTGAGAACAATACTGTCCACTTTATCTGTCCCTGCCGACTTCCGAATGTTAATTTTCCGAAGACAACGGGTGACGTCACTTTCCGAAATGATGATGTCATTGTCCTGGTGAGTCAACTGATCAAGGATGTTGTTTGTTTCTTGGGAGAGGTCATGACAGTCAAATCTGGAGTAGAACGAGTTTAGGTCACTGGCAAAGGTCTTGTCGTCATCTGCGCGTATTACTATCGCATCCGTTCATCCTCTTGACAGCTTGCCAAACCTGCCGTAGGTCATTCTGTTTGAATTGAGACTCAACCTTGTTCTTGAACTCATTCTTATACTGATAAACTTTCTGATTGATATCCTTTTGAACGTTCTTCACCCTGACTTTATCATTTTCTTCAAAAGCTCTCTTTTTCTCGTTTAGTAACGTTTTTAGCTCTTTTAACACCCACGGCTTATTGTTCGGATAGGTCTTGATTTCCTTGCCAGGTATTACTAGACCCACACAAACATTAATGTAAGAGGTGAGGGTGTCCGCTAATTCATCCACAGTTTCTGCATTCTCCGAGAACACATCCCAATTCGTGCACTCGAAGCAGCCTTTCAAACACTCGAGGGAATCCTCTGTCCACATTTTTATAGTTTGCTTCGTTGTCTTTCCGGTCTTCAGTTTCGAAGTCCAGGCACCCTGGCTGCTGCGCTCTCTCCTGTCGCAGTACGACCACACAAATGTAGTACCCGGATGTACCGATCTTGGGCTGCAGTGGTGACTCGAGGTCTGCCTGTACGGGGACAGTCATTTGTTATACCTGTTTGGTTGTAACGAGCTGCAAGCCGTGATATTGTGCTCAGACTAACATTCAGACGCCTAGCAACAGAAGATTGGTAATCTCCAGCGTGCATTCTTTCAATGGCGATATTCCGTGTCACAGAGTCAAGACGTGGCGTGGTGATTTGACCTTGAAACTCCTTCAAAACGAACGCCGATTTCCGAAAGTAATCTGGATTTTTATTGCCAGACAGTGCATGCCTTTTGCTGCACAATTTCAACTGGAAGGTGCTTTCTGTTGCGTTGTGGCGATGCCTTTTTAATCCTTGTAAGAAATCTCATCAAAATCAACATTTTCAGGTAAAATCGATTTTTTACTTATGCAATTGTGTATTTAATCATGTTATCAACATTTTTGTTACATATTTTGACGATTGTTCGAACACAATAGGTAGTTAATAGATTTTTAAAAATACATATCGCCTATGCGTTTCTTTTTTTGGATAGTATATTTAAAACACTCAGATCCAAAACATTGCGAAACACATGAACAAAAATTAAGAACACAACTTCAAACATAAAATGTAATTTTCGCCACGATCATTCCCACCACCATTACCACAATTGCCCCAATCATCAAGGTTTCCGAGTGTTACAAAGTTTTCCGAATGCATGTAAAAATACCGGTTTTTTCGATTAGCGTATCGCAATACGTATCGTTTTCATGTGTGAAACGGTAAATACCGGTAAACCGGCTACATTGCGCAGCCCTATCGGAAAGCGAGGTTAAATCTCTAAATCATCATCATCATCCACACATTAGGACCACCGACTGTTTTGTAAACTATATATGTTTCCTATCAGTGCATTATTTTATTGTAAGCAGCGGAATCTGTTAACTTTTGCCAATAGTCGTGATCATAATTAACTGGAATTTCTGTTCGTCGATCAATTGATTGTCTGGTTTGTTTACGGTCCGATGTCACGTGACATAAGTACTGTGCCCTGCGTCGGTTCGTTGATACCTACAGTTTGGGACACATTAGGCTGCGTTCGAAATTAACGTCAGTCCATAGGCCCGAACCCGACTGAAACCACTCGAACCCACAGCTTTTGTTTTCTGCAGGTCCTTATGGCCTACAGCTTTTCATCCCTAATAACTAAGAGTGATATTTCCATGGTAAATTATAGGGAATACACATTCTGATCAGGGCCACTAGTTAATTACTGTAGGGTCTGCAGCATTTCAGGGTTAAAGGCCGGGGTTAAAACCTATACACTTTCGATGCAAAGCAATGCAGTATTCAAGTACATTCCATGAAATATCACAAAATTGACTTACCGCTTTATGAAGAAATTTCGCCATAGTGTAAAGAAGTATGTTATGACGGCTCAGGGTAAAACGTATGGATGCAGACAGTCTACAAAACATACATTTTGAAAATATATTTCTCTTTTTTAAATCCAGACTTGAATTTCCCACCGTATCAGTCAGGTGGCCAGAGTAGGTGAGTTTCCATAGAAACAAACCTTTGAGTGGGTTACAAGTTTCATTCTGGGTATTATATTTCAGGCAGGCTGTGAAAATGGTCCCCTCCCCACTCTCCTGACTCCAGGCTGTGCTTATTTGATGTTGACATCATCATGTTGAAGATCTTATTTTCCAAAAATTGGAATGTCATATATGCAAATCAATTAAATCTCTTTAATCATCCAAATATGTAAAAAACCTCGGAGTCGTCTTTTATCCTACACGTAAATTCTAAGGTTAACCTTTGACATCGCCAAGCAGGTTCTTTTGTTGTTACTTATACTTTTTAATGTATGGGGAATTGTCTGTGTAGGGAAATGTCTGGACCTCCAGGCACCCATAGCCGTTACAGTCCTGTCATTCATGGGCAGGTAACATCTGCACTGTTGAGGAGTAGCCAATGGGAGACTAATTGGAAACCCATGGATGTTTTTTTAGGTTTGCACCACGGCCTTAAGGGCAAACATGGTCTGTCTCACAGTCCCTGAACCACATTATTTTCCCTACTGCCTAGCCCTCTCTGCAGTGCTAAAGCCCTAAATAAAGCCAGTCTAGATGTCCCTAGGTTCAGGATCTCTGGTCTCCCTAGGGCTCCTTTGGATTTAAATGGGCTTGTCTGTTACTGTCAAACTAATATATATTCAGAGACTAAGCATTAGTCTAGCTGAAGGGGTCGTTGTCGGCACAGGTACTACAGAAACGTACCCGGTACCCTAAAAGGCGGACGAGTCCATATTCCACAATCCAAAACCGAAACCGTATATAGTTGTTCCCGTTCAACTGATTCCGAGTGGTATTCATGTGCATCGCGAAATATCCTTTACCGTTATGCTCATTACTTACACAAGATACATAACGCAATCAAATGTACCTAATACAACAGTATGACAGTTCCGATCAAGAATACGACACAATGGGAATGGAATCGTCCTAGGGTACGTTCCTGTATTCTCATTATGGCCAGGGTACGTTTCTGTTTACATATCTGTAGTACCCGTGCCGACAACGACCCCTTCAGCATTAGTCTAGGGCAAACACTGAAATGAGGTGAATCCCAGCTGCTACCGGAAGTGCAAGACACGAACACTTGGTGTCTTCAATGGTTTTCATTTGTCCATTCATATAACTTTCATCGATATTTTGATTCCATTGTCTATGTAACTCCATTGACTGCATGTGGCTTTAATGTAATACAATGGAGTCGACCTGAATCGGTGTATCAGATGGAACAGACTGGACAATTGGATAGAAGCAGCTGCAGTGGTCATTTGGAGACCAATCGACCCGCCTTCATTGTATAAATCTGACCGAAAGGTTTGTGTGTCGCGCGTGTGGGTGGGGGTGAGGGGTTGGGGTAGTCAGTGTGACAGCCTGCAGGGGCTGGCGTAGGGCTTTAGATCGGAGGTGGGGGTAGGGGTGAGGGGTTGGAGTAGTCAGTGTGACAGCCTGCAGGGGCTGGCGTAGGGCTTTAGATCGGAGGTGGGGGTGGGGGTGAGTGGGTTGGAGTAGTCAGTGTGACAGCCTGCAGGGGCTGGCGTAGGGCTTTAGATCGGAGGTGGGGGTGGGGGTGAGGGGGTGGGGTAGTCAGTGTGACAGCCTACAGGGGCTGGCGTAGGGCTTTAGATCGGAGGTTGGGGTGAGTGGGGTGGGGTAGTCAGTGTGACAGCCTACAGGGGCTGGCGTAGGGCTTTAGATCGGAGGTTGGGGTGAGTGGGGTGGGGTAGTCAGTGTGATAGCCTACAGGGGCTGGCGTAGGGCTTTAGATCGGAGGTGGGGGTGAGGGGTGGGGTAGTCAGTGTGACAGCCTACAGGGGCTGGCGTAGGGCTTTAGATCGGAGGTGGGGATGGGGGTGAGGGGGTGGGGTAGTCAGTGTGACAGCCTGCAGGGGCTGGCGTAGGGCTTTAGATCGGAGGTGGGGATGGGGGTGAGGGGGTGGGTAGTCAGTGTGACAGCCAGGGGGCTGGCGTAGGGCTTTAGATCGGAGGTGGGGGTGGGGGTGAGTGGGTTGGAGTAGTCAGTGTGACAGCCTGCAGGGGGCTGGCGTAGGGCTTTAGATCGGAGGTGGGGGTGGGGGTGAGGGGGAGTGGGGTAGTCAGTGTGACAGCCCTACAGGGGGCTGGCGTAGGGCTTTAGATCGGAGGTTGGGGTGAGTGGGGTGGGGTAGTCAGTGTGACAGCCTACAGGGGCTGGCGTAGGGCTTTAGATCGGAGGTTGGGGTGAGTGGGGTGGGGTAGTCAGTGTGATAGCCTACAGGGGCTGGCGTAGGGCTTTAGATCGGAGGTGGGGGGTGAGGGGGTGGGGTAGTCAGTGTGACAGCCTACAGGGGCTGGCGTAGGGCTTTAGATCGGAGGTGGGGATGGGGGTGAGGGGTGGGAGTAGTCAGTGTGACAGCCTGCAGGGGCTGGCGTAGGGCTTTAGATCGGAGGTGGGGATGGGGGTGAGGGGTGGGGTAGTCAGTGTGACAGCCTACAGGGGCTGGCGTAGGGCTTTAGATCGGAGGTGGGAGGGGGTAAGGGGGTGGAGTAGTCAGTGTGACAGCCTACAGGGGCTGACGTAGGGCTTTAGATCGGAACAGTTTGAAGACAAAGAGACAAGTATTTCGTTGAACGCCAGTCAGCTGATTTGTCTGTGGCGAGGTAGGGCAGGCTAATTGTTGACAGGTGAAATAGCCTCGGGCAGTGGTGACCTCGTCGCTACCAGTAAGTGTGTGCCCGCCCCGGGGCGTCACGCTCCTGTTGTCTGTCTCGCAGTCCCTTCACCGTGATATTTCCGCCTCCGACCTGCCAGGCCTGTTATGCTTTGTTTGTTTGTTGTTTAACGCCGCACTCAGCAATATTGCAGCTATATGGCGGCGGTCTGTAAATATTTGAATTGGTCCTCAGTAACCGATGCCTGTCGTAAGAGGCGACTAACGGGATCGGGTGCTCAGACTCGCTGAATTTGTTGACACATGTCATCTGTTCCCAATTACGTAGGTCGATGCTCATTCTGTTGATCACTGGATTGACTCGATTAAATACAGACCGCTGTCATATAGCTGGAATATTGCTGTGTGCGGCGTAAAACAGCACACAAACAACAATGACACCCCACTAAACCCACTCACTCTGTAAATAATCGAGTCTGGTCCAGACAATCCATTGGTCAACAGCATGAGCAAATGTGGAAGCCGCGGTGGCTGACCGGATTAGGCGTCTGACTTTGTGTGCTGGCGATTAGGTGCCCGACTCTGAGGGCGTGGGTTCGAATCCTGTATGGGTCTCAACCCAACAAATTTCTAGAATCTGTACTTTACTAAGAAAGTGTAGTCCCAAATATAGCATATACTCCTCACAAAAAGTTAAGCAACACAACTTTGTAATCTCGTTACGTTTTCATTTATTGAAATTGCAAATCATGGAATGATGCAATAGAAAAGTGAAACATATGTACACACGTTTAGCAAAATGAAATAATATGGTATTTAGCAATAATAGATTCACAAATCATTAAAAACATGTACCAACAAAACAGTCGTGCAAAATGTGCTGCATTGATAGAGCAAAATGTAAACATTAAGGTTCAAGTCAGTTTTGGACAGTGAAGCAGTGTTCAGAAACGCGTATAACCACCATGGCACGAATGCAAGCTTCTACACGTCTTTGACCAAATGAGCCTTTAAAGTTGTTGTTGTGGAATGTTCTGCCATTCTATCTGTAACGCCTGCTCAAGGTCACCCAGAATGTGGGGAATGAACATGGAGACCGTAAACACGACTTCCAATAATGTCCCACGCATGTTCAATGGGATTATGATCAAGTGACCTTGCAGGCCAGTCCATATGTGTGATGTTGTTGATCTAAACAACATCATTAACAACTCTATCTCAGGCATTATCATCCATGGACGGGCATTATCATCCATAAAAATGAAGTTAGCAACCGCTTGTTGTGCCAGAGGAATGATTACATGTAGGTTTACACCGACCAGGGTGCATGTGTGAAGAGTGGAGCACATTCATACCACACATATTGCATGTTGTTTCTGAGGGTGGTTATGTTCGGGTGATGTTGTCAATGTTATCAGATAAACCAATTTGACAGTCACTAAAGTTTATGCTTTCTTTGAATATTTACCTTTCAGTAACATTTCGGTAGAAATCGCTATCGAGATTGGTAAAGATATTACACTGAAAATACTTGCTGCTTAAGTTCTTCTGAGGAGGATGTGTTAGCATGAGCATCGATCTGCACAATTGGGATATGATGACATGTGTCAACCAAGTCAGCGAACCTGACGACCCAATCCCGTTAGTCGCAACTTACGACAAGCATAAAACTGCTACAGCAAATTCTAACCCGGATCTTCACGGGTAATCTGTGATGCAAGTGTAGATTTTCCTCAAGTTCATATCTCTGTCTACAAGACCACCCCCCACTGTATCCATGGACACCAGAGATGGACCTTACACACCGAAGCACACAGGCGACTAACGGGATCGGGTGGCCAGGCTCGCTGAATTGGTTGACACATTGTATCCCAGTTGCATGGATCGATGCGCATGCTGTTGATCACCAGATTGTCCGTTTCAGACACGATTATTTACAAACCGCCGCCATAAAGCTTGAAAATTCCTGACTGCGGCGTTAAACAACAACCAAACCAACCAAATCAAACATGCCCTTCAGAGCAACTTCAGCTTTAACCACAAGGCTTTAAACGGCAGACAGATTAATGAATGAAAATGCACTTATGCATTGAAGCAAACATCAGAAATATCATCGTATATCTTCTAAAACAAACTCGTTACTATATAATTTCCATTTACGCACTGGCGAGACCACACCCGACTCGGTGATCCGCATATCACTGTACACAGTTGTCTACCTTGGCTGGATCCAGTAGTCATAGGTTCGATTCCCAGATTTGCCTCGATTGTCACACCCAGACCATACTTTAACCGTGGGTTCAAAGTGATAAATGTCTACGGGCTGTATCAGCTGGGGTTTATTTTCTACATTAAATTAAGCAAGAAACGTCGGCTAGCTAAATAAAACGTCGCTCAACCGAGTGCATTGCTCGTACTGATTGTCCCGAATTCCTAAATGGTTGAATTATTCATACATTTAAATTAAGATGAACTTCCAGTTCGTAACACCACTAACCTCCTTGCATGTCTAATACGCCCATTTTAGAGTCCACTATATGTTTTCTTGTGTTCGGATTTCCTCTGTCTCTCAACAAAGAGACATGGCCCTGGAAGGAATGTTCTGATACAAATATTATATTAAGTATATGTTTAACGAAATGACTTAATAATAATGCAATTTTTTTTAAAATGAAGGAATAACAATAACAAATTATATCAGATCAGGGACATCATTGTTTAAAAAGACGTTCATACGGCAGTTGTCAATGTCAGATTCATACTTCTTGATAATGTTTTCTTCTATAAGGGTTATCTGTCTCTCAACAAAGAAGAAAATGTTTCGATGATAGTTCTGAGGTAAATATGATATTAAAATACATTCTTTAAAACAGTTTAATAACAAAATTAAAATGACTTAATAAAAAAAATAGATGAACGTTTTTGTATAAAAATACATTAAGTTCATCTGTCAGTAATATGTTGTCAATGGCAGATTAAAATTATTTTTATGTTTACATGTATGCTATCAACGCATCATTCTGTGTCTCTTTATTTTCACAGCTGATGTGGAGGGAAACACGTACGGAGAGTTCTGAAGCCACAGTGTACTAAAATACATACTTTAAGAAATGTCTTAATAAGAAAACATTTAAAACTGACTTAGACATAGACAGACATATAGACAATACTGTATTACCTTAAAAGGAATTCGTTTTGGATCACAGAGCTTGACGAAAATAAATAAATATCAGCATAAAATATGAAATTACCAAAAACATAAAAAGAGATAATTATGTGCTTAAAAATAATTAAATGAATATGATAACTGGACATTCAACATTGTTTAAAAGTGCAATATTGTGAGGCATAAAAGCCGTTCGAGCTCTAGAAATGGTGATTGGCACTGTGTGGAGACGGTCAGAAGGTAAAAGCTTTTACACTAGGTTTAAAAGATGGGAATGATGGGTCATTAATGCTTTTTTCAGACGTTGAAAGTACTTGCCGCTCATAGAGAGTGAGTGAGTTGGGTTTGTACGCCGCTTTAGCAATACTCCAGCAATATCACGGCCGGGGAACACCAGAAATGGGCTTCACCCGCTCATAGAGAAGTAAAAGAGTATCGAAAGTGACCCTGGCTATTTTACTAGCTGTATTTACAATTTGGTTTTTTATTTGTTTTTGACTGAAGGAGACTCAAACGAGCACCGAGAAGAAAGTGTGTATACACTGAATAAAAGTGGTATAAAACAACATGACAGATCGGGAAACATTAACAGATCGCAGTTTGCGCATTAGATTGAGGTGTTGTTGACATTAACTACACAGAGCATCTGTGTTGGAGTTCCACTTTAACCTGCTATCAATAAAAGTTCCAAAGTACTTGTATTCAGTGACCGTCTCAATTGGTTCATCATTAATGAACAAATGTTGTACCGTTGATAACAAAACCATATTACATCTTGCACTTTTTTTGTTTAAATAATAATATATTAAACTCATTTGTGATCAGTTGTCAAAGACAGAATAATAATTTTGTATAATGTTCATGTATATCAACACATCAGTCCATGTTTCTTGATACTATTAGCATCGAGACTTATTATAACTGTTCATGTTGAGACACGTATGGAAAGTTCTGAGGTAAATATAGTAGTAAAATACATTCTTTATGAAATGACTGAATAACAATACAATAAAAAAATGACTTAATATCCAAGAATATCAGACGATGAACGTCTTTGTTTCAAATTCTGTTAAGCTCATACGTCAGTTGTTAATGTCAGATTAATAATTTTTGATAATTTTCATGGATATCAACACATCATTCTATGTTTCTTGATACTATTTGTATCGAGATTTATTTTAACAGTTCATGTTGACAGAAACACGTACGTAAACCTACACGGGAATCCCATGTCTGATCCCATGTCTGTTAATATTGGGACTAAGGCACGTTTTGTCGCAACAACATGTTGGACCAAAATAAATCTGCCCTCTGCATAAAATAACACCTCAAGGAATGTGAAGAATTTTGTCCCCGAGTTCATCGAGGACTGTAGTGTCAAACGAAACCCTCTGGTGTTGCAACGACTGAATATCCTGAGTATGTTACGACGGGCCTCATTCTTCAATCTTGAATCTTTTCCAGTCACGTCATTTACAAGCCCCCCAAAATGTGAAGAATTTTTGTCCCCGAGTTCATCGAGGACTGTAGTGTCAAACGAAACCCTCTGGTGTTGCAACGACTGAATATCCTGAGTAACGAATTCTTCAATCTTGAATCTTTTCCAACGTCATTTACAAGCAAATAACAAAATAACAAAACAAAACAAAACACAAAAATAAAACAAACCAACAACAAAAAAACAAAACAAACACAAACACACACAAACGGTTATGGCAATTGTGCTGATAACGTGAGTGACTTCAGTTTTACGCCGCCTTTAGCAATATTCCGGCAATATCACGGCGGGGGACACCAGAAATAGGCTTCACACATTGTACCCATGTGGGGAATGGGACTTGGTCTTAGGAGTGACGAACCAACGCTTTAACCACTAGGCTATCCCACAATCATGGGCGGATCCAGGAATTTTGAAAAGGGGGGGGGGTTGGGGGGTGTCGGACCCCCTGAACACACACACCCCACCCCACCCCCGGATCCGTCAGTGCCCACAATCAACCGGGTTATCAAGACCGACCAGTTACAGTTGATTTCATTTGAGACCGATGAATTGCTCACTATAACTTTGTTGTCACTTTTCGCTACTTTGTAGGAGGGGGAACAGCTAGGCAATCAACAAGCGTGTGTAGTGAAATTTCAATTTCACACGTGCAACTCGCACACCTGACTGTTCTACCAGCCAGTGGTCCCCCAAATAAAATATAGCGAAAAGTGACAACAAAATAATGATCGTTTGTAAAACAACTTTTTTTATTCGGGTGTCCAAAATTATGAGACAAATCATCAGAGTTGGTCTGTCGATTTCATGTCACTGTGCAAAATCTGGTTTTGTTGCATGTATTAGATTGTGGGCGACTTTGTGTTAGTGAGCAATTCATTGGTCTCAAATGAAATAAAACGAACTGTAGTTGCCAGTCTTGATTTAGCAAGCAGTAAAATGAAAAGGTCATCCAGGTTTATAGTTTGGTATACATGTTTGTAGGTAAAATTCTTATAAAATGTCCACACTTATGTAAAAAACAACAAAGGTCAATATATCAACGCAAATCCTTTTTAATGAACACTGCCTGTCTGGTGATAAGAACTGTTTAAACATATTAAATAGAAAAAACAACAAATATTAAAACTTAAAAAGTAGATAGTATTCTAAAATATAATGAATGCATGTTGTATTTTGACCCGTTTGCCAGTAAATAGTCAATAAATGAGTCGAGTTGATCATTCAGTCAATGCATGAGTAACAGTCAATCCACTATCATCACAATCAAACAAGGTACAAATTGTCACACCTGTAATTAAACAAACTTCACCTGTGGGTGCAGGTGTATGGTCCTTACATGCCGGGAGTGGTCAATTGAGGATGGGGTACCTCGTGAATTTTGCGACAGATATTCCTGCGGTCCAAAAATTTCAAAACACGATGCATGTTTCTTCTAAAAGACAAATAACGATATACTTCTTTACTCACATAAGGATATAGCAATTACATTACTGATTTTTAAGATTGCACTGCGACACTTTGTGCTCTTCCAGACCCGAAGATCACCTCTAATTAAATGACTGAAAATAAAAGAAATGTGAGCACCTAAAACCCTTCATCTCAAAATATACAGTTCCACAGGCATTTTTACTACATCTGTATCTCAAACTCAAATAACCAAATATTTTCCCTAACACCAAACAAATTTTATTTCTTGTTTTACGGATTTTTTTTGTCTTCAGAAAACCTAAAGGCAGGAGGGGAAAACAATATAAAATCACCAGTCAAAGTAATATTCCTTCGAAATACTGAAGTTATTTTACTTTCGGCAATTTTTGAAGTGTATACTAGTATGGGGCAAAAAACAATCTAAAAACACATTTCTTGTAAGTTTACATTTTTGGCCAATTTAAACATTAGGATTTTATTTTTTGAAGGGAAAATGAACTTTTATTTTTCTTTCTTATTATTGAAAGGATCCGTAAAAGAAGAAATAAAATTGGTCTGGCCTAAGGAGAAGAAAACATTATTGTTCCGAAAACAGTAACACTCCCCCAAAAGATATGTGTGTATTGCAGACAGGAAACATAATAATTGGCACACTAGAGAAATAAGTTTAATTCACCCGTTTTTATTTCCAAAAGCAGAATATTTCTTTTACCCTCCTTCAATGAGGTATTTGATAAAAAAATCCACACAAGTAACTACTTAGTTTAGCCTTACAGCAAGAAATAAACTAGTTTAGCCTTACAAGTGCTTACGTAAGTTGTTTTATGCCACTTTTACCAATATTCCAGCAACATCCCTGTGATGGGAATACAGAAATGTGCTTTACACATTGCACCCATGGGAGGAATCAAACCTGGGTATTCCGAGTGGCGAGCGAACGCTTTCACCATTAGGCTTCACTCACTAACTGTTCACCTAGTATGCAGAAATGTAATTCTGACATTAAAAACCCATAACACGACTTGATCTTGAATAAAGATTTTACTGACATCATAAACACACTAACAGAAACAGCACAACACATGTATATATTATACATCTAACAGAATCAGCACTTTAGTGATGCATAAAGTTTGACAGTCGACATATCGCACTTAACAATCTTTGTCATTTTATGTTCTGAATATTCAGTCCACATTTATGCCTTCAAAAGCACAGGCCCTCATGTCTTTGCGAGGATTAAAGATTTTAAAAATATATATAAAAATTTGAGATGACCCCTGACTCAAAATGCTTCACAGTACAATACATCTTGTACTGTGAAGCATTTTGAGTCGGGGGTCATCTAAAAAACAACATTCTTTTAATCTTTAATCCTTGCAAAGTCACGAGGGCCTGTGTTCAAAGGAGGTTCATCTACAAGATAGACAACATAAACTCAGGTTTTCTACCCTTCGCTTTCAAAGGTATTTCATGATCAAATATACTATTCAAATTTTAATATTGTCAGAACAAGGCACAAGGTTGCATGCAAATCTGTTTTGACCTCCAGGAAAGGTCAATGAAACTGATCAGACATTATTAAATGGCCTTCTTACCTTCCCATACATCGTGAGATACAAGAATTATGAAAATGTGTGAAAACTACTGATGATTTAAACTTCATGACAAAACCTGAGAACTTGTTTGTTGTTCAATGTTACACTCAGCAATATTTCAGATACCTGATATAGATGTTGATACCATTAATTCCATGACAGAATGAAATGTTTCAGTGTCCAAGCTCAGTAGTACAGATCTACCTGCATGTGGATACTATCAGTTTGAAAATATTTGGAACTTAACATTCTTTTTCTCCAGAACTGCTTTTTTTTCCAGAATATTTCTTCAGAGATTTGTTCCACAATAGCATTTGGTCATAGCTCTGCTCTGTGGAAAACTATATTGATAACACCAGTAAGAGTAATTGCAGTGGGGACTAAGACTGATGATGATGATGATGATGATGATGAAGATGATGAAGATGATGACATTCTTCAAAGGCATTTAGAAGTTGATGTAGTAATACAAGACAAATCTTATGGATAATATTATACATCTAACAGAATCATCACTTAGATGTTTTACAATAAGAACAAGAATGTTTACACAGCAGAGTGGTTGGGATTCTATAATATCATGGTGATGCACCAGGCTCTAGGGAGGTAAACCCCTTGATCCCTGTTGATCTCGGGTACTAATCTTCTTATGTTGATTGATTTAAGAAGTTTTCTTTTGTGCCAATTACTGATGTTGGAAGCCAGGATTTCAGTGTGTTGCCAGTTGATGGAGTGATTTGGATTTTTGACAATATTTTCTGAGAGGGCAGATTTGAGATCAGATTTTCCAACTGAAGTTTTATGTTCTTTTAGTCTTGTGTTGAAGGGCCAACAAGTTTCTCCAATATAGCTGCTTCCACAATCACAACTAATTTTGTAGATGCATCCTCTGGGATTGGGTTCGGTCTGGTTGCTGCTACCTCTTCCATTCGCTCTCAGGATTGATTTCAAAGTTTTATCAGAATAAAATGTCACATCAACACTGGATGTTTTTCTAAGAAGTCGGCTGATGTGATGACTAATCTGGCCTTGGTAGGGAATGTTGATCCGGATGGGAGCTGGTTCGGGTTTGGGTGGACCGTCATTTTGTTGATGGGGGATTGTGGCTACGGTCTGCTCAACAAGTTGTTTGGGATATCCTTTGAGGGTGATGAAGGTTGTTTTGAGGTGGTCGACCTCTGCTGTGTAAACATATTCTTGTTCTTATTGTAAAAACATACCCTATCATCGTATTCTTCCCTTTCATCTCATTGCATTGTTTGTACATGCTTAATTATATCTCCTTTCCCCCTTGCGCTTGTATATACTTATGTACATATCTGGCTTCCTGTACATCATTATATATATATATTGTATTGTTCACTATGATTATTATCCACCTGACGAAGGGGCAAGAACTAGACCAGAAATGTTGTGTAAAATAAATAAAAAAGTTGTTATCCATAAGATTTGTCTTGTATGATGATGATGATGCCTCATGAGTGAGTGAGTGAGTTTAGTTTCCCGCCGCACTCAGCGATATTCCAGCTATATGGCGGTGGTCTGTAAATAATCGAGTCTGGACCAGACAATCCAGTGATCAACAGCATAAGCATCGATCTGCACAATTTGGAACCGAGGACGTGTGTCAACCAAGTCAGTGAGCCTGACCACCCGATCCCCTTAGTTGCCTCTTACGACAAGCATGGGTTACTGAAGATCAACATTCTAACCCGGATCTTCACAGGTAAAACACCAGTAAAAGTAATTGCAGTCACTAAGACTGATGATGATAATGATGATGATGATGATGATGATGCCTCATAAGTGGAGGGAGCTGATTGGATTCTATACCTTCGAAATGGCCAAGGTATGGGTTAGTACCTGTTGTCAGAGTGACATTATAGTTAATGCTGTTTGTCAATGTGAATTGAGTGGATGATTCGACATTTGGATTTCAAACTGCATTTGTGAAGGGTCCTTATTGGCTACTTTTACCTGATTGGTCAGAAAAAAAGTATTTTCTCAAGTAGTGATTGCCTGAGTGAAATCATGGTCCATTTGTCAATAGAATCAAAGTGACCCTTGGACCCGACATTCCATGGTTAAATTGTATAAGAGAATGGTAATTGGTCACAGTTACTTTCAATAGACAGCCTCTGATTAGCAGTAAAAAGCATTTCTGTAAGTAGTGTTTGGTTGAATGATACCAGGATCATCTGTTTGCAACTACCATTACACCTGTTCATCTGAGTTTCCATGACAACATTCACAGGTCAAACTGTTTCTTCCATGCCTGCAGCATGTCCAGGCTGACCGAACCTCCTCCACAGACGACTGCCAGCACCGTCTTCACCTCGGCGAGGCGTTCCTCCTGCTGCAGAGCAGGGATGATGTTGCTGTATGCTGCTGCCAGTGCTGCCCCACACGCTGGTTCCACCAACATTCTATGGTCATCTGTAGACAAAAAAGACACAGAATGTCACCACTGTATGATATGTTGTTTTGTAAATCCGAAGTCAACAATATTCCTGCTACAGTCCATTTGATTTCATTTTAGACCGATGAATTGCTCACTAACACAAAATCCAATAACTGCAACAAACCTATATTCCGGCTATATAATGGCGGTAACACAAACCAGCGGTCATCTGGACAGAGAGGTTACAAATACAGTGAGGTGAGGTGAAATTGGGTTTAACGTCGTGCTTGAGAATATTTCGCTCATATGACGACGTGCATGCGTGTGTATGTGTATGTGCGGCTGCTTGTACTAGCCCAGACTGAAGCTGGTTTTATAGTGCTAGCCCACTGAGATACCATGCCGCGGTGAAGCATGAATACCCCACTCAGACACATTATACTGACTCCGAGCCGACCAGTCCTTGTTGTACCCATTAATGCCGAGCGCCAAGCAGAGACCAACAAGTACCATATTTTAACGTCTTTTGGTATGACGCGGTCGGGGATCGAACCCGCGACTTTCCGCTCTCTGGGTGGACGGTCTAACCACTACACCACGGAGGCGGTTCAAATACAGAGAGGACGGAGACAGAGAGGTTACACAGTACCACATCTATCAGATTTACATGTTTGTCTGATTCAAAAGTCTTCCGGCTCAATCAGTGCATTTATGCTAAAAGCCAGACATAGACTCTTCTTTTTATGCAAACTTCGCTCTTTCAATGTCAGTGTCAACAGTTTATCCTTATTTCAAGACTGCTTTGTTTGAAGTGTTTTAACTTTCCGTTTTCATGCTTGGTATGCATGTCTCTCTGTGCTGAACACAAACACAACTGTCATTTCTGCTAGAAAAATATGGAATATGAAATTTGATTATCTAAGAGTAGTGTATGAGGAAAGAGAATGAGGAAAGTACAGAGAATCATAGGAGGCTCCAGGAACTTTCAAAGGGGGGGTCAAACCTGCTGAACCCCCCTGAAACACCGCTTCCTCCCTCCTCCCCATTTTGCACACAAAACATTAACTTCAATGTGGTCTTTTGTCATTTTCAAAGGGGGACTGGGTACCCAACCGAACCCACCCCGCCACCCCACAAATTTCTCTTTGAGATAATGGTGTTGTGTGGTCGTGTGCATAGAGCCCAGGTCACAAATCAGGTGAACTTAAGCAACGTTGGTCACTGACAGTCCTTGGATGGGTGAGCGTGTTTGGCAGCTTGACTCCTGAGAGTTTCTAGGACTTGAGTCCTGCCCCACAACAAAGCACACATGACCCATGTGGTCTCACCTTAGGCAAGTGAGTGTGCTCAAAATTGCTTTAGTTCACCCAGCAGTGAATGGGTACCCGGTGGGATAAGTCATATGACTGTTAACCTCCAAAAGGCACCTTGGGTTAAAGGTCACATGCAATGTAAAACACAACTTTGCAGATTCTGATACCTTTTGATATGGACATACAGATACAACTCGTCAAAAATGCAAATTCAAGTTATAGAGTTGAAAAATAACATGATGAACCCCCTCCCAGCGAAATCGGAGTTCAAACGATTCACTAAATTCACCCCAGCTTGGGGTGAAAAGTGGTTTCAACAGCTGGGCTGCGCTCATAGCGCATGCACAGTGAATAGGTTCGCACAGCTTGGAAGCTGGATGTCCGGAATATAAGGTCGTGAGCAGGAGTAGTCTAATCAAAACAAATAGTAAATAATCTACTCGTTACATAAAAGAACCTTGCTAGGATCTAGATCTACTCAGCTATGTGTCAACCAGTGAGGCGTTCGACATTTCAAAACAGAAAACCTTCGCTGGCGGTGAATACTCGGTGAAGACTTTGGTGTGAGCTATTTTTCTAATGTTTTGTTGATATTTCTATATTTCTATATGTTTGTGATATAGATGTGCCTCTGTCACAGACAAAACTAAATGTCTGTTTAATTGACACCTATGTGTCTGCCTGCCTGTCTGCTAATGACAATATGCAATACACAACTTCGATCACTGACCACATGCAATTTGAACTTATCACCAATCAGGCCATACACCATAAACAAAACACATTGATTTATGGCTCGTGCACCCGAGTTCGGCCTCTGTCACATTATGTAATTACACAGACAGGCAGGTGTGATACTTGTATACATGACATGTTATGGTGTCTGTTGATTGCAAAAAGTTATACACAAAAAATGAGCATGTATTTACAAAACCCAACATCTCTCTATACACACACACACAATGGGGAGCAGGACAATTCCCACCCGGACAATCCCCACCCGGACAATCCCCACCTAGGACAATTCCCACCTAGGACAATTCCCACCCAGTTATTTTCACTATAATGATGAGGACAATTCCCACCCTCAAAGAAATTTGACTTTGACGAATTTTTCATTTTGATGTAATATTGACTTTGATAAAATTTTGACATTAAAAAATATTGACTTAAGATGACTTTTTTACTTTGATGAAATATCAACTTGATGAAATTTGAACTTAAGTGCAAACATAAGACCTATTTACTAAAATAACATTGATGATTTTGGATTGTGAGCAAGTGCTAGGCAGATCAAATGTTTATAAAACCAATTTATTTGAGCTTCGGTGCTACTGTCTTAAATATACATATCTTGAGATGAATGTGTTGATAAGCATGTGTGCTACTGCCTACATAAAACATACATACATACATCTTCAATTTTTATGGTGTCTTTAGAGTTAATGTTGTCTGAGGAATTTAGTTTTACAATACAGTTAAGCATTATCATTTTGTTATTTTGTTAGGTGCAGAAAACCAGGGCGTTCATCAAGGAGAAGGCAGAGACGTCAGAGGAAACTGCACAACAGATCCTGACTGCAGCAGCCATGTCAACATCAGACGGTGCCAGTGCCATGATGTCAGCTGTACCCGACCTGCGCCGGAACGTACGATGTCAGAGATGGAGAGTTGATGGATCACATCCCGAACATGCGGCTCCAGCCACTATGATCATCCCACACAATGAGCCATGAGTGCATGGGCCAATGAACCAGCCAATGAAAGTCCTCATTACACTTGAGTGCACACCCACCAACTCTGACTGGGCTTGGTATCCCAGGTGCTTCGTTTCGAGGGAAGTCAACCCAAGTACAAAATATTGCACTTTTGATTTGCGATTGTACGCTCATAAATTAGTTTATATGTTTTTTCATAATCAGCAATGTATATTATATGTCATGAATAAGTAATAAATGTGTTTTATTTCTGTTTGAATTTTTGGTTGCATGTGACCTTTAACCAGGGTCATAACGTCTCAGCACTTTGAGCATGCATAAGTGTGTGGATACAAGCGCTTTATAAATGTTCATGATTATTATTATCATAAAGTATTTATATTGTCTTCTATATATTGTGGCCATACAAACCAGTCGGACTCAAAGATTAATGGTCACAAAGAATCATAACATACAATTAGCATGGTCACAAACTGGCCCCTCATCCGCATGAAGTGTCTCGCGTGACAAGCTGAGGCTTAATTCTGCCTCGTAATCTGCATAGAAAAGAAGTGGATTTGCCTGTACAAATCCAACAGCTCTGCCTAAAAGGATTTTTAGCTTTCCAAAATGATATGCTGAAAACGATGATTTTTTTGGGTTATAGTCATTTTTAGTAAAAAAGTCAAAACAGAGTTTATAAATGATATACACAAAAACATTGCATTGCATTTGAAAACCCAGGTGTCATCAATGAATTTTGGTAAACTATTCATTACTTTTCACCCATATTTTGACTTTTTTGCCATATTTATACAGTATAATCGATAATCAAGATCACTGATTGTCTGACATTTCATCATGTTTAGTATAATCGATAATCAAGATAACTGATTCTGACATTTCATCATATTTAGTATAGTCGATTATAAAGATAATCAATTATCTGACATTTCATCATATTCAGTATAGTCTATTATCAAAATAATCAATTATCTGACATTTCATCATATTCAGTATAGACGATTATCAAGGTAATCAATTCTCTGACATTTCATCATATTTAGTATAGTCGATTATCAAAATAATCAATTCTCTGATGTTTCATAATATTCAGTATAATCGATTATCAAGATGATCAATACTCTGACACTTCATAATTAGTTCAAGATGTGATCTGAAGATTCAGTTATATGAGAGGTCCCTCCAGTCAGGCTGAAGCCTACTTCAGACATTCCAAGCAGATAAAGCCGACATGAGAGCAATACTAGACAACAGGCCATTATACCCTGGTTGTCTCCATACACACCTGCAAATCGGAGACAGGCGCTGATGGCTTCCTTGTCATCAACTACAACAGGCCATTATACCCTGGTTGTCTCCATACACACCTGCAAATCGGAGACAGGCGCTGACGGCCTCCTTGTCATCAACTACAACAGGCCATTATAACCCTGGTCATCTCCATACACACCTGCAAATCGGAGACAGGCGCTGACGGCCTCCTTGTCATCAACTACAACAGGCCATTATAACCCTGGTCATCTCCATACACACCTGCAAATCGGAGACAGGCGCTGACGGCCTCCTTGTCATCAACTACAACAGGCCATTATAACCCTGGTCATCTCCATACACACCTGCAAATCAGAGACAGGCGCTGACGGCCTCCTTGTCATCAACTACAACAGGCCATTATAACCCTGGTTGTCTCCATACCATACACACCTGCAAATCGGAGACGAGGCAGGCCGTCATCAACTACAACAGGCGACACCCCTGCAAAATCCCTTTTGTCATCAACTACAACAGGCCATTATAACCCTGGTTGTCTCCATACACACCTGCAAATCGGAGACAGGCGCTGACGGCCTCCTTGTCATCAACTACAACAGGCCATTATAACCCTGGTTGTCTCCATACACACCTGCAAATCGGAGACAGGCACACCTGAAATCGGAGACGGGCCCTCCTTGTCATCAACTACAACAGGCCATTATAACCCTGGTCATCTCCATACACACCTGCAATCGGAGACACCAACTACAACAGGCCATTATAACCCTGGTCATCTCCATACACACCTGCAAATCGGAGACAGGCCTGACGGCCTGTCATCAACTACAACAGGCCTCCCTTGTCATCCACTACAACAGACTGGATGTTGTGTTCCTTCTTCTGGTGAATCTCAAACGCACGTGAACAAACTGTCAGAGCTCCCAGACACTTGGCAACACTGGAATATAGTGCAGCAGTTGGTGAGAGGGCAAGAAGTGAATAATAAATTGTCAGATTTCAGTGTGGGATAAACTGATTGACTGAGTTAGGTTTTACGCCGCTTTTAGCAATATTCCAGCAACATCACGGCGGGGGACACCTGAAATGGGCTTCACATATTGTACCCATGTGGGGATTCGAACCCGGGTCTTTGGCGTGACGAGCCAACGCTTTAACCACTAGGCTACCCCACCGCCCCTGTGGGCTAAACAAAATGAAGCAATATTACACAATGCTAACTGTAGAGTATGAGTGAGTATGGTTTCATGCCACTTTTAGCAATATACCAGCAATGTCACTGTGGAGGATACCAGAAATGGAATTTACACATCGGGAATCGATTCCAATTTTTTTTTTGCATGTCAAGCAAATGCTAATCACTTGGCTACCCAACCACCCCTAACTGTGCAGTGAAGACAGACTAACATGTAGTCTCTGAATATACAAAATGTTGAAAGAAACAAATAATTCCTTTAAATTGAAAAGGAGCCCCAGTGGGATTGGTGATTCCTGAACCTGAGGAAACATAGACTTGCTTTAAACATGGACTTGAGCATTGCAGAAAGGGCTGGGCAGATGGGTAAATAATGCGTTTCAGGGGCTGTAAGAGACAAGAGAAGGCTGATGAATGACTAAGTTTGGCTGTATTAACATCCTTGCGTTTCCCAGGTTTCTTTTAAAACAGCTCATTGGTTGAAAAACAAACTATGGTATACATGTATCTCCTTAAATGAGAACCCGTGAAGGTCCGGGTTAGAATGAACCTTCAGTAACCCATGCTTGTCGTAAGAGGCGACTAATGGGATCGGGTGGTCAGTCTCCCTGGCTTGGTTGACACATGTCATCGGTTCCCAATTGCGCAGATCGATGCTCATGCTGTTGATCACTGGATTGTGTGGTCCAGACTCGATTATTTACAGCTGGAATATTACTGAGTGTAGCGTAAAACTAAACACACTCACTCACTCCTTAAATGAGGGATATTACTATTGGAAATACTTAAAATAGACACATGGGTAAAATTCAAGGGGTGGGACACATTCCAGATAATGTCTCTATATCACGTTCTTCCATCCGATCCCGTTAGTCACCTCTTATGACAAGCATGGATTGCTGAAGACTAATTTTAACCTGGATCTACATGGGTCATCTTTTATGCAAACCCCTAACATGTTTCTTGATTATTTTTGTCTTTCTCTCTCAAAACTGACAGACCACCTCCGTGGTGTAGTGGTTAGAGCGTCCGCCCGGAGAGCGGAAGGTCGCGGATTCGATCCCCAACCACGTCATACCAAAAGACGTTAAAATATGGTACTTGTTGGTCCCTGCCTGGCGCTCGGCATTAATGGGTACAACAAGGACTGGTCGGCTCGGAGTCAGTATAATGTGTCTGAGTGGGGTATTCATGTTTCACTGTGGCATGGTATCTCAGTGAGCTATCACTATAAAACCAGCTTCAGTCTGGGCTAGTACAAGCAGCCGCACATACACATACACACGCATGCACGTCGTCATATGAGCGAAATATTCTCAAGCACGACATTAAACCCAATTTCACTTCACCTCAAAGCTGACAAGAAACTAGGTAGTAGGTAGGACAAGGGTAGGTAGTGGGGAGAAACTTTTGTGACAGAGATATGATGAGTATCTACGCCACACTCAGCAATATTCCATCTTTATGACGGTGGTCTGTAAATAATCGAGTCTGGACCAGACAATCCAGTGAATCTACAGCATGAGCATCGATCTACACTATCGAGATATGATGACATGTCTCAACCAAGCCTGACCACCCGATCCCGTAAGTCGCCTCTTTACGACAAGCATGGGCTGCTGAAGATCAATTCTAACCCGGATCTTCATGGGTTTGTGCGCAGGTAGTAACAAGTGAGAAAGGCAATATTAATGACAGAGATATGACGAGTATGACAAGGGACATAATTCAGGCAAACAGTGGTTCAAACAGTAAACCCACCACGGATCTCAAATAAGAGCTCATTCAATTGCTGACTAGAGCTACGGATAACTTTTAAGGTCATTGAGTTATGTACCCACTTGTGTTCATCTCAATGGGATATCCTAATTTTCCAGTGAATAACCAAATAAATTGTACCCACCTCACTAAGCTCATTAGGGTATTTTGCCATTTTCCATAAATTGTAGAAATATGATAAAGTTTAAATGTTTGTTTAAGTATTCGTTATCTATATTTGAACTATAATATGAGAAACGATAAGAAAGATTGCAAGTTGCCAAGTTCATGTGTTGAAATAGAACCTCTCAATATACCTAAGTTATTTTATCTATCCACCAGTATGCAAGCTTAGATTTGACACTTTTGTGATCAACTTATTGAGTATTTACAAAAATTCAAGCATACTTGTACGCAGTGTGCGAAAGTTTCCAAATTTTGCTAGCCTGTCGGACTATCTATGCCTGAAAGCTACTAGCCCGAAATTTGAATGTAGAAAATAAGACAAATAGTACAAAAAGGTAACATATCATCATTTATCAGGCCATAATCTTGCATGATTTAAAAGTGTATTATAACTTAACAAATTGGAGAGAGTGTGATATTTAAAAAATGACCCCATGAAAATTCACTAGACAATCGGGCCAGTGACTGTGGAGATTTACTAGTCCCACTGGACTTTTACTAGCCACAGGCTAGTGGGCCAGTGGTTATTTCGTACACCGCTTGTACGCAATAGACTTATCTGTACCTCTGCTGACAAAGCAATATTTCAGCTATATCATGGCAGTCAGTAAATAACTGACTCTGGACTAGACAATCTAGTGACTGACATCATGAGCATCAATCCTTTTCAGGTAAACAAAGGGTAAACATTCTAACCAGAATCTTGATAGGTTTGTATTGGGAACTGTACAAGTAAGGGGTCGGATCATTTGGCATTCATAGGTGGTGAGAGTAGTATTTGGTATGGAGATAAGATAACATTTCATCTTTAGTTGCAAAACGAGATTTCTATATAAGCCTGAATAAGCCTATAAGAATAACTACAAGCTGGAAAATATTTTTTTGTGAACCACACTGCAGTTTTTGAGGATGACAATTTTTTTGTACATTTTCAACAATCTTAAGTGGTTTTATTTCAAGGACATTTAATTTAAAAAACAACAACCTAGGACCTCACCCCGTACTCCAAGAACATCAAATTGTCGCTATCCCTTATGTGCTAGCAAGTGTGTAAGCATCAGATCCTGAATAATTTTCATGATAATTTTATGCTTCTGTCTCAAAACTGACGAGTTGGCATTTCACTAGGTGACATGTTATATTCTTTACATCTCCAGCTTCATATTCCCTGCACATAAAAACTTTGCTTGAGTTGCCACTTAACTCACCTGACAAGGTGTTCTTGTTGTCACTTGTTTGTTGTCTAAGGCTACACACAAGAATATTACAGCTATATTACGACAGCTGGTAACAAACTGAGCCAGACAATCCAGCACCTGATATTTACTTAAAATACAATGGTTTCTATGTTACATGTGTGTTGACTTAAACAATTTTTGTTGAAAAATGCAAAGCGGGACATTTCCCACCCAAAAATCTGTAAAACAAACAACAGAATTTTTTTCTAGGTCCTGACATGAAAGATTCATGGAAAAGTATCTGAAATATACAAGTCAGATTGCTGTGTTTGCTTGTGGAAAAGGTTTAAAAGTTTTGTGCTCAAAAAGATCCAGGCAGTTGGGTAGCCTAGGCGTTAAAGTGTTTGCTCTTTATGCTGAAGTCCTGGTTCAATTTCCCATGTGGGTACAAATGTTTGAAGCCCCTGCTGTGAGTGAGTGAGTGAGTTTGGTTTTACACCATTGTACCCATGTAGGGAATTGAACCCGGGTCTTCAGCTTGACAAGCGAACGCTTTAACCACTAGGCTACCCCACCGCCCCTCCCTATCATTTTGCTGGAACATCGTGGCATTAATCCATATTCTCTCACTCAAAAGATCCTGCTTGGCCCCCTTATAACCTTGTAAGGTACCCATGAAGATGCGGGACACAATTGGTCTTCCGCAACCATATGCTTGTCATAAGAGGCGACTAACGGGATCGGGTGGTCAGGCTCGCTGACTTGGTTGACACGTGTTTGTCATCGGCTCCCAATTGCGCAGATCAATGCTCATGCTATTTAACACTGGATTGTCTGGTCCAGAGTCGATTATTTTCAGATCACTGCCATATAACTGGAATATTGCTGAGTGTGGCGTTAAACAAACAAACAAACAAAACAAACAAAACAAACAAACAAACCTTGTTATGTCTGGGAGTGTGGTTAGCTTCCCTGCTTTGATGGCTGCATTGAAACAGTTAGCTCCGTCTGTTTCCATGGCAATGACCGGTACATCCTTCCACCCGACCTTCCACATGCCTTGGATAATCCCAACCATGAGCCCTCCGCCTCCGACGCTCGTCAGCACAACGTCAGGTCTGACCGGCATCTGAGACGCAGCTTCCACAATCATACTCTCATGTCCTTCCCTGTACAAAGTAATGAATTTTTCAATTTTTCCATTTCTAATTATTTATGACATCCTGAAACAGTACTAAAAAGGTGTTTCATCATAATTGTTGTTGCCGACAAACATTACAGTTGGTTGGTTGGTGTTTAACGTCATACTCAGCAGTATGCCAGCTATATGGCAGAGGTCTGTAAATTATCGAGTCTGAACCAGACAATCCACTGATAAACACCATGAGAATCAATCTACGCAATTGGGACACGATGACAACAAACATTAAGGATTGATATTTGAAATGATATGTAGGCTTAAGAACTATGTTTTAACGGACTGGTCATTTCAAATAATACCACTGTTAAGGATATATCCTCTGGCCTAATCTATTTACACTTCTTAGATAAAAAATAGCATATTCTCCAAACATTTTGATAATAATAGTTCAATTCTCCAAATGAGTTGGATTTCAAGGTCAGGGTAAGATGGATTCATACTATCTGTGAAACATTAGGGTATGTCATGCTGAGCAGGAGATTATACTGGCTCTGCTATGGTTATTGGCATTTTAGGCCTAACAAAATGTTGTGGTTTTGATTACCCGATCAACCCTTGAATCCTGGTGCAGACCCTATTTTTTTTAAGCAGACTGAATAAAATAAGTTTTCAGACACCATTGTTTTAAACCGGCACCGACAGATATCTGTCATTCTGATAGAAAAAGTCGAAATGATGGACACAACCTGATTGAATAAACAATTACACATTGATACATGTGTTATTAGTTTGTACTTTCCTTCTATAAAAAATGTAAAAAAATATTCCTACCTAGTAGTATATACAATGATACTATCATTGTGTATACTACTTACCTACCTACCCTAAATTTTAAAGAGGTGTAATCGGAACCACAACATTTTTTTAATTTGACCTTATGAACGTTTCTATTCCACTGTGCTAGCAACAACAACTAGAGTTACCTTTTCCTGTTTGCGCTCATGCACACACAGCATGAACACTTGTTCCCCTCATGAGAAGCACTTTTCGCATAAAATTACTACCCTGCAATACACGTCAATGTGTGTACGTCGGTAATAAAGAAGAAAGAATACAGCTTGTCTATGTTTCGCCGTCATTGGGTACGTTTTCATATGCACTGGCTATTACCAATCAAAAGACTTCTTATTTACCTAAAGGTTAATAATATTTTCTTCTTTCTTCGCAAAATTTCAGATAGACAGCCATATAATAAGACTGACTGACTGAGTTTGGTTTTACGCCGCTTTTAGCAATATTCCAGCAACATCATGGCGGGGGACACCAGAAATGGGCTTCACACATTGTGTCCATGTGGGGATTCGAACCCGGGTCTTCGGCGTGACGAGCCAACTCTTTAACCATTCGGCTACCCCACCGCCCCCCATATAACAAGAACAATATAGGTCTGTGTGCTGCCTCGCTCGGCAATATTTCTGCTAGATAAGGAGATCTGTAAATAAGTCTGGACCAAACAAACCAATGAAATTGTGACTAACGCCAATGTTGAGAAATGGAGTCACTAAGTGTGGCCAGCTGACAAGCAAAGGTTGCTGGGGAACTATACAATGAATGAGTTTGGTTTTATGCCGCTTTTAGCAATATTCCAGCAACATCACTGCAGGGGACACCAGAAATGGGCTTCACACATTGTACCCATGTGGTGAATCGAACACGTGTTGTCGGCATGATGAGCAAACGATTTAACCACTAAGCTACCCCACCGGCCCTGGGGAACTATACTATATCAGAAAAACTATAGTTTGGATTCAAATATGTCAGGATATTTTTTTAACAAAATATGTGTGAAATGAGTGTTAACTTACCAAATATCAGGATGGTCGAATGGATGAACATATTCAGCACCTGGAAAACAGTTTAAGCAACATTAGAAATGAACAGTTTGTCAGTGGGAAGTGGTAGGTCAGGTGAGTGAGTGAGTGAGTGAGTGAGTGAGTGAGTGAGTGAGTGAGTGAGTGTGTGTGAGTGAGTGAGTGAGTGAGTGAGAGTGAAATTAAACCCATTATCCAATAAGTCAGTTAAAACATTATTTTCTTCTCTTATAACACACCCAACAAAATTGTATCTATAAATAACCAAGTACCTTACAATCCAATGACTGACATCATGACTGACTGACTGAGTTTAGTTTTACGCGGCTTTTAGCAATATTCCAGCAATATCATAGCGGGGACACCAGAAATGAGCTTCACACATTGTACCCATGAGGGGAATCCAACCTGGTTTTTCTCCGTGATGAGCGAACGCTTTAACCACTAGGTTACCCCACCACCCCAACTGACATCATGAGCTTCAATCCATTGGTATATGTTGACATTCATCAGTACTAGCATTGATTTTATAACGAGAGGGGTAAAAGAAGCACAAAGACCAGCACTTGAAATTCCAGACAAATGAACAGACATTGAACATTGGTAGAAGCAGCTGTAAAATATCTATATTCAGCTAATATCCTGAAGCTCTTTGTGCCTTTAACTCCCTCACAATTATATAATATAATCCTTTTCCAAAAGGGATTGTAAGCATGTTTGTTGAGTTACTACCATAGAGTCACAAACCTAAAGGTGTTCTTTTATCAATCCAGAAATATTTTAAAATTACATCAGCATGTCAATAGTTTTCATGCTGAAACATGTTTGTATGTATTTCCTGTCTCTGCTCGTACCAAGGTATTGATAGTAAGGTGTGATGTTGGGACAGACATTGGCATGTATTTCCTGTCTCTGCTCGTACCAAGGTATTGATAGTAAGGTGTGATGTTGGGACAGACATTGGCATGTATTTCCTGTCTCTGCTCGTACCAAGGTATTGATAGTAAGGTGTGATGTTAGGACAGACATTGGCATGTATTTCCTGTCTCTGCTCGTACCAAGGTATTGATAGTAAGGTGTGATGTTGGGACAGACATTGGCATGTATTTCCTGTCTCTGCTCGTACCAAGATATTGATAGTAAGGTGTGATGTTGGGACAGACATTGGTATGTATTTCCTGTCTCTGCTCGTACCAAGATATTGATAGTAAGGTGTGATGTTGGGACAGACATTGGCATGTATTTCCTGTCTCAGCTCGTACCAAGATATTGATAGTAAGGTGTGATGTTGGGACAGACATTGGTATGTATTTCCTGTCTCAGCTCGTACCAAGATATTGATAGTAAGGTGTGATGTTGGGACAGACATTGGCATGTATTTCCTGTCTCAGCTCGTACCAAGATATTGATAGTAAGGTGTGATGTTGGGACAGACATTGGCATGTATTTCTTGTCTCAGCTCGTACCAAGATATTGATAGTAAGGTGTGATGTTGGGACAGACATTGGCATGTATTTCCTGTCTCAGCTCGTACCAAGATATTGATAGTAAGGTGTGATGTTGGGACAGACATTGGCATGTATTTCCTGTCCCAGCTCGTACCAAGATATTGATAGTAAGGTGTGATGTTGGGACAGACATTGGCATGTATTTCTTGTCTCATCTCGTACCAAGATATTGATAGTAAGGTGTGATGTTGGGACAGACATTGGCATGTATTTCCTGTCCCAGCTCGTACCAAGATATTGATAGTAAGGTGTGATGTTGGGACAGACATTGGCATGTATTTCTTGTCTCAGCTCGTACCAAGATATTGATAGTAAGGTGTGATGTTGGGACAGACATTTGCATGTATCTCCTGTCTCAGATCGTACCAAAATATTGATAGTGAGGTGTGATGTTGGGACAGACATTGGCATGTATTTCTTGTCTCAGATCGTACCAAGATATTGATAGTGAGGTGTGATGTTGGGACAGACATTGGCATGTATTTCCTGTCTCAGCTCGTACCAAGATATTGATAGTGAGGTGTGATGTTGGGACAGACATTGGCATGTATTTCCTGTCTCAGCTCGTACCAAGATATTGATAGTAAGGTGTGATGTTGAGACAGACATTGGCATGTATTCCTGTCTCAGCTCGTACCAAGATATTGATAGTGAGGTGTGATGTTGGGCCAGACATTGGCATGTATTTCTTGTCTCAGCTTGTACCAAGATATGGATAGTAAGGTGTGATGTTGGGACAGACATTGGCATGTATTTCCTGTCCCAGCTCATACCAAGATATTGATAGTAAGGTGTGATGTTGGGGACAGACATTGGCATGTATTTCCTGTCTCAGCTCGTACCAAGATATTGATAGTAAGGTGTGATGTTGGGACAGACATTGGCATGTATTTCCTGTCTCAGCTCGTACCAAGATATTGATAGTAAGGTGTGATGTTGGGACAGACATTGGCATGTATTTCCTGTCTCAGCTCGTACCAAGATATTGATAGTAAGGTGTGATGTTGGGACAGACATTGGCATGTATTTCCTGTCTCAGCTCGTACCAAGATATTGATAGTAAGGTGTGATGTTGGGACAGACATTGGCAAAAACTGATTGACTGTTGTTTAACACTGCCATTGTTCCAGCTTTTGTTTTTTACATCAATATGTAAATACCCTGATAGCGATTCTGGACCCAACATTGAACGACATCCAAGTGATTCTGGACCAGAGAATCCAGTTTATGTTTGGTTTGTTGGTTGTTTAACCTCACTCAGCAATATTCCAGCTATATGGCGCCAGTCTGTAAATAATAGAGTATGAACCACACAATCCAGTGATAAACAGCATGAGCATCGATCTGAGCAATTGGGATATGATGACATGTGGCAACCAAGTCAACGAGTCTGACCACCTGATCCCATTAGTCTGGGCTCCTGAAGACCAATTCTGGCTGGGATCTTCACGGGTCAGTTTATGATGTCATGAACATCCATACATGCATCAAATAGGTCACTGAGTTGACTATTTAGTCACCCCTTTGTCTTGTACAGATTACTTTTCACCAATATGTGTAGCTGGATTCCTCAGTTGTTCAAAGGATGGCACAACATGGCCGAACAAGGACAACATGGCACACCATGGCCGAACAAGGACAACACGGCACACCATGGCCGAACAAGGACAACATAGCCAAACAAGAGTTTGTACTGTCAATCACACTCATAAGAGTACCGTTTCAGATCATCTTTCTAAATATAAAAACAACATCTTGCAAGAAAAAAACCAAGCTGATGGCTGCTCTAAAACATACAACTTTGTGTTTAAGAATTAAAGTTTGAAATCTTTACTTTTTTATTGTTTTTGTTTTTTCAAAAATTTAACTGCAGAACTTTTTGCAGAATTTCGAAAAATGGGAAGCAGAATTACTTAAATTTACTTAAATACACTGCGGAATTCTTAAAATGTGAAGACTCATGGTGAACGGAAGCTTATAAATCCGACAGCAAGTCATGTTGGATGTAAAAATTGTCACTGTTTAAACTAATAAACTTAAAGTTTTTGGAATGTCACATATAACTGACACTTCTTTTCTTGATGAAATACTCTCTGGGGTCAGAGGGTGTCCTCTAGTGACATATTAGAGTCACCATCTGTAACAGGTTTAGTGTGTCATGTGCTTTCATGTATTATGAAGCATGTGCTGTTCTACAACAAATCCACTAGATGGAGTGGAGCATGTCTTGGGTTGTCCCCATCTCCATGCAGTTGACATCCAAATTCATTACTGAGAGTCCCCAGGATTAAATAATAATAAATAATAACATAATTGGCCATTTACTTAGCGCTGACTTCTACGCTGCAGGGGGGCGGTGGGATAGCCTAGTGGTTAAAGCATTCGCTCGTCACGGCGAAGGACTGGGTTAAATTCCCAAAATGGGTGCAGTGTGTGAAGCCCATTTATGGTGTCCCCCGCGGTGATATTGCTGGAATATTGCTAAAAGCGGCATAAAACCATACTCACTCACTCACTCACTACGCCGCAGGGACATGCTCTAAGAGCATGATGGGCATTATTACCCCGGATAACTAAAGCTGCCTGTGAGGCGCTAGAAGGTTAATAGTCATATGACATATCCCACCGGGTACCCATTTTCTGCTGGGTGAACAGAGGCAATTTTGAACAAACTCACTTGCCTAAGGTTAGACCATATAGGTGCTTTGTTGTGGGGCAGAAAGTCCTAGAAGCTCTCAAGAGTCAAGCTGCCAAACATGGTCCCCCATCCAAGGACTCTCAAAGACCAGCGTTGCTTAACTTCCCCTGATTAGTGACCTGTGCTCTATGCACAAGACAACACACCACTGGTTGACAGAGATATGTGGATGTATGTAACAAATCAGGAATTACACTTTCTTAGTAGAGTTTTCTTTCTTTGTTTAATATTGCACTCAGCAATAAATAATTGAGTCTGGACCAGACAATCCAGTGACCAACAGCATGAGCATCAATCTCTGAGTTGGGATATGATAACATGTGTCAACCAAGTCAGCGAGCCTGACCACCATCCTGTTAGTCGCCTCTTACGACAAGCATGGGTAACTGAAGACCAATTCTAACCCGGACCTTCACAGGTCTCCTCAGTAAAGTACAAAGTATAGTACCTTTTTGGATTAAGCAAGCTGTGTCAAATTACACATGTCAGAAAGTTCACAAAGCAGAGACCTACACTACCAGTTTTATGGAAGCCTTGGTGGCTGATTTTGGTTGAAGCTCTGACCTTGCGATGGGACTCAACCAAACAGTATGGGAATTTGCACTCTGCTTAAAGCTTAGATTCAACCAACAAAAGAAACAATTAAAACACAATTATCATTTATCGTATGATATACATTACTGATTATAAAAATGCAACTAAACAAAATTATAAGCATACAATCGCAAATCAAAAGTCCAATATTTTTTACTTGCATTTACTACCCTCGAAACGAAGCACCTGGGATACCAGCCCCAGTCAGAGCGGGTGGGCGTGCACATAAGTGTAATGAAGGCTTTCATTGGCTGGTTCATTTGCCTATACGCTCAGGGCTCTTTGTGTATGTATAGGTATCCCGGTTTAAGCCGCACGAACCTATTCACTGTGCACGCACTATGTGCGCAGCGCAGCACAGCTGTTGAACCACTTTTCACCCCAGCAGGGATTGTTTTAGTGAATTGTTTGACCTCCGATTTCACGGGATATTTTTCATCACGTTATTTTTCAACTCTATAAGTTGAATTTGCAGTTTTGATAATTGTTTCTGTAAGTCCATACCGAAAGGTATCAGAATCTGCAAAGTTGTGTTTTGGGTTGCACGTAAGCTTTAAGAAAGTGTAATTCCAAAGAATTTTTTTTGTTAAATTTATAACTTTCTGAAAAGCATTGTGTGATTCGTTGTTTTTGTTTATCAGTATCACAGTAGTTGTTTTTTGTGATAACATTAATGTTTGAGTGACTGAATACGGTTCTAGGCTGCTTTGACAATATTCCAGCAATATGATGATAAGGGAGACAACTAGTGGGTTTTACACACTGCACTCACGTGTGGAATCGAACCTGGGCCTTCAGTGTGACAAGCAAACACTTCAACTACTAGGATTTCTATCTGCCCCTTAAATGAAGAAATACTCACACAATGGTGAAGTATTAGGACTTGCTATTGATACAGATTGTAGAGATCGATAATCTCTAACATAGTATCGATCGAGTATCGACATATACCAGAGATATGTTGAGTGGTGACATATTTTTGTCCTAAACATAATTAAAAATCAGCCAACGAATAAAGACATAACCCAGTATGTTGTGTGAGAAAATTAAAACTATATTTCAACACAAGAGTTTATGTTCGGTATAACCGATGCCACAATCTTCATAATGATAATCATTAACTGTTCCCATTCATGATACTTCTTTTTTTTCGATTTGTTTTAACCAGCTCTATGAAATACTGACCTGGCTTAGATGCAAGTTCTTTGGCAAACTTATTGGCGTGGTCGAACACCTTTCCATGGACTAGTACCTCTGCTCCCTGGAATTGACATAAACACCTCGTCCAACATGGCATAAAGGACCAGTCCCTCCTGGATTCTGTGACAAATCTTTAAGAATTCCGCAGCAAATTTAAGTTAATCCTGCATCCCATTTTTCAAAATTCTGCAAATGATTCTGCAGTTAAAAGCACACACAAAATAATGCAATTTCAATCTTCAAAAGTGAGTGGTGTTTGTGTGTGGTGGGGTAGGGAGGTGAGGTGAAATTGGGCTTAACGTCGTGCTTGAGAATATTTCGCTCATATGACGACGTATATTCGTGTGTATGTGTATGTGCGTCTGCTTGTACTAGCCCAGACTTAAGCTGGTTTTATAGTGCTAGCCCACTGAGATACCATGCTGCAGTGAAGCATGAATATCCCACTCAGACAAATTATACTGACTCCGAGTCGACCAGTCCTTGTACCCATTAATGCCGAGCGCCAGGCAGGGACCAACAAGTACGATATTTTAACGTCTTTTGGGCGGACGCTCTAACCACTATACCACGGAGGCGGTCGTGGGGTAGGGAGTGTGTGGTGTGGTGTGGTGTGGTGGTGGTGGTGGTGGGTGTGTGTGTGTGTGGACCAGTCAGAGAATAAAAATTAAGTATTATTTTCTGATTGGTCAGTTATTGTAGGGGAGGTTGGGGTGCCATGGAATTTTGGCTTTATTGTTGGTGGTGTTGGTGGGAGGGGTGGGTGGGTGTGTGTGTGTGTGTGAGAGTTAGAGAGAGAGATGAATTGTTAGAGTTGGGGATACATTCAGTACAGTTAGCTTCATTTTCTTCTTTTTTTTCATAATTTAACCCTACCCCACACTTAGCGTGGTGAGGATAGTCTGTAAATCTTATGTCTGGATCTGACAATCCAGTGATTATAATCGTAAGCATTGATCTATGCAACAGGTCTTTAATGGGAATGTGTGACATAAAGATATACTAGAATATTCAGGCAATATAACCTAGGTTGAAAAAAGTTCTGTCTAGATGACAGAATTGGATTAATTTCAGTTTCGAGGCACAAAAATTTGTAGGACAGATATATGATGAAATTTAATATTTATGTCAAGCAAAAACCTTATACACTCACGGCCAGAACAGTATATATTCTGTCTCTGAAGACAAGCAGCTCTTAATTTTCCTCTGACTGAAGGTATTCCTTTAAAAGTATCATTTTGTTTAAACCTAAAATCAATTGTGCCAAAATGTTATGTAGATTGTATCTCCATTTTGTTCCTAATTAGAAGATAAAGCTACTCTGTTTTCAATTTTGCGTGAAGTTTTAAATTAAACATTTAGCGGTCTTAAATCAACGATAAAGGACCGCAAATTTGAAAACAGAGTAGCTTTATCTTCATTCTAGCACGACTGATAAGCGTTTTAAAACCGAACTGTTTGGCGCGCAAGAACACAAGGCACGAAGGGGCCTTTTTCCTGGAAATCGCTTGGAATCGTCACGTTGAGGGACAGGTTGTGTAATGCAAAAAATGAGACATTTTCAACAACATAAATGCTTTATTTCAGGATGTATTGTGTTGTAACAAGTAGCATACATAAATTAAAAAAAATACAGTTTATACTGTGAGCAAGTACAATTATTTGATTTTTCTCAAGCAAAATATTGATCTCCCCTACTGTATGACAATCGACTCATCCCAATTCAAGCCGTGAAGTCACTAAGTTTAGTCGCCGCTAACTTTATTCACGGAAATTCTTTATAACTGTTGATAACCACCCTACTATTCCCAATTTGGAAAAGACCTGACATGCCACGTTTTATGTGGGAAACATGGACAGTGGAAGTGGAAGGACTGGGCATTACGGCCGGGACCGAAGTGGTCATGTTAGGACGTGTGGGCCGACGTGTATTGTTGACGTCAACACATGTAGATCTGGACCCGGTTTGAATATATACTGTCGCTTTTGCGCTGATGACGGATTTTCCAGCTTCATAGTTTCTTCACTGGAATTAGGTTCAAGAAATTCTCCTTCAAACCATTCGCTTTTTCAGGGGTGGAAATAACTTTAAAATTGCTAGTGTACTCCGGTACAGTGGCACATGTAAAATCACTTGCCCTGATAATTTTTCCACTATACCGGCAGTTTTCTTGTTGATTTTTAAAAATAAACAACATGAATAACATTGGAAAGTCAACTGGACACCGGTCCAGTGTGATATACCAATTTGCTTGCCCGACGGGCAATGGGTTATTTCCACCCGTTTTTACTTTAAAAAAAAACACCCAAAGATGCTGCCTAGATAGAAATTGCCAATGTCCGACATGTTTGTTTACAAACAATAGGGTCAACGAGTTCGTTGTATTCATACGCAGTGAATCGGTCACTTTAATTAGCGGTCTTAAAATGGCATTTAAGTACGGTTTTGATTAGCTCTCAGGCAATCAGAATCGAGAATAGAAGTTCTAATTTAATGACTAAATCTTCAGATATATGGTTAAAATGGTTATTTGTTATAAGCACCCAGCTTTTTTGAGAATCAGTAGAGTGCTAACATTCAGCGAAATCATGGTATAAATGTGACATACCAGTAGTCTCAGATTGTCGGCAACTTGTGCTGATGTACTCTCTGGGAGGACGATAGTTGCTTTAGTCTTCAGCTTCATCGCTGCGTACGCTGCGGCCATGCCTGCATTGCCCCCTGATGCACAGACTAAGTGTTGACAGTTTCGTTCCCTCACAGCCTGAAGACAAGCAGTTAGTTAATGACTGACCTCTTAGAGATTAATCATGGTGAAACAATGTAAAGTGAGGGATAAATATAAAAATACAATGAAAGACATTTCAGAATCAGAGTGCAAAATAGCTGCTTGCCTGTTGGCCCACAGCTAGTAAACTTTCTGTTGGGCCAGAGAATCTCGAATGTTTTCAGTCCGACAAGCTAGATTGTGAATATTTAATGGCGATTGTTCCTTGCTATGTACATTTCAGTCAATCTCAATCTTCAGCTAGTGAAATTTGAGGTTGGATAGTAACTTTCAAGGCCAGCTAGCCACCTGGTAAGAGTTTTCAATTATTTCATACTAGTGGTGGTCCGACTAATTGAAATAATTGAAGATTTGTCACAATGACCAAACAACCAAGCAATTGATCATGTTTTCTCATAATCAAACACAAACAGTTTTGGAACACTTGTTTGCCGTAACAATATTTTTCACATGGTTGGTTTTGTCTGTTACATTTCATTCTCACTACTAGCTCATTCCAAGTCATCATTGAACTTATCTTACAGAGCCCAGGAAAGCTATCTCTGGACAGTGAAAGACGAATATGTGGCGCAAGAGTAATGGTAAGTTTTCCCTCGCATTTTTATTATTTTGCAAGTATAACAGGTTTTGCCATTTGGCAGATGGGTCTAGAAATGTACAAATCTTTCTGTAATAGCTTGATACCCTCTCTATTTATTGCAATTGTGTGTTAAGCGAGGGCACCCTCCTGAGTGTCGAAACAAGATCACGGAAAATAATCGTTTCAACACGAAATATGACAACCTCATCAGCAGACACACCATTTTTTTGCTGTCAATTCTTATATATTGTTATTTTAGGTCTTCATTCAGAGTTTAGGCTTAAATCCGTCAGTATTGTTTCGGTTATTGTCGAAAAATCAAACTGTACATTGTATATGGAGTTGCTCACATTTAGCAAACAAACTGTCCATTGCGTTGTGATTTTACTGTCCAGGAGTTGACAGTTTGTAGTTTTAACTGTCATGTCATCAAACAGTATTCTAGAGATATTTGTTGTGAAGAAGAATGTTTTGATGTAGACATGCCTACCTAGCGTATTTTGGCGTATTTATTACGATTTTGTATGATCAAGTACGATTGTACACCCATATTGCAGTTTGTTCGCCAGGGATTTAATGTAAAAAAATCCCCAACATGTACGATCAGAAGAACAAATATACATCTACCCCAGGTATAACCAAGTCCTGGGCCCCGTTTCACAAAGCTCTCGTAAGCCTAAAATCTCGTACTTACGCATTCGTACTTACTATACTGCAGCAATGACTTACGATAGTTGTAGCGCTACGAAAGCTTTGTGAAACGGGGCCAAGTTTATTCCAAAGTATGTACATTGTTCATACTATCATTCAGATATTAGCATTGCACATTCGGGTAAAGCACATCACTAAGCATTTGAAAACCAAGGGACATCTAACCAATGTTGAATGAGCGAAATCAAATACAATAATGACTTCCTTTGTTCCAACCGTTGGCACCAGCGATATGGACAAGTCAATGGCCGTTGTTAAAGCAGAAATCCAAATGACAGGCGAGCAGCAGCCAGACCAGCTACAACTCCAACCACAAAGGGACGGGACAGCTGCAGTCAGGCACTCCTGCGTGCGGCCATGGTTCAAAGAGGAGAGGGGATAACAGTTTGGACAGTTCTCCAGCCTCCTAGACACCCATTTAAGGCTGGAGGATCCAGTAGCGTTCCAAAACTACACAAGGTTAACGCCACAGCTTTTCCATGACGTCCTGCAGATGCTGGCCCCAGCAATCGATAGGGAAGTCACCAGTTTCAGGCAGCGTCTTTCACCTGGACTGAAACTGGCAGTCACACTTAGGCACCTTGAGGCTGCAGACAACTATGGGTCCCTTGCGTATGCCTTCAGGTGTGGAGTGGCCACCATCTCAGAAATAGTTCCAGAAGTGTGACAGGCAATTGTGTTTAGCCTACCTGTGATCCCTGAAGCCTGGACAGCCGTCACTAACCAATTTGAACACAGATGGATATATCCCACGCCATTGGGGCCCTGGATGGCGAACACATTGCCACCTCAAACTTGCAGTCAATTACAAGGGCGTCTTTTCGATACCACTCCTAGCTCTGATTGATGCAGATTACAAGTTTGTGTGGATTGAGCTTGGTAGAAAAGGACACATGTCAGATGCTAAGATATGTGGTGACTCGGGCTGGTCAACGGCATGGAATAGGAAGCCATAGGACTTCCCCCCACCCTGCCATCTGACTGCAAGCCCTGATGACCACCAAGACATGCCCTTCTTCATCCTTCGCACTCAGGAACAACCTCATGAAGCCATAGAGCAGAAGGATGTCCAGGAAGGAGAGGACTCTCAAGAGGGAGGAGAATCGTTGGGATCCTGGCCAATAGATTCAGGTGTTTCCTCATGACTCTAGGGCAGAAGCCCAATACTGTGAAGGATATAGTGGAGGCAGCAGTGGCTCTGCAAACCTATTGAGGCTGAGGCATCCAGGCATTGTTGCACAATAGGCAAACCATGAGGATGAAAACCACCATGTCATCCCAGGGGCATGGAGGACCAAGTGGACTGGCTAGATGTGGATGAACCTCCTGCACCTCGCAGCCACATCAGCTAGAGCTAATGCGGTGGATCAGAGGGAAGTCCTAAAGGCGCGCGGTAATTCTGATTTCCAGTACATATATGGGCGCAAGAACTCGTAACAGATCATGAGCGTCTGTGTAAAATACTCGTATCTACTCGTATCTACTCGCATTTACTCGTATCAACTCGTATCTGCTCGTGAGTCATTCGTGTCAGGAAGTGAGCAGTGAGACCAGACAGAGCGTCACAGATCGTGGGGAGATCGTGGCGGATCGCAACACATCTCAACAGAGCGTGGTGTTTGTCTTGTCCACGATTTATTTCGACCACTACGATTTCTAAGCACAATTAGAGGGCGATATGTTGCGCTTTGTTATGGTGCGATGATCACGATTGACAATAAAATTGTGTTGATCGTAGAAATGTTTTTAACTGTCCAACATTTTTCTACAATCAACACGATTGCCACGACTGACCTCAGGATCAGATAAGATTTGATAGAATTGCCATGATTAGTCCACAATTAAGACCACGATTTCAATCGTGGCCCAAATCGTTATGGTGTGAACATAGCATTTAAGGGGACCAATCACAACAAATACCGTTTCCATTGCCAAATCTGTGGAAAAGGGTATCAACAACTGTGGAATTTCAACAGTTCATGCTCTAAAATCCATGCAACAACATGGACAGTCACTTCAACGTAAACATTCAATGCAATGGACAGTTTCAACACTGTGTGTCTGCTGATGAGGTTGTCATATTTCGTGTTGAAACGATTATTTTCCGTGATCTTGTTTCGACACTCGGGGAGGGTGCCCTCGCTTAACGCACAATTGCAATAAATAGAGAGGGTATCAAGCTATTACAGAAAGATCTGTACAAATCTAGACCCCTCTGCCAAATGGCAAAACCTTATATACTTGCAAAATAACAAAAATGCAAGTGAAAACTTACCATTACTATTGCGCAACATGTTCGTCTTTTACTGTCCAGTGAGGAAATGGAGTTGCTTTGGGGGCAACTCCACATTTCGTGTGGACAGCGCTTCCACCCTGTGGTAATGTTCCTAACGTACTAGTCATCCTGTAAAGATGTGAAATTTGTAAATGCATTTTGTGCAATTTGAAAAAAACCCCGAAAGAATGACATGATTTTTTTGGATTTTTTTGTGCATTAAGAAACATAACAAGGAAAATTGGATGAATG
Source organism: Haliotis rubra (assembly GCF_003918875.1). Classification (NCBI taxonomy): domain Eukaryota; kingdom Metazoa; phylum Mollusca; class Gastropoda; order Lepetellida; family Haliotidae; genus Haliotis; species Haliotis rubra. Next base: position 214,700 of record NW_025764904.1, on the reverse strand, counting down.
ACTCTGACCAATTATTGTCGATGATTCATCAGTTGTAATGAACCAATCATCAATTATGAGATTTTAACCAATTCCCAACACTATTTCATACACTGTTCACAATTCTGTTTAGTTCCTCAAACATTGTCTGAATACATTGCCAGTTCTGACATGACCATGAAATTGATCAGTTTTCATGTTCACTAAACGGAGAGCGGAAGGTCGTGGGTTCGATCCCCGGCCATGTCATACCAAAAGATGTTAAAATATGGTACTTGTTGGTCCCTGCCTGGCTCTCGGCATTAATGGGTACAACAAGGACTGGTCGGCTCGGAGTCGGTTTACATACCATTTTGATACTGATTATAAGGGTCAAGTCATGGCCAGTACAAGCAGCCGCACATGCACATGAATGTATGTTGCAGGGGTGGAAATAACCCATTGCCCAACGTCCGAGTCCAGTGTTTTTTCTGTCGGGCAAGCAAATTCGTATATCACACTGTACCGGCATCAAGTTGACTTTCCAATGTTAATTATGTTGTTTATCTAAAAAATCCAACAAGAAAACGGTCGGTATAGTGGAAAAATTATCAGGGAAGTGATTTCACATGTGCCACTGTACCGGAGTACATTAGCAATTTTAAAGTTATTTCCACCCCTGTGTTGTCATGTAAGCGAAATATTCTTAAGTATGACATTAAACCCCATTTCACCTCACCTCATTTCACATGTTCACTAAAATTTTCAGTTGATATTATCGTGACATTTGTCAAGTCTCTGAATTTATTACTTGTAAATAACCAAATTTATTAGTTGTCATGACCATGAAATCGGCTTGTTGTCATGGTTACTTAATTTATCAGTTGTCAATCAATTTATCAATTGTCATTGTGCTAAATTTGCCAAAATTTGTGTCACCTAAATTTGTAACTGTCCACCAAATTCAGCATTAAAATATAATTCACAGACCAACTATTCTCAAATCTCCTTGCTAAAATGTCTTAAGAGAAATGGGAGTTGCTGTAAAACTGTTTATTATAAGAAGGAATTCAGGCAATTTGTGTTAGCAGTAAACAACAATAAAACGAACAATTTTCTTGTTCTGAACACCTCTTAAATTCAAATGTTCTTCTGTCTTGCTCAAGTGTCATTTGTCAAAGTGTCAGAAGTGTATCCAAAATTAACAAAACAAAACCACAAGGTATTTTTTAACAGAAGCGTTCTCCCAGAACATTCAAACATAAACAATTAGTCTGTAGTTTTGCGGAATGTAGAATGTATATATTCGGCTGTTTCAAAGTTAATTATCAGAATATCCATCTCCTATCTTTTCACCAATCTCTACTCAAACAGTCTTGTAGTTCAAGGGCCTAAATTTAAAATTTGTAAATCTATATGACAGAAATATTTTCCAATGGGCCATTTTTTTATAAGTGGAATAATACCAGGAAAGGAACAAAATGGATATCAGCTAAAATATAGACAAAGCTGGAAAATATAGATGATGTTAGAACTACTATATCATTTTATCATGGGACAATATGGACATCCCAACAGGGTTATCAGTTAAATATAGACAAACAAGGAAAATACAGATGATGTTAGAACTACTGTATCATTTTATCATGGGACAATATGGACATCCCAACAGGGTTATCAGTTAAATATAGACAAACAAGGAAAATACAGATGATGTTAGAACTACTGTATCATTTTATCATGGGACAATATGGACATCCCAACAGGGTTATCAGTTAAATATAGACAAGCCTTGAAAGTATAGATGATGTCAAAACTGCTGCATGACTTTATCACAGGACGAAATGCACATTACAAAGATGATGCAGCTCAAATAAATCCTAGAACAAGTCTAACATGAGGAAAGGTGAAAAATGGTTTAACGTCACTATTGAGATTATTGCTCTTGGTGAGTGAGTGAATGAGTTCAGGTTTATTTTAAGCTATATTCTACCAATATCACAAGGTACACTATAGTAACTAGCTTCAAACTAGCCCTTCTTTTATCTGTTTAACGACAAGCACCAGGCAAGGCAACAACAACTACCATTCTTAAATGTTTTGTGTTTTTGTTTGTTTCTTTATGGAAAGAAGCCAATGACTGAACAGCCAACACTCAACTCTTAAAGGTAGATGCCCCAAACACTAGACTACAGCTTCAGCCTCATAAAAACACAATCTTGTCCTGCTTTGGTTTCCGAATGAAATATAACTGTTAACATCTTGAAATCCCACTTAAATCCAAGATTCTAAATCAAGAATTCTTGACAGGCAAACAGCAGAACAAATAATTCTTTAGTTCAAAACTGGAATGTCTCAAAAGCTTCTTAAATTCTAAGGTATTTTAGCTTGCAGTACTGTAAACCTTAGCATTAAACCTCTTCTTTATAACTTCTTCATCAGAGATATACAGTTACTTCTACCAAGACATAAAAATAATTATAATTGCATTAAATTGGGATATTTTCAATTTCACATTTGCTGCAGTTGAGTCCAATAATGAAGTCAAGAGAAATACCTGCAAATGGGAAATTCCTTAAAACACATTTGAATTTTATGGGTTTAAACCATTCCAGTGACTCTAGGTGGAAACAGTTTAATTTACATTCAGTTCATTCTCATACGGTATTTAGCCAATGTTGACAACATCACTCAGAACCATTTTATTTGTATGAGACTCGTGCTTCCAGAAACCCGCAAATAGCCACGCCATGATGCAATTAAGATAAACTGTTTAGACTGGCGCACTTTTAATGACATGGAGGATGGTTAATCGGTTAAACAGAACAGGAACTGCAGAAAAAAAACAACCTACAAAAACATGCCAAAACACTTGATAAAATCTAAACAGGGGAGGTAACTCTGTAAAGCCAGCATGTACCCAGGCACACTCGAAATGCTTCCGTGACTTTAATTGCTAAAAGCAATGGGAAATGTCACTGCTAAAAAAGCATTCTGTCATCGGAAAGACGGTTATGAGCGTAACATGTGCTAGTGTTGAAGGAGATGCATTAAGACTCTCCCTATCTGATGGAATGTGACGAGAGGCATAAAATATTGTTTTTTAGCCTTAGTTATCTCAACATCTTAATGAAGCACTTTCTTGTGTTGCCGTTCCTCAGAAGATATTAGTTGGAAACTTATCAAATATGATAACAAGGATGACTAAAAAATGATCATTTACGAGGCCTGCTTAGTGCATGTGTTCGGGGCAATGGGGCAGCTTGGTGGTTAAAGGGATCAAAGACTCTCGTTCGATTCCCTCTATGGGTACAGTGTGTGAAGCCCATTTCTGGTGTCCCCCCATGATTTATTGCTAAAAATTTCCACTGTGGAATATTGCTAAAAACTACATAAAACAATACTCACTCACTCCTTGTTGACCAAAACAACACAAGCATCAGCAGAGACTGACTCTTCAGGCCACTTTTTTGTAACAAAAAAAATATGCAAAAACTAGGTTTGAATGTGCATGATCTGTAAAGCAAGTCACAAAACTTTTCAAATATAGTTCATGCTTTTGTTTAGCCCTGCGCAATAATTTCATGAAGCAATGCCCTTCAGATTTACAGTATGGAAAAAGACTCACAAAGTCTATGAGTAGTAATCAGTACCCATCAATGATAAACGAAAGCTTTAACCAGTTGACAAAGAGTGAGTGAGTGAGGTTCATAACTCAGAGGTACAGATCAGGCGTATCTGCGTTAATTACTCAACTATTTATGTGAGAACGCAATTCCTATTAAGTCTGTTGCGTACATGTATGCATGAATTTTTGTAACTACTCAATAAATGTTACCTTCATGCGTACACACAAAAATGTCAAATCGTACCGGCGGATAGATAAAATAACTGAGCTATATTGAGAGGTTCTATTTCAGGACATGAACTGGGCAACTTTCTTTCTTAACGTTTCTCATATTACAGATCAAATATAATACCATACACTAGCATTATAACTTTATTATAATTTTATAATTAATGGAAAATGGCAAAATACCCAATTGAGTTTGAGAGTGATGAGTACAATTTATTTGTCGGAGACACCAGAAATGGACTTCACACATTGTACCCATGTTGGGGATCAAGCCCAGGTCTTCGGCGTGACGTGTCGGTGAGTGAGTTTAGTTTTATGCCGCACTCAGAACTATTCCAGCTATATGGCGGCGGTCTGTAAATAATCGAGTCTGGACCAGACAATCCAGTGATCAACAGCATGAGCATCGATCTGCGCAATTGGGAACCGATGACATGTGTCAACCAAGTCAGCGAGCCTGAACACCCAATCCCGTTAGTCGCCTCTTACGACAAGCATGGGTTACTGAAGGTTCATTCTAACCCAGACCTTCACGGGTGCGTGACGTGTGAACCTACCTATAGGCCATCCTATAGGCCTGCCTGTTCACAAAGAATGTTGGTGCGGTGTTTACTCATGAAACTGACGAGATATGGGAGGTGAATAAACTATTCTGATTAGACTACCAACACTGAGTCATGTATAACATTTAATTAAGGATTGGCAGGACATGAAGCATAACTGACTTAATCTTGCACTTAATGGCTTAAGAGAAGTAGAGGCGCATAAAATATGAATGAAATATGATTCCTTATGTTTTTCGTTAGACTTACGCCTAGTCTCTGAAAACAGATAATTTTGACACAAATAGCTCCATTTCTATTAAAAAAGGATTTGTTTGTTTGTTGAGAGTTTCAGCAAGAGAATTGGTCTTCAGCTACCAATTCTTGCCTCAGAGGCAACTAGCTGAATCAGGTGGTAAGGCTCGCTGACTTGGTTGACACGTCATCTTATCCTAGTTGTATAGATTGATGCTCATGCTATTGATCATTGAATTGTCTGGTCCAAACTTGATTATTTACACACCGCCGCCATGTAGCTGGAATCTCTCTGAGTGCGGCTTAAACAACAAAGAAACAAAACAGTCTGTGTGGTCTCTTTACACCAATGAGTTCTGAAACAAATTTTAAAATTATTTTGCTTTAAATGCTGTTTCAGGTGCTCTTTTTTTTCAACCTTGTTTCTGTGCTGCCACAAGCGAGCAACTTGTCACATGAACTCCCTACAGCTGCTTGTCTTATTAACACTTAATGAGCCGTTTCATGCATATTCACTGCTGCCGAGTTCATTCTGAAAAGGATACCTTGGGTGCTTAAGTAGAGCGATACTATTGCGCATTTATACATTTTTCAGACGTATCTGTACGAAAGCAACTTAAAATTATTAGGTACAGATGATATATTTACACATATTTGTTACAAATACTTGGCTAAGCTGAGCTCTGTACTTGCAAGTAGGGATTGATGGTTTAGGGTCTGAAGTATTATAATGAATGTTACCATGTACTAATAGGAAATCAAATATGAAGTATGTGTCATGCTTGAATGATGAAGATTTTCTTGATTAAAAATAATCTTACAAATACATTACGGGGAAATTGATATGGAGAATTAGGACATTCATTGTATTTCTTTGAGTGAAAATAATATCACATATATCTTATAAACATGATGCTGCAAGTAGTTCCAAGACCCGTCAAGATCCAGATTAGAATTGGTCTTCCGTAACCCATGCTTGTTGTAGAAGGTAACTAATGGAATCGGGTGGTCAGGCTTACTGACTTGACTGACACATGTCACCATATCCCAATTGCATAGATCAATGTTCATGCTGTTGATCACTGGATTGTCTGGTCCAGATTACATTATTTATACAGACTGCCGCCATATAGCTGGAATATTGCTGAATGCAGCGTCAAAACAACCAACCAACTGTGTCAGCATGCCTGACCACCCGTTCCCGATAGTCGACTCTTACAACAATCAACAATGAAGACCATTTCTAACCCAGATCTTCATAGGTATTCTCTATTTAAGAAAAGGAAACCTACTTGCACCTGGTGCAACCTTAGGTAATAAACTGGTTGCACCAGACTAAAACAGGCTGCATCAGCAGCTCAAAAGAGAATGATATATAATGCTTGGCTTTGATGACAGGACTTTATCACAACAAATTTATTCTGGGTCTAATAAGATCATTTTATCTTACTTCTTCATGACATTTCATGACATGAACAGTAAAAGTCATTCCATCACTCTCCATGTTGTCAGTCACTGATCCAAATTTATCATCATTGATTTTTTCCAGTTGAAGTCTGTGTTCTTTTAGCAGCAACATATTAACATGCACTGTGTGCAAGTTCGTATAAGTATGGGGTTGCTCTTTGCAGTTTCAGGTTGCACCAGTGCAAGATCAAAATGCTTAAAACAAGTCCTGAACTGATGCATATAATAAATATAATAAAGTCTTTGTTTTTTTTTAATCTTAGCCATTTTGCTGTTCATTTTAGTTGAAATGTGTCAGTCATAATGAACTTAAATATGTGTTCCCTTAGTTTGTAATAACAATAGTAATACTGTATATCCCAAACCAGGAGTATGATGGAAGAAATGTAATATTTTTGTAAAAACTTTCCAAATCAAGGTGATAAGGAAACAGATCTGAATCGTTTGAGACATACGATATCTGATTCGCACAAATACCTCAGAATAAATGGGTGAGTGAGTGAGTATGGTTTTAGGCCGCTTTTAGCAATATTCCAGCAATGTCACGACAAGAAGCACCAGAAGTCGGCTTCACACATTGTACCCATGTGGGGAATCGAACCCTGGTCTTCAGCGTAACGAGTGGATGCTTTGACCATTAGGCTGCCCCATCATCCCCCTTTGACTAAAGCTTAGTCTCTGAATATATATAATTTTGATTGAAACAAATTCCATGTAAAGGAAAAGGAGCGCAGTGAGATGGAAGATTCAGCAGCCGAGGACTTGCTTCATTCAGGACATTACAAAAAAGTCTGAGAGGAGTGAGTAAGTGAGTTTAGTTTTACACCGCGCTCAGCAATATTCCAGCTATATGGCGGCAGTCTGTAAATAATCGAGTCTGGACCAGACAATCTATGAATAATGGAAAATAATACGGTTCAGGGACAGGATATCAGACGCAAGCATCCTTCATTTAGATCCGCGTTATTAAAGTTCACTCAGAGGTCACTGAGTAAGACCTCTATAGCAGTGTCCTCAAAATCTGGTAGTGGCCGTAAGATCTTGTCTCAGAGACAAGTGGAACTGATCTTACTCAAACCAGACTGAGTGAGTGAGTTTAGTTTTACACGGCACTCAGCAATATTCCAGCATATGGTGGCAGTCTGTAAATAATCGAGTCTGGACCAGACAATCCAGTGATCAACAGCATGAGCATCGATCCGTGCAATTGGGAAACGATGACATGTGTCAACCAAGCCAGCAAGCCTGACCACCCGATACCGTTAGTTTCCTCTTACGACAAGCATAGGTTACTGAAGGCCAATATTCTAACCCGGACCTTCACAGGTCTCAGAGACAAGTGAATCTGATCTTACAAAACTGAGACTAATGAGGCAAGATGTTTGGTTTGGTTGTTGTTTAACGCCACATTCAGCAATATTCCAGCTACATGGCATTCTCTTCCCACAGAGGTTACTCCTGTCATATCTTCCTACGTAACCTCTGTTCTAATACGGCCCTTTTGTGGTGTGAGCGTTCAAGACTCGTGATTGGAGACAATCAGATTTAGTTGTGCAATCAGCGACGTTGTTTCAAAAGTGACCATTCGCATGGCCTCGGTAATTTCCGTGTACTTCGAGAAAACTAAACCACTTCCTCTGCGCGATGCGCAAACGTTTCTTCTAGACAGAACTCAGTCATGTTATGGGGGATCAGTGGCGTCTCCATCGCCCTCGTTGACAACGGACAAGCTAGCCATTAAACGCCTTGTGTGTAACATCAACACAAGTCACCGGCAGATGGGTACATGGCGGTCTGTAAACAATCAAGTTTGGAAGAGCAAATTCAGTGATCAACAGCATGAGGATCAATCTACGCAATTGGGATACGATGACATGTGTCAACCGAGTCAACAAGCCTGACCACCGATGCCGTTAGTCGCCTCTTCTTACGACAAGCATGGGTTACTGAAGATCAATATTCTAACCCAGATCTTCATGGGTATAAGATGTTTCTAGTGAGGCAGATTGAGATGAGCACCTTCTCAAGCAGACTCATCCTAGATAATCTCCAGGGTATACGTTACGATCATTCTCCACTATACCCTGGATGCATCCACGGCTTGGGGCGATGATTTATTACCTCCCTTGGCTGGCTCCGCATTCTCACAGTAGCCAATCAGCTAAGCCGCCGTTACAACCGAGCTTGCCAGTGTCAACAAAGATTGTGGTCGCAGTTGCAAAGGTTTGTTCGCAGTGCTACTCAGAAAGTAATAAAGACAAATTCACAGATCTGAAACTTTAAAGAATATATGAAAAGAACTCCTTCTGCATCAGAGTACCTCTGCATCAATTGTGTTGCAAAGTTTAAATGGATAGATTATTTAAGACGTGAAAGAGAGTAGTGATCGGTTTGCTCAACTTCCCAGCGAAGGCACCTGACTGGATAAAAAGCCAGCCAAGGGAGGTAATAAAATCATCGCCCTAAGCCGTGGATGCATCCAGGGTATAGTGGAGAGTGATCGTAACGTATACCCTGGAGATTATCGCGGATGAAGCAGACTAAGGTCATAACAAACTCAAAGGGGCCACTATCTGTTGTGACTTATAGCTGTAGTTTGTTGTATGTACTTCGACTAAAATATACACGTGACTGAAACAAAAAACGTTTGTAATATCCAGCAGTATGTCTGTGTTCGTTATTAATGCAGTTTATCTTGTGTAATTGATTATTCCTTGAATTGAAGGTTTATTTTCATTTTTTGATTGACATGTTCTGTTCTGTAATGCTTTTCTTAATCAATATTTCAATTTTCATGTATAACTGAAGTAAGTTAAAATTAAACATTGCATCAACTTTATTTTACCACACCGAAAGTTTGGCAAGACATTTAAAACAGCAATAAAATTCTTTCGTTCTTTAACTGCCATTTTAGAAGTTGGGAAGTACAATATTGAACAAACTTTATGGACAACAACTTCATTTATTTCGTGAGTGCGACGTTTCGATACAGACTTTTGCACCTTTCAGACAACGGTACAAGTATCTGTATCGAAGTGTCGCCCTCACGAAATAAATGAAGTTGTTATCCATAGAGTTTTGTTCAATACAATAAAATATAGACTGGAGGAATCCAACCTTTTTGCAGAAGTTTGAGACTCCCCTAATTTTGAAGGAGGCCGGGGCCTGGAGATTCTCCAGCTTCAGGTAGACCTCACAGCCAGTCTGTCTTGACATCGGACCACTCCGGACAGTGGGGGTCACATAGTACAGTTGCTCATCACCGGACATCCTCTATAACAGGCAGAGTGTGTGTAGACTAACGCTTATTCTCGGAATACATATAATTTTGATAGTGACAAATAATCCCATTTACATTGAAAAGGACTGACTGACTGACTGAGTTTGGTTTTACGCCGCTTTTAGCAATATTCCACCAACATCACGGCTGGGGACACCAGAAATGGGCTTCACACATTGTACCCATGTGGGGATTCGAACACGGGTCTTCGGCGTGACGAGCCAACGCTTTAACCATTAGGCTACCCCACCGCCCCACATTGAAAAGGAGCCTCAGTGAGATGGAAGATTCAGAGGAAATCTAGACTTGCTTCATTTAGGGCTTTAGCATTGCAGGGAGGGCTGGACGGATGGGAAAATAATGTGGTTCAGAGACTGTGAGTGAGTCAGTGAATATGGTTTTATGCAGCTTTTAGCAATGTTCTAGCAGTGAAGAAATAGGATTGCATGAATAGTGAATAAATAAATTTGAGTGCATGAATAGTAAGTCAAGAAATAGGAGTCTATGACAACCTCAGTAGGAGTAATTGACTAGGATGACAGAGTGAATGTGGTTTTTTATGAAAGCATCAGTAAACATACATCTCCCTGTAAACAATTAATCAATCAAAATATACCCTGAAATATGTCTGAGTCTGTCAGATGCATGGCTGATAGCTTTACTCCCATCTGTCAGTTATCCCGTCAGACTAAAGGAAGGACTAATATAGTCACCCAAAAATCTATAAATTGGACTGTACCAAACTGGACTGACTAATTTCTCTACTCAGTTACGTACAATTCACAATCCAAACAACATTCTATTCCTCATAACACAGGGCTCAATTTAGTGTTTTGTTACTTGCACTGGTGCAACCCAATATCATAAAGTGCAACCTAGTTATTAGTCTAACTTGCACCAGGTGCAAGTAAATTTTGAGTGGGTAAACGTCTGAATAAAACATCTAAATAATTCAATAGCATATTTCTTTCTTTACATATTGCAATAAAAGCAGGGCAACTGGAATTTGACTGGTGCATCTATGTTTTTATCTTAGGTTGCACCTGGTGCAAGTAGGTTAACATCTCTTAAATTGAGCCTTGTAACAAAATGCAGGTCATTGACATGTGACAGCAATAACAGTTATGCATGAGAAGTAAGATACTTTTTACTTACATAATAATCAATAAGTTATGTCTAACAACATCAACATCAGCAGATGACGTTAACGTATTCATTTTATGTATTTCTGCAAATAATCGAGTCCGGACCAGACAATCCAGTGATCAACAGCACGAGCATTGTACTACGTTCAGTTGGGATACGATGACCTGTGTCAACCAAATCAGTGAGCCTGAGCACCAGATGCCATTAGTCGCTTCCCAGATAGCATTCAGGCGTTGGCCCAACATTGGCAATGGTTTTGCCAACATTGCCAACGTTGGGCCAACATCCGAATGCTATCTGGGTTCTTACGACAGTTAAAATTTAAAGCATGGGTGGCTGAAGACCAATTCTAACCCGGATCTTCACTGTAGGACCACTAATTTAAGTGCATTATATGCATTTTGACTTTTAAATGGTAATATATATTACAAATAGAGAGGACAAATCGCCACCACCACCCAAAGTTGGGCAAACTGGTGTGACCAGTTTAGGTGGATTAGGGTTTGGAGTATTGGCGAACATCTTCTCTAGGGGCTCCAAAACACAGTTTGTTATAATCGTTGTTTACTGTAATCAATTGGGGCAAAGTGACACGCAAACTGACAAGATATAAATATTGTAACGGCCATTTTACATGGGACATGTGCAAGAGGTCACCCGCAAACTATTTTGCGGACTCATAACGATAAATGTCAACATTTCTAAATTCGGAAATTCCTTTAATGTATGGGCAGCCTGGCATGCACTTTTGATAATATTGAAAAACTGTGGAAAATTCAAACTCCAAATTTGCGTAAAATTGTTATTTTCTTGACAGTTTTACAAAATCGATCAGGCCGATTATGTGCAGGTTGGGGAAACCTACGGATCGGCCTATAATAGGCCAAACGGGATATAATAGGCCGATCCGCCTATTTTGCTATAGGCCGATCGGCCTATAATTATGATATTTATCAAATAAATTTGAAGTGGTGCATTTCCGCATGAGGATATTAACATCATTCAAGTTTTGATGTCCTAAGGTTTTCATTCAAACCCTTTTTGAGCATTTTCATCACATAATAAAGGAGTTTGGAAATTGCTAATTAAATATAAGACTGTAATAGTTTTGACAATTTTCACTGAAAATTAATGATATAGATATTCAGTTTTAGTTGTCAAAATGAAAATCTATGCAAAATTGTGTTCTTAAATGAAACATCTTTTCCTGAACATTATATAAATTTCCATTTTGTCCAAAAACTTATTTTTTTCAAGCTGAGGAGGTCCATTAACTATTCATCTCTATGATCTAATAAAACCATTTCGTGCGGAAATTGATGATTTGTGAAATGTTAATAATAATGGTCAAATATAGCCTGATCGGCCTATAGTAAAATAGGCAGAACGGCCTATAATATCCCGTTCGGCCTTTTATAGGCCGATCCGTAGGTTTCCCCAACCTGATGTGTGATCAACATTTTAGACAGCAACACTCTTCACTTCAGTCTGCAAATGCAACGGATTGTAAATTGTCCTTGACAATGTCAGTTCATAAAATGACCCATTCATATAGAGTGGACGGTAAATATATTCCAAATAGACGTCCAAGTCAAGAACAGACAAAGAAAACGGTGCTTACGATGTGTCAATCTACCGTTTGTATCGCAACAAATCAGCGCCAACCGAAGTCGTACAACGTGGAAAGATCGGAAGTTTACACTTTTAAAGCACAACAAGAAGACTTTACCTCATTGGCCAATCCCAATACAGTTTAGCCAATCAAACCTCGCTTTACAAACTACAGCCCACGACAGTAAATCGGGGATTCCCCAGGTGATAGATTATTTATAGAAATCCCACCAAACAACCCAGCCGCATTCATCGCCTTGCCGCTTACAGTATCGCTTGCTCTGACATAGACTCCTCCAAATTCAGGAAAACCTATCTCTCTGGCATGTTTCCAGGTTCTTGCCGGGAAACAAAATTATGGGTAATTTTGTTATGCCGCCTGCTGGTCTACCACCAGACAATCCACTGTGGCTTGTCTAAATATCTGAAACCCTTAGACCAAATTGTAAGTTACAGATTTCAACATGTCAGTGCTTGTGCCACTGCAGTACATAAATATCTGTCAAGTGAATAACGACCCGCAAATATATGCCATTCACACAAATGCGCATAAACTATAGCAAGAAACAGCTATAAAGCCCTCGTTCTGCTGGCCTCGAAGACTCGGTGCTTATCTGCGGGAATGGTTCATTCATACGTAAAACTCCGGACAGGGTCAGAGTAGGGTGCGTGGAGTCTGTATCGATTCCTCTATCAGGCGTCTATTTATTAAGTTTGAGTGGTTCCCTGACGAGCAAATACACTGTGGGACGGCCCGGGCTCTTGTCAGTGGACTGGTATATCTGTTATTGAAGTTCACAGACATCAGTGACTGACATTACTCCTGTTTACATAGCCCTTGTACCGAAATTGAGTGGAACTGGTTTTGCTCGGTTCCTGGCTTTAGAAATTCTTGGAACTTTGGTTGGCCCTTTCACGGAGATGAAAGACCGCGCTCCACACATTCAGGACCCCGGAACTTTTCACAAAAGACTTGCGAATGATTAGAAAGGATTTCTTTTCTGTGGATAGCACGCAAAAAATCATTCCAAACAGTCGCTTTCAGCAAGAATACATTGACTCCACGGAGATGGGTTGAGGATTAAAAAGCTGTATTTTCTCATGAGGAAATGTAGCCCTGTTGTATCGTTGCGAATTGGGTTTTTAATCTGTTGGTTAAGCCACGCAATCAATACAACAGTATCGCACAACGCCCGTGTGTATGATACCAAGCCAGTGGGTACGGGATGTCGCTAATGACGGTTTTGTTAGAGGAATTAGCAAACCGGAGTCGTGTGGAGAAGATTTAATTCTGTGACACTTGTGGATTGTGTTCCAGGTCAACGCAGAGAGTAACAACAACGTCACAACGTCACAACGTAACAACGTAACAACATCAAACGCACAAGAAGACCAGTGTTATTCATCGTGATGTTAGTGCACATTCCTGAGGAGACTGTTTCACATTATCTGTTGAACATTATGGTAAGTACCGATAGCAAGATAGCAGCACGGCTTAAGTTACATGTTATAGATTCCATGTACTCTTATCCAGAGTGCACGTATTTTGTTGACGTGTGCAAAGTCATCGTGTTTACTGAATGCATGATTCATGTTTACTGAATGCATCGTGGTTTTGTTACATATCTATTACAAACCTTCGTGTCTCAGTTATCAGATTATTATTGGACAAACGTTATTGACACGTTCCCCCGAAGCCAGTAAATTACTATTACTCATCTAGAGATTATTTTATACTGTAAACAAACTAAAAATATGTCAATAACATCTTAAACAATATTCTTCAGTTACAGTGTCTGTAAACAAAACATACATACACACGGATCCTCAGTACAAAACCATGAGCAAAACCAATGTTCGCCCTGAACCCTGAAAAGCTGCAGGCCCCAAGGAACCAGAACCATAAAAAGTTGGTCCTGATCAGAATGTGTAGGCTCTATGGAAATAATACTCTTAGTTATTGGGGATGAAAAAGCTGTCGGCCATAAGGACCTGCAGAAAACAAAAGCTGTGGGTCCGAGTGGTTTTTAGTCGGCTTCGGGCCTAAGGGCCGACGCTAATTTCGAACGCTGAGCAAAACCAGCCAAATATACACTTAAAATTTTGATTTTACCATTTTACGTTTCTAGACTTGAAAACAGTGGCCGACACACTGGAAGCTTATGCTCAAACAAAACTAAGATATCTATTGAATACACCACCACCGTTTGCAGTTTTTTGCCTGCTCTATTTTAGCCAGCATCAAACATGGGCGTATGCTTGTCTTTGCGCTTCAGTTTTATTTCATTCACGCGAACAGATAACGGCCTGGCTGGATCACATCCAAACATTCCAAACGACCTGCTGGTGGAAGGTAATTGTATTTATGTTTATTTGGGAAAAGTCGAGCTCTCTAGGTAATTGCGCAGCAGGCTCCTGAAACTTGTTTTGTATGCCATTTTCAAAACACCTCGAGGCGAAGTCGCACTTAACCCTGCGAATTTGAAACATGCAAATTAGTAACCTCCGTGGATTAGAACCTTGTTTGTCAATTTGCATTTCAATAAGACCTGATGTTACTGTTGTACAGTAGAACTCCAGCTACCCATCTTTAACTTATCCGGGGTGTCAGAACTCGTCGTAAAATAGAATATGCCAGTCAAACAAACCCCGTATAAAACGATGTTAAAGGTGGCTAAAAATGATTAAAAGCTCCGTCGATAGTGATGAATCTAAATATACCTTTATCATATTTGTGTTTTGGATGTTACGTTTGCAGTGTTTCGTGTCGTTTTGATAACGCTTGTATTTTCTTGGTCAAATCCATTTTCCAAGTGTATACATTCTGTCAACCAGCATTGACGTTCCAGTTAACCATAAAATCAATACTTAATATACTTTCAATCATGTTTTTCCAAATATCACGAAAACTTAAAAACGCCATGTGTACAGCATTGTAAAAGTAATATATTTGAATTCTTTCATTGAACCCTTTAGTGATTTTTTAACTGTTAATAATATTTTTTTACACTTATCGTTCTAAGTTTCATATTGCTTTTGTAGAAATTATTACGATTTACCTATTGAATTTCACTAATTAGTCAATAACTAACCAAAGTGATTGAAATATGTTTTAACAATCATGATGCATTCTTCATTAAACATACCTATTTTATATACTGAACAATAACTGCTATTTATAGTCATTCAAACGCAGTGAGTGAGTGAGGTACTACAGGTGTATCACGGGATGGGACTTGGGGAAGAAGTTTCATATTCTTCAGATATAGACGTTAACATAGGTAAAGCCCAATCATTGGCATGTTGATGACAAGCCTTGAAATAAATCAGGATGGAATAGTTAGAATTCGCGATCATATGTATCTGGGAGGCAGTTATATATTAATTTTGCAGATACACAATAATTATACATGTTCAGTATCTTAATAAACACAGCAATATAATAACGCTTGACCTGGATTGTCTCAGGCATTATTAACTACTGATTTGTGTAGAACAGCACAAACTTTTAAATAAAGATAAGAGGGCAAGTCCATTTCAGGCAGCGTTCGAAATTAACGTCGGCCCTTAGACCCGAAGCCGACAGAAAACCACTCGGACACACAGCTTTTGTTTCCTTATGGCCGACAGCTTTTCCATCCCCAATACTGACTGACTGAGTTTGGTTTTACGCCGCTTTTAGCAATATTCCAGCAACAGCACGGCGGGGGACACCAGAAATGGGCTTCACACATTGTACCCATGTGGGGATTCGAACCCGGGTCTTCGGCGTGTCATCCCCAATAACTAAGAGTATTATTTCCATATTAAAATATAGGGTCTACAACTTTTTATGGTTCTGTTTCCTTATAGGGCCTGCAGCTTTTCAAGGTTATAATTAAGGGCAAACGCTGATTGCAGGATTCCGAAAAATACCATAAATAGAACAGACAATGTTTTTTATCGTCTCACTTGTGTACATTTTACAATTCATAAAATATGTACATAGTAATAAGAATACACAACCAATCGCACAGCGATTTACGAGAGACAAACTAATACTAAAACATGATAAAAATATGACATAAACCCTATCTAAAATAATAAAACAGTAGAGATAAGACATAACATATACACATGGTAAAAAGTGGGTAGCAAAAAGGGAAAAGTTTACTTCTATAAAATATTCCTTCGTTTAAAAAGTATATTATGGCAGGTTCTGGAGGTGTGAAAGACTAGCTCCATGTTTCCTAAAATGTTGATTGAACAACTGGTTGATTGACTGCAGGTTTTCTAGGTCTGGCCATTTGTCCTAGCTAACATTGACGAGATCCTCCCGTTCTTCGTTCCAAAGCGGGCAGGTTAAGTGTGTGTTTGGAGTCATAATCAAATGTTGATGTGGGCGGTAGCCCAGTGGTTAAACCGTTCGCTCGTCACGCCGAAGACCCGGGTTCGATTCCCCACATGGGCACAATGTGTAAAACCCATGTCTGGTGCTTCCCGTCGTAATATTGCCGAAATATTGCTAAAAGCGGCGTAAAACTAAACTCACTCACTCACTCAAATGCTGATGTCGTCATGTTTGTCCGAAAAGGTGACCGTGTCCTGCCCCTACCGAGGCACCCGTCACCAATACATGCAAAATCAAGTGACACACTTGTTTAACTGGATTTGTCAATCAAGCAGTTATCGATTACCGTAATTACAGAGACACGATGACTCTGTTGTCCACAGAACACTAATTACACCGTCAAGATCTTCTCTTGACATGGGCTCCTGACAGCCAATCACAGTCACCTGTACATGACAATACACTCTGGTACTGTTTGCTAGAAATGGAGGGTTGATCATGTCATTACCAGTTAACATTTTCCGCCCACTCTTTATTATCACAAATAAAAGACCACGACTGGTACATGTCTGTGGATCTACTTCTCACAATTAGCAGTTTACCAGATAACATTACGCAGCAATTTGCACACACACACGCACACACACACACACACACACACACACCGTATTTAAACGTATATGTATTTGTAAGTGTGCGTGGTATTTCAGTATTTCTATCTATATTTTATGACATATTATATAAGTGTGTACATGTGAAGAGGTGACTTCATCAGGTGCATGAGTAAAAAATGTACAAAAGACAGTCCAGATATTGAGTAAGAGGGAGAGTGTGCGTGAGGGGGGGGAGAGAGAGAGAGAGAGAGAGAGAGAGAGAGAGAGAGAGAGAGAGAGAGAGAGAGAGAGAGAGAGAGAGAGAGAGAGAGAGAGAGAGAGAGAGAGAGAGAGTGTGTGTGTGTGTATATATATAAATATGCAGTTATATTCTTATATTCTGCGGTCTTATTTCACACACACACACACACACACACACACACACACCTCGGAGTTCTGTTGAATTCAAAACAGCAATAGAGATCTACGAGGAGTATTGGAAATTTTCTGTCACTTCCCAAGTACGGTTATAAAAAATACCAACAGAAGCACCTGCTTGGCAGAATTGGTAATTGGAATGAGGGAGTGGTATATGTTTTTAAGAATCTTAAAACATTGACGAGAAGTCAATGATGTATTGGTAAAGAGATTACCAATCATAGCCAGTGACTTCATGACGATCCCTGAAGAAGATCCACATACATTGAAACGAGAAAGGCTTCTCCGATAAAACCGTGCTCGGTTCATTGTACGACTGTGACTATGTCATTAGCCTGAATCCATGGCAAATGGCGACCTCATGTCCCCGGGAAACAGATTAGATAACTCCCGCACGAACTGGTGTGATGTAGATTATAGGTGAATGACAGTTCACTGGTACCCACTACCTTATCAACACAAACACGAAACACACGGTCTCTTCAAACCTGCAGCAGTACAGCCTGAATCGGTTTATCATACAGGTGTCGACCTCGCAGCACTGCCTGCATCTGTTAATCCTACATGTGTCAATTTCCCAGCACTACCTGCATCTGTTAATCTTACAGGTGTTGAACTGGCAGCACTTCCTGTATCTCTTAATCCTACAGGTGTCAATTTCCCAGCACTACCTGCATCTGTTAATCTTACGTACACTTCCTGTATCTCTGTTAATCTTACAGTGTTGAGCTGGCAGCACCCACATCTGTTAATCCTACAGGTGTTGAGCTGGCACCTGCATCTGTTAATCTTACAGGTGTTGAGCTGGCAGCACTACCTGCATCTGAACTGGCAGCACTACCTGCATCTGTTAATCTTACACCACTACCTGCATCTGTTAATCTGTTAATCTTAATCCTACAGGTGTTGAGGTGCATTGAATCTTACAGGTGTTGAACTGGCAGCTACCTACCTGTCAACCATCCTGTTAATCTTACAGGTGTTGAACTGGCAGCACTACCTGCATCTGTTAATCACAGGTGTCAAACCTGGCAGCACTACCTGCATCTGTTAATCTTACAGGTGTCAACTGGCAGCACTACCTGCATCTGTTAATCCAGGTACAGGCAGCACTACCTGCATCTGTTAATCCTACAGGTGTCAACCTGGTAGCACTACCTGCATCTGTTAATCCTACAGGTGTCAACCTGGTAGCACTACACTACCTGCATCTGTTAATCTTACAGGTGTCAAACTGGCAGCACTACCTGCATCTGTTAATCTGGTGTCAACCTGGTAGCACTACCTGCATCTCTTAATCCTACCCTGGCAGCATCTGTTAATCCTACAGGTGTTGTAGCAGCACTACCTGCATCTGTTAATCTTACAGGTGATGAACTGGCAGCACTACCTGCATCTGTTAATCCTACAGGTGTCAACCTGGTAGCACTACCTGCATCTGTTAATCTTACAGGTGTTGAACTGGCAGCACTACCTGCATCTGTTAATCCTACAGGTGTCAACCTGGTAGCACTACCTGCATCTGTTAATCCTACAGGTGTCAACCTGGTAGCACTACCTGCATCTGTTAATCTTACAGGTGATGAACTGGCAGCACTACCTACATCTCTTAATCCTACAGGTGTCAACCTGGTAGCACTACCTGCATCTGTTAATCCTACAGGTGTCAACCTGGTAGCACTACCTGCATCTGTTAATCTTACAGGTGATGAACTGGCAGCACTACCTGCATCTCTTAATCCTACAGGTGTCAACCTGGTAGCACTTCCTGCATCTGTTAATCCTGTAGGTTTCGACCTACCTGGATCGAGTAATCGTACAGGTGGCGACACGTATATGTATATACACTTTCTAGAAAAGGTTGGTTACCCTCGGAAATATCATTTTCAGAACTGTACCATATATTAATTTTAAGTCCCAGCCGTGAAATAATAAGAACGAACTGGGAGAACAATTGAACCGACATTGGTTACGTTGATTACTTTATTCACTCAAGGCTGCAATGTAGCATTTACAAGAGATATATAATAATTGTATACGGGTGTATACATGGTTAAGTACATACATTGACATCATATATATGAATAATACAATGATGGAGTTTTTATCTGAGCACATGACGGCAAAATATGGACAGTGAAGTATGACAGTTGATGCTTTGACCGCTAACGATCAATGATTAGGGTTAGATCGGAAATGTCATATGTGACGTTTTGGGATCAGCAGTGGGTAATACCGCCCCGATTTGCAAACCCTCCATTTTCTAGCGAGACATACTGCGTGCATCTCCCCATGGCGATCAGAGGAAGTTGTTCCGGCTCCTCGTGCAGCGCCTACCAAGAAATCAGGCAACGTGGTCGGCAGCCTATGACGTTGACGCAAACGTCACCCGGACTTGTTCTACAGAGAAAAGGTTTCGGCTTATTGTTGGTCATGTCATTTTATGGATATTGTGCCGTTGGATGTTGGTACCGACGCCGGATTCGTGTTCGGTGAGGAAGGGCGTTGTCCTGAACGACAAAACTCCACCCCTCTTTCACACAGAAAAATATAATTAGGTCTGCCAATACATAGGCCCTATAGTGCAAACGGCACAAGTAAGGGTGTAGATATTATGTCCATATTTTGACGTCAATGTTGTTCTGTTGTACCCTATATTATACAATATGAAGCCGCTGAGCCATGATGATGCCACACCATAATCGATTCGTCGCGAAATCATATCGATGAGCTACACGAAGCGATTTCTAATCGTCCGCCCCATAACCTGTACACCAAGTGCCTGAGCAAGTTTGCGAAAATGGTCGAGCTTGACCTTGAAGAATCAATCGATCATGTACTCTAAGCTTTGACCCGGGACGCCCTGAAAGGGTTCAGTGTTTTAGGTTTGTTGGCATCGGCTCCATACTCTGTTGATCACACACTGTGATACATTGAACGTATTGGCCACTGGACGCTGACTCGTGCCAGTTTCCACCATACCAATACCGCTAGACCATGCCAATAGCCCGCTAGACGTTTCTCACTTTGCAGACCCCGCTCTCGATCATAAGCAAACAAGAATATAATCAAGCGAATCGCATCTGTATCATAAGCAGAACCAATGTGTGGTTCAAAAATAGTGGTCAACGATAAATGGACCTTCAAATTCAGGAATGGCACCCTTCACACGTGTGGGGCGATACTACGTGCAAACTGGATGATTACTAATACAGACATAAATATTCTTGCATAGAATGTTTGTCGTCAACACTTATCTTTCTTCCAATACTTGTTTTAACATATATATTTCACGATCCACTACGTTAGAAACCCAGCCAGAAGAGTAGAAACCCAGCCAGCCAAAGTAAAGAAACACTTACTTGAGTCAAAGACTTTAATTAAGGAACTGCAAACATTATCAAACTACTGTCACTAGGCTGAAACCAGACGCTTGGCATAGGCCAACTGCGTAGATCGATGGAATATTGCTGAGTGCAGCGTAAAACTAAACTCACTCACTCACTCACTCACTCACTCACTCACTCACTCACTCACTCACTCACTCACTCACTCACTCACTCACTCACTCACTCACTCACTCACTCACTCACTCACTCACTCACTCACTCACTCACTCACTCACTCACTCACTCACTCACTCACTCACTCACTCTAGCCGACTCATGAACAGGGCCCATGATTAACTCGCCATATGGAATCCTTAGATCGAGCACTTGTTAATTTTTGAATGCCCATTCCTGTTATCGCATTTTTCCATTTTGTGACAGGCTTTTGTGAATTCCTGTCATTGTATATATTTTGATGAACATTTTTAATTGATATTTCTTAAATTGTAATACCCTAAAACTAAATGGCTAATTTGATGAATGTCATTGCAACTATGCCACATCCGACGTTTTTTATAGACTCGCCTGACTTTTCCCAAATCATTCATATTTAAGTACGAACGAACACTCCCGTTGTTGCAAATCCAACTGTTGCCCTGTGTAATTGCGGTCGGTTCTGTTCATATAATCGATAGCACGGGAACAGCCGTTCGAGTGACAGACGTTGAAACTGTTACGTCAATACCAGAGGAACCAAAATCTCTGCGAGTTATATGTGGCACAGTTGGATCCAATTATGTATGTAAATATCAGATTCTCGCTTTATAAATCACTGTCGCGAATATAGAAAGGTGTGGTAGATCATGACGGTAACGCCACAGACGTAATGACGTAGTTTGACGTTGAAATAACATCCCCGATATAATCAAAGCAGGTATCATTTGATTGAAATTGGTGCAGTACCGTTGTAAAATTGATATAATACTGACCCAAAGAAATTTGAGACATGAAATAGAAATTTGGAAGAAGAGGAATGACGTACAAGAACAGAGTCTGGCGTCAGCTTTGGATGACGGCATGTCGAGAATGACGTCAAATACAGAGATTATTACACGAGCAAGTGTGTCATACGACAAGAAATGAGTGTGAAATTATGTATTGCCCGAGCGAAAGCGTAATTTGTACGAGTTTCGTATGTCATGTGACACACTTGCTCGAGTGTAATAATTTCTTTATTAGCCATTTTATTCATGATTTTTGTGCAGTAAAACACGTTAAAGCAAACGTGACGGCCCTCTTCATTGACGTCACGTTCAATTGTTTAATGACATCACAGACAACAACATACAGAGACAATGGTTTCTAGGCAAAAGTGATATGTGCACATGTGCACATATGATATATATGACACTGGTTATGTTTCACCATATGGGTAATAAAACAATAAATATAATTTTGAGTTTAAATTTTTTAGTGTGACGTCATTTCGAATGTATAGTATATGTTAATATGTATTTATAACGGACACGCTTATAACGAAACTGACGAATAGGTCTGTGTATTGGCAAATAAACTGCATTGCAATATATTGTGATTCAGGTACCCGTATTGCGATACTGTGATATATTGGGAACTTAAGTGTTTGACAGTGAGTGACACTAACTGTGCATGTCAATCCTATTTTCTACATTATAAGTCCCTAAACATATGTTATGGTTCTGATAACAGCAATCTCATAATTAGGTTGCATAGTCAGGGATTCTAGTCTCTGTTTTATACAATTTATAGTACTTTACCCAATATACCGGTTCTCAGAAAAAATGTTGCAATACGTATCGACTGAAAAGCGCATTGCGATATACCGCTATTACCGTGTAGTCCTGCTGACGAATGTAACGAGCTGTTTTATATTTAGATAATGCGGCCACCAGGCCACCTAAAGTCAGTTGGTCACCTGTTTTGTTGGCGTTCTAGAAATTCATGTGAAAAAAAGTAAGCTAAAACTGCACAGATAAGATGTTCTGATTTATTGCATTTAGCTACATTCCGATGTTGATCTTTTTGCACCGTTATCAAGCAGGAGGGAATGCGGTGTGGGAATCGACATCGAGACGTCGTGTGCAGTAACAAGATGTTGCTATTTAGATACGTCTATGTTTTCTTGGGTAAATGTAGTCTTTAGGGATGTGACGTTGTCGGAGGGTTTGCTTTGACGTCACTTCCTTGACCCTAGCCTTTCCCTGTTTGCACGCGGGGCTACTGTCATCCGAATAGTATGTTAGCGGACACATCAGGTTACCATCCGAATAGTATGTTAGCGGACACATCAGGTTACCTTCCGAATAGTATGTTAGCGGACACATCAGGTTATCATCCGAATAGTGTGTTAGCGGACACATCAGGTTCCCTTCCGAATAGTATGTTAGCGGACACATCAGGTTACCATCCGAATAGTATGTTAGCGGGCACATCAGGTTACCATCCGAATAGTATGTTTGCGGACACATCAGGTTACCTTCCGAATAGTATGTTAGCGGACACATCAGGTTACCATCCGAATAGTATGTTAGCGGGCACATCAGGTTACCATCCGATTAGTATGTTTGCGGACACATCAGGTTACCTTCCGAATAGTATGTTAGCGGACACATCAGGTTATCATCCGAATAGTGTGTTAGCGGACACATCAGGTTCCCTTCCGAATAGTATGTTAGCGGACACATCAGGTGACCATCCGAATAGTATGTTAGCGGACACATCAGGTTACCATCCGAATAGTATGTTTGCAGACACATCAGGTTACCTTCCGAATAGTATGTTAGCGGACACATCAGGTTATCATCCGAATAGTGTGTTAGCGGACACATCAGGTTCCCTTCCGAATAATATGTTAGCGGACACATCAGGTTATCATCCGAATAGTATGTTAGCAGACAGATCAGGTTACCATCCGAATAGTATGTTTGCGGACACATCAGGTTACCTTCCGAATAGTATGTTAGCAGACACATCAGGTTACCATCCGAATAGTATGTTAGCAGACACATCAGGTTACCATCCGAATAGTATGTTTGCGGACACATCAGGTTACCATCCGAATAGTATGTTAGCGGACACATCAGGTTCCCTTCCGAATAGTATGTTAGCGGACACATCAGGTTATCATCCAAATAGTATGTTAGCAGACAGATCAGGTTACCATCCGAATAGTATGTTTGCGGACACATCAGGTTACCATCCGAATAGTATGTTAGCAGACACATCAGGTTACCATCCGAATAGTATGTTAGCGGACACATCAGGTTACCATCCGAATAGTATGTTTGCGGACACATCAGGTTACCTTCCGAATAGTATGTTAGCGGACACATCAGGTTCCCTTCCGAATAATATGTTAGCGGACACATCAGGTTATCATCCGAATAGTATGTTAGCAGACAGATCAGGTTACCATCCGAATAGTATGTTAGCGGACACATCAGGTTACCATCCGAATAGTATGTTAGCGGACACATCAGGTTACCATCCGAATAGTATGTTTGCGGACACATCAGGTTACCTTCCGAATAGTATGTTAGCGGACACATCAGGTTACCTTCCGAATAGTATGTTAGCGGACACATCAGGTTACCATCCGAATAGTATGTTAGCGGACACATCAGGTTACCATCCGAATAGTATGTTTGCGGACACATCAGGTTACCTTCCGAATAGTATGTTAGCGGACACATCAGGTTACCATCCGAATAGTATGTTAGCGGAAACATAAGGTTACCATCCGAATAGTATGTTGTTTCCATCCTCAACGAAATATTTTCTCGAAATAATTATTCATTAATTGTATTCAAGGATTTGTACATAACGGGATGTAAAACTGTTCACCGGCTAAAACCCGACATTTGGTCACTGGTGTCTATAGGAAGATGGCCGTTCGGCTGGTAAATCAGGTCCACCCTACCGCTGCTAAATGTATTTCATTGATGGTAACGCAGAACGTTTGATCTATAACAACCCAGGCTTGTAAGACCCCAGGAATCGGGTGCTTAGGTTCGGTGACATGGTTGACACATCGTATCCCAACTGCACAGAACGATGCTCATGATATCAGTCACTGGATTGTCTGGTTCAGACTGAAGTATTTACAGAGCACCACAATGTTGCTGGACTATTGTTGAGTGCGGCGTTAAACAACAAACAAACAATGTAAAACCGTTTTAAGCGGAGACTTTGTCAAGTCTGTTACCACATTCCACAGATGCAAGGATAAAGATGGGTGTGTTACGGGTACGAGGTGTTTGTGAAATACATACACGTTGCACACAGTAGATCTGCACAACCCCATATTGTGGCAAGAGGTCTAACGAGATCCCGTGTCAGACTCGTTGACTGGGCTGATGGATGTCCTGGTAATCCAAATTGCGTTGATCGATAATCACGATGTCAATTACTGGATTGTCTGGTTCAGACTCGATAACAATAAGACTGCAGAATATAAGAATCTCTCTCTCTCTCTCTCTCTCTCTCTCTCTCTCTCTCTCTCTCTCTCTCTCTCTCTCTCTCTCTCTCTCTCTCTCTCTCCTCTCTCTCTCTCTGGTACTGTTTAACAGTTTTCTTGTAAAGGAGTGTTGATCATGTCAGTACTAGTTAGCATTACACAGCAATTTGCGTCAACTTGGTCATCGAAAATACTCACAGATACCCTCAATCCCTCCACCACAAAACTCACCTCCTCTCTCTCTATCTCCCTCCTCTCTCTCTCTCTTTCCTCCTCTCTCCCTCCCTCGCACACTCTCACGCTCTCTCCCTCTTACTCAATATCTGGACTCTTTTGTACATTTTTTACTCATGCACCTGATGAAGTCACCTCTTCACATGTACAATACTGAAATACACACTTACACTTACACATACACATATGTTTCATTACGATGTGTGTGTGTGTGTGTGTGTGTGTGTGTGTTGCAATATTGCTTAACCAGTATGAAATGGACAAAGACAAACAATGGCAGCTTATTGCGTTCACATAGATAAAAGCAGCAAATATGTTTTGGTTGACGTCAGTCACGCAGAGCTATCAGTCTTTAGATCACAGAACACCAAATGTTTTCTCATAGACTTCTATAGTAACCTTATATTTTTTTTAAATCATCCAGGCTATCAACAGCCATTCCATGTACACATGGGTACAGTCTGACCTTTAAACTACAATAAAACACAATTTCTGGCAAAATTGTCCGGCTCTTTTTCGAGCACAGGAAGCGGAAGACATCAACTCCAGTTCCGCACCAAATGTCACCCACTGGAAAATATCTGTACACACAATAAGCATAAGTCATGGTGATAAAAATGACAGCACTAAATACTTAAAATTGTGGTCAGTTTTAATTACTGGATGGATGTGCTTTTAAAAAACATATACATCTTACACTATATATTTCATCCAATCACAGCTGTCACATGTCTCTGTCTCTTCAGTTGGTGCTCGCTCAGGGAGCATGTGATTCTGATTTAGTGTAGTGGAACCTATTAGCTGGCCTTTTGACAGTCGTCGATGTCACATCTTCATTATAAGTGAACAAAACACTCCAATATATACGTCAAGAAAGACATATCAAAAGTAGTAAAACATTAAACTCCTCACAAGGACCGTCAGTCGAAACAAGCATGAAAAAATGGCGTTATTAGTGACTGACGTCGATGTGCGTTACGCGATAAACACCCACGCAATTGCAATAGGTGGAGGATTTATAATGTGTCAGGAATATCATGGATCCCGATATATCAGGACAGTCTGTTGCCAAAGGCTAGAAATAGTCATATTATGTTTTATCAAGTAATTTCATCAGATTTGGTTCCGATGGGCCCGGGTTTAATGGAAATGCCAAGGTACCCTGACTCAACTCAAGAGAGAGGGTTGGAGATACCAAGGTTTTCGGTAAAGATCAGCTCTCTCAGATAATAGACAGCTAATAGTTGCGTTATGGCGGCGACGTGATGTGAGGAGCTCAATTTAGCTCTTTCATGATGATTAGCGAGTGAGTTTGGTTTAACCCTCTTTGAACAGAATTTCAAATATATCTCATGGTTAGAGGAAGAAAGCTCGAAGAAATGTGAGCAAACAAATATATAAATCCATGCTGGGCAAACTAAATTATAAACCCACGCTGGGTAAACAAATATATAAACCCATGCTGGGTAAACAAATATATAAACCCATGCTGGGTAAACAAATATATAAATCCTAATGGGCAAACTAAATTATAAACCCATGCTGGGCAAACTAAACTATAACCCATGCTGGGCAAACTAAATTATAAACCCATGCTGGGCAAACTAAATTATAACCCATGCTGGGCAAACTAAATTATAAACCCATGCTGGGCAAACTAAATTATAAACCCATGCTGGGCAAACTAAATTATAAACCCATGCTGGGCAAACTAAACTAAATTATAAACCCATGCTGGGCAAACTAAATTATAAACCCATGCTGGGCAAACTAAATTATAAACCCATGTTGGGCAAACTAAATTATAACCCATGCTGGGCAAACTAAATTATAAACCCATGCTGGGCAAACTAAATTATAACCCATGCTGGGCAAACTAAATTATAAACCCATGCTGGGCAAACTAAATTATAACCCATGCTGGGCAAACTAAATTATAAACCCATGCTGGGCAAACTAAATTATAACCCATGCTGGGCAAATAAATTATAAACCCATGCTGGGCAAACTAAATTATAACCCATGCTGGGCAAACTATTATAACCCATGCCTAAATTATAAACCCATGCTGGGCAAACTAAGTTATTAAACCATGCTGGGCAAACTAAATTATAACCCATGCTGGGCAAACCAGATTATAAACCCATGGGCAAACTAGATTATAAACCCATGCTGGGCAAACTAAATTATAACCCATGCTGAGCAAACTAAATTATAAACCCATGCTGGGCAAACTAAATTATAACCCATGCTGGGCAAACTAAATTATAAACCCATGCTGGGCAAACTAAATTATAAAACCATGCTGGGCAAACTAAATTATAAACCCATGCTGGGCAAACTAAATTATAACCCATGCTGGGCAAACTAAATTATAAACCCATGCTGGGCAAACTAAATTATAAACCCATGCTGGGCAAACTGCTGGGCAAACTAAATTATAACCCATGCTGGGCAAACTAAATTATAAACTGGGCAAACTAAATTATAACCCATGCTGGGCAAACTAAATTATAAACCCATGCTGGGCAAACTAAATTATAACCCATGCTGAGCAAACTAAATTATAAACCCATGCTGAGCAAACTAAATTATAAACCCATGCTGGGCAAACTAAATTATAACCCATGCTGGGCAAACTAAATTATAAACCCATGCTGGGCAAACTAAATTATAAACCCATGCTAGGCAACTACTGGCAAACAATGGTCATATTCAGGCAGAACCTGGAATTCGAACCCAAGATCATTGAACTAGTGTTGGAGAAAAACTTACACACACACCCCACCCCCACCCAAAAAAAGAAAGAAAAACAATACAAATAAGTAAATGAATAGATTAATAAATGAAATATACTAATTTAAAATATAAAAAATAAGAAAATGAAACCAAACAACAACACCAAGCAAACATAATACAACTAAACAAAACAATAACAAGATAATACAACTAAACAAAACAATAGCAAGATAATACAACTGAACAAAACAATAGCAAGATAATACAACTAAACAAAACAATAACAAGATTATACAACTAGACAAAACAATAACAAGATAATACAACAAACAAAACAATTACAATATAATACAACTAAACAAAACAATAACAAGACAATACAACTAAACAAAATAATAACAAGATAATACAACTAAACAAAACAATAACAATATAATACAACTAAACAAAACAATAACAAGATAATACAACAAACAAAACAATTACAATATAATACAACTAAACAAAACAATAACAAGATAATACAACTAAACAAAACAATAACAAGATAATACAACTAAACAAAACAATAACAAGATAATACAACAAACAAAACAATTACAATATAATACAACTAAACAAAACAATAACAAGATAATACAACTAAACAAAATAATAACAAGATAATACAACTAAACAAAACAATAACAAGATAATACAACTAAACAAAATAATAACAAGATAATACAACTAAACAAAAAAATAACACGATAATACAACTAAACAAAACAATAACAAGATAATACAACAAACAAGAACAAAATAAAGCACAAATAAGGACATTACACTTGGATGGCATCAAATAAATAAAAACAAGCTCTGCTGAGTGTTGAGAGACTAACGTTTACAGACACGGAAAGTTGTGTATTTATACTTCTATATATATTAATGACACAAAAAGTAGCACATCTAATAGACACGCCTTTGCCTCTGACCCGCGAAGATCCAGGTTAGAACTGGTTGTCGTAAGAGGCGACTAACGGGATCGGGTGGTCAGTCTCGCTGACTTGGTTGACACATGTCATCGTATCTCAATTGCGTAAATCGATGTTCATGATGTTGATCACTGAATTATTTGGTCCAGACTCGATTATTTACAGACCACAGTCACATAGCTGGAATACTGCTGAGTGCTGCTTTAAACAACAACCCAACCAACCAACCTTTGTCTCCAGACCAAATATTGTTCACAAGCACTTGTTTTTCTGGGATACTGTCACATTCATTAAAACGCAAGTATAATTATCACTGGATACACATGACACCTATTTTCGTGGTATTGTTGAACACATAATTTCTATGCATGGCCTCCGTCGGAAACGGGTATTATTTTAACCGAGCCATCGACAAAATAGTAAATATTGTTCAAAGCGACGTTTACCAAACCTACCACTCATCTCGTGAAAGAGAAGAGACACGTGTATTCCCGTTGTTACCCTCTTTGTTGAAATATCAGACAGACAATCTCACCATTGTCAAGAGCACCAACAACACCAACGATCACAGGACCACAATACGTAAAGCCAGTGTTCTGAAGCCATATATATCATTGCCACCTCTTGACGGCGGTGTTTCCGGTTCCAAGCGATGGATTAATGTGTTCGCACTTGTCAACTGTATATAAGACTTCCGATAAACACAGCACGTGGGACATGAATATTAGGAGAGTTCCATATCTGAGGACAGTTCAGAGCATGTCATACGGCTCTTTCAAAAAAAGATGCAGATACACAGTTACAGCATTCAAGGCATCGGCGAAACATTCAACATGTTTTATGGTACATATTCCCTAGACTGACAATATTGCCAACAATTATGTCCGAAACAATTACATTTGATGAGGTGTATTATGTGCAATGTTTTTTCCAGACAAATAATTGTATAACAAATGCGTACTCATGATCAGAATTCAGAATTCAGATTAGTTCAATCGGCTCTGCCTTTAACAGAGATTTCTTATGGATGTGGAAAGGGTTCGGTAGATTTTTATTGTCTTAATCAATTGCATTTGATGGCGTGTATTATGTACTATTCTTTTTCAGGTTAATAATTGTTTTACAAATGCGTACTCGCGATATAGTCAAAATAGTACAATCGACTCTGCTTTTAACAGAGATTTCTTATGGATGTGGAAAGGGTATTGTTGGTTCTGTTTGCGTGTGTTTGTAACTGGGGTTGTTGTTGGTGGTGTGTGTGTGTGTTTGATATTCTCACTCTGTCGCGAACACCTGGTGTCATCTCTATCTTATAGTGATTATGTTATATGCCCTACATGTCATTATTAAACATAAACAGTATATCTCACTTGCCTGCATGCCATTACATGACCACAGTCATATATCTCTATTGTAATTCACAAACACATGCCCATGAGAATCCCGAAGAAATCACACAACGAATTCTGTTTTTGTCATGGATTACGTATGACTATGAGAAATATTTTGTCGCTTTATTTATGTAATTGTGTAACATTGTCAGCATGTCTTGTAAATGTATATAACGAGAAGTGCGATCTGATGATGGTTTAGCAGCGACGGGAAATTTCAGGAATTTTAATTCATGCAGATCAATAAAAAGGGCATCTTTCGGCATTGCGAATGAACAGTCTCGATTTAGTTAATAAGTCACAGCATTCCGATCCGTTGTCATTGAAGCATGTGGCATCATCTCCATACACTGCGCCATTGTGACACTCTGCCTCTCAGCTTCTCATACCCGTCGAGAGGCAGATGATCAATAACATTTTGAATTTTCAATGTGGAATTTTGTTTAGATTTATGTTTTGTTAAGTATAACATGTACGGATTTTTGAAGATTTGAAACCTCATGTTAGCACTGGTATTTCCAGAGATAATAACCGAGTATGAATTATCCATCAACGCCCTTAACGCTGAAATGGTGATCGTCTAATGTACATGGGAGTATATTCGAATTTATACCTATGTCTTTTCGTCGCATAGACTAAAAATTCAATTTTCAATTGTGGTCGAGTTTCCGGCTTGCCCTCATATCGCCCACACCTCATATGCCTACACCTCATATCGCCTACAATAATTATAACGGCCAGTTCTACCACCCCTATCATAATATTGGGTATTACCCAACTGGCTATTGACATTAAACAAATAGATCTTGTACAATGTCTGTGTGACTTACATTAGTATCATTGATCAGCCATACTTGTTTTGATTGTATAAACATGACTTACTTATCTTCTTCTTTGATCAACCATACTTGTTTTGATTGTAAAACATGACTTACTTATCTTCTTTCTTTGATCAGCCATACATACTTTCATCTTTATGTTTCGAGAGGAAACCCAATGTTCACGTCGACATTCAGTTCTCAGCATTCCATTCGTGATCAGCGGATTTTAAATCCACCCAACTATCATATTGACAGTCAGTTTCATTTCTAATTCTGCAGATAATACTTAAATGTAATATCTATGTGTCATCTAGTAACAAAATTATTTATGAGAAAATTATTACCGAAACACACTGTTCATTGGCATAGCAAAGAACTGGTGCTTGTAGAGCATTACTTGCGGAGTGTTCTTTTATGCTTTGCGCAGTTGAATACACAACAAAGAGTATACTGACTCCTGGCATAATGTACATTTTACTGCTGTACATGTCGCAAGCTGTGACAGCACCATCAACGCAGAAACACAACGTAGAATAACACACACGAAGCGAATGTATCGAGTTATTAATGACCGACAGTTGCATTGATTTTTCTTTAAAATTCCATCCTAGCTTTCGCTTACCCATTTATAAGATCATCCTCCGTGCTTAAGGCATAACTGCAATCTAATAAGTGTCTCCTTTTTTTTTCAGTGACGACTGTCGTTCACTACACGTGGTGTGCATCAACAATTCAAGACGTTATATTCCACTGGAGTCTGAAGAGGAGGTTGTATTGAATGATTTCATGTCTATCGTGTGAGGATTTATCACTGACCTAAAGATTGGAAGTGTTTTTGCATCGATCAAGACAATGTTTACGATTAAGACTTTGAATTGCGAAGTGGTTATCATATAATGCGGATGTTGAATGGAGCCGGAAATAATATTTTTGAAAACCTGACGTCTAATTCTTCTGTTGTCAAATTTGCTTGAAAGTGTGATGGAAGACGCAACGATTATGCATAAATATCAAAACTGACACTGTATATTGTTAGTACTGACGTTTGAAGACATCATATCACTATGGCAAAAACACAGTTGTCGTCTGCTCCAGACAAAGAAAAGGCCGGACAACGTGACAGCACTGGGGCCACACCCGCTCGTGAAAGGTCAAGGACACCTTCTGGCAGAGACAGAGTTATCGCCCCTGTAGACCTTATGTTGATCCCACCTGCAGGATGGAACGAAAACCAGAAAAATCGACGGCGGAGCACTATTCATTCTTATACCCTACAGCATTACCAAGCTCTTCCCAAGGACGCTCAAACACTGAAAAAGGTAAAGGAAATGACTTCCGGAAAAGCCATGAAGAACATACTTGCCCTCAGTGTTGCATTTATGTTCATTTTCACCGCATTTGTATCACTACAGAGCCTCCAGAGCACTTTGCACCCTGGTGGAGTGGGAGTAGTCTCCCTTAGTTGCGTTTACGGAACGACCGTTCTGTCATGCCTCGTTGCCCCTTGGCTCATAAACAAAATGTCGACGAAATGGACAATGGTCGTAGCTTTTGTAATGTTCACTGGTTACTTCTCAGCGAACTTTTATCCTATGCATGAAGTCCTTATCCCACTTGGAATCGGACTCGGTCTTCTTGCGGGTCCTTTGTGGAGTGCGCAAGCGACATACATTACGACATTGGCCTTGACGCATGCGCAACACGAGAACATCGTTGAACCAGACGGGTTCATCAACAAATATATGGGAATTTTCCTCGGCTTTTACCGAAGCAGTTTGATCTGGGGGAACATGATTTCAGCTTTCGTCTTGTCAAGCAACTCTACCCTTGAGTATCAAAAGTACAACTTCAACAGCACGCATACAAGTGAAATTTGTGGAGCTCGTGACTGTCATATTTACGACTCCGCCGACGGCACGTACAACAATGACTACAGTCGGCTAGAGGGTTCGATCCCGGATTCCACACGTTACATGCTCCTGAGCATTTACCTTGGGTGTGGCATCATGGGAATTGTGATTCTTGTGGCGCTTGTGGATAAAAGCAATGTCGGAAAGCAGGATGCGGATCCAGAGTTTTCTCTGTCGTCCAAAGAGCTGTTTTTGTCGACACTGAAGATGTTTAAGGATTCAAAATGTGTGCTGCTTATTCCCCTCGTGATGTTCGTCGGGCTGGAGCAAGGGTTCATGTTTGGGGACTTCACTAAGGTGAGTTCTTGAATGATTTGTGGCCATGTAAAATATTTTCATGCTTTTGGGAGCATCCTTTATATGTAAGAGGTCGGGGTGGAGGGATTATACGTTATATTTGTGCTCCGGCTTTATCGAAGAATCTGTTTATGTAGTGAGCATATCAATGAATCTATATATTTTCACTATTTATTACAAAAATCAGTTTGGATATCATTCACCAAATGAACTAATTATATTTTCGCCATGCCATTAACTATTCATATTTGACATATTTAAAAAATTAACAAAAATAAATTATAAACGTCCCTCCATCCCACTGAAATTAAATGGATGCTGCCTCATCACTTCTTTCAAAACTCACCATTTAGGGATAAATGAGTTTATACTGTCCCGCTCAACGTTTATGGAGGACCGGATCCTTGTATGTTGCACACGAGTTTCATCCTTGGCTAGTTTTGGGAATATCTAATACTGACTGCGTTAGCACGAAAGAGGAACCCCGGCACCATGAAGTTGCAACAATCTGGTCGATTTTCATTTGTTTTGTGAGCAACAAAGCCTTGCTTTCAGATGGTTGTCAGTTGCAAGATGACATGAAGTCATTGAATTTCGCGGCGACTATTAAAACCATTTCATCCATCCTTTTACCCATACAGGTCAGGTAGCCATTTGGGATTTTCTCTACCCATATTGTGCGTTTATATTGAAGGCAGCACCAGGGCTCTTTTTGCACACATGATCTGCATGGTATAACAAATTTCGTAAACGTTTAGAAATTGCTGTTGTTTTTCATTGTTTCTACGTTGATTAACGTCGCCCTCAGCAACATTTCAGCTACAAGACGGCAGCTTGTGAAAATGTTTGGTTTGGTTTCTTTGTTGTTTAACGCCGCACTCCAGCATTATTCCAGCTGTATGGCATTATATAGCATTATTCCAGCTTCATGGCAGTTTATTGCATTATTTCAGCTACATGGCATTATATAGCATTATTCCAGCTATATGGCATTATATAGCATTATTCCAGCTACATGTATATGGCAGTACATAGCATTATTCCAGCTATATGGCATTATATAGCATTATTCCAGCTGTATGACATTATATAACATTATTTGAGTTATATGCATTATATAGCATTATTCCAGCTGTATGTCATTATATAGCATTATTCCAGCTGTATGGCATTATATAACATTATTTGAGCTATATGCATTATATAGCATTATTTCAGCTATATGGCATTATATAGCATTATTCCAGTTATATGGCATTATTCCAGCTATGTGGCATTATATAACACTATTCCAGCTATTTGGCATTATGCCATTATTTCAGCTGCCATTATATAGCATTATTCCAGCTATTAGTGACAATTAAACGTTGTCGATAATAATCTGTTATAACACTGTGTCAACATGTGTATGTATTACTTTTCCCCTATTTTGGATCCGAACCGATTTTCACTCGACACTACAACAAAAAATATCCCTTCGTGGCCTTGTGAAAGCAGCGCAGGCTGAGTGGGTTAGACGGCTGACTTTGTGTGCTGGGCCTAGATTCTCGATGCTCTCTTAGCGCCAAGATAACCGTATATGCCATACATTAACACTAACTTACAACTATCTTAACGCTAAGAGAGCTTCGAAAATCTAAGCCCAGGCGATTAGGTGCCTGACTTTGAGGGTCTGGGTTCGAATCCCGGATGGGACTCAGCCCAACAAAAAGTACTAGAATCTCTACTTTACTAAGAAAGTGTACAACACACTTATAATATGTGTTAAAACTATCCATGCACAAAATACACGCCGGGTCACTGCCTTGCTCAATGTTACATTTTCTCTTGGAGGAAGTGTCTTCCACTTCACACATTTTTCGATTTTTGTACTCTCCAACACGTCAGTGTAAACGCAAGAAAGACTAGTTTTCAATAGTACCTTTAACATTTTCGACCGCCTCCGTGGTGTAGTGGTTAGAGCGTCCACCCGGAGAGCGGAAAGTTGCGGGTTCTATTCCCGACTGCGTCATACCAAAAGACGTTAAAATATAGTACTTGTTGGTCCCTGCCTGGCGCTCGGCATTAATGGGTACAAGGACTGGTCGGCTCGGAGTCAGTATAATGTGTCAGAGTGGGGTATTCATGCTTCACTGCGGCATGGTATCTCAGTGGGCTAGCACTATAAAACCAGCTTAAGTCTGGGCTAGTACAAGCAGCCGCACATACACATACACACGCATGCACGTCGTCATATGAGCGAAATATTCTCAAGCACGACGTTAAACCCAACTTCACCTCCCCTACAAGCCATTTTGATCGATGCTCATAATATCACCCACTTACAGGTCTGGTAAATTCCATTATTGACAGCCCGTAGCCGTCATAATCCTGGAATAGTGCGGCGTAAAAAAACAAATCTTAACAACCCAAATCAAAATCACTTCAATAACTGAATTTGGTTTATGGCCATTCTATCAAGTTATGACGTAAACATACTCAAACCACCGACGGTATTGGTCTTTTACCAAGCCATTATGTGATTTGCTTATTCCGGAGCGTGAGCTGCTCGTTTACTGTTGTCTACGAACTGTGCCAGAACTGCTCTGGAAATGGTTACCTGTTTGTTCTGACGCAGACCAGAAAACGTGTTCCATGCCAGGCACATATCAACCACACCCGAATCTGTTATTTTTCAATCACGACTTGGCCGTTTCACCACTGAGGGAAGGCTAATATCATTACGGTGTGATCTTGGCAATGGACGTTCTTCGTCATGTCGTTTCACCACGTCTACATGTTGTAGCTCATAGATCCTAATTTGCTCCACATGAAAACCGAATGTGTTTGGGTAAAGAGTGTATACGTACTCAACAGTCTCCATTATATATTTCCGGGGCGGTGGGGTAGCCCAGTAGTTAAGGCGTTCGCTCATCACGCCGATTCCCTACATGAGCACAACTTGAAGCTCATTTCTGGTGTCCCCCGCCGTGATATTGATGGAATGTTGCTACACGCAGCGTAAAACTCACCCACCCCACTAGGTAACCTGATGCAGTTAATCATCCTGTTGGGGTGCCATGCAGAATGGTTTGGTTTTGTTGTTGCTTAACGCTGCATTCAGCATTATTGCAGTTTTTGGCGGTGGTATGTAAATAATCGAGTCTGGACCAGACAATCCAGTTATCAACAACATGAGCATCGATCTATGCAATTGGGATACGATGACATGTGTCAACCAAGTCAGCGAACCTGCCTACCCGATCCCCTTAGTAGCCGACAAACATGGAGACCAGTTCTAACCCTGATCTTCAAGAGTCAGAGTGTTTTGGTACCGTAAGACTCTTTATCAACAACGCGGTGACACAGCTTTGGTTTGCTGGTGGCCTATAGCCCGTCTTTTGAACATTTTAAACAATTAAAACTATAATATGTCAAAACTATGTATGACGAACGTATGTATACCTACATATACACGTGCTTATTTGGCTATAGGTTTAAAAAAAGATGCCGAGTCGAAGGGAAGTTTTCACCGCACAGCTTCGCTGACAGAGACTGTAACATGAATGTATGATCTGTAACATGAATGTATGATCTGTAACATGAATGTATGATCTGTAACATGAATGTATGATCTGTAACATGAATGTATGATCTGTAAAATGTATGATCTGATCTGTGAATGTATGATCTGTAACATGACTGTATGATCTGTAACATGATAACATGAATGACTGTATGATCTGTAACATGAATGTATGATCTGACTGTATGATCTGTGACTGTATGATCTGTAACATGAATGTAACATGACTGTATGATCTGTAACATGACTGTATGATCTGTGAATGTGAATGTATGATCTGATCTGTAACATGAATGTATGATCTGTGATCTGTATGTATGATGTGTAACATGACTGTATGATCTGTAACATGATGTATGATCTGTATGATCTGTAACATGACTGTATGATCTGTAACATAACATGACTGTATGATCTGTAACATGACTGTATGATCTGTAACATGAATGTATGATCTGTCTGTAACATGACTGTATGATCTGTAACATGACTGTATGATCTGTAACATGACTGTATGATCTGTAACATGAATGTATGATCTGTAATGAATGTATGATCTGATATGTAACATGACTGTATGATCTGTAACATAAATGTATGATCTGTGAATGTATGATCTGTAATATGACTGTATGATCTGTAACATGACTGTATGATCTGTAACATGACTGTATGATCTGTAACATGACTGTATGATCTGTAACATGACTGTATGATCTGTAACATGAATGTATGATCTGTGAATGTATGATCTGTAATATGACTGTATGATCTGTAACATGAATGTATGATCTGTAACATGACTGTATGATCTGTAACATGAATGTATGATCTGTCTGTAACATGACTGTATGATCTGTCTGTAACATGACTGTATGATCTGTAACATGACTGTATGATCTGTAACATGAATGTATGATCTGTAACATGACTGTATGATCTGTAACATGACTGTATGATCTGTAACATGAATGTATGATCTGTCAATGTATGATCTGTAACATGACTGTATGATCTGTAACATGACTGTATGATCTGTAACATGACTGTATGATCTGTAACATGAATGTATGATCTGTCTGTAACATGAATGTATGATCATGTGAATGTATGATCTGTAACATGACTGTATGATCTGTAACATGAATGTATGATCTGTAACATGACTATGATCTGTAACATGAATGTATGATCTGTCTGTAACATGAATGTATGATCTGTAACATGACTGTATGATCTGTAACATGACTGTATGATCTGTCTGTAACATGAATGTATGATCTGTAACATGAATGTATGATCTGTAACATGAATGTATGATCTGTAACATTAATGTATGATCTGTGACATAAATTTTGTTCACAATATCGCTCACTGGATTGTCTAGCGCTGACTCACGTATTTACACACCGACATCCTAGCTGTAACATCGCTAAACAACAAACAAACACACCCACAAACACAAATATCTAGGATAGCAGGACTTCAGACAGGGCAACAGAAGGCATCATTAAAAGACCGCTTTCAGAACCCACACATACGTTCAATATTGTACAGAAACATGGCTTACTTTGCCAAAGTGCCCACTACCGTCATAGATCAATGACGCCATATACTGGGGAAATATGGAAGTGTTTTTCAAGAAGGAATATTGCGTACACACAGCACAATATCATATCGTTGCTATTTTCCTTTCTAGCCTGGGGTTAAATAGTGGAGACCTAAAACGTAATTCTTACAGAAACCTATTAGTACCTGTCGCGGTCTCGCAGGAACAAATTGGTCTGTCGAGACCTGATGGATGGCTACAGAACGGATTAATCAAACCACGTCAGCGTATTCATTCAAGGGCGGGATAATGGTTCTCGATAAGAGAAAAACTCTCCACCTCAAGGGTAAGGAATATTACCATGTTTGATCATGCTCCAGTCTGAACGGTTTTAGGAATGAGACTTTGGTATGACCCAATTTTGTTTTGCGAAGCGTGTTCTTATGAAAATGGTGAGTGGTGTACATAGTATTCGGTTTAGTCAAGTGTCTGTTCGTGACGCGAAATTGAAATGAAATTATGATGTATATATATCGTCACTGTAGTTAATAGTTCAAACTATTAATTTTGTATTTGGGTTTAAACTTTCTCACTAAAATACAGAGTCTAGTACTTTTGTTGGGATTCGAACCCACACCCTCAGAGTCAGGCACGTAGTCGCCAGCACACAAAGTCAGCCATCTAGCCCACTCGGCCAACGCAGCTTCCACAAATAGTTCTTAATATTTTTCGATTTTAATTGAACAAAACAACGGGTTGACTGTTGACTACGTTAAGATACACGCCAAGGTCTGGAAATTCAGAGTTATCGCCAGACCATTCAGAGTAGCTAGGTCACACACGGTGTATGCGACCTTTACATTCCTACACCATTGGCACGTATGTGCTTCTTCTATTTCTTAACAATTCTATTCGAAACGATGCGTACATTTAAAGCTAAAACCGATTTTGGTAACCCTGCATTCAGCCAAGCAGGCGGTCAATGCCAAGGTTTCCCTGGGATTGACACTTAACAGAAGAAATTAGCGCCCGAAAACCTTTATCAAATTTCCCTGGAGAGTTTTAGTTCCAGGTTCCTGGAAGTCTTGGAGAACCGTAATTACTGTGTCAGCCCGTGCTCTCGGTTTGGAAAATTGGCCAAGATGCTTTTCACATGCGCACGTAACCGGTGTTGGTTGAAGAATTCAATTCCAGAGGTTACGAATCGATGGTCGAGTTTTTAATGGTCGTTGGTCAGCCCCTTGGCTCCAAGAAGGATCAGAGAACATTGAGGACGATCAGCTTGAGTAAAGTGGTGCGATATGAATTCAGATGAGGATGCGCGGGGCATATGACCGAGGGCTGTTCATGTTTGCTTCTCATTATTTTCACCTAAAGTTAGTATTTTGGGGTGAAACGACTTTAACTTGCATACAGTATCGTGTAATATTGCAAGACGTAAACGTAAAGAATTTAAGATAAGGGCACTATGTTCATATTATATTTTGAGACTATGCCTGTGAAAGCAGTTACAATATCATGATATGACGCGAGACCGTTGGGATTAGTGATCGTGAATGTCGTAAGAGGCCACCTGATGGATCCTTCAGTCAGTCTCGGTGACGTGCACGTCATCGTACCCTGATGGTTTGGGTTGTTGCCATTTTTATGTATCTGTAGATTGTCTGGTTCAAACTCGATAATTTACCAGCTGCCGTCACTTTATTTCCTGTTTGATGTTTAACGCCGCACTCCGGAATTTAAGATCTCGATGACGGCGGTAAGTTGTCGAGTCTGGGGCATGCAATTCAGTGATTGGCATTAGGAGCATCGATCTTCACAATTTGTATACGATGACATGCTACAACCAAGTCAGCTAGCCTGACCACCCTAACCCGTTAGTCGCCTTTTATGACAAGCATGGGTTACTGAAGATCAAGTCTAACCCGGACCTTAATCAAGCATGTTGTGAGCAATGGTCTAACGGTCTTTGAAAACTTCGTAGAAATGGCCTGCTCGGTTTCCCCACACGATATGACATTTAGACACTAATGCTTGAATTACTAGGCTATTGCTCAACATGGAGTTAAGGGTAACTATTGAAAAAACAGTCCCCTTGTGTACACTTGATTGTCACTCTGAATATTCATCATGGCAAGTGACTTGTAATTGGGTTAGCCAATGCGTTTGAGAGTTTTGAAGATCAGAAGATCGCGTAAACCTGAAGATCAAGTATATCTTCTGAACGTTCTTGTTCTGATTCTACCCACCTGTGTTCTGATTCTACCCTACCCTGTTCTGATTCTACCCACCCGATCAGAAATGTTATGTGCAAAGTGAATCAGGACAACAAGGGGCAAGAATGTCTGATTTCTGTTGAAAGTCAAGTCATGATGCTTCCGATGACATCTGCTCCGTTTGGACCAATTGTCAGGAAACTAAAAATATTGGTGAATACAACACTTTAACGTCAGTCTCAATTATCTACTGACAATATGTTCACTTGGCCGAAAATCTATCTTTTGAAATTGTAATTATGGATGACAGCAAATCAGTAATGACACCAGGTGTTCACAAAAAGTGTGGGCATGTCTTACCTTACTGGTGGCGTT
This sequence comes from Haliotis rubra, assembly GCF_003918875.1. Lineage (NCBI taxonomy): Eukaryota > Metazoa > Mollusca > Gastropoda > Lepetellida > Haliotidae > Haliotis > Haliotis rubra. The sequence continues at coordinate 173,329 of NW_025764904.1, read as the reverse complement.
AAAACGTTTGTTGTGTGAAGTGGAATGTCTTTATCAATAGTAACCACATTCAGTGACAAATGCCCCTTTGATAACATATTGTAGATGTTCTTAATTTTGAATACTGGGATCTCCGTGTGTACAGTGTTTAGAGCAAATTAAACTTAATTCATTTATTTCTTTTCCTTTTTATTCAAATTGCGTTGATTGATGTTCATGATGTTGATCACTGAATTGTCCAGACTCGATTATTTAGAAACCGCCGTCATATACAGTGAAACCTGTCTAAACCGGCACCCCACGGGACCGAAATAAAATGCCTGTTTAGACAGGGTGCATGATTAAACAGTGACGATCGATTTCCAACATGGCTGCCATTTAATATCGTTGTAAAATTGCGGGAACAATTTTTTATGCCGGTTTAGACAGTTTGCCGGATTAGACAGGTGCCGGTGTTGGCAGGTTTCACTTCAGCTGGAATATTGCTGATTGCGGCGTTAAACACCCAACAAACAAAAATATCTTTTCAATTTTTCATTCAAGCAAATGTTTTAGTGTGTGAGAATCCATTCCACTTATCTGTATTCATTCCACTTATCTGTAATACTCTCTGTGAATAAGGGAAAAAAAATATCCGTGAAGATCCTGGTTAGAACTGAACTTCAGTAACCCATGCTTGTCGTAAGAAGCAACTTACTGAATCGGGTGGTCTGGCTCGCTGACTTGGTTGACACATGTCATCGTATCCCTATTAGGTAGATGGATGCCCAGGATCTTGATCACTGGATTGTCTGTCCAGACTCGATTATTTACAGACCGCCCCCATATAGCTGGAATATTGCTGAGTGTGGCGTTAATCAACAACCAACCAGCCAGCCAACATCAGCCGAGTATGCGTTTTCCGGAAGAGAGTCAAGTCGACCAACAAAGACATTCGTACTTGGTCAATCACTGAGCCTGGGTTTGGTTGTACTGGATCCAGCAAGGTATCTCTGTGCGCGGAGCTTTCTGGAGCTTTCCAATCCAAACGAGAAATGGACATGCTTTAGGCGTCAAGCTAAAATTTGAACGTTCATAGCATGGTTTAGGCATATTTCTCCCTCTTGGATCGCGAACCAAAGGATACCAATGCACCATGAACATTTGACAAATGTTTTAGAGATTAAACGTGAAAAACGTTTCCTTGCATGTCAAATCTACCGATGTGATATTCTGGATTGATTTTGTACATTTTGATAGCAACGGCGGTCTTGATTGATGGATCGCGTGACCATTCCAGAAACCTCCCTCCTAGAGTCCTTAATGTTATCATAGAGACTATTTTGTGAGAATAATGCTCATCTATTTTCGTATAAAACGACCACAGGCGTTTCTCAAAACACATTATCTCGTCGTCTCCGTGCATAGTGAAATTATGTTCTGCCGCTCGTTTTTATGGGTCATTATTTCCACAATATTGTTTCCATAACAACCATAGAAGAGGTAAAAGAGGCAAAAGTGATTATAATCACACAAGTTTGAGAAAACACGACTTCTCTGAATGATTTCAGTGACGTGCTTTAAGTAAGCAATTCCCCTGAGAACTAATTAGATAGACGATGGTGTTTCGCAAACATCCTCTTAGTAATAGAAAGTTGTCACGAAAACCATATGCGCCATGATTAAATATTCGTTATATCTTTATGAAGGGCTATTTTTACAGCAGAACTGTGTCTCTTGTCGATTTGAAATATTTTATAACTTCAGTATAATGCCAGAGCCGATTTATCCTTTCTTTGCTTTAAATGTCAAACATCTAATGGTTTCGTAGTCATAAATCCCGCTAAACTATCTAATAACTTTGTATTGTTAATGTGTTTCGGAAATAAACCATTCGAGATCATACTTTCTCAGAATTTCGCTTCTACGTTTTTGGCCAATTGTCCGGTTCTTAATGCTATACTTTTTCAGTTGAAAAACATATAGATTGTTGGGAGGGAGCTGTAGCAGTGACTTAAGACTGCTTTTTCTCCTCCATTACGCCAAACATAATCCTTCCTGTGCAAAAATGCAGTCACATCGAGGTCAATGTAATAGCTTTGATCCATTTGAAATAGTAAAGCTAGAAAACCAGCCTCGGATGCATGTTTTCGCAGCAGCTGGAACAGAAAAAGAAAACCAGCATCTACTTTGTTGTTCTGCTAGCGTGAACTCTCCGAATAATCAAACACGCTGACATTAGGACTTGGATAATCTTAGAAAAAAATACTGTTTAGTTTAGTCTTTTTCTCTTCCTTTGTTTTGTCAGAGCCGCTAATGCAACAACGGGTTTTCTAATGAATGATCGGCTGTCCTCTAATCTTGTTTACCACCTCACGGTAACCAGGGCAACGCGCATGTGCCGTAATTTCATTCGATAATCAACACTGTGGCTAATGTAAATGTATAGTAATCTTATAATGAGCAGCTAACCTTTCATCGGTAGGTCGTTAGATGACTGACCGAGAGATTACAGCGAGGTCTTCTTGAACCACGAGGTCTTACGTCGTTCTGGGCAGGTCAGCCATCTTGGAAATAGCCGTGCATTGTTACGGTTTGGTCTGACGTGTGAACACAGGCTTTAATCACCAAGCTGTTGACAAATTAACTCGCGAGTGAGACCGGTATTTCAGTTATGTCACAGTGTTGCTGCTTAGAGTGGAAATTGAGCCCCACGTGACGCAGGTCTTTGACGTCTTTTGGTGAAACCTACGAGCATGGATATCAAAATTGCCTTGGCCAAATTATAAAAGCGGTAATGGTGAACGATAATTCGAATGTGCAGAAATAAATTTCGAACACTACAGACCCGGGTTAAAATTGGTCTTCAGTAACCCATGCTTGTCGAAAGAGGCGACTGATGGGATCAAGTGGTCAGGCTCGCTGAGTTGGTTTGACACATGTCATCGTATCCCAATTGCGTAGATCGATGACGCATGTTGTTGATCACTGGATTGTCTGGTCGAGACTCGATTATTTTCAGACATACAAGGGACACAACTCTGATAAACGAATTCAAGCACCTAAGACGTGGTCACCAGTGACCCCAAATAACAAATAGAAGCCGTACCCAGGTGATGGTTCCAATCCCTCACCTAGTACGAATACGACTCTTACGACAAGCATGGGTTGCTGAAGACCTACTCTAATCCGGATCTTCACGGGTTCATACTTGGTTGTAAGTAAAAACGTAGAACTGTAGACACCAAAGGATGGAGCAGATTGTAAATTTTAAGGAAATGTTGATAAAACGTCGTTAGAACAGGAGTAGCATGGCACTCTTCTATGTCGAAAGAAGATTGTCGGTTGTGCCAGGAATGTAGAAACCAAACAATATCACGTCGGGGGACAGCGGAAATGGGCTTAATTGTACCATGTAGGAAATCGAACCCGGGTCTCGAACGCTTAACACCAAGGCTACTCCACTATTGAAAAGTTGAACATCCGCCCTGCCCAACACATTGTAACCATCCGATATTCGTCAATCTGCTCTTGTGACAAGCTCGCGGTATTGAATAAGATCGACCTGTTCATACCGACGAGAGCAGTCTAATGAATCCATTGCAGATCCATTGGCGCCGCTGTTTACATTCAATAAAGGGATGTATTTTAAGAAACGTATGCACGTCAGTGTTCCCGTTTACCACTGAAATGGGCCTCAAGGTTCTGAAGCTCACCTGAACATTTCCTCAATATTGACGCATCATATGAAAGCTTATCCAAAGAAATGAGAACATCAACTACATGGATACAGAACAGATGTTCCTGGGCAAAAGACATCATCACATCATATCCTTGTTTGAACACCTGGTGTCATCACCAATTGTCAGTGACCGAGTCATGTAACTGTCCCCACCAAATAGAATGTTTCTTTGGAACTTACACACAGCTACTAAACATAAGACAGGCTAATAATTATATTTTATGATGATCGACATGGCCTCCGCACCAACGACCAAGGAATGACGCTTCACCTATAAAACAAGAATAACGCTTAGTCTCTGATTATATATAATTTTGCTGGTAACAAATAAACTCATGTAAATTAAAAGGAGCCGCAGTCAGATGGGAAATTCAGAACCTGAGGAAATCTAGACTTGCTTCATTTACGGCTTTAACATTGCAGGGAGGGCTGGGCAGTAGGGAAAATAATGTGGTTCAGGGACTGTGAGACAGACTAGAATAAAAGTAAAACAGTAAGTCTTAGATCTTGCGTCCTACAGGTCATATGACATACACATGTAACAGATATGGAGACACACCTTTGAGTATTGGCTTAACTGATGTGGATTAGCATTCATGTACATCGTAGGCTAACTCCCTCCACTTCGTACCTTCCCAAACCACTGGTACATATGTTGTCCCTGGATGGAAAATACAGCATAATCCTGATGTATAACATCAGCCACTAAATACCCTTACGCCAGTTCCCGTTGCAATACCAGGAATTCCACGTGGAGTTGATTACGAGCTTGTCGAGCATGGGGTAACAGTATAAATCTAGCTTTTTCCCTCAAGGCACTTAATGATTTGCAGTTGTGGATCTATGACAATATTGTTTAAACTCCAGTAGAAATCAATAGCATGGCGTCCATCTATTTCGACTGTAGAGCGTCATTTGTCTTAGTGATTTGTCTGGCCTGTCTGTTGTCTCCCGAGAGCGAGAATCGGCAGAGAAAGTAGCTTATTATTGCGTTCTTGAAAACGCTCGTCAGGTAGCAGTTTCACAAATTAGATTTGTCGGCATGTAGGAGAGAAACTATCTGTAACTTCTGCCAGCTCCATTTTAACGGGGGCAGTGGGGTAGCCTAATGGTTAAAGCGTTGGCTCGTCACGCCGAAGACCCGGGTTCGAATCCCCACATGGGCACAATGTGTGAAGCCCATTTCTGGTGTCCCCAGCCGTGATGTTGCTGGAATATTGCTAAAAGCGGCGTAAAACCAAACTCAGTCAGTCAGTCCATTTTAACGCTTCTGTACGTCTGAAATCCATTGCAACAACCGCGACTGCTTTTGCAATGGACAGTTCCTCCAAATGCTTATGCCTTTAAGTTTTATATTTGTGTTACTCAGTAATATCTCAGCCATATGGGGGCGGTTTGTGAATAGTCGAGTCTGGATAATCGAATCCAATGATCAACAGCATGAGCATCGATCTGCACAAAATGGATACAATGACATGTGTCAACCAAGTCAGCAAGTCTGACCACCCGATCCCGTTAGTCACCTCTTACAACAAGCATTGGCTGCTGAAGACCAATTCTAACCCGGATCTTTAAGAGTTCCGCAACGGTGTTTCTAGACTAATGCTTAGTCTCTGAATATATATAATTTTGATAGTAAAAAACAAGCCCATTTATATTGAAAAGGAGCCCCAGGGAGACCAGAGATCCTGAACCTGAGGAAATCTAGACTTGCTTTATTTAGGGCTTTAGCACTGCAGAGAGAGCTTGGCATTAGGGAAAATAATGTGGTTCAGGGACTGTGAGACAGGCTACGGTGTTTCCTGCTATTGTCCTTTTTCCCAAAGAGCTTATTCCCCGTCCACCTCCACATTGACATTCCCATGGTAAATATCAAAGCATCACCAACTGATTGAAGATAAAATGGAAGATTAGACCGCGTAATATACATAGGAATTGATTATGTTTACCTGATCAATATTGATTTATAAGAATCCAAGGTTTTCGATATGTCCTAATGGCAGACATTAATATTACATCAATCTATGCAAAAGCAAAATTACTATTGATTTTAGAGTTTTTCTTCCGTAAAACCTTATTACTTTGGCCTTGGATGTTTTTGAGCTTTGGTGATTAATGTAAGCTGTAGTAACATGTGCCTCATCATGAAAGCAGACAATATATGTCTTCAAGTAAAACAAGACCACCACGTTCCTATTGTCTTCCGTAGTATAAAGAAAGTTGAACTGTCGAAGTGTCACCCGATCTCCAGTTTGACAGGCTGACATGTATTCAAAACGAAAAACAGCACGGGTCTTCTCTCTCTAAAACCTGATACGTGATCTGCTAGACCAGAATTAGTTTTTGACTTGGCACCACGACTACAGGTTTCGGTAACAGGTTTGAATGGCAGTAGGATGCAGGACTGAAATAAAGATGGACTTGATTATTTTAGTTTTTCTCTCTTTTTCTCTCTGATATACGATCTGTCAGATTGTTCGAAAAGTGAAATATTTAGGGTATAGTTTGTGTCCAGACATTCGTTTTGTCGTTTTTAGATGAAATTGAGGGTTCAGATTAGACGTAACGGTAGTAATAGTTGTACTTATAGAATTGTGTACAGTCTATTGTGAGTGAGTGAGAATGGTTGACGATACTTGCAAAAATAATCCAGATTATTTTCAGCTGCTTGCGGCAATGTTTAAATAATATGCAACAATATGCAGCAAGATTCCAGCCACGTCCACACTATTTTCTGCTGCTACAGCAAAGGTCGGCCACGCCAGTGTTCCACCCCGTTGCACGGCTATATTCAGCCACTTCAAGCAATGTTCCAGCCATGTCACGGCTATATTCAGCCACTCGAAGCAGTGTTCCAACCACGTCACGGTTATATTCAGTCACTTGAAGCAATGTCCAGCCGTGTCACGGCTTTGTTCAGCCGCTCGAAGCAATGCTCCAGCCATGTCACGGCTATATTCAGCCACTCGAAGCAGTGTTCCAACCACGTCACGGTTATATTCAGCCACTTGAAGCAGTGCTCCAACCACGTCACGGTTATATTCAGCCACTCGAAGCAGTGTTCCAACCACGTCACGGTTATATTCAGCCACTTGCAGCAATTTTTCAGCCATGTCACGGTTATATTCAGCCACTTGCAGCAATGTTCCAGCCATGTCACATCTATTCAGCCACTTGCAACAATGTTTCAGCCATGTCACGGCTATATTCTGCCACTTGCAGCAATGTTCCAGCCACCTCACGGCTATATTCAGCTACTTGAAGACATATTATCCAAATGTCCCGGTTATATTAAGCCACTTCCAACAGTGTTCCAGTCATGTCTCGGCTATATTCAGCCACTTGCAGCAATGTTCCAACCATGTCTCGGCTATATTCAGCCACTTGCAGCAATGTTCCAGCCATGTCTCGGCTATATTCAGCCACTTGAAGCAATGTTCCAGCCATGTCACGGTTATATTCAGCCTCTTGAAGCAATGTTCCAACCATGTCACGGTTATATTCAGCCACTTCCAACAGTGTTCCGGTCACGTCACGGTTATATTCAGCCACTTCCAACAGTGTTCCGGTCACGTCTCGGCTATATTCAGCCACTTCCAACAGTGTTCCAGTCATGTCTCGGCTATATTCAGCCACTTGCAGCAATGTTTCAACCATGTCACGGCTATATTCTGCCACTTAAAGCAATATTATCCAAATGTCACGGCTATATTCAGCCACTTGAAGCAATGTTCCAACCATGTCACGGCTATATTCTGCCACTTGCAGCAATGTTCCAACCATGTCACGGCTATATTCAGCCACTTAAAGCAATATTATCCAAATGTCACGGCTATATTCAGCCACTTGAAGCAATGTTCCAACCATGTCACGGCTATATTCTGCCACTTGCAGCAATGTTCCAACCATGTCACGGCTATATTCAGCCACTTGCAGCAATGTTCCAACCATGTCACGGCTATATTCAGCCACTTGAAGCAATGTTCCAGCCACGTCACGGCTATATTCAGCCACTTGCAGCAATGTTCCAGCCACCTCACGGCTATATTCAGCTACTTGAAGACATATTATCCAAATGTCACGGCTATATTCAGCCACTTGCAGCAATGATCCAACGATGTCACGGCTATATTCTGCCACTTGCAGCAATGTTCCAGCCATGTCACGGCTATATTCTGCCACTTGCAGCAATGTTCCAGCCATGTCACGGCTATATTCAGCCACTTGCAGCAATGTTCCAACCATGTCACGGCTATATTCAGCCACTTGCAGCAATGTTCCAACCATGTCACGGCTATATTCAGCCACTTGAAGCAATGTTCCAACCATGTCACGGCTATATTCAGCCACTTGCAGCAATGTTCCAACCATGTCACGGCTATATTCAGCCACTTGCAGCAATGTTCCAACCATGTCACGGCTATATTCTGCCACTTGCAGCAATGTTCCAACCATGTCACGGCTATATTCAGCCACTTGAAGCAATGTTCCAACCATGTCACGGCTATATTCAGCCACTTGCAGCAATGTTCCAGCCACGTCACGGCTATATTCAGCCACTTGCAGCAATGTTCCAGCCACCTCACGGCTATATTCAGCTACTTGAAGACATATTATCCAAATGTCACGGCTATATTCAGCCACTTGCAGCAATGTTCCAACGATGTCACGGCTATATTCTGCCACTTGCAGAAATGTTCCAGCCATGTCACGGTTATATTCAGCCACTTGAAGCAATATTATCCAAATGTCACGGCTATATTCAGCCACTTGCAGCAATGTTCCAGCCATGTCACGGCTATATTCAGCCACTTGAAGCAATGTTCCAACCATGTCACGGCTATATTCTGCCACTTGCAGCAATGTTCCAACCATGTCACGGCTATATTCTGCCACTTGAAGCAATGTTCCAGCCCTGTCACGACTATATTCAGCCACTTGCAGCAATGTTCCAACCATGTCATTGCTGCTCCATTTGCTTTCATTTCAGAATCCTCCCGACTATACTCACCAACATCTCGGCTATTGTTAGCTGCTTACAGCAATTATCCAACAGTATCCCCTCAGGGGCCACCAAGAATGGTATTGTTTGTTTCGCCCAATGGATGTCACGATAGGTTCTCGAGAATGTATATTCTCTGGCGTTGAGGGATTATATTTCATAAAATGTAGCGAAGGGAGAATCGCTACTGGACCTATGGCGAGAGTAGACATCCTTTTACCCTTTAGTCCATGGCCAATTCTTCCACTTCCCCACAGGCGGTTCTGTTGTCTACTGTAGAATAACACAATTGTTTCCTTGTAGACTCAATTATACTTGTCCATAACATTTAAGAGAAGCATGCATTAAAGAACCCAAGGGACCTAGAATAAGGTACGAGCTTTTCCAGCGAGTGAGTGGGTGAGTGAGTGAGTATTCCTGCACACCGCGAAAACAATTTTGCAGCTTTCAGTGAGTGAGACTATTCTTGAACTCCGCGTAAACCACTTTGCAGCTATCAGCGAGTGAGTGAGTGAGAGTATTCTTGAACTCCACGTAAACCACTTTGCAGCTATCAGTGAGTGAGCGAGTGAGTGAGTTAGTGGGTATTCCTGAACACCGCGAACACCGCGAAAACAATTCTGCAGCTTTCAGTGAGTGAGTGAATGAGACTATTCTTGAACGCCGCGTAAACATTTCTGCAGCCATCAGTGAGTGAATGAGACTATTCTTGAACGCCGGATAAACATTTCTGCAGCTATCAGTGAGTGAGTGAGACTATTCTTGAACGCCGCGTAGACAATTCTGCAGCTTTCAGTGAGTGAGTGAGTGAGTATTCCTGACGCCCAGTGAACAATTCTGCAGCTTTCCGCGGCAATTATCTGTCCGCACTCCAGCAACAGGGACATTTTCTCTCCCTGAGAAATACAGGAGCCTCATTTCATCACCTATTCCTTGAACAAATTCCTGGTAATTACCAGACCTGGCAATTGAAGGACCATCATGCGAGACGTCAGTGACGTTACTGGCATGGAGACAGAGATGACCTTGGCTTGATTAGAACTCCTCGCATCGCTCTTCCCCTTTCTTCTGCAAAGGAACAGTAGTAATTAATTAGATGCGGTGGTGCAGGGAGGCGTGCACGGAATGCATTGAACGATATTGGATCTCGGAGTTTTTACAGTCTCAAGATATTCCATGGGGAAGTTGAAAAACTGTCTTGGGGTGTAGCTGAAATTTAATTCCAATTATTTTCTGAAGACTCGGCTTGATGTATTGATTGGATCGAGCACGTTCCGCGGGGAACTCTCAGTCTTTTTATAGGGTCGTATATATGAAAAACGATTATTTTTCATAAAATAAGTTATAATTGGTTCGTAATGTCAAACTTGATAACAGCATTTGAGTCCTCCAACTACTTTCCGATGACTCCACTCAACCTAAAATAGTACAACGAGCACACCAATGCTACACTGGCGGCATTTTTTTTCTTCTATTTTTTGCAAACGTTAGGCTAATTAAGTTACTCCACAGCGCAGTTTAGGGGAAAGCTTTGCTGATTATCTTATTTTTCGACTTTCAGCGATGAACCAATATTTTGAACCGATTATTCCAAAAATGCTGAAGTTGGGTTACATTTTAGAAAACAATACTTGTGTCATTATTTGGGCTTCTCAAAATTACAACAAGAACATTTAGCTCACTGTTAGCCACAGAAAATATATACTGAGTATCAAAGTGTATGTTATACATAGGCCAAGCAAATAGTACGTAAACGGTGAAGGCCTATGTATACGATACCCATCATTTTGGTTACAAAGAAACCACGTGATCTTACAAAAAAGTGGGCAGAGGGGAAGCCTAGTTGTTAAAGCGTTCGCTCGTCACGCCGAACACACGGGTTCGATTCCCCAAATGGGTACAATGCCGGTGTGAAGCTCATTTCTGGTGTCCGCCGCCGGACGGAAAAGCGGCTAAGAGCGGCGTAAAACTATACTCACACACTAATCTAGCCGCAATTGATCCCCAAATGTGGAAACATGATTTCCAGGAATCACTTTTCCTAATTGTTAAACATGGGCAAGTTTTTAACCCAAGCTTAATTCCATATGCATGATTAAGACACTTAAACACTGGGTATATATAAGCTACGAAGACCATGGCCATTGTCAGCAATTTCAGTTGTCGTGATCATTTATGCAACTGAAAATAGAATGAAATGAATGGAAGAGCCAAATAATTTCTATAATCATAAGTATTTTTAACAAAGAATTCATGGTACGATTCTGACTATATCTTGAGCATGTGCCCGTGAAGGACCATCAAATAGTGATGATACCAGGTGTTCGGAAAAGTGAGCGTATCCTGCCCTACCGGCAGCACCTGTCACAAATACATGCAAAGGCAAGTATTTTTTCTTAAACACAACATTCACCTCATGCTTCTCCACTACATTTTGCCATTCTTGTAAACCAGATCATACCAGAAAGTCAAACTTTGTGGAAGAAAGAGTGAGTATAGCTTCACGCCACTTTTAGCAATATTCCAGCAACATCAAGATGGGGGACACCAGAAATGGGCTTTATATGTTACGCCCATGTGGGGAATCGAACCCGGGTCTTCGGCATGACGGGCGAACGCTTTAACCACTAGGCTACCCAACCGCCCCAGTAGGAGAAAGAAATACGGCGACATCGTACAGACGTTGTCTGCTATTTGTTTCAATGTTTCCAGAGACCTAAAACCATTGTGGGACAGTTTTTTCCAGACGTGCGTCTACCCTACATCGTTCTTTTCGGTCAAATGCCAGCCTTTCAGACTTTCCCATGATTGTAAAATCTTTAAAATTGCCAGAAAGGAAGATGGCCGAAACGGGCGCTTATCCTGTACCATCTTTTCCGAATCCCAAAAAGATGAAATAAAAGAAGAAGATTCAAATCAAAGAAGCTGTCTCCTTGCCTAAACCTCTGAAATATTAGAAAATGAATTTAAGCCTCCCCTTATGAGGCAAGGCAATGCAAGATGTTAGAACGTTCACAATCAATGTCTGGGACAATTAATAAAGGTTCCAAGATCCAATTTCATGAAAAGTCAAAGCCAATTTGGATCTCGGCCCCGAAAAGTACATACGGTAGCTCTCTATCGATTACCTGTCGCGCTTGGAGTTTGGAGTTTGACTACTTTGCTTGAGGGGAATCGCCATATGTCACCTATGAGAAGATTCAATTACTTGATGAAGCTGTATGAATATTTCATCGTTGTGTTTTCTCATGATCACGAAAACTAAGTGGAAGTTTCTGCCAAAGGACCCGGAATCTGGATTACCGATTGATCAGATAGACTCGGGAGGTGATCTCCGTCAGGCCTCGGCAGTGATCTCCGTCAGGCCTCAGCGGTGATCTCCGTCAGATACGCAACCACGATGTATGCCCGGATTACAAATTGACTGATAGACGCCTCGCTAATTAGTTGAGGTGATTCTGAAATTGGTGTCGATGGAACCCTTCAGTTGGAACCTAATGGTTGATATGTGTTGACAGCCTATTTTGGAAGTGCCTTGTGTAATTTGCCAAAGACTCCTTTCCGGCCCCAAAAGTCCTTCAAGAGGCTGTCTCTTTGCAGAAATCTCCGGAAGGGTGGGAAAATGAATTTAATCTCCCCTTTAGCTTTCAACTGTATATGTGTCTATTGCCATATGACATAATGCCCCATAATGCATATTGTTTAACGCCGCTCTCGGTGGTATTCCAGGTATATGACGGCGATCTGTAAATAATCGAGTCTGGACCAGACAATCCAGTGACTGACATCATGAGCAGTATTCTAGCTTTTTTTGTGGCCGTCTGTAAATAATCAAGTCTGGACCAGACAATCCAGTGATCAAAAGCGTGAGCATCGATCTACGCAATAGGGATCCGATGAGCGAGCCTGACCATTCGATCACGTTTACCGCTGCTAACGAGAAGCATGGGTTACTGGAGTCTCGCTGACATTGTTGACACGTGTTATCGGTTCCTAGTTGCGTAGATCGATGCTCATGCTGTTGATCACTGGATTGTCTGGTTCAGTCACGATTGTTTACACACCGCCGCCATATAGCTGGAATATTGCTGAGTGCGGCGTAAATCTAAGGTCACTCACTCCTGGAAGCAATTCTGGTGGAGAAAGTGTGTCCCAACTCTGCAGTTCCAAGTGTTTCTCTCTCACTTGCCCTACCGCCTCCAGACACGTTCGGTGACTGAGTCCGGCAGTCTAATAATGCTAACAGATGTAGGGGATTCCATTAGGTGACATAATCTCCGCTTACTGTCACCTGTCTGCGTCAATCGTGTTACACATTTCCTTGCTGATTAGCCCCATTGTACGTGATCCCGGTCTCCCACGGTTCTACGGTGTACGCTCCATTTCAAACGCTGACGCCATTTGACGGTTGAACAGGTTGCTTTTTGTGAAAACCTGTTAGTAAATTAATGGATATTAGTTGGCATTTTTAAGTTCGCTCACGCTTAAAATGGAAGAATGTGCGTATGTATATGTGAATGAGTGAGTGAGTTGGGTTCTATACCACAGTATTACTGTTCACTTGTTTATCGGCGAGTCAACTTAACGTGGGAGGAAAGTCCGAGTGACTGAGTTTAGTTTTACGCCGCTTTTAGCAATATTCCAGCAACATCACGGCGGGGGACACCAGAAATGGGCTTCACACATTGTACCCATGTGGGGATTCGAACCCGGGTCTTCGGCGTGATGAGCCAACGCTTTAACCACTACGCTACTCCACCGCCCCGAGGAAAGCACGGAGTGGTGCAGATCTTAGGCCTTTACCGTTTTGGTTAAACCCAAGAACTCTTGTACGGTGCTCCTAAAACTAGAAACATAATTAGAGCGAACCGGGATTGGAACCTTTGATCTGGGTCTGCCCACAGGATCAGTATCTGCATAGGTGGCTCCTATTCGGGTCGCAAATAGTCCTTCACCAGAAAACAGTGACAAAGAGCAAAGCATAAGCAACGATTGAAGTCATTGGAACATATTGACGTGCATGCAGCCAAGTTATGGCGCCTGACAACCGCGTCCATGCTCCATTCCTACAGGGACGGAGGGGTATCCTAGTGGTTAAAGCGTTCGCTCATCACGCCAGAGACCCGGGTTCGAAGCCCATTTCTTGTGTCCCCCGACGTGATATTGCTGTAATATTGCTAAAGGCGGCGTAAAACTAAACTCACTCACTCACTCCATTCATACGACTGAAATGCATTAGTTGACATCAGTTGTACTCTTGCAGCATTACTGGAATAAAATAGTGATTCCTTTTGATGTAAAATCGAACATGCTCTTTCTACGAGGAATTTAAAGAACATGTCAGGTCGAAAATGACGTCAAGGGTTTTAACGGAAAGAATATTACCTTATATTAACACTAGTTTTGAACTGTTTATGTGGGGAAAGGATATTGCCATATGTCATAATGCCTTCTTTGTTTATTGTTTAAGGCAATATTCCAGCTATATGAAGGCTCTGACCTTCATCAACCTATGCTTGTTGTAAGAAACGACTGTCGGGATCGGGTGGTCAGGCTCGCTGACCTGGTAGACACATGTCATCTTATGCCAACTGCGTATATCGATGCTCGTGCTGGTGATCACAGGATTGTCTGATCCAGACTCGAGTATTTACAGACATCCGCCGCACAGCTGGAATACTGCTGAGTGCGGCGTTAAACAACAACCAAACTACGTACCTGGAATATTGCCAAGTGCAACTTCAACCAACAAACAACGTCAACTTTGACTAAGCTACCACGTGTAATTGACTAATATTCAAATAACATATTATAAAACACTAATTTCACATCATATTTCAGAAACACATATTCAAGTAGCCAAAAAACTGAAATATGTACCGCCTGAGCGCTTTGTTAACATATATTAATACACACAAGTAATTATGTCTATTCAGATGTATAATTAATTTCTAAAAAACTACTGGAAGTAACAAGCGTGGCGTAACAGTTAAAAATTATATAAGTTACGTCATTATATCATGCATAACTGATAACAGTGTATAGCCTACGTAATGGGCATGTAGCATATCTATGTGGCAAAAAAATATATAACGTCACGTTGCCATGTTAAAATAGCTAATACCCTAAAGTAATAAATATCATATAGTATATATACCGACTGGAATTGTTGACAACCAATCCGAACATATTGCCTCTCTAGGTTTTTCTGTTTCCCAAATCGATATGTTGATCCAGTTTCACGCTATGCACATACTTATACTTTGGAGAGAGCGATCACAACGTTTCTCGTTTCTTCCTCGAGGTTTCCAACTTTGGCGTTCTGAATCCGAAAGTGGCTTTCGAACGAAAGTGGTTATTCCTTCTCGAATCATCTGGATTCTGTTTCCATTGCGATCTGATTGTCTGGTAGTAATGCCGGAGGGGTTGATGTAGATTTAGGGGGGTAGTGATGTCGATTTCTAGGATTATTTGTACTTTTGTGACTACTTTGCTGGATTTCTGGTGTCATGGCGGTTGGTGCGGGTGTCAGCATGGCTTCCGCTTTGATGTGCAGCTCGAGACATAATACGAAGCAGTGTAAGTATGTTGTAAATGGTTGCAGTATTCCACAGATGAATTCAAGTGTCGTCGGGGCGGTGGGGTAACCTAGTGGTTAAAGCGTTCGCTCGTCACGCCGAAGACTTGGGTTCGATTCCCCACATGGGTACAATGTGTTAAGCCCATTTCTGGTGTCACCTGCCGTGATATTGCTGGAATATTGCTAAAAGCGGCGCAAAACCAAACTCACTCACTCACTCGCGCTAGGTTCCCGGCACGCGGTCAGTATCACGGTTTTTACCACCTCTACCACAAGAAGAAAATATTCCCTTATTTTGGATATTCCTTTATTCTTTATGTCTGGAAACATTAAATTTCCCCAACGGCAGACTTTTTTAAAAAAGTGAGTGAGTGAGTGAGTTTGGTTTTACGCCGCTTTTAGCAATATTCCAGCAATATCACGGCGGGGGACACCAGAAATGGGCTTAACACATTGTACCCATGTGGGGATTCGAACCCGGGTCTTCGGCGTGTTGAGCGAACTTTTTAAAAAAGACCCAGTGACCCATTTCAGTTGTGTTCAATGGCACCGTCTCCTTTAGATAGGTTAAGCTGTTGAACTGCAACGTATTCAGATGAAATAAATAAACAACGTGACAGTAAAAACAGAATAATCAACAACGTCATGCAAAATCAGATAAATTGAAGATTCAGTTCGATCGCTTTGCTACTCATTTAAAATTGTCATACACTTTCAGAGAAATGTAACATAAAATTAAACTTAGAGTACGGCTTCAGGGTTAACATATTCATAATTATACATGTCTAACATATTCATATAGAACATGTTCATGTATACTAGTATATATGTCTGTATAGCTTCAAATGTTTTAGCTTCATATAGTTTCGGAGAAATAATACATTGAAAGAGACTTACTGTACGGCTCCAAATACTGCTGGAATACTGCTGAGTGCGGCGTAAAACAAAGCTCACTTTCTCACTCAGATAAATACTTCACTTAATGCGACTATATGTACGGCAAAAAAATATCAGCTTTATGCACCTATCAGTTAAGCAGAAAACGTAAAAAACTGACTGCATAGATGGGCGTTTAACAGCATTACAGATGACATTTGTATGACATTTACTAATACTTACTGTATGTATGCATACTAACTTTCATATTCTAGTAGATTTATGGATATATGATTACTCATGGACGTTACTCATGGATCTATACTCGATAGCACCGTATACAGTTGGTTGTTTGTTTAACTGCACTCTGCAATATTCCAGCTGTTTGAAGGCGGTCTAACGGGATCGGGTGGTCAGGCTCGCTGACTTGGTTAACACAGGCCATCGTATCCCAATTGTGTTGATCGATGCTCATGCTGTTGATCACTGGATTGTCTGGTCCAGACTTGATTATTCAGAGACAGTCACCATATTGCTGGACATTTCTTAGATCGAGCCAGTCAACTATAATATGCTCATGCCAATAATGGTTGTCACCCCCTTCCATTTATTTAATTCGAGAGGGGGTGGGGTGGGGTGAGGTGTGGGGATGGGGTGGGGAGGGGGGTGACAACCATTATTGGCATGAGTATACTTTGTGGAAACTGTTTGTACGAGTAGAGATTTCTTTTAATTTCGGACATGGTTTAATTTCAAGGATGACCTAACTGATTATTGGAACATTAAATCCCGGTGGTACAACTGCTCTCAGTCACGAACAATTCCGCTCAGATCTGATATGGACACGGACATTCATGACTACACTCGTAGACATTGTTTCAGCTGGCTTTACAGGTGGTAAAATAAATACAACCTAATACATCATCGAACACGGCATTTACGCTTTATCTTCCTGATATACACATGTTTAAAGTAAAAATAATTTTGGAAACCATAATTCACCAAAATTTGTAATCTTTTCAAAATCAGTAACTTATGAAATACTGTAACATGTATCGAACAGAGGACGTATGCCCAAAGGCAAAATGACTGCAATTACTGCTGGCATATCGTCCAAAATCTAAATGCGAAACCCCCTCTCGTAACTAATTATTATCAATGTTTGGTGGTAATAAAGTAGTTTGACCTTCCCTCGGTTGCCGCATGTTTGACTGGTGACATTATCGTATAAGACATAATTATCCACCCAGCAACTTTGTAGCTGAATGTTTGACGGTGTGACGTTGTGATCAAAGAGTTCAGAATACAGTAACTCCTGTTCCCAGGCTGTAATCAATATCTCCTATGTGTAGTTAACCGTCTTTCGAGGCATTTGTTAGTCCAACGACCATAAAAACAGAAGATGAAAGACTGAAGGACATTAATGTTTAATATAAACCATCTATATTAAAGCATTAATGGACGCGGTCGATGAAGGGGAAGATTTATTTTCACGTTGTTCGTTTGATTTTTTAAATGAAACTCAGTGATAATATTGTTTCAAAGACCGTCGTCGAAGAGTGAGTGAATGAGTTGAGTTCTACGCCGCTTTTAGCAATATTCCAGCAATATCAATTCAATAATTCTTTATTCCCACCTGGTGGTACAAGAGCATATATCATAAACGTATAAACAAATACAAATTCAAGATACTCAGGAAGGTCCGGGTTAGAATGTGCCTTCAGTAACCCATGCTTGTCGTAAGAGGCGACTAACGGGATCGGATGGTCAGACTCGCTGACTTGGTTGACACATGTCATCGTATCCAAATTGCGTAGATCGATATATTGCTGATTGCAGCGTAAAACTAAATGTATACTAGTATATATGTCTGTATAGCTTCAAATGTTTTAGCTTCATATAGTTTCGGAGAAATAATACATTGAAAGAGACTTACTGTACGGCTCCAAATACTGCTGGAATACTGCTGAGTGCGGCGTAAAACAAAGCTCACTTTCTCACTCAGATAAATACTTCACTTAATGCGACTATATGTACGGCAAAAAAATATCAGCTTTATGCACCTATCAGTTAAGCAGAAAACGTAAAAAACTGACTGCATAGATGGGCGTTTAACAGCATTACAGATGACATTTGTATGACATTTACTAATACTTACTGTATGTATGCATACTAACTTTCATATTCTAGTAGATTTATGGATATATGATTACTCATGGACGTTACTCATGGATCTATACTCGATAGCACCGTATACAGTTGGTTGTTTGTTTAACTGCACTCTGCAATATTCCAGCTGTTTGAAGGCGGTCTAACGGGATCGGGTGGTCAGGCTCGCTGACTTGGTTAACACAGGCCATCGTATCCCAATTGTGTTGATCGATGCTCATGCTGTTGATCACTGGATTGTCTGGTCCAGACTTGATTATTCAGAGACAGTCACCATATTGCTGGACATTTCTTAGATCGAGCCAGTCAACTATAATATGCTCATGCCAATAATGGTTGTCACCCCTTCCATTTATTTAATTCGAGAGGGTGGGGTGGGGTGGGGTGGTGTGGGGGATGGGGTGGGGAGGGGGTGACAACCATTATTGGCATGAGTATACTTTGTGGAAACTGTTTGTACGAGTAGAGATTTCTTTAATTTCGGACATGGTTTAATTTCAAGGATGACCCTAACTGATTATTGGAACATTAAATCCCGGTGGTACAACTGCTCTCAGTCACGAACAATTCCGCTCAGATCTGATATGGACACGGACATTCATGACTACACTCGTAGACATTGTTTCAGCTGGCTTTACAGGTGGTAAAATAAATACAACCTAATACATCATCGAACACGGCATTTACGCTTTATCTTCCTGATATACACATGTTTAAAGTAAAAATAATTTTGGAAACCATAATTCACCAAAATTTGTAATCTTTTCAAAATCAGTAACTTATGAAATACTGTAACATGTATCGAACAGAGGACGTATGCCCAAAGGCAAAATGACTGCAATTACTGCTGGCATATCGTCCAAAATCTAAATGCGAAACCCCCTCTCGTAACTAATTATTATCAATGTTTGGTGGTAATAAAGTAGTTTGACCTTCCCTCGGTTGCCGCATGTTTGACTGGTGACATTATCGTATAAGACATAATTATCCACCCAGCAACTTTGTAGCTGAATGTTTGACGGTGTGACGTTGTGATCAAAGAGTTCAGAATACAGTAACTCCTGTTCCCAGGCTGTAATCAATATCTCCTATGTGTAGTTAACCGTCTTTCGAGGCATTTGTTAGTCCAACGACCATAAAAACAGAAGATGAAAGACTGAAGGACATTAATGTTTAATATAAACCATCTATATTAAAGCATTAATTGACGCGGTCGATGAAGGGGAAGATTTATTTTCACGTTGTTCGTTTGATTTTTTAAATGAAACTCAGTGATAATATTGTTTCAAAGACCGTCGTCGAAGAGTGAGTGAATGAGTTGAGTTCTACGCCGCTTTTAGCAATATTCCAGCAATATCAATTCAATAATTCTTTATTCCCACCTGGTGGTACAAGAGCATATATCATAAACGTATAAACAAATACAAATTCAAGATACTCAGGAAGGTCCGGGTTAGAATGTGCCTTCAGTAACCCATGCTTGTCGTAAGAGGCGACTAACGGGATCGGATGGTCAGACTCGCTGACTTGGTTGACACATGTCATCGTATCCAAATTGCGTAGATCGATATATTGCTGATTGCAGCGTAAAACTAAACACGCTCAGTCGCTCAGCCATCGATGGCGCATATAGATCTACATAGGTGAGGTGAGGTGAAACTGGGTTTAACGTCGTGCTTGAGAATATTTCGCTCATATGACGACGTGCATGTGTGTGTATGTGCGGCTGTTGTACTAGCCCAGACTTAACCTGGTTTTATAGTGCTAGATCACTGAGATACCATGCCGCAGTGAAGCATGAATACCCCACCCAGGCACATTATACTGACTCCGAGCCGACCAGTCCTTGTTGTACCCATTAATGCCGAGCGCCAGACAGAGACCAACAAGTTCCATATTTTAACGTCTTTTGGTATGACGCGACCGGGGATCGAACCCGCGACCTTCCGCTCTCCGGGCGGACGCTCTAACTACTACACCACGGAGACAGTCCAGATCTACATAGAATGTCATATTCTGTGATTGTCCACGTTGTGGTATATGCGTCAGTGTGGTAATGAACATTGATATTTGCTGCTTAACATCTGTTGTTGCAAGATATCCCTTACAAAATCGTTCTCATATTCATTTGGGACAAGAATTGAAAAGCAACACAACGGCCTAGATGTATAAACCACACTTGTTTATTGTGTATCATGATACTGATGTTCTAAAACTTCATCTAATTAGGAGATAAACATTTCATTTCATTTCATTTCACTGCTGCACCCTTACTCGAGTGCAGACACAAAAAACGTGTGTGGACCTTTTGGTTTACTTTTGTGTTTACAAAGCCGTCGGTTCGAAATGAATTCCGGTGCTTCAAATACTCAACACACCCGGAAATTGGCCAACACATGATGTTTATCTCCTAATTATGATACCTATGTTCCAAAGCTTCATGTTCATATCACCACATATAAGTGATTCATCTAATTCATAAATAACATTTATGATTAATTAACCTTTGTATTTATGATAAGCAACGGTGAGAGCCTTAACCGTTAGGACGTCATACGTCACAGGATGCCATCGTCGGGAGCGCGAGGTGAAAGGATATTTTATGATAAAGTATATAACTTAAGCAATCATTTATAGCTTAAGCACCAGACATTGGAGTAGGAACTGCGTCTCAGACAAACAACCCTTGGCCTGTAAGATCAACTGAGATTAAACATAGAAGACCATGATCTTGGCATGTTCCAGAGCTACTGATTTCCTTAGGGGATTAACGTCGTGGTATTTCGATACCCCAACATCGACTTTCGTCTTGAAGCTTCAACTTACAATAATAGGATGATCGTATAACTCAGACTCCGTGCCGAACGAATTCCTTTCATACGCTTGTCTAATCCACCGCCTCTGCCCAAAAAATTGAGGTAATAATAACGTTGTTGGTTATCTATAAAAGTGGTTTGTTGTTTTCGGATGAAGGGAGGGGAGAGAATTTGGATTTTGACACTGCATTTGGCAATATTTAGAATATATCTCGGAGGGGGGACGTCAGATATGACCTTAGGCTCACCTTCACTTTCACCTTCACAGCTATTTTCCCCTTTACCCCGAATGGAATTTATTTCCGAGGATAATGAAGACTGGGTAATACTTTTCTTTTGCACTCACGTTCTATATTACATTATATATACATATGTGTTGAATCAAACCAAGCGAACGTACGCGTCTGACTTATTAGCTACCTTGCAAGCCATTTCCTTCTTAATTGGAATGTCTTTTAGATGGTGATAATGCCAGAATTGGCTTTGGCTACAGTAGACATTATCTTTAGCATTAGCTAACATAAGGTGTCAAAGAGTTGTATGTCTCACATAAACAGTTAACGTTAGCGTTGAGATGAGCGTTGTGAGTGAGTGTGGTTTTACGCTGCTTTTAGAAATATTCCAGCAATATAACGCGGGGAACACCAGAAATGGGCTTCACACATTTCACCCATGTGGGGAATTGAACCCAGGTCTTCAGTGTGACGGACGGACACTTTGACCATTAGGATACTCCACTGTCCGAGATGGGCGTTGTCCGGTATGCATATATCAATGACGAACGTGTCAACGATAAGCTTCGACACAGCATATTGAGCAGAATATCCAACAAGGTGTCCTTGTATAAAACAGAAAAGAGTCTCATTTAAACGATGTCTTCAAAAGCATTGCCTTTGATGCTTGTACTCTGTGAGATATGGATTTTATTATTGAACGCTGTCATTCTGTCAGGACTGTCGAAAATTGTTGTTCACTTTTTGTTCATGCATTTTGTCCATGCATTTTGTCCATGCATTTCTATACAACAACTCGTTGTTCTAAACATTACTGCCTTTCAAAATGTAGCTATCTGCAAGTTTGGTTTCCCCTGAAAGCAATTTTAGCCCATTTGCAGCTCCTGTTTTCCCGAACGGAATATAAAATCGCCCCTTCTTTATAACCAAATTCCCACTTCTTCATTTTACGACATCATAACGTTTGCCGGTAAAGTTCCGTTGCCGTGGCAACATCACGCTCCAACACCAGTCTTCTTTTATGATATTTGATTCCGGGGTTCCGAAAGTACAAGGAGGAGTTAATATCACACTTGTATGAGTGTAGTTTCAATTTGATGTAACGCAGATGTTTCTGTGTTGTCGGATCGTGATTGGAAACTGTGGTCGTTTTTGTTACGACATTACATTTAGTGCCAGATTACGACATCAGCGATCAGAACAAAAGAAATGCTGCTCACCGAGACGTGATTAAGACGTTCCTTATTAATATTTATGCCAGCATTCATGGTTATATGCACACTGTTTGATAGGACAGGACAGGATAGGATGGGAACGCATTCTGAAGTAGAGATATATCATATCATCAGTGTGATGGACTGCTCTCGCTGACCGAGTTTTTAGCCGTTGGGCTGTCTTCATAAATATAAATGATATAACCATCTCACGATGTTGAGGAGATGGGAGTGTTGCTTAATCTGTCCACTTCAAAACAAATTACGCCAATCGATCGCAGTGAAATTGTTCGTTCGTCGAAAACAGTATTAAATCTGAGCGTCTTTGACTCGAGTTCTCGTGAAGGTTCTTTCAGCTTGATACTACATACAGTAAAAGGGCTGTGAATTGATGCGTTTCTAGGCCAATATCGAGTGGCAATCTTACAGGACCTTAATGGGTATTCGCTTGTAAGCTTGTGTGGGGATGGATTTATTTCAAATGTCATCTTCGGTCGTCATTGATCTTTTGTGAAGTGAAGTGAATGTTGTCTAACATTATTCAAGGTACAGCGAGACTGTTTCCGGGCTAGAAACACCAATGGTTGTGAATTTTCCACGATGATAGATTATACGCAGTCAACCAAATCCATGACCTTGACCATTCCTCTAAGAGCACCATGTGCATAGATGTTTTTTGTGGATTGTTCTGGTTTCTTTAGCAATCACAGTCACACACTACTGTTCACATCCTTTGAATGAAAAGCTTGACTACTCCTGACTGTTTCGTAACACAGCATGACGCAATGATATCTGAGCTCTCTGAGGGGGCGGGAGGTCATATGGTTAAAGCGTTCCCCCGTAACGCTGAAGATCGGTGTTCGATTCCCTACACTGGTTCATTGTAGGAAGCTTATTTCTGATGTCTCTGCCATGATATTGCATAAAATGGCTAAATGCTGCGTGAAGCTACACTCGTTAGCTCACTCGGGTTCCTCGTCTTGTGGGCGGAACGATGTCTGAAGCTCATTTCTAGTGTCCTCCGCCGTGATATTGCTGGAATAATGCTAAAAGCGGCATACAACTAAACTCAGTCGCTTATACTCCTCATCATCTTTACCGCATCCCATCTCCATCTACACGCACTTCCAAAGCAAACACACACACACATACACACACACAGACACACACACACAGACACACACACACACACACACGCGCACAAACACAAACCACACACATATCCCCAACCCCTAAAGTACCACACCACAACCATTTACCCTTCTTTCACAACCCAACGGCCACCTACCCGAGCCCACCCGCTTCACTCAATCCAGCATTATCTGCTCTCCATCATCCTGAACAGTGTTTACAGAAACCGATCCAGATACTCACCGGCCATGAACATAACGGTATCGCTAAGTGCAGCTCTTTGAATAAAACATGACGAAGAAGACAAGGGAGAAACACGAGTCAATATTTGCCCAACGATTATATTCACTCCCACAACAGAAGGATGTATTAACGTTCCAAGCTGGAGCTCAATTCCAATATTGAAACAAGTAATTATCCATTTGGTATTATTGCCTATATTCATCTTCTTAACTCAGAACGTGCATTTGAGGATTGTGAAAGGCGAAGAAATGTTTGGACAAGATATTGATTCAGTTCAAACTCGACGCTTTTAGTGGATTATTTGGGTTTCTTACACAACTGTTAGTGTTGCCTATACAGATTGTATTTAATTACTAATTGAGGAAATCGTTCGGTTGAAAATGTTTTCGGGGCATCAGTGACTTAACGAACAGAAATAGTTGTCCATTATTTTCGCCATGACTTGTTTGAAGTGATGGATTATAGAATAGACCGCATTAGTCAAAACCAATCTAGCTACACAAATATTTCAGGTTTTTGTAGACTGCCACGAGTATTGATTGCAGTGCTCTCAGTAAAAGCTTGTCAGCGCGCAGCAGGGGTGTTTTAGTCATCATGACTTGTTGTTCGTGGCTGCTCTCAACCGTTGCAGTAAAAGCATCTCCCTCCTCTGCTGCAACATCGGCAGCCCACAACGACATTCCAGGAGAACAATGGTTACGCCTCACGAGGCAATAATCCAATTGCTGAGGTCCATCTGAGCCTCTACAGGGGTTTTCCTGTGTGGAATTTTCTTTTCTTAATGGGTTCCTTGTAGGTCCTTCTGAATGGCTTTCCTGTAGGTCCGTCTGCACTGGCTTCCTGTATGTCCCCCTACAGGGGTTTCCTGTAGGACTTTCTATATGGGTTTCCTGTATGTCCTTAGAATCTGCTGATTGGCTTTCCCTCTGAAAGGGTTTCCCTGGATATACCGCTACTGGGGTTTCAAGTACCTGTATGTACCTTTGGTGGTGTTCCGTATGTCAATCTTAATAGGGTACCTGAATGTCCCTCTTTCCTGTACTGGCATTTCTGTATGTTCCTCGGGGGTTTCTTGTAGGTCTTTCTTTGCGTGCCTCTAAATAGTTTTCCTGGATGTACCACTCGTGGCGTTTCCAGTACATGCATGTGCCTCTGAATGCGTTTATTGGACATCTCCCAATAGGATTGATGTATGTCAGCCTTAATATGGTACCTGGATGTCCAACTGTTGGGATGTCCTGTATGTGCATCCAAAGGCGTGTCTTCGATGTCCAACTGCTGGGGTTTCCTGTATGTGCCTCCAAAGGCGTGTCTTCGATGTCTAACTGCTGGGATTTCCTGTATGTGCCTCCAAAGGCGTGTCTTCGATGTCCAACTGCTGGGGTTTCCTGTATGTGCCTCCAAAGGCGTGTCTTGGATGTCTAACTGCTGGGATTTCCTGTATGTACCTCCAAAGGCGTGCCTTGGATTTCCAACTGTTGGGATGTCCTGTATGTGCCTTCAAAGGCGTGTCTTCGATGTCTAACTGCTGGGATTTCCTGTATGTGCCTCCAAAGGCGTGTCTTCGATGTCCAACTGCTGGGATTTCCTGTATGTGCCTCCAAAGGCGTGTCTTTGATGTCCAACTGCTGGGGTTTCCTGTATGTGCCTCCAAAGGCGTGTCTTCGATGTCTAACTGCTGGGATTTCCTGTATGTGCCTCCAAAGGCGTGTCTTCGATGTCTAACTGCTGGGATTTCCTGTATGTGCCTCCAAAGGCGTGTCTTCGATGTCCAACTGCTGGGGTTTCCTGTATGTGCCTCCAAAGGCGTGTCTTCGATGTCTAACTGCTGGGATTTCCTGTATGTGCCTCCAAAGGCGTGTCTTCGATGTCCCACTACTGGGGTTTCCTGTATGTCCTTGAAGGGTTTCCCGATTGTCCCTCCTCTTTTTTTGGCTACATGTGCCTCGAAATTGATGTCCCAGTTCATCTTCGGAGACTTCCTGTATGAAGAGGTTTCCAGGATTTCCCTTAGAAGTGATTTCCTACACGTCCATCTGTCCATTTGTCGATGGATATACAATATTTGCCTCTACTCTGTGGTTTTCCTGCCATGTTCCGAGGCCTTCGATTGCTTGTCGTGTTTGTAGTCACTGCTCCGTCTGACTAAATTATGTAGCAGACATATGATTGGCGTTAAACTACATTCACCAATTAACTTTGCAAAGCAAGAGACCGGGCCTCCATTCAAAGATTTTCGGTATCACATTCTCCCCGAAGCCAACCTACATGAATGTACTGAAAACCAATCCTGATGAACAAAAACTGTTTATTTCCTGCTAGTTGTTGGAGAGATGCCTCGAGCACTTCCTACGTTTTTGACCTACAACACACCCACTTGTCTTTGCACTTACGTACTTAAGCTAAGGGAAGATTGTAAAAACAATCAATTCTGATCAAGTATTGGGTGTAATCAGGGTCAAAGAGGCGTGTAGAAATCCGTTTCCTTAATTAATCAGTTGGCAGCTTGTTGTTGAGATTGGCGCAAATCGATGGAACTTTTCACGGTAAGATAAATATCGTTCTTTTGGACAACTCGAACGAAATCGCGTGTTTTCAACCTTACACTGTGTTTTTGTATTATGTCAGAGATGGCTGTATTCAACAGCGTAATGCATGTCGTAAGGCGATTGTTTAGGAACAACAAATAATCGTCTTCAACCGCATGAAAAGTGCTAGGGGTGACTATTGAGGGGGAAACAACTATTGCAATAGCGATAGCTTATTGTGACATACTATTGCTATAGTTTTTTTCTCCTTGAATTGTGTCATTTAAAGTCATTTCCCGAATGAAAATGCATAGTTTATAAGAAATACTAACACGTTCAAGTAGTTTAGCCCTTGGGGGTTGATGACACGTTTAGGAAGGCTCTGTATTTTTCTCTGAAAATCTACAACACAAAAGGCAACTTGAAGTGGCGAATGTGTGTGATCAAAGGTCTACACACCAGTGTCCGTTTGAGTTCAAATTATGGAGGATCTGGCCACATACAGAGTTGAGAACTTTTCACCACCCACCCGGTACACGGCAGGTGAGCCATGTTGACAGATACACGTCAACGCCGCGATTATGATATTGATACCATGCCTTATCGTTTGATAATATGCGCTCTGATCTTCACAGTGCATTTGTCACTCTCTGCCCTCATCATATGTAACCAGCAGGCTATTCTCAATTACTCATTTGATAATTTTGTGCCGAAAGAAACAACATTTTATTGTGTTACGTGTGACGTCACCAACTCGAACTGTGACCTAATCCTGTCTATATACCATGCCTCTCATGCTGCCCATGCACGAGCTTTGTGTCTACTTGGGGACGACACGCTTCCCGTGCGAGTCGTCATTCAGCGACTGTTGTGCTCTAATGATGTTGAGACAAACCCGGGACCCGTCACACTTGAACAAGTTCAAGATAACTTACTCAGCGCAATTGAAAACATGAAAGCAGAATTAGCTACCGCCAAAAATGACCTAAGTTCACAGATCTCCTCTCTACGGAAAGACATTAGTGCTATTAGTTCCAAGTGTGAACACCTCGAACACTCTGTAACAGATATTCGTGGAGATATAGATATCATCAAACAAAATCATGATATTGTGAACGACGACATTGATGCCCTCGCGGAGAAAGTCGATTCTGTGATCGAAAACATGTCCAACGTAGATACCGAACTAGACCGGCTGGAATCTTACAGCAGACGTGACAATATCATAATTCATGGTATACCCGAGGCTGACGGCGAGGAGAAGTCTATGACATGCAAGCAGACATCGTTATCCACTCTTAACGAGCACGCTACTTTCAAGACGTGGGGAACGTCTGACGTTATCCGCGCACATAGGCTTGGCGTTAGGCGGGTTAATGCTACCAGACCTCGACCAATGATTGTAAAGCTGCACATGTCTGACGATAAGGTGCGCTCCCGGAAAGCAAGACCGGCATTCAAGGCAGCGGGACTTGGTATCTCCAGTGACCTAACGTCACGTCAACGTCAGCAACTTCAGGCTTTGAAGGGGACAAACATGTTCGGCTATTTCAAGAATGGCCAGCTGGTGACAGTACCTCGCTCAGCCAGTGGAGCTACTGGATCCACCAACGTACGGGATACCAGAGTTCTCACCCAAACGAGGAAACGGCAAGCGAGGCCGAAATCAACCCTGCCGTAGGATTTGGGCCGAGGCCCGGATCGTATCTCACAGGGTACTGCTCACAATGACACCTGCATTACACCCACTGAACACAGCTTGTGCAACGAAACTCTCTCATTTCTGTGTTGGAATATAAACGGACTTCGTAATAAATCAGGAGATGATGACTTTATAGATTATATTAGAAAATTTAATATTATTTGCCTTCTCGAAACCTTTGTTGACTTTGATTACGACATGAATTGGTTGGTTGATTACCAAGTTTTTTCAAGTTCAGCTGTGAAACTGTCTGATTATGGCAGACTTTCGGGAGGTGTGTGCGTGTGTATACATCAGTCTATTAGCAAGTTTTGTAAGTTCATAACTACAGATATCGACAATTTGATATGTATACACATGTCAAAAGCTTTATTTGCTATTGATAAGCATGTTAATTTGATATGCACATATATACCACCTGAAGGCTCTCCTTATTACAACCATGTTGATACCAGTTGTAGTCTAGATAAACTTGAGGAATTTTTATTAGATATACAATCGGAACTTAGTGATTCACATACTGTTTTGTGTGGTGATCTAAATTCCCGAACTGGTAATGCAAATAACCCTTCAACACCCTCACGTGATGATATATTACATAGATACTTTCCATTTCATGAAGATGATGATGTTAGTGTTGAAAATCGGAAGTCTCACGATACATCTACAAACAAATTTGGCCAGAAACTTTTAGATATATGTTACGCATTGCAATTGTTTATCGTTAATGGGAGAGTATATGGCGATTTACAAGGGAATATACATTTTGTGCGAATCAAGGTGCTAGTGTCAATGATTATTTTATATGCTCACCCGATTTCTTCCAGTACATAGGCAGGTTGAATATTG
This sequence comes from Haliotis rubra, assembly GCF_003918875.1. Classification (NCBI taxonomy): domain Eukaryota; kingdom Metazoa; phylum Mollusca; class Gastropoda; order Lepetellida; family Haliotidae; genus Haliotis; species Haliotis rubra. Next base: position 144,286 of record NW_025764904.1, on the reverse strand, counting down.
GGGATCGGCATGAATCTGACCATTTACCTCTTGAATTAACTTGTAAGTTCCCCAATATTAATCATAGCATGAACGATGATAACGGGTCCACAAATATCAAACGACTTGTGTGGAATGATAATTTTGCAAGCACTTTCTTATCGAACGTGAAAGAAAACATAACTTCGTTTGGAGGAATTCTACTCGAAACAATTGATACAGATGTAAATGGAGCCATAAATGACTTTGTGGAACTGTTATCGACTTCAGCTAATTGTATGCTCAAAATGTCAATCGCAAAGACCGAACAAATACTCTAAATACAGATTGTAGAAATGCGCGACGCAATGCTCGTAAACATCTTCGTAGATTCAGAGTGACTCGTTGTAATTATGATAGACGGAAATATTGCGAAAGTAGAAATAAGTATAAAGCTTGTTGTCGAAAGTATAAGTTTGATATGAGAATCCGCAGACAAGAAAGGTTAGAAAGATCTATAAACAGCCCGTCTGCATTTTGGAAAAGTATCCGCCATTTACAAAAAAGAAATACGTCCGGAAATAGCATAACTAAAACTCAATGGTTAAATCATTTCAAAGATGTATATTCAAACGGTGAGATATTAGACTCAACATTCGACGATGAAATTAACACTGTAGATTCCAATAATGACTATTATACAGAAGTAGATCAACTTGTACTAGACAGTCCTATTGCCGAACAGGAAATATTAGAAGCGATAAATCATCTTAAAAATGGGAAGGCTGCTGGACCTGACTTTATCATAATAGAAATGATAAAGTGTTCTAAATTCGAAATTATGCCGTTCCTTACGAAATGTTTCAATAAGCTGTATGAACATGGAATTTTTCCCTGCAGTTGGTCAAGCTCTATAATAAATCCACTTCATAAAAGGGCGACAGAAACGATCCAGATAATTATCGGGGTATATCATTAATGAGTATCTTGGGGAAAGTATTTACGTTGATATTGAACAATAGACTATCAAACTGGGCGAATATGCGTGATAAGATTCCTGAATCCCAGGCAGGATTTAGAAAGGGATATTCTACCACTGATCATATATTTACTCTGTATGCACTAGTCCAAAATCACTATCAAAAAGAAAACATAAGTTGTACATAGCATTTGTAGATTTTAAAAGGCATTCGACTCAGTCAATCGTTTTAAATTATGGCAGTGTTTACGCAAGGCAGGTTTACGAGGGAAAATGGTTAGCATTCTCAAATCAATGTATTCTAACGTTCGATCTTGTGTGCGTTGCAAAGACGGGGTTACAGATTTTTCGATTGCCCACTTGGTTTAAGACAAGGTTGCTGCTTAAGTCCACTCCTATTTTCCTTCTTCATTAGTGAATTATATCACGATATCAATTTAGCTGGAAAACATGGAATCCAAATGTACCCAGATCTTGTAGAAGTCCTAATGCTCCTTTTTGCTGACGACGTTATTTTAGTTTCGGATACTGTGGTCGGTTTACAAAATCAATTAAATATCTTAGAAAGTTATACTAAAGAATGGAAGTTAACAGTAAATTTAAGCAAAACAGAAATTGTGATATTTAGGAGGGGCGGTCCCGTGGCCACAAACGAACGCTGGTTTTTTTTGATGGTCAGTTGATTAATGTATCCGATCAATATTCTTACTTAGGGTTTTTGTTTTCAAACAGAATGAACTTGAATAAATGTGCACATAACTTAACTTTACGTGGAAAAAAGGCTTTAATACAAGTTTTATCGGTTTTATACAAAGTTGGAACTATGTCACCCAATGTGTTTTTTAAGATATTTAATTCTCAGATTCAACCCATTTTATTATATGGATCTGAAATATGGGGTTTTCAGCGTTTTGATTGTATTGAGAGAGTGCATCTTTTAGCCTGTAAAAAGTACCTCAATGTAAGCTCAAAGACACCTAACTGCATGGTATATGGCGAATGTGGCAGATTTCCTTTGTATATCAATTCTCACATAAGATGTTTAAAATATTGGTTTAAGGTTCTAAATATGCACGAACAACGTCTGCCAAAATTAGCTTACAATATGCTTTTAAATCTGGATAATTTGGGAAAACACACTTGGGTAACTGATATCAGAAATTTATTATTTTCTCACGGTTTCGGTTTCGTATGGTTGAGCCAAACAATTGGCGATGTGAACTGGTTTATTAATGAATTTCGTGTTAGATCAATAGATATGTTCAATCAAGAATGGAAATCCACCCTAGATTCAAGCTCACGATATGAATATTACAGGACCTTTAAAACGTTACTCCAGCCAGAAAAATACTTATCAATAATTACAACATATAGTTTAAGAACAATGTTCGTAAAGTATCGTTTAGGTTTGTTATCTTTAATGATTAATGAGGGTAGAAAAACCTCTGTCCAGAAAGAACGTCGATATTGTCCTTTATGTAACGTTGGAATAGAAAATGAAATTCATTTTACCCTGATATGTCCTTGTTATCACGAATTAAGACAGAAATATATACCGCACCATCTTCTTGCAAAGCAGCCCCATTATGCATATATATCTTTGTTACAAACCAATAATGAAAATATTCTTGCTCAATTGTCCTTATATATAAAATATGCATTAGCTAAAAGAGATCTTCTTATAAAGCGAATTGTATACCCTTAAATATATATGTAAATATCCAGAATATTCCTTTATCACTGTAACTCTCATGTATATGGGCCGGAGGCCTTTCATACAATAAACATCTTTTGACTTTTGACTTTGCCCATGGGCGAGAATACTTACTTTTCCTTAACATTGATGTTTTTGAGGTTGTAAATGAATGAAAGTATGTTCATGACACGAAGATGAATTCAACTCATTTTAACTTAATTCGGCTGATTTAGAACGTTATTAAAATATCTTAATCTTAATTAAGAATACCCATGAAGATCCAGCTTAGAATTGGTCCCCAGCAACTCATGCTTGTCATAAATGGGATCGCGTGGTCACTGACTTAGTTGGCTAATATCAGAGTTGCGTAGATCGATGCTCATGCTTTTGATCACAGGATTGTCTGGTCCAGACTCAATTATGTACAGACCTCCGTCATACAGCTGGAATATTGCTGAGTGCGGCGTAAAACAACAAGCTAACAAACAAACGGACAGAAGAACTGTGGAGTTTGCACTTGGCATGTCCACTATATACCGAGGAAACAAACAGGCACATGGAACATCCACATGTTTTTTATGTTATTAAGCGACTTGATGATTGGTTGTAATTTGGTTTGTGTTAACGTCCACCCAAGGCCGGGAGAATAAAAATTACATTAACCTATACATGGCACAAAGTGGGCGTCAGTGTGAACAAGAAGAATGCCACGTCTGTGCTACAATAATCACATTACTCAATCCTGTCGATGGACGATGGTAACATGGCTTTTGTTAGAGGACGGTGCACCCTAGCGACGGCAGATGCGTCTATGCATGTAGCACTGTTCACGTTCTGGTAACAGCTGTTCCAGTGTGCATAAAACCGTTACAGCAAATTCACCTTGTTATGCACATATCTTGATGGACGATTACAACCTGGTGAGGGTTAGTTCTATCAAGAAGGACTACCAGACAAGGACTACATTAGGTCACACATTGACCACTATGTGTATAATTACTGAGTTAAGAGTTACCAAACGCATATCACATTGACCCCTGTCTGAGTGACTGAGTTGAATTTTACGCCGCTTTTTCACGTCAGCTTTGGTTACAGGTTACGTTGACAGGTAATTAGTACCTCACCCGGTCCTTTTGGTCTCTTCTGCGACCAGCAGACCCTTGAAGATCCGGGTTAGAATTGGTCTTCAGCAACTCATGCTTGTCGCAAGAGGCGACTAACGTGATCGTGTGGTCAGGCTCGCTGACGTGGTTGACACGTGTCATCGTATCTCAATTGCGTAGATCGATGCTCATGCTGTTGATCACTGGATTGTCAGACTCGATTATTTATAGACCGTCGCAATATAGCTGGAATATTGCTGAGTGCGGCGTTAAACAACAACCCTACCAAAAGAATCTGCGACCAGTAGGATCGTGCCTGGATCACACAATAAATGATCGACGCCTTGAACATCGAGTTCCATGTACCATGAACACTCGTTCCACGAGACGTATACAACGTTCAGCGCTGACATTGCCATCCTGTACCATGAACACTCGTTAATTAAGATCCGGGTTAGAGTTGGTTTTCAGCAACCCATGCTTGTCTTAAAGCGACTACCGTGATCGGGTGGTAAGGCTCGCTGACTTGGTTGACACATGTCATCGTATCCCAGTTGCATAGATCGATGGTCATGATGCCATTCACTGGATTGTCTGGTCCTTCACTGGATTGTCTGGTCCAGACTGGATTATTTACAGACTGCAGACAGACTATTTCCGTCCTTAAGCTCGAATATTGCTGGGTGCGGTGTGAAAACACACACAACAAAAACAAAATTAAAATAGGGACCATGGACCTTTAAGACCAGTGTTGAATCGACTTCCTGATTGTGCAATAAACAGCACCGGAATATGCCTTGGTTTCCATATCGTTGACAACGCGGTGATGAAGTATTCCCTGATGACCTCTCTATGAATATACATCAAGCATCACGCTGATTACTCTTGCGAGAGACAATGCACGTTATTATCAAGGGATCAAGATCCATCGATCATGGGCAATATTGCAGGAACCACTTGATAACAGATATTACGTGTCATGCCGTGTAAGCATGTTGGTAATACGGGCTTTGACTGCATTCAATTAGATGCATTGCAAACGAATTTGTCTTGTAAGGTTCCTGTAGCATCAACTGCGCTGAGACCGCTTTCTCGTTCCGTCATTTCTACAATGCCTTAATCCATAGTCAACGTGCAATCAATGTTTTGGTTTTTTTATCTGGCAGATCTATAGGACTTGCACCAGAGGAATAGTGTTTTGAAATCCGATTACCCGTGGATTTGCATTACTTAGCAACTCGGGTTTATTGCATTTTGTTAGAGTGGAGACGCATAGATACCAGTCTCCATGTTTTATTGGCTCTTTCTTTCAATACTTCTCGCCACTGAGAAAAATGTCAGAAGGCTCGAACGGAGAGAACTGTAATTCATTAGATTACTGTCATCGAAGCTGGTGAAACGAGGGTTGGACGTTCGGCAGATGGAGTTGCACTGCTCGATCTGTGCAAAAGTATTGTGTACATCAAGCCTAAAAAATGTGGAATCGATTATGTTTTGACAATGACAAAACAACAATGTTTTGTTTGTCTAGTCCACTTGCATAAACTGTTCTTCGATCTGCTTGTCACAAATATTATTTGGAATCACACTTTGTTTGCAAAGTACAGATTCTAATACTATTGAGGGGTTGAATCACACTTTCGTTGCAAAGTACAGATATTTGTACCATTTAGGGGTTGAATCCGGTTTGGAGTTTGAATCCACACTCCGTCCACTCCGCTGTATTCCAGCTGTAAGAAGCGATGTGTAAAAAAAAACGAGTCTGGACCTGATTGGCTTCACGAACATTCATCTACGCAGTCGATGGCATGCATCAACCAAGTCTGCGAAAATAACAATCCTTTCCCATAAGTCGGCTCTTACGACAAGCATGGGTTGAGAACCAGTTTTCTAGGGTTTCTCTTTTAATTTAGTGAAAGAGGAAGCCAAACAACTTTGCTGTGTGTTGAACCACAACCTATGTTTGTCAGTACATCTAGCAAGCTAACGATATTAATGATTTTTTTCTTCTTAAACCTCAGGCGTTTTCTGAAGCAAATTATGCGTTTATGAATATCAAGAAGTTCGATAATGACAACAGGGCTTTGTGAAACGGGTTCCCGTTCTTCAAAGCGATCGTAACCCTAAGACGATACTAACTCCCATACTTTAACATAGACTTACGACAGTCGTAGCGCTACGATGATCGTAACTCCCATACTTTAACATAGACTTACGACAGTCGTAGCGCTAAGATCGCTCTGAGGAACGAGGCTCAGGGCCTCCTTTCACAAAGCACGAAGGTGATCGTCACTAAGGTAACCTTAGTGCAATGTTAAAGCACGGGAAGTAAGGTTAACCTAAGTAAAGGTTGCTTCCTGAAAGTACTCCCAGTGTGCCGTTGTACAAAGCGATCTTAGCGCTAAGGTGATCGTAACCCCCATACCATAACATAGACTTACGATTGGCGTAGCTCTAAGGTTGCTTTGTAACAACGGAACCCAGGTCTCTACCGTGTGTGACCTCTACCACTGCTTGTCATTAACATCAGTACATAATCAACTAGAATAGCAACATATTGATACGGTAAAAATAGCGTAAGCTTCATACACTACCATGCACGCAATTGATCTGCAGTTACCTCGACATAACATTGGATTATCGTTGACACGATTCAGTGTTCCTTCAGTACAACCCACCCTTTGTCATGCACCGGCGAGGACAGGGGCAGTAATGACTACACGATCAATGGACTGACGTTTGATAGGCTTTGCTGCAGGATAACTAGTGTTTTACGTTTAGTGATTAAAGCTTTGCAATTGGCCAAATCTAGTGTGTCGTGCTTGTATGAAAGATTTCTGGCGTTTGTAAATTGCGTTCATTAAGTGCAAATGTCTTGATTTTTGTCGATGGGTCTAAGCAAATGTGGGCAGTATGAGGTATGAATCTGTTGCGTGGGTTTCTTAGCGTTCAGTGCTTGTGAAGGAGGAAGAGAACGAGGAGTGGACGAGGAGTGTGATTTGTTATAATTTAATTCAAAATATTACAGACAAAAACCTTGAGTGTGATAATCCGGGTTAGAATTTTTAACTGCTTTAACAGCTTCATGCAGATATCAGATAAATACTCCCCGTGAAGATCCGGGTTAGAATTGATCTTCAGCAACCCATGCTTTTCGTAAGAGGCGACTGACGGGATCAGGTGGTCAAGCTCGGTGACTTGGTTGACACATGTCATCATATCTCAATTGCGTAGACCGACGCCGAAGACCCGAGTTCGATTCCCCACATAGGTACAATGTGTGAAGCCTATTTCTGGTGTTCCCCGCTGTAATATTGCTAGACTAATACTAAGAGCATATTCACTCACTCACTCGCGTTATCAACCAAGAGCCATCGTGGTCCTAACGCACTATGTTGTATACTTTAGACTGGTTTCAACCATAAATAATTTGACAATGATTGGCTTATGACGAAAAACAGATTGTAAGCAGATGATTGATTCTTGTACCTTCGACCAATTAATGACGCCGTACACAAGCAAAACACTCTTGCAGTAGGATGGTTTCCTTTTTGTATGACCCAGGGGCGATGGGGTAGCCTCGTGGTTAAAGGCTTCACTCGTCACGTCGAAGACCCGGGTTTGATTCCCACATGGGTACAATGTGTGGGGTTCATTTCTGGTGTGCCCTGTCGGGATATTGCTACTAAAAGCGGCGTAAAACTAAACGGACTGACTCACTTAAAACGGAAAACTGATGGTTAGCCAGATGATCTACCTTATAGCTACGACCACTTTATGACGCCCTACACAAGCCAAACATTCTTTGTGTCCTCTGCGACCCTTGCCAGAGTTCTGTTTATTGGTTGGTTGTTTAACGCCGCACTCAGCAATATTCCAGCTATATGGCGGAGGTCTGTAATCGATCGAGTCTGGACCAGACAACCCATGATCAACAGCATGAACGTCAATCTACGCAATGGGATATGATCACATGTGTCAATCAAGTCAGTGAGCTGTACCACCCGATCCCGTTAGTCGACTCTTAATTACATCAAGCATGGGTTGCTGAAGACCAATCTAACCCGGATCTTCACGGGTGAACGAGACAGAGTTTTAATAGTACAGTTAACACTATTCTTCCTGTATCATGGCAGGTGTCCTGCGTTAAATGCCAACTGGTGTTCAATCCAGTATATATGCCATTCACAAAGAAACATTATACACGGAAACTCCTATTCCTCTGTACTGGAAGTAAAGTCAGAATAGAGATCAGATGTTATCGATTGATGACGATTAAATGCCATCTGATCCCAAGAGTAGCCGTTTTACGTTGGTGTTTGGTCGAAAAAACAACAAGCTAAACCAGTTGTAGTTGGAACATTATTGATGTTTTAGCCGTAATTTGATTAAAGCTCAATTATCAAAATAGACCTTCCACCTTGACATTTGTTATTCGTTTATGAAGCTGAAACGCTGAAAGGGTTTCGCTTCAATTACATGGCGTTGAATGGTCATTATATACATGCAGCTGTTTAATAAACGAACTCGATACTTGGAGCAATACTTGTATATTATTTACACAAAAAACAAGTCCCAAGAGGGTATATTAGGTTGTTGTTTTAACAGTATTGCCCAAAATTGCAGTACGTTTTGTCTGAAATGTGTAAATAAGTTCACGGCGAATTTAACGAATTCAATGAGGAAAGGTTGAAATGACCTGACCAACGTTATCAAAACATAATGCGTACCAGTCGTAAAGATAGTCGTAAGTTAATGTTAATGTATGGCACTTACGACTATCTTAGCGCTAAGAGAGCTTCGAAAGTCTAGGCCCAGATCTAGGTCTAGGCCAAACTCTGCACCGTATTGCTTCTGCCTCTGTGCATCACGTGCCCCCCGTGTGCCCATGCTTCTCTGTGTGCTCCCTGTATGTATGTCTGTCTCAGTGTGTGTTGAGAGATCACTCGCGATTTTACAAATTGTGCCTAATGTAAACAAATATACATTACAGTTCGTTTTCTCTGTCTATAAACGTTTTATTTACGACCATATGTGGTGAATATGTGACATTATTGATATAATGAAACAAGGTCGAAGTGACAATAATCATGCATGATGGCAAATTATTAACTGAAGACATAGAGAATGAAGGATAGGTCGAAAAATAGACAATAATTATACATAATTGCGAATTATTAACTGTGGACATGGACAATGAAGCGTAGGTCGAATAGTTGACAATAATTATGCATGATGTCGAATTATTGACCAAAGTCATTCAATGAAACGAGGTCTAATGAGTGACAATAATTATAAATGATAGCGAGTTATTAACTGAAGACATAGAGAATGAACGGTAGGTCGAAGTACTGACAATAATCATGTTTAACTGCGAATTATTGACTAAAGTCAGTCAATGAAACGTTGGTTGAAAAATTGACAATAATTATTCATAATGTCGAATTATTGACCAAAAACAGTCAAATAAACTTAGGTAAAACAAACTGACAATAATTATACATAATTGCGAATTATTAACTGTAGACATGGACAATGAAGCGTAGGTCGAATAGTTGACAATAATCATGCATGATGGCGAAATTATTGACTATGATCATGTAATGAAACGTAGATCGAATAACAGACAATAACTATACAGAATGGCGAATTAGCGACTGTATTGACATATCATATTGGCATGTGTTTGTTCATCAGATAGTAATGAAATATATTGACTTTGACATTGACAGCATGACATTGCAGTTCGTATATATGTTACAGTCAATCTGTAGAACCAGTCATTTGGCCATATGGTCAAATTACTAAAACGATCACTCATTTGGTCAAAAGACTAAACTATTAGAGTCCTAGTTAGACTGATTGCCTGAACAGTTTTAGTCAATCCATCAAATGCAAGGTAATTGTTTTGAATGTTGTCTCTACAAATGGGTGTCCTCCAAGGCAAGTCCTCGAGCAACCAGTTCGATTTGTGCCAAAAAAAACTCTTAACTTTATCAGAAGTTTTGGATTACAGCGGATTGGAAACAAGTTAATACTTGACTATTTACCCTTTATGTTGTGTGATATAGGGTAAATACCAACTACAAACGTGCACCATGGAGATAATTGGAACTAGTGTTCATAAATAACAACGTGTATCATAATGCAAGAGGGATTTACTGACTTTATTCGACCCGTGAAAATTCGACTCAGAATTGGTCTTGAGCAACCCATGATTGTCGCACTAACGGAATCGGTGTTCAGGCTCGCTGATTTGGTTGACACATGTCATCGTATCCTAACTGCGTAGATCGATGTTAATGCTATTGATCACTGGATTTGTCTGGTAAAAGCCGGTATTTACAAAGCACGGTCATATCTGGAATGTTGATGATTGCGGGGTTTAACATCAAACAAACAAAACGGATTATAATAAAATGAAAACACCGAACCCTTAAAAAGGCAAAAGAAAGATCTCCTGAACCCATTGTAGGATTCCCTTTACTCCATCAGCTGATGTTTATTAATAAAGTCAAGTTAGTACATCATGTTTGTCCCTGCAACTCAAATTCAGAAATGTCCCCCACCATGAATCTTTTTGAAATGATTCTTTCCAACAACATCGGGAACAGGTTGTTTGTCAAACAAAGTTATGGGTAGCTGCAAGAGATAACACTACATCAGTCACAAGAATAAAGCTTTGGCGTTTTCAGTTCGTTAGATGGTTGATTCAAGAATTGGAAAATCGTTTGAGACCTAATGCCATGGTGTCTTTATTTGTTGCAGGAAGCAAACGTACCATAACACTTCATGATCCTTACTATGATCTACATTCAGTTGTTCACGATCTCAAGCTTGTTTTGTATGTTATATTGTCAAAGGTTTTAAAGTCAAATGCTGGTTTTACATCTGTATGTGTGATCCTATGGTTGTTTTTAATGTAGCTCGTCAACAGGTTTTTATATATACTGCCGATGTGAAAAGAAATCTTAACTCGCTCATTATTTGTTCCATATCTTCTGGAAGACATTCATCTCAACAGTTTCATTGCAGGAGCACTGCTCTTGATATTGAGGCCAACAGCTGTTTATTTGGGAACATAAATACTCTCGGCTTCATCCTGCCCGGGGCTGAAATTGGTCAATGGAGGCAGATAAAAATATACAATGCTGTCCCGCACTGAGTGGTATATAGATCGCTGTGCCCGTTTTTAGGTATCTCCAACGACTTGCCAGCGCCAATGACGTCATTGAAACGACCAAGACCACAATCTCTTCTTGGCCGTAATTAGGTTCATTGGTATCTCCACGCACACCGTGCTAGCTTTTGTTCTAAGTAATCTCATTTGCCAACATAATTACGACTGTCATTGTGATTAAGGTTTATGAAATATCCATTGATTTTGAGTGACAAGAGTCTGTTGATGCGATTGTAACAGGCGGGATCACTGTCAAGCTCTCACCTCTCTCAGAGTTTTCGGGGGTGCTCTTGTCGTACGTAGTAATGAATTAGGATATGTTGTGGATTGTAACGTAGGGTGGGGTTGTTCGCTCGTTGCGACGAAGGTTCGATACCTCACATTGTACAATGTGCGCTGCCCATTTTTGGTGTCCCGCCGTAATATTGCTGAATTATTGCTAAAAGCAGCGTAAACTTGCTCACACACTTAGACATGTTGCATTCGATAGTCGAAATGGTTAATTGTCGCTACCAATGGATGGAGAATCTGATTTGATGAATTAGATACTGAAGATTACTTTACAGTGAAATATGTTTGTGCTCTTGTTGTTTAGCAACATTTCATCTAAATGACGCTTCTGGACCAGACAAACCAGTGATTGATACAATGAACAACTTCCACCGACATGGTGTACAGTGACAGACAATCAACAAAGACGCTGAGACTGACCACCCGAGACGTCAGGTCGCCTTGACAACCAACCTAGCCCTCTGGACTTTTTCCAGCCCGGAATCCCCAAGGGATAATTATAGTCGAACTTCGAAATATCCGTCAACATGTACATGCATGATCATGTCATAGTCTGAATCGGCAATATGTGGATTTCCGCTTGTCTCGAACTACGGAGTGAGTGAGTGAGTGAGTAAATATTGCTTAAAGCCGCATCAGTAATTTGCAGATATTCGATAACTCGAACTACGGAAAACGCGAATATTTGTGACGCTATAAGGCGGTATATTTAATACAAAATGCAAATATATAAAGAAAATGCCAAACAAAAACAAAAGCAATTTCGTTCGTCTTACCACTCGAAATGATTGCGATCAACAACACACTGAACACAAGGCCCCCTTTGGGAAGCAAGAACTTCGAAACATTCGAATCTCTCTGCAGGCTACCGCCACTCTCTCGTAAAAGGACCCACGACGAAATATTTATGTTTCATAATCAATAATGCCCATATGTGGTATAAACACTGAGCTCCCATTACCTATACATTTACACTCTCTTCACGGTCTTGCGTTACTCCCCGTCGGCCATGTCGGTCGGTCTGCATGCCGTTCACGTGGCTCGGTGACGTTTGTTTTGTATCGACCCGGCTGTGGCGATTATGTATTTATACGGTTAGGAAACAGACGAGTTTATGGGAGAACGGAGCGTTGGCCCTATTACAGGAAAACACGAACAGGCCTCCTTCGGGACAGGAAGTGTACTATTCATACGATTATGAAAATATGCCAGATCTATTAGGATTGACTGATTAGCCTTGTTTGAGAAACACCGGGAGGAAAGGTCCAGTTAGTGGCATTGTGGAAACAACGTTTGCTTATAGATGTAATCAATATATCCATTCTAAAGCAACGTTTAGATCGTCGATGTTAATAGAAGGGACGTGGGTTAATATAGTTTGGACGCCGCTTTTGGCAATATTCCAGACACAAGAAATTGGAATCACACACAGGTTGGGAATCGAAATCGGACCTTCGGCGTGACAAGGGGACGAATTAATAAGTTGGCTAACCCTACTGTCTCTAGAAGGAATGTACTACATCACCATGGAGTTACATATAATGTTTCTAGTTGAAAGTACTGAACATCGAAGAAATATGAAATTCAACCTCTTGTAAAATGTTAAATACAAAATGACGCACATGATAAAGGCGACGTAGAAACTGCCCCCCCCCCCCCAAACACACACACGCGCGCGCGTACGCACACACACACACACACACGCACACAAATACTTAAACAATATGGCGTCCGTGGATAGCAACGATATCACGTTCATTCGGTTGATCATGTTTAGCATTAAGTAACATAACCCGTGAAGGTGAGGATCCGGGTTAGAATTGATTGTCAGCAACCCATGCCAGCGGTTAGAGGCGGTTAACGGGCTTGCTGACTGGTTTGCTGACGTGTTGACGCATATCGTCGTACCCAAACTGCTTAGATCGATGTTCATGATGTCAATCACAGGATTATCTGGTCCACATAACAACCACCCAAACATTAAGTACATATAAAGGTATGGCACCGCTTCTTATAGTAGAGAGCGCATCTACCCAGGGAATAGAAGGGACTGGGTGTAGGGACTTCACAGGCTTGAAGCAGAAAACCATACTTCTGTATAATTTAAATTCTGTGTACCACTCCCGGTAATGCTTATAATGTCATCGCTAGATCATAACACTCGAGAAACAGGTCGTACTTGGCTAACAGAAGTATTATCTATGCAGATACGCCAATTCTACAGGGATATGTACTATGAATTTATCAGACTAACAACTAGTCTCTGAAATGAACATATTTTACAGGGAAAAAAAGCTCATAGAAAATAAAATAAATATAATGGATCCGAGGATCCGAGACTTTCTTCATTTTCAGAAAGATGAAGCTTTGGAAATCTAGACTTGTGTCGGCTTTCTTGGATAGATTTGCTTCGGGGTCTGCATGACAGACTATGAATTTATCTGACTACTGCCATAAAAAAGGCCCTGTTTCATTGGAAATAGTATGGTTTTGTCCCGGAAGAATATTTGCAGCAAATTCTGAACAAGTCAGACCTAGAGCTGCAGGTACAAGACAGAGAAATACGAGTCACGCGGAAGTCATTGGGGAGCCTTCTGGAATTCCTGCTTCTGGTTTTAATCTGCCTCATAGCTCCGGCTATTTTCACGGATGCAGACACACACATCCCTTGGAAGTCCTGATATGTGTTTTTCAGTGTTGTTATGAAGCTTTGCTCCGATTAACCTTCTTACCCTTATCGGATCGAGGTATCAATCGATGGAAATGACTGTTTTACTCCTATACTTGGGTAACCCCCAAACATGTAAGATAAGAAAGATACGCTGGTCATTTAACGAAACTTTGAATGATTCATTCGTTACGGAATAAAAATCTTAAAACGTGTGAATGCTTCACTCCAAATCAACATTCCGCTTGTCTCGTAATTCAGTTAACTCATTATCTGTTTGGTGGTATATCAGTATGATGTTTCATTCATATATTATCTATCGTTGCTGACTATGGATGAGAACGACCACCCAAAAGGCTCATTTGCCTCACGCGTATGTAACTCTTTTACTTTTACACTATCCAGTCTGTATATAATGGAATTTTATCAGATGATCCCAAGGTGAGATCAGATCATACTGGACAAATATGTTAAACGTATTCAACGATATCTCCCATGGGTATCTCTATGTCCTTAATTACAGTGACCCGTGAAGACCAGGGCTAGAATTGGTCTTCAGCAACCCATGCTTGTCGTAAGAGGCGACTAACGGATTGGGTGGTGAGGCTCGCTGGCTTGGTTGACACATTCCATCGAATCCAAATTGCGTTGATTGATGATCACGCTGTTGATCACTGGATTATCTGGTCCAGGCTCGATCATTGGCAGACCGCCGCCATATAGATGTGTAAACACCAAACAAACAAACAAACAAACAAATACAGTCACATGGCGGATACCTTCTGAGAAAACGTATAACGTTGAAAGACATTGAACCGTTGCAGCAACGTTACGTTTCAGCAGGGATGCGCATCTACGCTCCGGGCTGGACGGGCCCCTGTAATATTCCAATATGCATTCTGTCCGTTTAAGCTTCATCTTGGCCTCAATAGGGTCATCATCTCCACTGGTAATGATATACGAGCAATTTATAGTCTCGTTGCACGAGATAAGATTCGTGAATATTCATGAGCTAATCAATAGGCTGGTGTATGATTCATCCGGTAACTTCCTACATGTATAGGGAGACAGTTCGGTCATTTAGGGTAATTGTATTTTACGGGAAAGGCGGCCAGATTGTCTACGGCTGACATGTTTGTTTTGCCTGATTGAGTTTGAGAGACGACACACATCCGTCTTGTGTTCAGCCAGAGAACAGCGAATCCTACTTGGAGGAGCTCTTCCTGTTTCGTTGTGAGGAGTTTTACTGAAGTTGTTGTAAAGCTTGTAATAGTCAGAACTGCTTTTTTTATGTTAGTTTCAGACCTTTCATACTGATACTTTGCGTATCATGTATACTCAGCCAAAAACGAAATGCAAAAGTAGTTTTCAAATGCTTTATGTATTATATAAATAATCAACATATCATAACACATTGTTCAAATTTGTCATAAGTCATTATCACTGGCCATTGTTACCAAGGTTAATCCTGGCACATATGGACCAGTCGATTGTAACGATTAAAGCCATCTTTTTTTAGTAACTTTGATGGCCCCAGGATGGCCTGGCATAGACGCCCGATTAAACCAAACAGATAACGAATTATGGCCTGAGGAATGTTCACACTCTCTTACGGCAGTGCTTGTGCCAACTGTTGGAGGTTCTGTGACCTGATCTCAGACGTTGATCAAGCGCATCCCATAGATGTTCGATGGGGTTTAAATCTGGTACCTGGGTTCCTAAAAAAAGCCGTTCTTAACCTTGCCCTTGACATGTACCAAGTCTGTTCTACCAGTATGGGAGATGGCGGCCCACACCTTTACACCTACTCCACCAAACCTGTCCATTTCATGCATGCACTTTCGAACATAACGTTCCCAACGACATTTCTAAACACGATATCTTCCGCCTGTACGGAGAAGCAAGAAACGTACCAAGGATTAGGGTATGGTTACCCTTTTCGCGAACACATGCTGTTTCCAGTAGTTTTGAGTGAAATAATCACGTATTTCTCACCGGAATTTTTCCCTTTTAGCCCAGAGGAATTAGCGTTTCGGCAAATGACTCTGTGTTGCAGATGTTTTGAATAATGTAACGAGTCAAAAGCAGTTTGTGTTCTTTCCGTTTAAGAGTCGATTAACGAATACCTCAAAACCCCCAAAGACCTGAAGTAACCCGTTCTTCTTCTACGCATAATACCAACACTCATGTCGATCCGGGTAATTATGAGTCTTCAGCATCTATGGACGTCGGTTGGTCAGGTTTGCTGACATGATTGATACAAGTCGACCTAATCCACTTCCTGATATCGAGGCTCATGATGTCAATCCCTACATTATCAAACACAAATCCGATTTAGTACAGACATTTTGTGTAAAAAATAACAAATCAAAACCAAAAAACACTGCAATTTGTGTTCTTTCCGTTTAAGAGTCGACTAAAGTTTCAAGTCCTGAAGTAACCATTATCAAACCCAAACCCAACTGAATACAGACTTCCGCTTTTTTCCTTAACATTAGTGAGTTCAGAACAAAAAAACAAAAAAACAAACCGAACAGCAAAAAAACACAAAAACAACATTAAACGTAACGCCCGTTTTGTTGTACAAAAATTATATCCAAATATGTAAACAAATAGTACGGTAATGTAATTTATATTTGATAAGCAGCTACGAGGACGTACGCTCGATTGTAACCTTTTATGTTTTTGCCTTTTTGCATCAACAAGTGATGTACAAGACTGTCATACCCAGAAGAACTGCGATCTCTCTTGGAGCCATTTGCCTTCTTAAAGCCATGTTAAATCCACAAGAACACTCGCAGGAGCATCTAAATAACACAGCTCAAAGCTTTATGTTCCATTCAGAGGAGACATGGCTACCTCAGACTGTTTACGTAACCCAATAGATGGAGAACGCTCTTCTTTCCTGGAGGTTTCTTTCTGCGTATTCATGAGATCTGTAGCCAGAAACACGGAGCCCGGAGGGACGATTGTCTATGGAAAATGTTTGAGATTGTTCACTGTAAAAAAATTGATTTAAGCAGTTTAAGCCATAAATCGATCGCGTTTTCTGGAGTTTAACTGCGCAATCCGGCTGGAATCTCCATAGATCTGTTTGACTGATCTTGGCGTTGTTGATATGCAATTGCTGCTTGTGGTCGGAAGGTACGCGAAAGCTTCCAAAAAATATTTATTTGAAAATGCAGTAATGCAAAAGGAATATGTTCTTGGTGCTGGCCCGGTTTCTTCATAGGAAGACATATTAATACAGGATAAGGACAGCGTTGCATATTTACGGGTTCGGTATAAAAATACCAATGAATTTATTTCTGTCCTCAGGCAATACTAATCAATATATTCAACAAAAATATTTCCATAATCTTCGTAAATCCAAGCTGAAAGAAGAGTACATTTAATGATTCTGATTATGTCAAAAACATGTGTTGATGTATCAATAGTTAGTGAATGAGTCAGGTTTTAAGCTGCCTTTAGCAATATTCCAGCAATATCACGGCGGGGGACACCAGTAATGAGCTTCACACATTGTGGCGTTAATTCCACTCGATCATCGCGTGTGTTGAACGATTGTATGTTTGGTACCACACTCGAGTCTGTAAATAGCCGAGTCTGGACCAGACAATCCAGTGATCATCATCACTTCCGCGAGCCTGACCACCCGATCCCGGTAGTCGCCTCTTACGACAAGCATGGGTTACTGAAGACCAACTCAGACAAGTGTCAAAATTATACATAGTAGCAGGTCTTTACGTGGCATTTAGAAGTGATATACATAAGGAAGACTTCTATATTACGAGGAACACAACGTTTCGGAGTATATCCTTACTCCTTCATCAGGGGGTGTCAACTTCGTAATAATGAGAAACACGTCAACTTCTTTATATGATGAACACCTGATGAAGGAGTAAGGATATACTCCGAAACGTTGTGTTCCTCATAATAAAGAAGTTGACATCCATAAAACTCTCTTCCTTATACATATTTTGTTCCTAGCGGGATTGGACCCGTGAAGGTCCAGGTTAGAATATTGATCTTCACTAACCCATGCTTGTCGTAAGAGGCGACTAACGGGATCGGGTGGTCAGGCTCGCTGACTTGGTTGACACCTGTCATCGGTTCCCAATTGCGTAGATCGATGCTCATCCTGTTGATCACTGGACTGTCTGGTCCAGACTCGATTATTTACAGACCGCCGCCATATAGCTGGAATATTGCTGAGTGCGGCGTTAAACAACAAACCAACCAGAAGCCTCGATGTGACATTTTGACAAGATCACTGAAATAGTTTATTCCGTTCAGTACCTATTTATTGCAGTGAATATGGCAAAATATAGGTAGGAATATTGCTGAGTGCGGCGTAAAACTAAACTCACTCACTCACTCCTAGTAGAATTAGATTCACGCTGCTTGTTATGATGTATAATAATAATATTATTATTATTATAGTCCATTTGTACCGCGCTATTTCCATTCACAGTAAATGCTCAAAGCGCACAGAATTAAAAACATAGTCACTTGAGATGAAACTAGTCATCTGGATATAACATTCTGAAGAGATGAGTTTTGAGACTTCGTTTGAAGTCATGTAGATTTGAACAGTTTTTCAAACATTCAGTACATGTATATGTAACACGTATATCAAATATATCTTATAAACTCATATCATATGAAACTGCCCCCTTCTAATATGAAGGTAGTGTTATTGGTATGGGTATACATAGATGGGTATCTATGGGTAAATAGATACAAAACATAGGTGTTCGAGCCCAGGTCTGACACAAGCACGTCTTGGCCTTCCTGTGTGATTTGCTCTCGTCCAGAATGAACTTTGAGAAATCATGATTTATTAAGCTTCGTGCTGCCTCAAGGAGTTCCAGAGTAATTTCCATGAATAGCAAGACTAAAATCGATCATTTGACATTCTATATTGCACTATGACCACTTCTTGTTTGCCTTAAATCACACGGCTGGAGCCAGGGGGTATTAATTTGCAAAGGAATCCGGGAGTAAACAGTTACACGCGCGCGGACGATCATGGCGCGCGACTGATGCTACTTCCGCCCGATGGATTCCGAAGAAGTAAAATTAAGCGCGGATGAAACCGTCTTCTTCCCGTAGACTAGCCAAAGCATTCAGCAAATTCAATAACTCCGGGCTACTGGTGATGTGAGTGAAGCTGGCACGGGAGCCGAAGGGTCTGTCGTTCAGGCGAAAGGGTAGAAACTCGACTCAGCCTGTCTTTGCTTGGTCAATTCATTACTGAATGGTAGCCATCAGCATTGATTGTGCGAGCTAGACCACGCAAGATTAAAGTCGAAAGGGGTCAGCAAATTACTATGGTTGCCTGTCGTCTGCTGGTCTAGAGATTCGTCAATGGCGAAAATTGGGGCCTTGCTTGTTTGAAAATTGGTATTTGCTTAACACTTGATAAAGCCCTGAGGACGAGCAGGAGAAATGTCCAACCTTCTGATTGAGAGAGTTAATGAACAAGGTTTAGTTATATTGGGAAGAGGACATCGGTGTTGTATTTCTTTTGTTTTCAATTGATATCGAATGGAGGAGTTTGTCAGTTGAGTTTGAGAAGGATCAATATATGATCGGCAGATCGGGTCATATTAACAGATGGCGCTGTTGAGTATGTGATGCTGGAGTGGATGCTTGGCATGTGGTACAGCAACGCTTCTGTCATTTCCTTGGAAGCAATAACGTATTGAATCTTGTCTGAGGAATCGGTATATACATGCTGTGTGGTGGAAATGGTTGAGATTTTAGAGTAGTACTTGGAGGTGCTGAACTGCGGTTTTATGATTTTTGGATGGAGTGAGTGAGTTTAGTTTTATGCCGCTTTAATCAATATTCCAACAATATCATTTCAGGGGACATCATGAGCTTCAAGCATTGTACCCATCTAGGGAATCGAACCCGGGATATAGATTGTGTGTTGAGGATATATAAAACGTTGATAGAACAGAATTTACAGAACTGACCCACAGGTACCCCCACGCCCAAACTTCGATCGACCTCTAATGAGATAAAAGCGCGCGTACATTATAACCTACTCAAAATTTGATCGAGCGCCCGATACGCACGTATGCTGTCCCAATACATCCAGATTTTCAGTTGTTAAGCGCAATTATTTATCCAGTGCTCTCAGGATTCAGTGCTTGTAGGATAATTGATGAATGACACCGAGAAACCAAACGATGTTGGTTTAACGGTTTGTGTGATTATTGCTGTCTTAAGCATTAAAGCTTGGCTTCAGTCCCTTAACACCCATTAATACCTTCCATTTGTTTGCGGCGGATAGCTGATCGATTACAGGCCTCCAACAGAATTATATCTGACCATGAGATCAATTTCGAAATTGATGATTGCAAATTTGAAATGTGTTATGTTAGTTGTCAGTAAGGCTCTGCGCCTGGCGCTGTTTGATTTTGATTCGGAAATGAAATTGGTTTCGTAATGGAATCGAAATTGAATTTTGTTTGCTGAGGGGATATTTCATACATTTCCGGGTTTCCAATTTGAAAATGGCATCTGTGTGTTTGTGTCTTAGTTCTGCAGTGCGTATGAAGTTACGACGACACCAACGCAATCGAACATGAAATGAGATCTCAGTTAAAAAGTCTGACGTTCAAAATCTGTGTTATTTACGTTGGTAAAGCAAGTGTCTTCGTTAGTCTTTGACAGATCATATTACAGATCATGCTTCCGAGGGACATTTATTATGAGTCAGTGAGTAGGTGGGCGAGTTTAGTTTTACTTCGTTTTATCAATATTCGAGCAATATCCAGGACTCCACACACTGGGCTATGGGGTTCACATACTGTTCTCTAGTCTAACATCTATTCTCTGACATGAACATATTTTACAGAAAAAAAACAGTCCATAATGAAAATATATATCTATATAATGAAAAGGAGCCCAGAGACTTTCTTCAGTTTCAGACTTGCCACATATTCTCAGGGGTGGAAATAACCCATTGCCCGACACCCGAGTCCAGTGTTTTTTTCTGTCGGGCAAGCAAATTTGTATATCACACTGTACCGGTGTCCAGTTGATATTCCGATGTTAATTATGTTGTTTATTTAAAAAATCAACAAGAAAACGTCCGGTATAGTGGGAAAATTATCAGGGCAAGTGATTTTACATGTGCCACTGTACCGGAGTACACTAGCAATTTTAAAGTTATTTCCACCCCCTGGATTCTAGACTTGTATTGACTCTCTTGGATAAATTTGTTTCAAGGTCTGTGTGACAGACTAACTGCACCAATGTGAGAAATAGAACACGGGTCTTTGGCGTGACGAACGAGCGCTTTAACCACTAACCCCAGTCAGTGAATGAGTGAATGAATGAGTGAGTGAGTGAGTGAGAACAGTATTTCAGTAACTGTTATATCGCTTAGTTTTGAAGGAAGGTCGGAGGTGATATAGGTTTCAATCGCTGGCCGCTTTTGTGAAACCACACGCCACACTCAGCAGTATTCAAGCTTTATGGCGGCGGTGTGTAAATAATCGTGTCTGGACCAGACAATCCAGGGATCAACAGCATGAGTTGGATCTGCGCAATTGGGATACGATGACATGTGTCAACAAAGTCAGCGAGCCTGACCACCCGATCCCGTTAGTCGCCTCTAACGACAAGCATGGGTTGCTGAAGACCAACTCTAACCCAGACCTTCACGGGTCGGAGGAATTAATAAGTAACCAAGAAATCCTTTTTTTCGGAGGCATTGTCCCACAACGAACCTTTAACTGATTTGTAGCTTTAATTCCAAACCGCAGATCATATTGGCTTGAAGTAATTAAACATGTATTCTATTCTGTAGATTAACATCTAACGATAGCCGCACAATGTTATGACAACTGCGAACCAAGTGGGAATTCGATGCTTGGAAAATCCATGTAAATGTGAAAATGATGTCGTTTTCTAGAGATTAGATGGACCAATGGTTTGTACAGGCGCCAGGTATCGATTAACTGATTGTCTATCGATTACCCTGTCCCAATCAGCAATAACTAGTCTGTTTCTGTTGGGGCGCGAGTACAAGCGGGCGGCCGTGGTCGCCAGTTACACGCCAGTTTGAGTAACGTAGGGTACTTACACATAATGTTTGTGCGTGCCTGTTTCCGAGCCATTAACGGTTTTATGGCTTGCTAATTGGACTTAACATATGACTTTGGTTCCTCCAGGGAAAGAGGTTATTCTTCAGCTGGTGGTTGCTGGAATGGTACCAGGAGGTCTGGTAACACTTGCCGATAGATTTCCTGGCAAGTCTTTATACCATTCACACTTTGCTACGGATCAAATCATGGATTCAACAGAAAACTATGATGTGGGTTCAAATTTGGTGTAAATATCTAAGCTTATTGTAAGCATGGATGCTAGGTTTCAGTTTGTCATTGCATCTTGTGGAACCCATACCTGCTATTGACAGGTGTTGTGTGCTTGTCAATGACTCGTTCCATGATTTGCAAAATGGTTGGTTGGTGCCATGAAAACCATTTTTATGGCTACTCATGTATCAAGTGCATAAGGTTAGATTAAAGTGAGTGTTTGCCTAAAGAGGGGTTACCATATTATTATTTATCCAGTTTTAAATGGATACGATTTCAAATTATACATCTACGTTTAAGTAAATTTGTGAATTTTTGTGATCCCTAGCAAAGTGTGAGTAGTAATATGATGTTAAATTTCGTAGTACGAATATACAAACACTGATGTGTCGAACTTACCGTTGTGTCGATGTGAAAGCTTGGCTCCTTCATATTCTTTCTTTATTCAGTAATTTTGCGGTTGTGTCGAACTCAAAGTATCTGCTAAGGTCCCTTCAACTTCGACACCCCCGTGACTGTATCTGTAGGTATATTTCAGATTCTGGTATTGTACTGAGTTTGGCACCATCCATTCTGACTGAGTGATCGGGTGTATTGCCCATTTACTTTGAACAGTATTTGATCTCTGTCACTGCGTTTAGGCTCTACGGCGGTGGGGTAACTCAGTGGTGAAAGCGACTGTTTGTTACGCCGAAAACGTCGGTGTGATTCCCCACATGGGTATAAAGTATGACGTCCATTTTTGGTGTCCCCCACTGTGATATTGGTGGAATATTGCTGAAAGCTAAAACTAAATTCACTAAATTCACTTACTCACTCATTCAGCTTCATGCAAGCAAAACAAGGAATGACGTAGGTCACTGAAGTTTGCGCCTTTGGTGGAGTCCAAGTGCACGGCCAAGGTGCTTATAAACACTCTGTGATTGTAACCCATGATTACAGGTTTTGGCACATCTACTTGCAGATCCACAGTAATCTTGGCACCAGTGTATAATTTGGGATACAGAAATGAACTTAAGATTGTTCCGGTCGACAATAGAAATCTTCTAAAATTGACAGATTTTAGAAAATCTTAAGGATTTTTAACTCTGTATATGTTATAGTTACTTTTAGTTTGTTGGAACATGATTAATTCATAAGAACTATGATTCGCCAGCAGGCTGTAGTTTTCAGTGGGTGGGTTGTTGTGGGTTCGGGAAACTAAGCAAGCCTGCACATAGTTAGTTGGTACCTGACAGACAAGGATCCATGGCAAGCCAACAAGTAAATACTTGGTAATCTGACTCACTGAGACTTGGGAAAGCAACGCAGCAAACTGATTAACAGACACAGTGACACCTCTAACAGACAACAGGCGGTGCCCTGGAGACAGGGAGACGAGAAACATCCCATCCATGTCAACGCTAGTGGTCCGTCCAACCACCATCGGTGTGGAGAAACCTCCAGCTAGGAATCTTGTGAATTCTTGTACATTCTTAGAAAAGGAACATTCCAAGAGTGTTCGGGAAAAATCTTACTATCGTCTTTATCGAAGGATTGTACTTTGTACTCGTGCAGACAGGCGTAGAGTATGTCATAAAGAACCTCGGTATTATGCAGTGATAGTTGCGCAGATATAACCAAAATACATACATTTTAAAAGACGCTTTGCACCGTTTGAACCGAAACGAGTATGAGTCATAGGAGGGCTCAGTGGTAGTATTCTCCCGTTGTCTGTCAGGATCCGCTTTTAGTTGCTTCGAATCCTAGATTCACCCACTGCAAAAATCGGACCAGCGCCCAGTTTCGAACTTGCTCAGCGTTGACTTGATCGTACCTCGTACTACTTAAACGTAGACATACGCCAGTTATATCGCTACGATCGCTCTGTGGAACGGGGTCCTGTACTCTATGGGTTTACGAAACGGCGAGTGTCTGTTGTTATATGACATGCCATGATTGTAATGACTGCTACAACTTTCCATTCAACGTGTGACCCGTGAAGGTCCGGGTTAGAATATTAATCTTCAGTAATCTATGCTTGTCCTGGAGGCGACTAACGGGATTGGGTGGTCAGCCTCGCTGACTTGGTTGACACATGTCATCGATTCCCAATTGCGCAGATCACTGGATTGTCTGGTCCAGACTCAATTATTTACAGACCGCCGCCATATAGCTGGAATATTGCTGAGTGCGGCTTAAAACTAAACTCACTCACTCACTCACTTATCAACATGTGAGGTATAAGACAATTGCCTGTGAACAACACAGTCAGACAATCTTGTGATTGGTGGTGTGATTCAACAATCCACACTGACGAGTTATACTGATGCACGCTCACGTATTCTCTGGACTGATTCTAACCCCGTCTCCCCATAATAGAGGGGTTTTCTGCACCTAATTTACGGTATATTTTATTATCTGTCCATTGTGTTTGTATTATGGTCATTAAACCCGGTAGTTATAACTGTGCAATCTCTGATGTTCAAGGTAATTCTAGAGGTAACCTAGTGGTATAAGCGTTCGCTCGTCATGCCTAAGACCCGGGTTCGATTCCCCACATGTGTACAATGTAAGACACCGATTTGTGGTGTCCCCTGCCGTGATATTGCTAGAATATTGCTAAAACTAAACTTACTAACTTGCTGTTACTCAGCATTAGGAGAGTAAAACAAGGATAAGTCGGCTCGGAGTCAATGTACCGTGTCTGTGTGGGGTATTATGATATTTTCGATATATTGGTAGGTTAGCGCTATGAAACCTGCTCTAGTCCAGACTGGCACCGAAAAAAATGGAGCACAGGTCACAGGTCACAAATCAGGTCAAGTTAAGCCACGCTGGTCACGGAGAGGTCTTGAATGGGTGACCGTGTTTGGCAACTTGACTCCTGAGAGTTCCTAGGACTTCTGTGCTGCCCCACAACGAGGCACCTATGTGATCATACCTTAGGCAAGAGTGTTTGTTCAAAATTGAATCTGTTCACCCATCATAAAATGGGTACCCGGTGGTATAAGTCATGTGACTATTAACAATCTAGAGCCTCACGGGCAGCATGGGTTATCCGGGGTAATAACGTCCATTAAGTTGTATGCGTTTAGAGCAGGTCCCTGCGAAGTCGGATTCAACGCTATATAAGAGGCCATGTTATTATCAGCATTATATATAACTGCAAACACACGTAAATGCACGACGCTGCATAAAAGCAGTACTATTGAAAGCAAAGTCAAACAGCATTTTACCTCAGCTCTGATTTTCCAAATGAAGAGAGTCCAGCATATGTCACTGTCTGATACTCTTACACAAACCATTCGCTCTGTCAAACAATGTCAAACAACTGCAATACATAGCTGTCGCACCAAACATTAATCTTCTTAAACGCAATATTGTACAGACACATTATTAAGTCACCATGATGAATGTCCCTCGAGTCAATCACATTGCGCTCTTTTCATAAAGATTCATCAATCATGTTTCTGGCTTGAAATATTGATTTGCCAGAAACATAAGTTAGTCTCTCTTTGATTTATATTGAAATCGAAACGTCAGAATGATAAACAACCACATGCTTCAAGCGCTGCTGTTATGTGGCGCCATCCATCGCTGCCTTACTGCAGAAATCAAACGCATCCATCAGAACCGGAGCTGAAGTTGAAAGACGTTCCGATCTGTAAACCGCGTCGGCTTAAATTTACATGCTTTTAAATAAAATACGAAAGAAATCAAGCAAGAAATAGATTAAAGCACGCAGGCAATTTACATGACAAGAACAGCTGATTGTTGACTACGAACTTCCTTAATCATCAAACTCCCGTACCAGTGATCTTCCCTTGACGTGTCTTTTTATCCTTTTATCTAATAATTGGCTTTTTTCTATCTACTCTTGAATTGAGAGGGTTTTACAATGAGGCTGTTCGCTTTGATCGCGCGCTGGAAGAATTCCTCAGAAGATTAACGCCATTTCTAGGTGACCCAAATGTAATTAATATCCCTTTCAATGTGTTTACTGTGTAGGTGAAAAAATGACAAGTGTCTTGGAGTTATTTCCTTTTTTAATATTTTGTGATTTGAAAATACAAACGCACTTGGGAAATACGATATCTGACGTTCATGTCGTTTGAAATTCAAGCTATTCATTATGCAGAAATAGGAAAAATAAGGTAACGGTAATGTCATCCAAGGCATCATGACGTCGACGCAAAGGGATTCATCTTCGATGATTTGATCACAGAGATCATTGGTGTTATGATATTCCTGGGCCTGGTTCCACAAAGTGAATTTATCGCTAAGATGATCGTAGTTCCCATACTTAAACACGATGGTGCTTTGATGATCGTAGCTACCGCATTAAAACATGACTTGTGAACGTCATGGCGCTAAGATGATCGTAGCTCCCATATTAAAACATGACTTGTGAACGTCATGGCGCTAAGATGATCGTAGCTACCGCATTAAAACATGACTTGTGAACGTCATGGCGCTAAGATGATCGTAGTTCCCGTATTAAAAGATGACTAACGATCGCCATGGTACTAAGATGATCGTAGCTTCCGTATTGAAAGATGACTTACGATCGTTATGGTGCTAAGATGATCGTAGCTCCCGTATTAAAAGATGACTTACGATCGTCATGGTGCTAAGACATAGACATACTTTAACACAGGTTTACGAAATTCGTAGTGCTACGATCGATTTGCACAAGCGGGCCCATCTCCACAATCCAAAATGTTTTCTTTGGATCAGTCAAGGTCTGACTGCTGTTTATGGTATTTTTTGATTGTATCGAAATGTTAATAAAACATGGCAATCATTAGCATTAGCATGATTCACAAGTTTTCCCGTACGATCCTCGTAATCCTATGTTCCAGAAAACAGTCACAGCTAGATCTGCTGTAGCGTTAATGATGTACTACACACCTTCGATAATCCTGGAGCTAGGGTCTTGTTATGGAACATTCCATGCAGATTGATAAATGGTCTGAATATCTCGACGGTCGACACTGTTTACCATTTTTATTGGAAGTTCTATGTTTTGGGCAAAGTCCTTGACATGATCTATTGCATCTGTAGCGAATGTAGACAACGTTTAAGTCGTCTCGTGCCTGAGGAGAGTCCTGTCTAATGAACCAGACAGTGTCTAATTCATTCCTCACCTCGTCCAGAATCCTAGTCAGGAACCTACATGTGAGCCGAAATTGATCTTTACCCAAGGGAGACGCGCTGACGGTCGTTGTAGCTTGATGTTGGGGTGATATCGACAATCCTATAGCTTGTTGTTGTGTATATCGGGCTAGACTTGTGATATAAACATTGCTTAAGACGTCGTTAATCTCTCCTTTCACGTGTCGCTTCTTACATGGACGTGCAAATGGTGCTCTCAATCCTGCGAGCTGTACATGTGTAGGATTTACGTTACCATTTTATATTCCGCTTGTTCCTATGGACATCCAGTGGACATACGACGGCACGTCCCCGTGTCATTGTAGTCTAATATGGACACAATATTGACCTGTCATATACTGAACGAAACAAATAAGGGAACACCACTTCACGGCAGTGTTCCTTTATTTATTCTCATACTTACTCCCACAGCGATATTCAAAGCTGGTGATGAAAAATGGCAAATCAGAAGGGAACACTTGAATTTTCCATTTGTTTCTCCCAGTATATATATAATAAATATGTGATCAGCATCCATCTGAAATCGCTTAAGACCCGGGTTCGATTCCCCACATGGGTAAAAGGTGTGAAGGCCATTTCTGGTTTGTTCCGCCGTGATATTGCTGGATTGTTGCTAAAAGCGGCGTAAAACTAAACTCACTCATTCTGGTTGCTGTATCCGTGACCTAAGCATATTACATGCATTTGCATTCATAGTATGACATTAATGAGTTTAATATGGACATACATTGACAAGCAACAGTTACGATTCCAGTTGTCGTAAATCTTACTGACATGCAAATGACGTCTGATAGCACCTATACTTTCATGTATCCGATAAAATAGGTTCCAACAGCTAAATTGATCCAATTATAATTATTAATTCACATCCAGGATGCTTGACAGCCCAATTAAATGACGTCCCGCAGCAACAACGTTGTTCATATTCCAGACCGTGTGGCAGGTAGGGTAGCCTGGTGGTTAAAGTGTTCGCTCGTCAAGCCGAAGACCTGGGTTTTATTCTCAACATGGGCACAATATGTGAAGCCCCTTTCTGTGTCCCCCGCCGTGATACTGCAGGAATATTGCTAAAATCGGCGTAAAACTAAACTCACTCACTCACCAGACCGTGCACGTTGATCGAGAGCACGCTTACCGTTAATATAGCAATGTTTTATAACCATATAAGGACAATGGTTACATGACATGCAATGCATTCAGATGCATATGCTGGATTGTTTAGTGGTGTGACGTTGACACTTCAAGTCAGAATTGTTCCTTTGTGCTCCTGTTCATGACTCGGCTATATCAAAAGGAATTGATACTGTCTTCAGAGTTCTACCACTGATCTTATTTCTATCATTGCTACTTGTGTTTGGTGTATCAGCCATTCCCAGTTTAATTGATATCTTTCAACACTATTGTCGACGTATTCCCTTGTAAATCCGTTTGCTGGGTGTTTAAGAGCTGTGGGATGAGTATGACGTTGTAGGTTTTACTTCGTGATTGAGAATCGCTCAGACACGTGCATTTCGGCTGCTTGTAAAGGCCACAGGATCGCCGCGGATTACCCCACTCAGATATACTGACTCCGAGTGACCAGTCCTTGCGCCGATGTCTTTTGGTATGAATCGTTTTAACAGCGTTTTGTAGGTCACAAACGACAGGATCGGCGGATTGATACAGTGATCAGTTTTAACAGCCCTTTGTGGTCACACAGGTACTGATCGGCCCCTTCTTGACGTACCTGCCCTGTAGTTGGTTGGTTGATTGTTAAACTCAGCAATATTCTTCCTATTTGGCGGCGGTCTGGAAATAATCGAGTCTGGACCAGACAACCCAGTGATCAACATCATCGACCTACGCAGTTTGGACACGATGACGTGTGTCAACTAAGTCAGAGAGCCTTACCACCCGACCCCGTTAGTCACCTCTCACGACAAGCATGGGTTGCTGTAGACCAATTCTAATCCTGATCTTCACGGTTCTTGCGGGACAATCTATAGAGCCATTATGTATGTGACAATCTGTATGCTAGGTCAGAAATCTTTATGCTTTAATTGAACGCAGATTTTTTTCAATGTTAGAATTCGTGGTTACTTTTATTCTTTGAATTTTGAGGAATCTAGTTTCGGTTCGAAAAAGATTTCTGCAACAAACTATCACAAACCAGACATTGTTTTATTGCGTTGTATTTTGGAAAGGACGCACCAATGGTAAAACTGTAGTAAAGATATATTGAAGAACACCTGGTGTCATTACTGATTTTTCAGTGGTTCGTTTCATCACTGTTTTGACTTTTTAGGGTAAGGACTTTTCCGGCATTACTGTCTTTTTGATATAGGAGACAAAACGTAAAGTACTTCATCTGAGGAAGTTCAGCAGTTAAGGCTCTGGCTCATTACATCAAAGGCCGTGTTAGATTCAACACTTTTCTTGGACTTGGTAGGACTCTAGTGGAAAGTTATTATTCTGCACGTGGTTGCGCACGTGAGGCTGTTGGAACTTGCTCAGTCTTGGAGTCAACGGTTAGATTATTTACATAACGCCGTTAAAGAGCTGAAGTGGTGATGAATACAGGGCAGTGCTATAAACAAATCTCTTGTGATCCTGAAAATAGTATAAAATGCAGGTGCGATCTAAAGCAGAACTCTCCAGAAGAACGTATACAAGTGATCTATAAACCCAGATGCCAGATAACCTGTATATACAATTATAAGAGATACATTTTTATGTTGCCGAAATAGACCCAAATAGGCAAGAAGTACTTAAAGCTTTGCTATGTTCTGAAACGATCTGAAAATGAAGCTTGGAGTTCCGCGGATATGGGTTAATGTAGAATTGGGTTTATATTGCTGCGAGACAGACTCGCTTATACGTCGTTGGAGACGTCTTTGGGTAAAGTAACCTTATTTCGTGAACGTCGTCAACGGCTTTCTGTCTCGTCTGGCGAACTGCGGGGACACCAAAAGCAAACCCAACCGCACCCATTATACTTATAACAATACACCCGTGAAGGTCCGGGTTAGAATATTCATCTTCAGCAACCCATGCTTATGTAAGAGGCGACTGACGGGATCGGGTGGTCAGGCTCACTGACTTAGTTGACACATGTGATCGGTTCCCAATTGTATAGGTCGATGCTCATGCTGTTGATCACTAGATTGTCTAGTCCAGAATCGATTATTTACAGACCTCCGCCATATTGATGGAATATTGCTGAGTGCGGCGTAAAACTAAACTCACTCACTCACTCACTCACTTGTTAAAGTATGGGTGTTGTGGACGGTGTTGCAACATGGAGTAGAAGCTTATACTGTTATATAGCCGGAATATTGTTGAGTGCGGCGTCAGATTATTAAACTCGAGTGTTCGTTGATGGTCGAATACTGATTGCACAAGCACACACATACAGACTCGCATACACACGCATATACAAACACAGACACACAGCAGAGACAACATATTTACGAAGTAAATATACGGGTCGAAGTTCTTAATTTGAATGTATAACGTGTTTTTTTCTCATTGAGTCATAAACACATGATTATGATGTTGTTGGAACGACACTGGATGTGGTTTGATTATGGAAATAATTTGTAGCTTTCGTTTTCAAAATACAGAAGGAAAACTATACTGATAAAAAAAATGAAAAAAACCCCACGGGAACAGCTATTATGAGGTAGCATGTGTTGGTCCTGAAGTTATGTATGTAGATTGCACAATGTATTTTGTCGGTAAAGCCATTTTTGTTGATATCATATTACAAGATAAGATATGATAAGTTTTTTTGTGCATTGTCAATTTGTTCCACGGGCATATTTTTAAATTTGTAATATTCCGGCAGCTGCACACATCAGGTTTGAACAATATTTGAGCTATGTGACTGGGTATCAGCTGCGTGCCAATCCTAAAATAAAGCACATACCATGGATGCACCAAACAGATCTGCACTTATATTATCCCAAATTACGCTTTCTGATATTACTTGCTAACCCACTTACGTTTGTTTACTCACTCACTCGTTTACTCACTCATTGATTCACCCACACACTCACTCACTTCTCTCAAACTCACCCACTCTCACCCACTCACCCACTCACTCACGCGCTCGCTCACTCACTCACTCACTCACTCACTTCTATACTTCTCTCACCCACCCACCCACTCACTCACTCACTAACTCACTCACCACCCACTCACGCGCTCGCTCACTCACTCACTCACTTCTCTCACCATCCACCCAATCACTCACTCACTCACCCACTCACTCACACATCCACTCATCCACTCACTCACTCCAGTAAAACAGATCGTATACGTTTAACATTGATAAAACCACCATACCTTGTATGGTGCAGACCAACCATGGATCGACAGTATCCGGAATCCGAACTCTATCCGCCTCACATACTTATTCCTTGCTCTCTGTTTCCAGTCCTACGTCAGCTGCACACTCGGTGTCCACAACATTGGTCCAATCCTCATCTGCTTCGGGGCGGTCAGTGCTGTTGGCTCTGTGGTCATTGGCTACATCGCCGAGCACATCAAACGGTTCCTCTTCATCACAGCCGGTGCTACCTTCAACGTCGGACTACTCATTGTGCTGTGGTTGTGGAAGCCGCAAGCAGGAGACGTCCCTAACTTCTACGTCGTCGCAGGTTGCCTGGGTCTCTGTGATGCTATCTGGCAGACGCAGACATACAGTAAGTACAGCTTTACCACAAACCCATCTTCATCACACAGGCGAAACGGTGGGGTAGCACAGTGGTTAAAGCGTTCGAAATTTCGGGTTCGATTCCCAACAAGGGTACAAAGTGTGAAGCCCATTTCTGGTGTCCCCCGCAGTGATAGTGCTGGAATATTGCTGAAAGAGGCGTAAAACTAAACTCACTCACTCACCTTAATGAAGCAGGTTTAGATTTCCCAAGGTTACTGAATGTCCCTTTTCACTGGGGTTCCTTTTTCAATTTAAAAGGAACTGTTTGTTTCTATTTACATCATATATGTTCAAAGACTAAGTAACAGTGTAGAGCCGTATGGGAGATGGGTGGTTCAGAACCTGGGCTTAATCTAGCCTTGGGAAATTTAAGGCTTTTTCGTAGCAGAAAGAAGGGGAAATGATATGCCGGTGAGACTGAGTACAACTATCCGTACATACTAATCTCTGCCAATTCCCATCACGTCCCTGAGGTCAATCGGTTTTCTTGGAAATAATTTGAGTTTACATGATGCTGGAACACGGTATGAAAATCTTTCACAAATTAAAGGTATATCCGAAACGTTTATGCAGTTCATCAAGCACTCTAATATATCAGTCAGACTGACTGACTGAGTTTGGTTTTACGCCGCTTTTAGCAATATTCCAGCAACATCACGGCGGGGGGACACCAGAAATGGGCTTCACACATTGTACCCATGTGGGGATTCGAACCCGGGTCTTCGGTGTGACGAGTCAACGCTGTAACCACTAGGCTACCCCATCGCCCCTTATATCAGTCAGAAGTCATGGATATGTTCACAAGGCAATATTTTTGTATAGGGCCAATATCCAGCTCAGCTGCGGAAAGGCGCTTGTTTTTTACATCGATCATTGATGCACGGCACATTGTATTATCAATCTCAACTTCCTGGCGAGCGCACGACTCTTGCAGCCACTAGGCGCACCGAGTTAATGTGGCTTTCACTTTCCTACGAGGTACCCGTTCACAGCTTGGTGGACTGGGACACATATATAGTTTACTGCATGTCGCTGTACCCGCAACTAGGTGTTTGCACGTATTCATGTGGCCACCATCTGGTCATATACCAACGGATTCGTGGGTTCTTCTAAGTGCACAGGGTTGTGTACACTAAGGGTGTATATAACCGATGTAGTATCATACATGGTTGATGATGGCTCAGATGGAAACAACAAGAAATGGTTATTGGAGGTTGATGTTGTTTATACATTATGATAGTTGTCTTTTGAGCATTGTGAACTGTTTCGGTGTCTGTTTACAGGCAAATCACGTTTGAGAACGTTTGTATTTTTTCATTATGTTTTGCCCTACAGTTTATTAGCAGTCTGTCACCTTCACATGTCAGTGCTATGTGAATGAGAGAGTATGGCTTTACGTGCTTTAGCAATAGGGCCTGTAAGTCTCGCGAGGCGCTACTTCCGGTATCAAGCTGATTCCCGTCTCCCTTTGCGCGCACCAATTTGCGATATGCCACTCTCCTACCCAGAGAACCATGCGGCAAGCCAGCATAGTATCTCTGCCACAGGCCAGAAAAATGTGACGATTCGTCACATCTTGCACCGACCATTCAATATAATTTACATATTTCTCAACTCTTTTATTTTTGACGAGTCTACACAAATAATTAAACATCTTTGATAGAGTGGTTTAGTTTCATTGAGAAAATATCCTAAAACATGTAACACTATTTCGATTTGTGTAGCGATCCTTTGTTTACATAGGTTGTACGGCTCCACGTGCTGTCATCGAAGCTGATGGAGAGCAAACGATACAGCCAGTTTGATATCTAAATATGTACTGTCATAGACTTTACTGTCGCAGTTGTGGAAGAATATATATGTAACAATGTAAAACATTATGAAGAAAGCGCCGAAAAGCTTCCGTGAGTCCAGTCTCTTCTTATTATGAATATGCGCGTTTGATTACAAACAAGAGAAAAGTCCGGTCACGTGATATGCAAATTAGCCTGTGGCAGTGATGTTATGTTAAGTCATCGCTGTGCCGGAGTGTGGCGATATGCGAGACGGACCCAGCTTACTTCCGGTAACAGATTTCCGGTGACAACCGTATATCCAAGAACCAGGGCCCTTATTCTCGAAACGTTCGTAACCCTAAGAATTCTTAACTTTGATCGTAGCCAGTGTGTAAAAGAATGGGCTTAAGAAGTTCGTAGGGCTACGAACGTTTCGAGAATAGCTAGCCAGTTCTGGTTCCAAATTGTGCGACCGCCAAATATGACTTTACTAGTGTACAGCCATGCTTGGCTGTCACAGCTGTTGGCAGTCGCAATAGTTGACTTATTATGGGATGGTTAGATCGGAGATTTGTTATGCCTGCAAGGACTATCGGTTCTGACAACTGACAACCATTCGAAAGAAACAAAGAACGAAAGTTTAATGATCCCTCATTTGCGGAGGAACAGGCAATGTTGAAAATGTGCCTTTTAACCCACGTAGCCCCCTCATCAATCACGAGTAGTGTCTCATCTGGCCCCCAAACTCATCATGTAAGGAGAGCCTTGAACTCTGACGCCCTCCTATTCCCCCCGCGCCTCCCCTGACCTCACTGCCACCACCCCCAACCTTCTGACCCTCATGCCCGATGCTTCAGTGTTTGTTCAATTGATTACCCACTAAACAAACGCAACCGAATGACGGACATCCCACCAAGCTGTGTAAAGAGACCTCTGCTATTTGACCTGGTCTCTAATTACGCTGTGATGGGAACTGGCAGAGATTCGTATGTACGGACAGTAGTACTCAGGCTCACGGGCATGTCATTTCCCCCTTTTTCTGCCACAAAAAGCCTTAAATTTACCAAGGCTAGATTAACCCCAGGTTCTGCACCACCCACGTTCCATGGAGCTCTACACTAATACTTAGTCTTTGAATATATATGATTTAAATAGAAGCAAACAGTTCCTTTTAAATTGAAAAAGGGACCCCAGTGAGACAGGACATTCAGGAACCTTGGGAAATGTAGACTTGCTTCATTAAGGTGAGTGAGTTGAGTTTTACGCCGCAATATGCCAGCACTATCACTGCGGGGGACACCAGAAATGGGCTTCACACATTCTGCCCATGTCGGGAATCGAACTCGGGTGTTCGGCGTGACGGGCGAACGCCTTAACCCCTGGACTACCTCACCGCCCGCTTCATTAAAAGCTTTAGCATTGAAAAATGTCTGGACAGAAGGGGACATAATGCGGTTCAGAAACTGTTAGACAGACTAAGGGGGCTCCTGTCAATAAGAATGGTATTCCTTGTTCAAATCAAAAATATATATTCTCATGACCAGGATAAAGACAGACATTGACCGCAATAGCTAGATATTCTTTTGAGGTTGCCAAAAGCGGCGTAAAACCAAACTCACTCACTCACTATTCTTTTGAGGCCAATCAGTGCTAGCATCTGCCATTGATCGTGTCATAATCAGAGGACTATTTTCTGGGTTTTCCTATTCGGAACACACTTGCATCTGGGTTTGCAAGGCGACATGTTCCTTGATTAATGACATATTGGTTATAGAATCACCGCCGGAAGGGCCTTGTGTGATGCAACAACGATTGGTCTGAATTACCAAAACTGCACTGCTTGCTCCGAGAATGTCGAAATGATATATGATAACTGATGCCATGTCATGCCACACTCCAACCGATTTTATTGATCTATAGAAGCTAATTTGGATTGCTGAATCACTATACAAGGTAAAACAGATCAAATGTAAAGCAAAAACACAGATCGATGAAAAACAATAGTTTGGGTAACGTCGTTTCGAACGGTAAAAGATAACGGTTAAAGATAGCGTTACTTATTTCGAAAAGGAAGCTTTTTAACATCTGTCCATGAGAACGTATGCAGAAGGTAATGGTAATAAAAATGAAACAACTGAAAAACGGGTTTTCGGTGGCGATGTATGTAATGCGAGACCGTGAAGATCCATGTTAGAATTGATCTTCAGTAATCCATGCTTGTCGTAAGAGGCGTCTGACGGGATCGGGTGGTCAGGCTCGATGACTTGGTTGACACATGTCATCATATCCCAGTTGCGTAGATCGATGCTCATGATGTCAATCTCTGGATTGTCTGGTCTTGACTCGATTATTTACAGACCGCCGACATATAGCTGGGGTATTGCTGAGTGCGGCCTTAAACAACAAACCAACCAGAAGCCTCGATGTGACATTTTGACAAGATCACTGACATAGTTTATTCCGTTCAGTACCTATTTATTGCAGTGAATATGGCAAAACATAGGTAAGATTTCAACATGTTGTGAAATACTTGTGCCAGAAATAACATCGAACGTATTGTGTCTGTTCGTGAATACAATCGATCTACAAGTTTAATGTGTTCAGGCTTTATCTGGTCGGTATGCTGCTAGAGACTCCGTGCCTTTGTTTGATCCTAACTCCTAAACTATTGCATTATCGAATCATTGAATGTCGAGGTGCGTGATTGGCTTCTTGATTCTCACCACGAAAAGGAATTGACAACATAAAATTGATATAAATCTGTAATCAGTCGCTGCTTTCTTAAAGCATTAAAGCTGCACACTCAGAATTTAAGACTTCGCCCAAATCGTTTCAAAGGATTTGGTTAAGTTCTTGCTTAACGCCACACTCAACATTAAGACGGGGGTCTGTAAATAATCGAGTCGGGATCACACAATCCAGTGATCAACATCATGAGCATTGATCTACGCAAATGGGACACTTGCTTGTCGTAAGAGGCAGCTAATGGGATCGGGTGGTAAGGCTCGCTGACTTGGTTGACACATGTCTGCGTAGATCGATGCTCATGATGTTGATCACTGGATTATCTGCTCCAGACTCGATTATTTACAGACCGCCGCCAGATAGTTTGAATATTGCTTACCGTGGCGATAAACAACAAACCAACCAACTCTCCCTCGGTGCAATAAAGGGTTTTCATTGCTCATCCTGAACTGTTGAATGAATGATCGTGTGACTGTTTTTTTGGTTAAAATTGCGATATCCGAATTGGATAAACGAAATTAGATTCAGGATCCAATCTCGCATTATGATACTGAAGTTCTCGAAGTTCTTTCCAGCCAAAGAGTCCAAGTGATAATAATATTATTAGTAATGTATGTCATTTGTAATTCGCTTGACTCCACAACACTTGGCCATGCTCTAAGCGCACACACAAAACAATCAGTAGCGAAGAAAGAGGAATGTCTTTAAGTGCGATTTAAAACTTGAGAGAGTTGGAACAGATTTAATGTCTGTAGGGAGAGAGTTCCACAGGAAAGCAGCTGAATGTTTGAATGATCTATGACCGAAAGTTTTGAATTTAAATGGAGGCACAACAAGAAGTGATTGATCGGCAGATCTGAGATTCCTCTTTGGAACGTAGGGTGAGACAAGGGCTTAGAGATAGAGTGGAGCAGTTCCATTTAGTTATTGGTATGTTAAAGTTAAAATCTTAAACTCAGTTCTTTCTCTGATTCTCAACTAGTGGAGGGACTTCAATGCAGGCTGAATATGACTTGTTTGATTTTCATCAGATGCAAAGGACGTAAGGTAACGGTAACCTTGGTCACAAGACGTTTATGGTTATCTAGTCCTATAGGGGCCACCATTTGGCATTCCGTGAGGGGGAGCAAGGAACTGACAATGTCTTTAACAACTCATATGTTCTAGGAAAAAACCTGAAAACAAAAAAAATATTCGATAGATTGAAAAGTATTCTGTAGTAAAAAATACAAATACATTCCCTTTCAGAGAAACGATGGAACAATGTATGTCTTGAAATAGTTCTCTAAAGTATTCTGTTTGTAATTAGTCGGTCGTTTAACTGACACTTTAAATATATGTTTGTATTCAACAATGGCGGGGAAGAGGTGGCCCCGTTGCCCGGTTGCCTGGGGAGTAGCACCTTGTAGTGCAGAGCTTTGCCTCGTAGTCATATCAGAAACCTCTGATCGTGGGTTCGAATCCCAGATTTGAATGTTTTTCTAAGCAACACCGGACCTGTACTCATGTGATCGACCAAACTGGTAAACGGTTGCATGCATAACTTCGGTTCTTCTTCCCTTATTTAGCAAACACACTGATACAACAGAAATACAATTCAACGCAGGTCTAAGCTGAAATCACTTTAGACCGACTTACTGAGTTTAGTTTTACGCAGCTTTTAGCAATATTCCAGCAATATCTCGACGAGGGACACCAGAAATGGGCTTCACACATTGTACCCATGTGGGGAATCGAACCAGGGTCTTGGGTGTGACGAGCCAACGCTCTAACCACCAGGCTTCCCCACCGCCTCAGTCACTCTTAGAATGCCCTCGAGAAGAGAGTGAATAATAAACATCCCTGTTTTGAGTTTTAATAGCATTTGAAACAACACACCTGAGAGTATCGCTACACCTTGTACTGAACCTATTTAATTTTATATTCTTTTAATCTTACACTTGGGGGTGTTTCAAGTCACGGTCGTGTTGCTTTAAACGGCCTGTATCATTATCCGGCCAACCACTTGATCGCCTTACGTCACACTGAGTGTTAAATCGATGATTGTGAAGCCTCTTGCACGATAGTGTCAGCACAGCATTATGATGGGCCTACCTTGTACGGGAGAGAGGTTTTATTAATGAATACGTCATTTACACGAGATTGGAAAATCTCTCTGGATTAGCTTCGATGAACGTGTCATCGACAGCGGTTATCTCCCTTTCGAAAATAGGCCGTACACCCATTGAATTCAGGACATCACTGACTTTTTTCAATTTTGGAAGGTTCCACAGGTTTCGGAAGATGCGCATTTATTTAAATGCGTGTTGAGAGAGAGAGAGGAGATCAATCTCGTCCTTAAGGAGGTATGGTTCTGTGGGTGTTAATCTTGTCATTTTCTGTAAAAGTAAACTTGGGTAAGCAATATTTAAGTTGGAATCTATTGGATTGTCGGGAGAGGTATTTCTATGAATTTGTTGAATGTAAGTATGCTTCTGCAGATTATTCGGATGAATGGACAGATTTCGGGGAGTAACTGGCTAACCTCTAGGCATGCAGGCATTCAATCACGCACTCACTCACTCACCCTTTCAAATCATCGATTAAAGCAAGGTTTTGGTAGTTTCAATCAGTTACAGTTATATTATAGCAAATGTCTCGTTATTCGATGCATGGTGATGTATTTGATCCTTGTGATCGTTGATCGTATTATTTTTGTGGTTTGGACCTAAGATTTCGCAGCGCTTCAGAGACTATTTCATCCAAGTAAAATCTCATAACGTTTCTAATACTGTGGTCCAGTTCTGTTTTCAGGTTGTTACTTTAATTTCCTTGGAAGTTACATGTACGTTTAATACATATCCAGTTTACAACCAACAACTATCACATAAAGTATTCACCCCAGCCACTATTTGATTTTTACTTTGCCAGAGATCAACCAGCCTCACATCTTCCTCGTAGCCACTATTTGGCTTCTACCTTGCCATAGATTAACCAACGTCACATATTCCTCGTGGCCACTATTTGGTTTCTACTTTGCCAGAGATTAACCAGCCTGACATATTCCTCAAAGCCACTATTTGGTTTTTACTTTGCCAGAGATTAACCAGCCTGACATATTCCTCGTGGCCACTATTTGGTTTTTACTTTGCCAGAGATTAACCAGCCTGACATATTCCTCGTGGCCACTATTTGGTTTTTACTTTACCAGAGATTAACCAGCCTGACATATTCCTCGTGGCCACTATTTGGTTTTTTCTTTACCAGAGATTAACCAGCCTGACATATTCATCGTGGCCACTTTTGATTTTTACTTTGGCAGAGATGAACCAGCCTGACATGTTCCTCAAAGCCACTATTTGATTTTTACTTTGCCAGAGATGAACTAGCCTGACATGTTCCTCAAAGCCACTATTTGATTTTTACTTTGCCAGAGATCAACCAGCCTGACATATTCCTCAAAGCCACTATTTGATTTTTACTTAGCCAGAGATTAACCAGCCTCACATATTCCTCAAAGCCACTGTTTGATTTTTACTTTGCGAGAGATTAACCAGCCTGACATATTCCTCAAAGCCACTATTTGATTTTTACTTTGCCAGAGATTAACCAGCCTGACATATCCCTCAAAGCCACTATTTGATTTTTACTTTGGCAGAGATGAACCAGCCTGACATATTCCTCAAAGCCACTATTTGATTTTTACTTTGGCAGAGATTAACCAGCCTCACATATTCCTCAAAGCCACTATTTGATTTTACTTTGCCAGAGATTAACCAGCCTGACATATTCCTCAAAGCCACTAGTTGACTTTTACTTTGCCAGAGATGAACTAGCCTGACATATCCCTCAAAGCCACTATTTGACTTTTACTTTGGCAGAGATGAACTAGCCTGACATATTCCTCAAAGCCACTATTTGATTTTTACTTTGGCAGAGATTAACCGGCATGACATATTCCTC
Source organism: Haliotis rubra (assembly GCF_003918875.1). Lineage (NCBI taxonomy): Eukaryota > Metazoa > Mollusca > Gastropoda > Lepetellida > Haliotidae > Haliotis > Haliotis rubra. The sequence goes on along the minus strand of NW_025764904.1, from coordinate 103,757 downwards.
AAAGCCACTATTTGATTTTTACTTAGCGAGAGATGAACTAGCCTGGCATTTTCCTCGAAGCCACTATTTGATTTTTACTTTGCCAGAGATGAACTAGCCTGACATATCCCTCAAAGCCACTATTTGATTTTTACTTTGCCAGAGATGAACCAGCCTCACATATTCCTCGTAGCCATGGACATTGGACATTTCATATTTCATGTACATGCATATGCAATTACAGATCGTATTTACTGTACAGCGTGGGTGTTTGCAGATGACACAACATGTGGCACCTCAACTGAGCGGGAATGGTCTTATCACATTAATTTGATTGGTTTGATCACATTAATAAAAATGAATGTTTTATGCGAAAGTTAACAAAAAGACTCTTGATACTTTATATACTATTTCCATACGCATCCATTCTGAATATGCGGGCAATTTATGGGATGGTTGCTCATTAGAACTGCAGGAGAGAAAATCAAATCAAGAAGCATATCTGTCATATCTTTATCATTATGCAACAAAGTGTCTACGCTCAGGTCAATAGGGGCGGCGGGGTAGCCTAGTGGTTAAAATCGTTCGCTCGTGACGCTGAAGACCCGGGTTCGATTCCAAACATGGGTACAATGTGTGAAGCCCATTTCTGGTGTCCCCCGCCTTGATAGCGCTGGAAAATTGCTAAAAGCGGCGTAAAACCAAACTCACTCACTCAGGTCAATACTTTACAGTTCGATTCCCTCTCTGAACACGTATCAGTGTTACAATGAACAGTTAAAACGTACGTTCTGAAAAGTAGACGATGAATGAAACCTCGTATCAAAATAAAGCAGCGCTTAGACTGTCTGTTCCATGGCTACCTTTAACTTGAGACAGATTTTCGTCCCCCGTAATAACCAAGTTACTTTGTTGAAAGCGCACGTCTGTAACGTAATTGGAAACGGCCACACAGTCATACTGCATGAATGCACCTATGCCAGGGGCCTTGCCAACATCCATCTGTGCATTCATCCTATTTCAAGTATCAAGTATTCATCCTATTTTTTATGTTTCAGCTCTGTTCGGAGTTCTGTTCTCGCATAAACAGGAAGCTGGCTTCTCTTCCTACCGGATGTTCCACGCAACCGGATGTGCCATTGCCTTCGGATACAACTACTTCCTGTGTGTGGAAACAAAGGTGTACATCCTCGCCGGAGTCCTGGCGTTGTCACTAGCTCTTTACACCATTATTGAAATGAAAGTGCAGCTGCAGAGCCAGCACATCGGAGACATTGTGGCGCTGTGAGGAACTGAACAATGCCATTAGCAGCGGCCTGATTAAATCCTTTAAAAGGGATGTCAGCCTTTCTTTTCACTGTACATAGAATTTGATATGGGGCAACAGAATGGTTGTTTTAACGAAATACATTGAGATGTTAGTCATGCGCCCCTGATGAGATTACATTTAAAGCAAAGAGTATATATTGTGTTGCCGGTGATGGATACAAGTCAACAGCAAAGCAAGACTACCCAGAACTGGGTTTAAGGATTTATGTTCAGTAAGAACCAGTAGCATTCAAAGGCACACCTGATTGAGCTCCTACAGTTAATATCCAGGTCAACTTTGATTTGAATCGCCCAATGTCGTAATATGCAACTAACGGGATCTGGCTCGCTGACTTGGTTGACACATGTCATTGTATCAAATTGCGTAGATCGATGTTCATGCTGTTGATCACTGGATTGTCTGGTCCAGACCGCCGATATATAATTGGAATATTGCCGAGTGCGTCCTTAAACATCAAACAAACCTTTCATATACGTATTTATTACTCGCCCGTGGAAGATACTGCAGTGTAATATTTTTACGGCAACATTACACTAGTTTAATACAGCTAGACGTATGACGTTATAATGGTTACAGTTATGACGTCACAATGCTGATAACTCTGGCACAATGGTATCAGACCTTGCTTGACTCGTGGAAAGCTGAGAGTCATCACACTTCGTAGGCAGTTTCTATACGTTTATGTTGGAGAGTAATAAACAGAATACTAAACTCGCTTCCGTGAAATACCATTTTTATTAAACTCGTGAAAGATTTAGCATCAAACTCGCTTTCGCTCGTTTGATACAAATCATTAACGCGTTTAATACAAATGGTATTACACGGAAGGTCGTTTAGTATCCTCTATATACCATACAACAGTTATGTAAATTACACCTACACAGTGTCTCAGTTCCACACAACGCACCGGTTACATTATCTGTCTTTCGGGAAGTTGGTAGCAGGGCGTGGATCACTGGCATCTTCATCTCCGGCGAACTATTATCTATACGACGACGACAGCCCTTGGTAAGTACCAGAACACAATGTCCATTGATTAGAAATTACTTACCGTAAGATCTGCATTATCCCTTACACAATCATTGCTGTAGGGGCGATTGTGTGTGTGATGGATATGATGGTCCAGTGTTACTGGGAGCTTCAGAATGACTTGCTTACAAGGGATGCACTATTTGTACATCAAATTATTTCTAACGTTAGAGATTGTTGGTATGACGAGTTTCTCTGAAAACGATTTTTAACCTATCATATCGTTTACCATTATGTATTACTATTTATTAACTATGTATTTTCATGTCACGATGTTCTGCTACCTTTGCAACAACGTGACACCCGTCTTGTAACGTCTTGTTTCTCATGAGAAACCACGATTCACATGTCCAAGATATTTTTATGGATTAAACGTCTTGTTTATTTCCCCCACAACGTTTCGGGACCATTACAGGTCCCTTCATCAGTTCACCTAAAAGAAGTTTAATCCATTAAAATATCTTGGACATCTATGTACAACTTCTAAATGCCGCTAAAAGACATCAAGATACACATGTTCACTGACTCTTGTCTCCTTCAGTGTAGGTCCAGGGTTTATTGCCAGTATTGTAAGTTCTACAGCTAATGCGAGGTATATTTATGGGAAACAAGCTTAAAAATGGTTTTCGAAAAGATTAATGAGGAAATCGTGTATGAGGCAAATGACGTGGGAGAATGACATTTACAATGCAGATCGTAAATGGGGAAGCTTATGAGGGTGACATCCATAACGTACAGTCTTATATGGTATATGGCTATTCGTTACTTTGTATTTTAAGCGTTTCAGTTAGGAGTGGACATTATATAGCAAACATCTATTTTACAATTTCTCTCCAATGTAAAGTTTTCGGTTTTGTTTCTCGTCTCTGTACATATTGTCTCTTTTTACCCATAGAAAACTTGAAAACACATATCACTTTGTCATCAATAAAAATATGTTTCATCGGAACAGAAAACAAAAACAACGATGTCAAAACGATGTTTCCTTCATGAAGGGTCAGAAGGAGTTCGTTATTAAAGAAATCATAATAACTTCCAATAACACCTCTGCTTCCTACTCCGATGGGTAGATTCCCCTGCCCATCACTTCTTCTAAACCTTAGATTCAGGGTCTGTGTATACAATTATCCCCAAAATGGATCCACATTTACCCATTCATTAATTACACATTTCTTGCCATCTCGTTGGTTCGAATCCCATACTCGCATCAATCATGTTTGTCAGGACTGTTCCCATGACATTTCACCAATGTGGTCCACGTTAAGACCTACCATCACTTCGGACACTTCGATTATGCTGGTAAGCTGTACTGTAACAAATATAGCCCATAGCCGCGTAGAGACTTCATCTTCAAGCAAGAGGTAAATCATCAAAAGCGTATCAAATGTCTTCACCCCTTAGGTGGAACTTATTAAAAAGACTACCACGGCAAGAAAGGTACAGAAAGGAATAATGACTTCCTAATAATCAGTAGATGCACAAGCCGGAAATCTTCCATTTAATTTTTTTTAATTAAATAACAAACAAATACGTTTTATATGATGAAAAAAATACATATCTGTATATCTTTGTAAATCTTTGCATATCGTATATGACACAAATATGACATTTCTGTTTTTCGTTTTTGTTTCATTTTTTTGCGTTAAATGATATGATCTTTTCGTATGTTTAGGATAAATACGTGGATACACACGCTTTCTTTTCATATTATATGAATAATATGTCAGCGAAATACGGTCCTGAGTAATAATTTCTCTTATCTGTACATGCATAAGGTTCTAACACGTTATCATATTTCTGGCATATACTTAGAAAGAAGTAGATATACATGTGCATGTATGTGTATCTTTTGAAGGCTTGCATATTTTGTATTTTTATCATGTACAGTCTTTGTATATTGTGTTTATACTGCCTATGTACAGTTTCTAAAAAATTACAACGCTTTCGTAGTCTCGTGTACTTCCCTCCCCTTCTCTCGCTTTACTCTCTCTTTCTCTCTAACTCTTTCTCTCTTCTCTCTCTCATATCACTACAAGGTAATATGGTGTCAACGGAACATCTCCCTGGTGGGAATTTATCATGACTGTTGGATCATTTTGCCTTATAAAAACAAGTTTTATCAACATATTTAACCAAATAGTTTCATATATTAGAATATTATTCAGTGCATGTATATATAAAAAAGGTCATGTCCATTTCATAGCATACGTTCACTAAATGAGAGTTCGTGTTATCATGCTCTTTTATCTAAAAGCCATCAATTAAAAGTCATTTTTTAATGTTCCAAATATCAACTAATTGGAGTCTTAAAATATTGACATATTTAAAGTTTTTCATAATTTTTATTCAGAAGGTTTTTCAAGTTGTACATATTGCCGTATATGCAAGGTGGATCTAAGCACCATCGAATCAAAAGGTTGTTATTTATGGTAGATGGGTTTTGTCAAAATTCTAAATACGGATCTCACTCTCGAAGAAACTAATTCGTTTCCCAGATTTAGACTAGACTACAAAGTATTAACAAAGAAGCAAAATAATAATTCTGTTTATGTACAAATTAAATAAAAACATGTATGTGGGATTCGATTTAGAATTTTGGCCCCGTTTCTCTTCCATATATCTTAATGGTCACGAAATCCCTATGCACTCAGTGTACATTCGATTTTTTCTCTTTAGAATTGAAGTGTGTATATTACAAAAATAGACTTTAAGCATTAATACATTAGGAGTATTAAGAACAGAGGAGAGAAGCATTATACGTGTACATAGTGTAAATATATTGTACATAGTCCGTTATTATGTTATTATGGGTAAATTGACGTGTTCCGCTGCAAGAGATGGTATCAATGTAAATCTTCTAACAGTTAATCAATGTTTGTTTTGCATTGCAGCATAATACCATATTGTATGATTGATACATGAAGTATTTATTAAATCGTTTTTGCTAACGTTTAGACGTAATTCTCCTTACAATGTCTTTGTCTACCCTCTGAAATGAATACTCCTGATAGAAATAGGGTTCTGTGGAACCAATGCTGCCACAATGTGTCTACATATTTTCTCAGAGCAGTCATAACAATGAAAGATATTATCTATATAACCAACAGTCCCTATTATCTTACCTCACACATAAATGCCGTTTTTTGACTGGCTGAGCCAATCAATGTACAAGCGAGTAACATTTTCTATGTTACCCGCTGGAAAGGCCGAACTGTGGGAGTTCGTTTGGTACTTCGTGTTAGCAGTGTTTGGACTGTTGCCTAACTCCGGTACTACTTATTATGATCCAATATCCGTGCTTCAAACAGTTCAAAATTAACATTGAGGTATTCGGTAAGATAAATGCATTGTTCACTGGTCCCTCGGGGCCCATGGGTTGATATAACCTCTATGTTTGTTTATGTTTTTTTATGGGGAACATCAACCCATGTCCCCCTCGTGACCAGTGAACAACTTATAACATAAAAAGGACAGAAAATAAGAATCAATCTGAGACAGATGCCTTTTTCCGGTGAAAAATATGAATGGATCACAGAAAATCCGACACCGGGTGTTTTTCAAATATTAGTATTATAACGTAAAAGTGTTTATACGTTTTTGTAAAATTTCCACATAAATAGTATATTCAAATCAAAACAAAACGCATGAGATTTTGCATGTTTAGTCTATGGGTATTGAATTCTTTTAATTGCATGATATGAAAATTTGCTTTATTGTGTTTGAAAAGCGCAAAATATATCAATAATGGTATATATGGGAACAACTGCATGTGTTTTACCGTAATCAGCGACAAGGCCTGAACAAACCGTATGCTTGGCATTGAGATTTTCCCCACTGATTCAGAATCTTGTAACATGACGAGGCAAGTTTGCCAAGCATATGTACGGTGTTCCTGTAGTTTTACATTGTGAAGGCCAGATGAAAACTATGCTCAAAGATGTAATCGTGTTATTCTAATGTACCGAAGTTAAAATAGATTTTGTTACATGATCATGGAGTGGGCGGAGGGTAGCCCAGTGGTTAAAGCGTTCGCCCGTCACGCCGAAGACCCTTGTTCGATTTTACTCATGGGTACAATGTGTGAAGCTCATTTCTGGTGTCCACCGCCGTGATAGTGCTGGAATATTGCTAAAAGCGGCGTAAAACTAAACTCACTCTATCACCCACATGATCGTGGATTACCTGAGGTTCTTCAGTTTTCACGGTTCGAAAATCACAAAATAAACGTAAACCCGAAACGTTTATGCAGTTCTTCAAGCACTCTAATGAATCAGAGTCAGAAGTCATAGGTCTGTTCACAAGGCATGCATTTGAAGACAAGTTGCATGTCGTTGTTCTTCGTCCAAATCAAACGAACATCTGGCCCTGAACAAAATTACACTTAATGGTTCATAATTAATTAATAAAATATTTAAAAGTACGCATTTACTGTTTTGGTTTCGTAGTTTGTGGATCTGTTTAGGGTCATTAATTTATGACACTTGCTTTGTGTCATGTGAAGGCGATATTCGTAGTACCTTCAGACGGGATAATGATCTTCGGCAATGCAGCTGGTGTTGGTTTTTAAACACAAAGTGTGCTATATTTTTATCAATCAAAAATGTGCTTTGTGCTTCCAGTACTTTGTTGGTTGCATATTTGGTCTTTTAAGATTTATGTGAGTACCTTCTTGTCCTTCCTGGAATAAATACTGGTAATGATACAATTTGTAGTTTGCTCGTTTGTTTTATTTTACTTGATCGTTAAGCAGGCCTAGTCCATTGAACATACATTTTATTTAACTCATTTATGACGCGATTACAGATTTCTCTAAATGCATTAATAAGAAGATTCTTGCAAAAGCAATTTTACGCCGCACTGCGTGTATATTATTTCCTGTATAACACTGATTTCACGAACTATTGTCACGACGTAAACAACGGTACCTGCACGGCGCACGCAATGGTGTCTGCATTACGCCAACAATGGTGTCTTCATTACATCAAAAATAGTGTCTGCATTACGCCAACAATGGTGTCTTCATTACGTCAGCAATGATGTCTTCATTCCATCAACAATTGTGTTTGCATTACGCCAACAATGGTGTCTTCATTACATCAACAATAGTGTCTACACTGGTGTCTTCATTACATCAACAATTGTGTCTGCATTACGCCAACAATAGTGTCTTCATTACGTCAACAATAGTGTCTGCATTACGCCAACAATGGTGTCTTCATTACATCAACAATAGTGTCTGCATTACGCCAACAATGGTGTCTTCATTACATCAACAATAGTGTCTGCATTACGCCAACAATGATGTCTTCATTACAGCAACAATAGTGTCTTCATTACGCCAACAATGGTGTCTTCATTACGTCCACAATATTGTCTGCATTACGCCAAAACTGGTGTCTTCATTACATCAAAAATAGTGTCTGCATTTCGCCAACAATGGTGTCTTCATTACAGCAACAATAGTGTCTGCATTACGCCAACAATGGTGTCTTCATTACGTCAAAATAGTGTCTGTATTACGCCAACAATGGTGTCTTCATTACATCAACAATAGTGTCTGCATTACGCCAACAATGGTGTCTGCATTACATCAAAAATAGTGTCTGCATTACGCCAACAATGGTGTCTTCATTACGTCAACAATAGCGTCTGCATTACGCCAACAATGGTGTCTTCATTACGTCAACAATAGTGTCTGCATTTCACCAACAATGGTGTCTTCATTACATCAACAATAGTGTCTGCATTTCGCCAACAATGGTGTCTTCATTACGTCAACAATAGTGTCTGCATTACGCCAACAATGGTGTCTTCATTACATCAACAATATTTTCTGCATTACGCCAACAATGGTGTCTTCATTACGTCAACATGGTGTCTTCATTACGTCAACAATAGTGTCTGCATTACGCCAACAATGGTGTCTTCATTACATCAACAATAGTGTCTGCATTACGCCAACAATGGTGTCTGCATTACATCAAAAATAGTGTCTGCATTACGCCAGCAATGGTGTCTTCATTACGTCAACAATAGCGTCTGCATTACGCCAACAATGGTGTCTTCATTACGTCAACAATATTTTCTGCATTACGCCAACAATGGTGTCTTCATTACATCAACAATAGTGTCTGCATTTCGCCAACAATGGTGTCTTCATTACGTCAACAATAGTGTCTGCATTACGCCAACAATGGTGTCTTCATTACATCAACAATATTTTCTGCATTACGCCAACAATGGTGTCTGCATTACATCAACAATAGTGTCTGCATTACGCCAACAATGGTGTCTTCATTACGTCAACAATGGTGTCTTCATTACGCCAACAATGGTGTCTTCATTACGTCAACAATAGTGTTTGCATTACGCCAACAATGGTGTCTTCATCACGTCAGCAATATTGTCTGCATTACATCAACAATGGTGTCTGTTATACATCAACAATTGTGTCTTCATTAGGTGAACAATAGTGTCTGCACTGCATCAATAATGGTAATACCTTACATCATCAATTGTATCTTCATTACGTGAACAATAGTGCCTGCATTTCGTGAACAATAGTGTCTGCATTACATCAACAGGTTGTGTCTGTATTACATCAACAATGGTGTCTTCATTACGTGAACAATAGTGTCTGCATTACGTCACCAATTGTGCCTGCATTACATCAACATTGGTGTCTTCATTACGTGAACAATAGTGCCTGCATTTCGTGAACAATAGTGCTTCCATTACGTCAACAGTTGTGTCTGTATTACATCAACATTGGTGTCTTCATTACGTGAACAATAGTGCCTGCATTTCGTGAACAATAGTGCTTCCATTACGTCAACAGTTGTGTCTGTATTACATCAACAATGGTGTCTTGATTACGTGAACAATAGTGCCTGCATTACGTGACCAATTGTGTAAGCATTACATCAACAATTGTATCTTCATTACGTGAACAATAGTGCCTGCATTACGTCAATAATTGTGCCTGCATAACATCAACAATGGTGTCTTCTTTACGTGAACAATGCGTGAACATGTCAGTGTTACCTTCGGTTCATCTTGATTTCATATTTATGCCTTACAACACCGGTTGATTTCAGAATTTGGTAAAACTCTCCTCTCACTGATTTACATTCAGGGTATCCCATGAATTCGTCGAAGCATCGCCCTTCGATTCGCAATAAATATAGTCTACCAGCACCATATATTCTTAATTACTGGTCTCACTAACGTCATAAACTTACTCGAACTGCATCGTCATGGAACGTGTTGTCGCATATGGACGCCGTGTTATGGCGCGAAGTGCGTTCTTTCACTGACACACTCAAACACCAAGTGTCTTCCCACATGTCAGTCATGATCTCAAGAAGATCAGGGTTACAATTGATCTTCAGACACCCAGAGGCGACTAACGGGATCGGGTCTTCAGCACGCTGATTTGGTTCACACGTATCATCGCATCCCAATTGCGTAGATCGATGCTCATGCTGTTGTTCATTTGATTCTCTGGTCCAGATTCGATTATTTACAGACCGCCACCACACAGCAGGAATGTTGCTGAATGCACTTAACTCACTCACTCACTCATGTTACTGGTGCTGCTAATATATTGACTCTCTGAGCCACTGAAGGTGAGCTTCGATCCATGCACAGAGGATCGTACCACGTTGCTTGTTAACCTCTTTGTGTCATGATTTGATAAATTACATTTATTCGATTTGCTAAAGTTCCGCTAGTCCCAAAGTAATATGTATTGACACGAATGCCATGATGTTGTCAAACGCTATCGAAACGCGATGTGTTATAATCTTGAATTGAATCAACGGTCTGTATAAATAAAAATATTAATAAGATTTTCGTGTGTTCTCGAATCGATCTCAAGATAATCTAATTTGTTTGACTGTTTGCTAAAACGGCTGCGGGTTATGTTTATCGGCATTCCAAATGAAATTCGTTTTTGATTACATTCTCTTTATATGTATGGACAAACAGAACTCAGACATGGCGTCACGTCTGTGACGTCACTTTGAACTTCCGTAACGTCATACCAGCTATTCATCGTCGCATGCATCCGTCTCAGCAACAGTTATTGTCGTAAATAATTACCTATCTAATGTCACAATTGAAATCCACGGTGGTTTTCAGTTAGGAAGCAACGAAATGATTATAACAGAATGAACGCACATAAAATGCTCAGAAGTCAACGCTTTACGAAAACCATTATTGTATCACAATTTCTACTTGTTTTACACATGCAAGTTTTCATTTTCACCATCAAATTATGAATCAACTCATTGATGGAAACGATTAGCAAATGCTACTGAAATAGCCGAGTGGTCAATCCGTTCGCTCTTAACGCCGAAGGCCCGAGTTCGACTCCCAAATGATAATGTTTGAACCTCCTTCCTGGTGTCCCCCAGCAATGCTTGCGCTGGACTATTGCGGCCTGAAACCAATCTACCCCACCAATTACCACCTGCCGTTTCTTGTAACATCATTTACCAGTGAAATTCAATTAGAATTGATCTTCAACTACCCATGTTTGTCGTAAGAGGCGACTCTTGGGATCTGATCGACTTGGTTGGCGCATGTCTTAGGATCCTAACTGCGTAGATTGATGCTTATGATGTTGATCACTGGATTGTATGGTCCAGACTCGATTGATTACCGATCCCCGCCATATAGCTGGAATATTGCTGTGTGCGGCGTTAAACAACAACAAATAAACAAAGGAATCATTATTTCATGATGACGTAAATATGTTTAACAGAGATTCCTTTTTTGTGTCTCAGATAACAAGGATTTGTCTGTAATGGATGCTTATCGTCATAGCCTTTATACCAAAATACATTTATAGGGATTAACATCAGATGAGCAGCTGTTTTACCTTAATATACAGTTTTCACCCTGAAATTTCACATAAATATCCATTAGGGCTTCTCTCGGCGATACACTATGAATGATCAACGTCCTCCGTCAGGGCAAATGTATCAAGCAGTAGGGCCCCTACCGGGCATATAAGTCTTCCCCGTCAATAACTATGTGAACAAGGCAACGACTCCTTCCTCCTGTTCTTCCCTTTCCTCCGACGAGCTGGCGCCATGGTATTCTTCCTGTGCGACAAGGCTTGCATCTTCGACCAGTCTCGTCGTCAGGATTGTCTTTCACAGCCTGCGGAGCCATATCGTCCATCCCCCACTAATCTGGTACATTCAATTACATCCTCTCCGATTCAGTCTGTTGTGAGGAGGGTTGATGTGGCACGAATGCCAGTCATCTCGTCTCGACATATTCCCAGTCTACTTGTCCCGTCCTTCTGTTGGCGTTTCATTCACATGTTCCACATGATATACTTACACCGCTCGAGTCTGTCTGCAAGTTCAGTCTCTTCTGATCCTCCTCTCCATCAACTGTCTGTGTCTCCTTCTCTCCTTCCCGTGCTCTTAACCTAATCCCATATATTTGTATCCTTTCATATCTTTTCTCTATTTTCTCTGCTTGTCCTTCTTTTCCTTCTTCAAATCGCTCTCACGTTTTAGTTGATGATCTACATTTTTCCATCTTTAAACAACTATCATTTTCTCTTCGGTAATCAGCCTCCTTGTCACTGAAATAGATTTCTCCTTTATTATCACTATTTCGATTAATAACTCCTGTCTCTCTCTCTCCTTCTCCCTCTCTCTTACCACCTCTCACCCTTCCCTACTGTTTCCCATCGGTGGGATAGCCTAGTGCCTGAAACGGTTAACGTTGTACGTCACGCCGAAGACACGTCGGGTTCGATCCCCTACATGAGTAATGCGTGAAGCCCATTTTGTGTCCTCCGTCGTAATTTTGGTGAAGTATTGCTAAAACCTTTTTTTCACTCACTCGTAATATGAGCATCATGTCACAAACTCATGCTGGAATAGTTACTGTAAACTGCTCTCTCTCTTAATAACTACTCTCTCCCACATACATCGACAAACATGTCTTAAAAATACAAGATAACACTTTCTGCAACAAAAGACCTGTAATTTCGGGCTGCAAACCCAAAGCCGAGCGCTGTGGCAGAAACGAAGGAGAAGCGGTCGTGCAGACTTTGGAAGTATTTCTCGGTGAAGAGGCAGACGATTTATATTCTTCTACTTAGGTGCCACAAGAGTCAGATATCAAATTCTTAGCCAGGATTTGCCTCCAATCAGATGTTGTTGAGATGATTGAGAGGCTCGGCGTCATGACAGGGCACACACGCTGGAAAAGGGCAGGACAGAATACCAATCACCAGGAACCGCCGATATTGGCAAATGTAACCAAGCGGAAGGAGGGAATATTCATAACATTGTCTGTGAGTTGCGACGATATATAGCAGGATATATTTAGAAATGTATAGATAGATGCGTATATGTTTAAGACGCCGGTCCCTGTACAGATATATCTGGGTTGTGAATAGGTTTCCATGTGTCCAGTTATAATCCTAAAATGTCAGGATGATGGATCGTGCGAGTCAATTGTTTGTTTATATCATACATAACATTCTAGGTCTTCTACTCCGTCTAGTACTCAAATTCTGAATTATATATGTTTTTTGACATCATACGAAGGTGTTTTTTGACCAAGGTCAACAACATATTTTATTGCCGTCCCCTCCATTCACGAAAGTCAAGCACCCAGCCTGTCTGTTTCACTCCAGTCACTTAAGTCAAACTCTCTACGTAACTGCTTCACTCCACTAGCCAAAGTCAAACTCTCTGCACGACTGCTGCACTCCTTTAGCCAATGTCAAACTCTCTACGTAACTGTTTCGCTCCACTAACCAAAGTCGAACTCTCTACGTAACTGTTTCACTCCACTCACAAAGTCAAACTCTCTACATAACTGTTTCACCCCACTAAACAAAGTCAAACTCTCTACGTAACTGTTTCACTCCACTAAACAAAGTCAAACTCTCTGCATAACTGCTGCACTCCACTAGCCAATGTCAAACTCTCTACGTAACTGTTTCACCCCACTAAACAAAGTCAAACTCTCTCCGTAACTATTTCACTCCACTCATCAAAGTCAAACTCTCTGCACGACTACTGCACTCTACTAGCCAATGTCAAACTCTCTACGTAACTGTTTCACTCCACAAACCAAAGTCAAACTCTCTACGTAACTGTTTCACCCCACTAAATAAACAAAGTCAAACTCTGTACGTAACTGTTTCACCCCACTAAATAAACAAAATCAAACTCTCTTCGTAACTGAAATAGTTACGGAGAGAGTTTGACTTTGTTTAGTGGGGTGAAACAGTTACGTAGAGAGTTTGACTTTGGTTAGTGGAGTGCAGCAGTTATGCATAGAATTTGACTTTGGTGAGTGGAGTGAAATAGTTACGAAGAGAGTTTGACTTTGTTTAGTGGGGTGAAACAGTTACGTAGAGAGTTTGACTTTGTTTAGTGGGGTGAACAGTTACGTAGAGAGAGTTTGACTTTGTTTAGTGGGGTGAAACAGTTACGAAGAGAGTTTGACTTTGTTTAGTGGGCTGAAACAGTTACGTAGAGAGTTTGACATTGGCTAGTGGAGTGCAGCAGTTATGCAGAGAGTTTGACTTTGTTTAGTGGAGTGAAACAGTTACGTAGAGAGTTCGACTTTGGTTAGTGGAGCGAAACAGTTACGTAGAGAGTTTGACATTGGCTAAAGGAGTGCAGCAGTCGTGCAGAGAGTTTGACTTTGGCTAGTGGAGTGCAGCAGTTATGCAGAGAGTTTGACTTTGTTTAGTGGAGTGAAACAGTTACGTAGAGAGTTTGACTTTGTTTAGTGGGGTGAAACAGTTATGTAGAGAGTTTGACTTTGTGAGTGGAGTGAAATAGTTACGGAGAGAGTTTGACTTTGTTTAGTGGGGTGAAACAGTTACGTAGAGAGTTTGACTTTGTGAGTGGAGTGAAATAGTTACGGAGAGAGTCTGACTTTGTTTAGTGGGGTGAAACAGTTATGTAGAGAGTTTGACTTTGTGAGTGGAGTGAAATAGTTACGGAGAGAGTTCGACTTTGTGTAGTGGAGCGAAACAGTTACGTAGAGAGTTTGACATTGGCTAAAGGAGTGCAGCAGTCGTGCAGAGAGTTTGACTTTGGCTAGTGGAGTGAAGCAGTTACGTAGAGAGTTTGACTTAAGTGACTGGAGTGAAACAGACAGGCTGGGTGCTTGACTTTCGTGAATGGAGGGGACGGCAATAAAATATGTTGTTGACCTTGGTCAAAAAACACCTTCGTATGATGTCAAACTCTCTCCGTAACTATTTCACTCCACTCACCAAAGACAAACTCTCTGCATAACTGCTGCACTCCATTAACCAAAGTCAAACTCTCTACGCAACTGTTTAGCTCCACTAACCAAAGTCAAACTCTCTGCGCAACTGTTTAGCTCCACTAACCAAAGTCAAACTCTCTGCATAACTGCTGCACTCCACTAGCCAAAGTCAAACTCTCTACGTAACTGTTTCACCCCACTAAATAAAAAATCAAACTCTCTTCGTAACTGTTTCAGCCCACTAAACAAAGTGAAACTCTCTACGTAACTATTTCACTCCACTCACCAAAGTCAAACTTTCTGCATAACTACTGCACTCTACTAGCCAATGTCAAACTCTCTACGTAACTGTTTCACTCCACAAACCAAAGTCAAACTCTCTACGTAACTGTTTCACCCCACTAAATAAACAAAGTCAAACTCTCTACGTAACTGTTTCACCCCACTAAATAAACAAAATCAAACTCTCTTCGTAACTGAAATAGTTACGGAGAGAGTTTGACTTTGTTTAGTGGGGTGAAACAGTTACGTAGAGAGTTTGACTTTGGTTAGTGGAGTGCAGCAGTTATGCATAGAATTTGACTTTGGTGAGTGGAGTGAAATAGTTACGAAGAGAGTTTGACTTTGTTTAGTGGGGTGAAACAGTTACGTAGAGAGTTTGACTTTGTTTAGTGGGGTGAAACAGTTACGTAGAGAGTTTGACTTTGTTTAGTGGGGTGAAACAGTTACGAAGAGAGTTTGACTTTGTTTAGTGGGCTGAAACAGTTACGTAGAGAGTTTGACATTGGCTAGTGGAGTGCAGCAGTTATGCAGAGAGTTTGACTTTGTTTAGTGGAGTGAAACAGTTACGTAGAGAGTTCGACTTTGGTTAGTGGAGCGAAACAGTTACGTAGAGAGTTTGACATTGGCTAAAGGAGTGCAGCAGTCGTGCAGAGAGTTTGACTTTGGCTAGTGGAGTGCAGCAGTTATGCAGAGAGTTTGACTTTGTTTAGTGGAGTGAAACAGTTACGTAGAGAGTTTGACTTTGTTTAGTGGGGTGAAACAGTTATGTAGAGAGTTTGACTTTGTGAGTGGAGTGAAATAGTTACGGAGAGAGTTTGACTTTGTTTAGTGGGGTGAAACAGTTACGTAGAGAGTTTGACTTTGTGAGTGGAGTGAAATAGTTACGGAGAGAGTTTGACTTTGTTTAGTGGGGTGAAACAGTTATGTAGAGAGTTTGACTTTGTGAGTGGAGTGAAATAGTTACGGAGAGAGTTCGACTTTGTGTAGTGGAGCAGAAACAGTTACGTAGAGTTTGACATTGGCTAAAGGAGTGCAGCAGTCGTGCAGAGAGTTTGACTTTGGCTAGTGGAGTGAAGCAGTTACGTAGAGAGTTTGACTTAAGTGACTGGAGTGAAACAGACAGGCTGGGTGCTTGACTTTCGTGAATGGAGGGGACGGCAATAAAATATGTTGTTGACCTTGGTCAAAAAACACCTTCGTATGATGTCAAACTCTCTCCGTAACTATTTCACTCCACTCACCAAAGACAAACTCTCTGCATAACTGCTGCACTCCATTAACCAAAGTCAAACTCTCTACGCAACTGTTTAGCTCCACTAACCAAAGTCAAACTCTCTGCGCAACTGTTTAGCTCCACTAACCAAAGTCAAACTCTCTGCATAACTGCTGCACTCCACTAGCCAAAGTCAAACTCTCTACGTAACTGTTTCACCCCACTAAATAAAAAATCAAACTCTCTTCGTAACTGTTTCAGCCCACTAAACAAAGTGAAACTCTCTACGTAACTATTTCACTCCACTCACCAAAGTCAAACTTTCTGCATAACTGCTGCACTCCACTAACCAAAGTCAAACTCTCTACGCAACTGTTTACCTCCACTAACCAATTATTAAGTCAAACTCTCTACGTAACTGTTTCACTCCACTCACCAAAGTCAAACTCTCTGCATAACTGCTGCACTCCACTAACCAAAGTCAAACTCTCTACGCAACTGTTTAGCTCCACTAACCAAAGTCAAACTCTCTACGTAACTGTTTCACTCCACTCACCAAAGTCAAACTCTCTCCGTAACTGTTTCACTCCACTAACCAAAGTCAAAATCTCTACGTAACTGTTTCAAACACACAATGCTGCTGTATCACTCTTCTCACCAAAGTCAACCACGCTATGTGGCCGGTGCACTCTTGAAAAAACCCGTGAAGGTCCGGGTTAGAATATTGGCCTTCAGTAACCCATGCTTGTCGTAAGAGGCGTCTAACGGGATCGGATGGTCAGGCTCGCTGACTTGGTTGACACATGTCATCGGTTCTCAATTGCGCAGATCGATGCTCATGTCGTTGATCACTGGATTGTCTGGTCCCGACTCGATTACTTACAGACCGCCTCCATATAGCTGGAATATTGCTGAGTGCGGCGTAAAACTAAACTCACTCACTCACTCCTCAAAGGTAAAGTAACCAAAGTTAGCGTTTTGCTGCGCGCAATTCCTGGCCCAATTGTGAAGTGTATCTATCGGACTACACTGCGTGCCCAACCATTTTGGCAAATGTTCACAAATGCCCTAAAATGAAAGCCAAACACATTGCTGTTTTAATCCTTTCACCAAAGTCAAACACTGTAGGAGTCCGTGCCACTCCAAAAACCAAAGTCAAGCACCAAAGGTCCATTTCTAAACTATGGAATACTGTAAGGGACATTCTCGCGATCTCACATTCTCGCGATCTCGACCTTTGGAAACAAGCTAAAAATGCCAAAAGTGCGAGAATGCGAGATCGCGAGAATGTCCGTTACAGTATTCCATACTAAACAGATGTTATGTTAGAAGGTATATGACAAATTTGTTTCTAACTATAGCTCTGTATGAATGATGCTATTTGGCTCATGTATAAACTTTTTCGCGAACGTGTGTTTCCTAACAATTGCCAATGCGACGTTAAGTTAAAATTACTCACTCATCCTGTAGACGTAACCATGCACTGTAGACAGAATATAACTGAATGTTATTACTTGCCTGTGTAAGATTGCAATCATTATTTATTATGTAATATTTTACGACAATATTACGCCAGTGTAATATTACCGTTAGTTTACAGTTATGACGTCACAATGCTAATACCGCTGTCATAATGGTATTAGACCTTACTTGACTCACGGAAAGCTGAGAGGCATCACACTGCAGACAGTTTCTTATGTTGGAGAGTAATAAACAGAATACTAAACTCGCTTCCGTGAAATACCAATTTAATAATCTCGTGAAACATTTAGTATCAGGTTATTAACTCATTTAATAAAAATGGTATTACAGAGAAGGTCGTTTAGCATCCTCTCATTCTAAATTCAGCACACACACTACTGTGCCTATTGTTCTGAATATGAGCGAGTTCAGTTACAGTTGCTTTTGCTTTTTGGAACCAATTATTCATTTTCTTTTCCGTCATCGTCGCTATATATAAACACTGACAAAGGGTCCTTAAATGTCACGTTCTAGAAAAACATAACTTGTTCAAGATGAAAAAGGTGAAAATGAACAGTATAATCTTGTCTAAAGGTCCCCACCAGATCATATTGGAACGGCCTGGCAATTTTTTAGCTTAGTTTTACGCCGCACCCAGCAATATTCCAGCTATATGGCGGTAGTCTGTAAGTAATCGAGTCTGGACCAGGCAATCCAGTGATCAACAACATGAGCATCGACCTACGCAATTAGGATACGATGACATGTGTCAACCAAGTCAGCGAGCCTGACCACCCGATCCCGTTAGTCGCCTCTTACGACAAGCATGGTCTACTGAAGATCAATTCTAACCCGGATCTTCACTGGAGTGCTGTTATTAGTATCGTGGGTGCTGAAAGAGAGAGGGTATACGAGATTGAGGGAAAACAAACTATTCACAGAGAGAGTGAGAGTTTACTGTAACTAAGAAGCATGAATTTTTGAGAGAGAGAGGGTGGTACACAAGAATGAGGGAGAGTAAGCAGATATATGATGGGTAGGCGTCACTCTTAAGCGTGAGTTAGTGACTGTGGCATGATCGGGGATCGAACCCGGGTCCTCGGCGTGATGGGCATACACTTTAATCACTAAGCTAGTCCACCGCCTGAAAGAGTAAGAAGAAGGTGTGGAAAACTGATGAATTGTACATGAAGGTGACAGCCATTCTGTCTGATATTTACATTTGATAATCAAGAAAAAAACACAACACCGTTATTGATTTTCTAATCAGGGGCTAAATATACTTCATATCCACTAGACACCTCGTTACAACACCTGAAATACGAAACAGGCAAATGCCAAAGAGTGGTTCAGCTGCTCTTGATTACTTGTGACACTGTAACGTTACATTTCAATGGCGTGTATGTTAAGGGTGACAGAGCTGATTAAATATCAGCACTTGGTCTCGTCACATTGGTACACGATCTTGATAAACTGGATAACTTTGACATTACCGTGAGTTTAAATGGTGATTCGAACCCACACTCTGGCACGCTTAACGGGGGTTAGATTCGTAGTCCACTACTGTGCCAAATGGAACGACGCAGGAGATACCGATGAAGTGAGTGAGTGAGTTGGGTTTTACGCCGCTTTTAGCAATATTCCAGCAATATCAAGGCGGGGGACACCAGAAATGGGCTTAACACATTGTACCCATGTGGGGAATCGAACCCGGGTCTTTGGCGTGACGAGCGAACGCCTTAACCACTAAGCTACCCCAACGCCCCAGATACCGATGAAAATGATAATGAATAATGATATACAAAATATAACAACTGTATAATCTGAAATGAACACATTTTACAGAAAAAACCGTTCGTAATAAAAAATATGTATATAATGAAAAGGAGCCCAGTGACTCTTCATTTTTCAGAAACTGTGGAAATCTACACTTGCCACATAATGTAGACTTGCATGGGCTTTCTTGGATATGTTAGCTTCAGGGTTTTTATGACAAACTAACAAAATGTGTACTGCGCCCCATATGATTTAGGAACAAAAGCATTCATAAGGCGCTTTACATAAACGCTACTGAGTGTAGGCGGATTTAAAGAGATGGGTTTTCACACCCTTTGTCTGCTTATGTTGCTTTGCTTGTTTGTTTACAGAGGTCATTACGGGGTAATGAACCAGTAATCAAAAACAGTAATGAATGTGAGTGAGTGTGATTTTTAACTTCCCATAGAGCTGGAGCACTGTACATTTGTTCTGGATGACCACTTGCAACATTGGCTCTTGAGGGTCTAATATAATGGTTGTCCCAAACGGCAGACACGGAATCCAGATCATCCTTAAAATGTTAATGTCAAACAATTGTTTCAAACCAATTTATCTGGTGTAGATTAAGTAATGGAAACTGCAAAAAACGTGTTTTATATTGTATTGACCATTACAGGTAATAGCAACATAGTTTTATAAAAAAATTTTTTATAAAATAAATGTCGAAGGAAGTTTACATGTATGAAGTCATTACTTTACATATGTACAGTTCAATTTCCATAGCATAATAGAATAAAGTATACCTGATCAATAGCCATGAAACAAAACTGGATAAGGTTTTTGTTCAAGAAACCTCACCTGAAATCCGAATTTTCCTCGAGACCTTTGAGTGAGTGAGTGAGTTGGTGGGTGGGTGAGTGAGTGAGTGAGTATGGTTTTTTACGCCGCCTTTAGCAATATTCCAGCAACATCACGGCGGGGGACACCAGAAATGGGCTTCACATATTGTACCCAGGTGGGGAGTCGAGCTGCCACACCGCCCCAATAAAAATATAGTAAGAACGTTAAACACCTTTCACTAATCATAATAAATATGGGTTAAAAGCAGAGTATGTCATACGATTCCAACGTTAGCATGATGTTATGTCTCGCTATCTGGAAAAGGTTCTGGAAAAAATAAATGTATCCTGCCCGAATCGTAGCTCTAGTCAAAAACTCAACATCAGGCGCAAGCAGTGTTGATTATGGTTGTTGTACACGTCAACATAGGGAACTACATTGGTTGTCATGTTGCCACTGGTGTGCCACATTTTGAAGTGGTAATACACAGGACTACATAAACCTGTTTCCTGTTGTCTACCCTGGAAGGTGTAACCCCAGTGAAACAACCTTTGAACAAGAATTTCTCTTTGAAATGTTGAAAATGCTCAATTGTACCTTAAAACCTGAGAGACTTACTGAAGAAATGGATAGTCATCCTCGCTTAGATAAAATAGTGATCTAAAGATGTGAAGTGCGGATCTTCGGGATGTGCGGGTCTGTGCTCAGTTGAGCTCATCGGGCTTGTCAGGATCTGCTGATCGTGAGTTTGAGATCCTTGGTTTGCCACATGCCTGTGCCATGGTGAACATCTAAGATAGCACCCCAAACTTCATTAATGACTCAGAGTGGAACGGACATATAAATGAAAACTTATTGGAAACGTCATGTATGTCATCTGACTCAATCGTCACCAAATTGTGATAAAACACAGAGAGAATAACGTACATATATATACTCATGCCAATAAGGTTCACCCCCCTTCAATGTTTTAATTGTGGGGGAGGTGTGGGTGTGTGGGGGTGTGGGGGTGAGATGACACCAGGCCCCACCATATGTGAGATGACACCAGGCCCCGCCATCTGTGATATGACACCAGGCCCCACCATCGGTGTTATGACACCAGGCCCCACCATCTGTCAGATGACACCAGGCCCCACCATCTGTGTTCTGCCCCGCCATCTGTGAGATGACACCAGGCCCCGCCATCTGTGAGATGACACCAGGCCCCGCCATCTGTGAGATGACACCAGGCCCCACCATCTGTGAGATGACACCAGGCCCCGCCATCTGTGAGATGACACCAGGCCCCGCCATCTGTGAGATGACACCAGGCCCCACCATATGTGAGATGCCACCAGGCCCCGCCATCTGTGATATGACACCAGGCCCCACCATCGGTGTTATGACACCAGGCCCCACCATCTGTGATATGACACCAGGCCCCACCATTGGTGTTATGACACTAGGCCCCACCATCTGTGTTATGACACCACGCCCTACCATCTGTGTGTTGACACCAGACCCTACTATCTGTGAGATGACACCAAAACCAATAATTGTAACATGACATCAAGCTCCACTGACTGTGAGATGACACCAAACCCCACCATTTGTGATATGACACCAGGCCAAGCCATCTTTGACATGACACCAGGTCCCACCATCCGTGAGTTGACACCAGACCCCACTATCTGTGAGATGACACCAGGCAGGATCTTCTGTGAGTTGACAATGTGCCCCACCATCTCTGTTAAGACACCAGGTCCCGCCATCTTTGACATGGCACCAGACCCCGCCCTCTGTGTTATGACACAAGGCACCACCATCTCTGTTAATACAGCAGGCCCCGTCATCTTTGACATGACACCAGGTCCCACCATCTGTGTTCTGACACCAGGCCCCACCATCTCTGTTAATACACCAGTCCCCGCATTCTTTGACATGACACCAGGTCCCAACATCGTTGACATGACACCAGACCCCACTATCTGTGAGATGACACCAAATACGATAATTGTAACATGACACCAGGCCCCACCATCTGTGTTATGATACCAGACCCCACTATCTGTGAGATGACATCAGGCCCCACCATCTGTGTTATGACACCAGACCCCACTATCTGTGTTATGACACCAGGCCCACACTTCTGTGAGATAACACCAGGCCCCACCATCTCTGTTAATACACCAGGCCCCACCATCTTTGACATGACACCAGGCCCCCACCATCTGTGTTATTACACCACGCCCCATCATCTGTGTTATGACACCACGCCCCACCATCTGTGAGATGACACCTCGGTACAACCATACGGAAGAGATGGAACTTATCAACGCCGTCAGACACTGGGATGTATAATTTAAGCTATCAGACGACGACACGGATCAGACCAGTTTGTCACAATTAGGTGCATTCCATATTCTACAAATCATGCACATTTCTTGTAAGGACATTAGCAGCCGGGCTTTTGATGAAAGGGAGGTAACTCACTCACACTTATCGATGACATTCTTAACGTGCGCTTCACACGATATTACAGCCATGCTACAAACACGTGTGCTCTTAATACCCTGCACAGTTGACAGTTGTCAAAAAAATATAACATATGCATGCTCTGCATACTCAGAAAATCACTGCTAACAAAAAGGCTCATGTAATGGCGGCATAGGAGGCAGTGTACCGTAGTCAAGAAGACCAAGTGCAAACTGGAGCCCTGTATAATACGACGGTGTTGTTTTAAGTAGCCAAGGGCCACTTTTATCAGATTAAGCGTCCGGCATGTAGGGTTTACGGATTGACGTGGTCCAAACTAGCACATGTGCTTTACTGTATACATGCAGGCAGAAAACAAGGATAGTCTGTCATGCAGACCCTGAAACAAATATATCCAAGAAAGCCCAAGTAAGTCTAGAATATGTGGCAGGTCTAGATTTCCAGTTTCAGTCTGAAAATGAAGACAGTCTCCGGGTTCCTTTTCACTATATTTTGTGATTATAATTTTTATAGGAACCGTTTTTTCTGTAAAATATGTTCATTTCAGAGACTAGATGTTAGCCTAGAGGCGTGTACAGCGACATAGTTTTTTTACAAGTTCTTCCATTGTTTTTGCTTGATTTACGACCCTATCACTCTAAACTTGTATTATTCAGGGAGAAAATATCAGAATGACAAGGGCTTTTGTCACCACGACAGTAAAGACGCAGAGGAGGAATCGGCATTACTCGTCAGACAATCATATTTGTATCACCTCAGTTGATTTACAAAATAACGTCCAATGCATTATATTTGTAAGAATGTCCTCGGCGAGGCAGGTTTCAGATGCGTATCTCGTTGCTGAAACCCACGAGGACGGTACAGTACCGACAATCTAAGAAAACTCAAAGGCAGAATACGAACCCACGATCACACATTTCTGACGTGCCAACACGCAACACTTCGCATAGAGTGGTTGCATCTTGAATGACAGCGCCACCCGTGAACCCCCAACAACGCTGACGTCTGGCTTACATTAACACGTTGTAAGAAGACAATATATATAGGTATTGTGTTGTGTCAAAAGAGTTCTACAATTACGTCAGAACGTACGAAGTACTAAATAATTTATCCTTTCCTTACACATCAATCGTTAACAAAACAAAGTTTATATTACAATTATCTATGATTAACCGTTACAGGTGAAGTAGGTGCAGATTATTACTTAGACTAATGGTTAGTACCTGAATACATATCATTTTGATGTTGATAAATAGACCCACTTAAAATGAAAATTAGCCCCAGTGAGATCGGAGATTCAGAACCTGGGAAAATCTAGACTTACTTTATTTAGGACTTTAGCGTTGCAGGGAGAATGGCAGTATGGGGAATAATGTGGTTCAGAGACTGTGAGACAGACTAAGGGGATCCCGTCAATAAGGAAGGTGTTACTTGTTTCTATAAAAAAATATATTTCATGACAAATTATTCC
Organism: Haliotis rubra; assembly: GCF_003918875.1. NCBI lineage: Eukaryota > Metazoa > Mollusca > Gastropoda > Lepetellida > Haliotidae > Haliotis > Haliotis rubra. The sequence goes on along the minus strand of NW_025764904.1, from coordinate 79,649 downwards.
CCTGATCATGAAATGCTAAGCGTTTCGGGACTTTCATGCAAAAATGACATGAGTGAGTGAGTTTAGTTTTACGCCGCACTCAGCAATATTCCAGCTATATGGCGGCGGTTTGTAAATAATCGAGTCTAGATCAGATAATCTAGTGATCAAGAGCATGAGCATCGATCTACGCAACTGGGAACTGATGACATGTGTCAACCAAATCAGCGGGCCTGACCAGCCGATCCCGTTGGTCGCCTCTTACGAGAAGCATGGGTTACTGAAGATCAGTATGTTACCCGGATCTTCACGGGTAAAAAATGACACGAATCAGCATGACCTCAATGTGATACATAAAATATAAGGCCGTTTAGGGCAAGACCTATTTTAAGTTTACAGGTAGTGAAGATTATGAGAGTAAAGTGAAATTTAAATATTATGTTTGCCTGTCAAATACGAAGAAAACTCATTGTGCATACAACGTTATAAACTGGCAGATAATAGGTTACTTTGGGTAAAACTGCAGAATTACGTCACAATAGCTTACTGGTCAAAAGGGCAATTGATCGAAATGGATTAAACAGCAAAACAAGCAAACACAATAGGTTTGAACTGGACACAATCGGTTTGCAAACACGTGGTCCCATAAGGTTAAAATGCAAACAATTGGTCCCATAAGGTTAAAATGCAAACACGTGATCCCATAAGGTTAAAATGCAAACACGTGATCCCATAAGGTTAAAATGCAAACACGTGGTCCCATAAGGTTAAAATGCAAACACGTGGTCCCATAAGGTTAAAATGCAAACACGTGGTCCCATAAGGTGAAAATGCAAACACGTGGTCCCATAAGGTGAAAATGCAAACAAATGGTCACAACAGATTAAACTAAAGGACAGTTGGTGACAACAATTTAAACTTAAAGACAACGGGAGACAATTGGTTAAACTACAAGCATTCAGTCGCCGCAAGTTAAAGTGCAAACAATTGGTCACATGTTAAACCGAAGGACAGCTTGTGACAATAAGTTAAACTGAAAGACAATTAGAGACAATCGGTTAAACTGCAGGACAAATGGTCACTATAGGTTACACTGCAAGAAAAGCATAACTTTTCAGCATATCAGGATAATATTTGGAAAATATAAATGATGCAATGTGGGAGTACTATTGTAAACCTACACTGTCCCAACATGAAAGTTCGAATCCGAGAAAAGATTTCTATTTTAACAAGACTTTTGTCACAATGTCTGTGTACATAATTTACACTCAGGAGATATCAGATTTAAGCGCTCGCTTCTTAGTAGATTTAGAGGAAGTGAGTTAAGTTTTACGTCGCACTCAGCAATATTCCAGCTATATGGCGGCGGTCTGTAAATAATCAAAGCTGGACCAGACAATCCAGTGATCAACAGCATGAGCATCGATCTGTGCAATTGGGAACCGATGACATGTGTCAACCAAGTCAGCGAGCCTTACCACCCGAACCCGTTAGTCGCCTCTTACGACAAGCATGGGTTACTGAAGACACATTCTAACCCGGACCTTCAAGGGTAGTAGATTTAGATCCTCGACGCTTAATATCCTGACCTTGTAAACTATATAGAGCAAATTGTTCCTATCCGTTGCAACCCCGGACATATATACATTCAATAAATATTATCATTAGGAATTATCAACATCACAATTGGATGGTAAATTCATTATCGTCATAAAAATGAATAAGATGTTTGTGTCCTTTCACCTCGCGAGGGTAAAATCTACATATTTTATACTTATTCTGTGGACTAAACACTTACTCAATGATAGGAAAAGCTTTATCACGATGTTCCTTATGTCAAGTTCAGACACAGTAACCTACAAAAAACAAACACAAAAAATAAACCGGCTTGTTACATATTGCTGCAACGCGCTCCTTGTTACGGGAAACAACTTACGTACTTCAGATCTCCAAAACTGCGATAGTAACTGCTAATTTATAGCTGACGTTCGGCTCCAGTTCTGGGTCTCTGTTTGTGGAAGGCAAATAAATCTTCGTGGATGGTTGTCTTTCTGTAATTTGCGTCGCAGTCTGTGTGCAGTCTGGGTTTACATGATGGTTGTGCCTACTCTACGCCATTCATCATAAATGATTTTGCTTAGCCGTGAAATGTCTGAGTACACTAGCAGCTGTGCCGATGTAATCTCTAATGGTTCCGTCAAGACTGATTAGAGTCGACTTAACTGAAAACTGACAGTTGTAAGACGTTATGTATCAATATCACAGTCACAATGGATTGCGCAAAATTCCTTATCACCAAGAACCCATCGCAATTCAATTGTCACACACATCTGACTATCCCCAACCCGTCTCTCTCACGCACACATACGTTGACACACACGCATACACATAATCTTCTCAAATCCTTGTTCAACTTGATACATGTCAGTGCAGCTTGTTCAGCTGGACCTGAGCTACTCTACATAAGGTCGAGTTAACTTCATTAAATAAGGGAGAAGAGAATGTTATTAATGTTGCGTTCGTGCGGAACATGCATACGTGGATTCGTTACATCTCGCATCGAAAACATTAAACAATCTGTAGCTTCTTTTTTAAAAGAAAGTTAGGACACTGCTGGCGATTTTTCGACACTGAGATGTCAAACAGCGACCTTGTCTCGGCTGTTCGGACATGTTGACAATCAGCTGACAAAGGTGCACCCCTTGACAATAATAGACCCAACCAGTTGTGACATGGTCACGCAATGCATTAGTATTCACTTGATCAGGTAGCTTCTTCAAAGTAAAACGAAAGTTGTACGAATATATATTTTCTGCTTTCATGGTACCATATTGAAGTTTCAACATACCATTTTGTTTTCAGCGACTTGTAATACATACATTCTGAGTATCTGGTAACGTGTTATTGCATTCCCTGAGCCACACCCACCAAAGCGGATTCGACCCATGAAAATGATGGTAAGCATTAATCTTCAGCAACCCATGCGTGTCGTATGAGGCGACTAACGGGATCGGGTGGTCAGGCTCGCTGTCTTGGTTGACACATGTCATCGTATCCCAATTGCGTAGATCGTTTCCCATGGTGTTAATCACTGGATTGTCTGGTCCAGACTTGATTATTCACAGACCGCCACTATTTAGCTGGAATATTGCGTTAAACAAACCAACAGACTAATAACCACAGCGGATTCACTGCGCCAACCAGACAACCCGGATTCACACAGTGAGCACATCAGTTTGTCGATTCATATCACTGAACCGAAGAAAAAACACTATCAGTCGTTATATGTTGTGTATTTACAATGCCCTGTTGAGGTATCAAGATACTCCAAGCAGAGTCAAAGTTTCAAAATAACACATTGAATGCTTGTACATTGTTAACGCAGTTAGAATTCCCACGTATTGTCCTTAGCTATCAAGGTATTATCCTGAACATTCAACATACTATCTTGTAATGCTCTTGAACATCAAGTACATGTAATGATATTGCCACTGATGGGCTTCCGTAGTATCAACTGCAGCACGTTCTCTTAAAATAATGTATTTTGTGTTGAGTGTCTACGTGTCTTAAATAGACGGATAGGCGTTTCAGGTTATGTTTAGGAGAACTTGCGAAAACGCGAATAATGGCCAGTTATACTTAAAACACATTCCTCATATTTTTCACATGAAACATCATCCCTACTTTTAGACTCTGACTAAGCGTTCTTTTGAGGAAAATATTTGAAACATAAACCAGAACTCGTTTTAGTCTGTATTTTTTCTGTGTCAGCGAACGTTGCGTGATGCACGTGGAATGTGGATGCTGCTGATGATGGCCGAGCACTAATTCAAGCACCAAAGCAAGTTCATTTTTCCATTGCACGGTACATGTCTCTTGGTAATTTCAAGGGGTCCTAAACGAGTATCTACATCAGTCGTTTTGAGAATGTATTGACGGTGGTAATAGAATATAGATCCATACACAAGGAATAGTTTGATCATGTATAATTTTCGGCATCGGCAACACATAAGTAAAACAGAAACAGCTGCCTTTAAATTCCATCGCAACTTTAACTGTGTGCCAAGTGAATTGAATAAACAAGGATTTTAACATTAGTGTCGTAAACGTAAAAACCAATGTGGTTTTGATTATGATGAATTACAATGTCTGGAGACAGTTACGCAATTGGGATTAACATTAATAAATAGATAAATAAATAGGCCACTGTCACCAGATTTCAATGTAACAATATATTAAGTTTAACAAATAGTAACTTCGGACGTTCAAGTCCGTTTATAACACTGTACAGGATGGTTTAGTCTGTCTCACAGTCCCTGAGCCACATTAATTTCCCTATTGCCAAGCCCTCTCTGCAGTGCTAAAGACCTAAATAAAGCAAGTCTAGATTTCCTCAGATTCAGGGTCTGTTAACATCTGCAAGCGTTATAGCGTTATCTGATGGTTGTATGATGTGACTTCTAATTGGTAACGACCCCAGCACGTGTAGCCCCAATGCAGATGTTCTTAGTCTCTGAATCTCTGGTCTCCCTAGGGCTCCTTTTCAATATAAATGGGCTTGTTTGTTACTATCAAAATTATATATATTCAGAGACTAAGCCTTAGTCTAAGGATGGTTCAACCACCCCACCCCGATATATTTCAGATCATGTGTCAAAAGTGGAACCTGACAAATAGATTGATGTGGTATTTTACTCATGTTTGAGAATTTTTAGATATTTTCGTCTCATGTCTGTATGAGAGCCACATGTGGCTCAATTTTATTGACTTACATTGATACTTATCACACATCACATGCTTGATGGGCATTTTGAAGTTGGGAGGTAACACAACAAAGTATGGTATGGATTTACAACTTCCTTAATGTACAGAGTTCAAAGAGATGTTTATGCAAAGGACGTACAAAATGTTTATACAGTGTATAGGATTGGATATACATGATAAGATTGATTGGAAATTGATGGAGGCCATCTGGATCCACCGCACCAAACCAGAAATCAACAGGGATCAGGGTGTTTTTCTACCGAATGCATAGATTAATGCTTTCAGTGTACATGATTTCCCTTGTTCCCCTAATCACTGTACATGCCTTGATGTGTGTTTTCATATAAGTGTTTTCCTGTCTTTGTTATCATAAGTGGCTTCCATCATCCTTCATTGTTTTCATAAGTGGCTTGCAATCAATCCTATCATGTATACCCAATCCTATACACTGTATAAACATTCTGTACGTCCTTTGCATAAACATCTCTTTGAACTCTGTACATCTCATTTAAACAGATCACTTAATCTCTGTACATCTCAATCTGTATTACTATCTCACTGGCTTCCTGTACATACTATATATTCTGCTTGTATCATATTCTGTCATTCACCTGATGAAGGGGCAAGAAGTAGCCCAGAAACGTCGTGTTGTAATATTAAAGAAGTTGTAAATCCATACCATACGTTGTTGTGTTACTTATCACACATGGTTTTTTTAAAATGATTATGTTTTGATGGATAATAAAAATACCGAATAGATGCTGACTGATCAGTTAATGTCCACAACACTAGATGATATAGAAAGAAATAATACTTTTTGTCTTATTTGCATACAAGAAATGTTCATGGGAATAGTTTTGTCGCTGCTATGTCCCAGTATAGAAGCCAGGCAATGACGTGTTGAGGTATAAATATACCCTGAAAATGTTTCCGAATAACGTTTGACATAGCAAAAGTTTGATAATCATGATATCTTAATAACAAACCACAGGAAGAGTCAGCATTGACACATTTCTTCATGCATGTGCACACATGGCTGCACAGATATATGTGCAAGGCAGCGTTTCTGTCCTGCAACGGGCAAACAAACACATATTACGTTTGATTTCGCACTTGTGTGAATCGCAGTTTCTTCCGGTAACGATGTTTACCTTTTTTGTGAATACCTGATTTCAAGTGATCATTTAATAAATCGTTTGCCTTTTACACTCAATGATTGTTTGTTTTTAGCTCCACACTCAGCAATCTTCCAGTCTTATGATGGCTGTCTGTAAATAATCGAGTCTGGACCAGACAATCAAATGATTGACACCATAAATATTTATCACTTGGAACATCGAGTCTGATCCCGTAAGTCGTCTCTAACAACCAATTCAATACCGGTTCTTCCTGGGTGTTTACACCCAATGCAATCAAACGGATGGCTGATGGAAAATCGAGACAAGTTGTCTTCTGTAAGATGTGTCCAGTTGTTGAAGGTTCACCTTTTCTCAAACACTGGAGATCATAACACTTTGAAAGAAGAACATTAACATATTTGGAAGATAGCACCTTTAGCAGATATCTTGTTTTGATTGAATGTATGCTGTTTTATGGAATGGTTTTCAGAAATATTCATGCATGTCCAAATACCCACAACTTTCTACAAGATACATGTAGGGTCATTGTACTGATCACAAAAACAAGAGATTCATTCTCGGGATACCTTTATTTAATTATCTGAGCCCAAATATACACATACATATGTACTGTATCCATGAACGATTTGCACACAGTGCCACCTACACAAATTGCATGCAGGCGCTTCTACCCCACTGACATATATGTGGTTGGACGTTAGAAGAAGCTGTTATCTTTATGTCTCATCTGACAAACGTTCCAACAAAGACGATATCTGCTTGCCAACATGGGAGTACAAAATATACAGACTAAATAAGAAACATATGTAATTTAAGCTAGTTAACATGGTTGTTCATTCTCATCTATCAACCAGACAGATTATATCATCGTCTACGAAGAACCTCAAGCTCATTCGAAGCCATGGCGATGGAAAGATAGACCACGCAAAAACAGAATGCAACTGGGGATGATATAGGTAGAGGATGGTTGGGTGCGGATGGAGGGCTCTGACAGATTTGCATTCTTCGTAAGAAGTAGACTTCATTTTTTAGGGAACCTTTGTTTTGCAATAACATGAAAATGGGTTAACGAACCTATATGTACCTGTCACGGTTTGTGTTCGTGATTTAGACAATGCAATGTTGATTGGCGTACGTTTTGCTGCTGTCAATTGAAACTGATGATAGCGTTTATCTGGAGACACGTCTCTATTCAAGCTTTCAATTCTTTGGCTCTTGGCGTTTAGGTCATCAACTTCGTACATATTTTGACGAAAGGAATAGTTTTCACTCTCTTGACCTTAACGAAGATACCTTGAACCTACTGATATGGTTAAAGGTAGGAATTGTAAGCTAATCATAACCTACTGAACGATAAGAACAAATATTTGCAATGGAACTTTATCGCCTCAGGTTATCAAGGGTATTGCATCAGAATGTTATCTATGTGAAAAGATAAGTAGATCAAACGACTAACCTCTATTACTTTGATCTTCAGTAAACAGGTCTCCATATTGCAAAAAAGAGCTGGATGATGTGACTGTGGAACTTTCATGATGATGGCCGAACTTAAATGAGTACTGATTATATTATTCATGTTAGATTTGCTTGAACAGGGCTTTATCGTATACATAACGGAAAACCCCAAATGTATGTTCCCAATAATTTTGATAATTAGGCTATGGTAAATCATTTTTGAAAAACAACAAGGTGGTGCGCTTGGTGATAATACATGCGGGGAAGTGAGTTGATTTAATTTTATGCCGCTTTTAGACATATATTTCAGCAAAGACACGACTGGGGGACATCAGGGCCGTACATGGCAATGATAGAAATTTCATGCATTGTCATCTATATTAACACAGAAAAAAATATTTATATACAAACATGTTTTAACGCATTAAGTGTTATTTTAAAATAGAATGACGTTTCTTCAGAACTCGGTTTGTATCATATGGAGGATCCCAAAATACCGGGTCTCCTTTCAAGGATTCGCAAAATATGTCCGTAAGCGATATCAAACCTGGATCAGTTTAGTGACAGTGTCTCATTTGTCGAAGCACAGTACGATTTGCCACGGCCTTACGATTCCTTTAAAACTCAAGCATTTTTATTCATCACTTGTCACACTCTTACAATTATAAACTGAAGTATCTTTATTCATTACTTACCACGGCCTTGCGATTCCTTTTAAACTCAAGCATGTTTATTCATCACTTGTCACGCTCTTACGATTCCTTTTGAACTCAAGCATTATTATTGATTACTTGCCACGGCCTTACGATTCCTTGTAAACTCAAGCATTTTTATTCATCACGTGAACGTTTGAAGAAACTGGTTGAAACAAAGTAACCATCAGAATGAACAATTTGCTCACAGCTTACCTCAACAAAGGATACAATGTGATCAAGTCTTTGAGAACATGTATGTCCTTTCGAACACGGCCAATGACCCAGAAACAAACATACCACGCATATCTGCATCACGACTGACTGAACATGCCATGATGGTCGCAACAGTTCTCGTGACGTAATATTAATTGCAAGAATTGTCAGCCAGTTTGTGGCCGTCGGAAGTCTTAGTATATTATACAAAAAGAAACGAACTCTCCATCAAGTGTTCCAAGTGTTCTGACTGTTCTATTCTGCACCGACAAAACATCCAGGGAAGGTTTGAATTTATAACCGATGTACATATTGTCTCCTACAACAGAAATATCACAAGGGAAGCTGCCCGTCTTAGGCTTGAACCGTATGATCTTGTCAGATTTGGGTTTGGCATCCGTGGTGTCCATTACTCTGTAGATGTTGATGCGGTCGGCGTAGTACAGGACGCCCATGGTATTGTCAAAGGTTAAACTTGTCATGAACGAACCTCGGAGGAAAACAGACTGTTGACTTCCATTATAACTGACTTTAACAATGCGGGTCCGGAAGCAGACGTATATGACTTCGTTTTTGGTATCCAGAGCAATTCGGGAAGGTCTTCCGTACTTGCCAACATGGGCGATAACCCTGTATCCATATCCGTCCGTGTACATGGCGCTGATGGCATGGCGTGGCGATACGGTCGAAAGGAAGATCACTCCTATGTTAACATCAACAGCCACACCGTATGATATAATGTCGCTGAGTAAAGTCGTAAGATTCGTTCCGTCCACATTTGATGAATACACAGCTGGTGGATTGTAGCAGGTCCAGATGATTGTCTCTGAAACAGGTTCAAACGTCAGGGCGTAGGTCACACGTCTTTGATGGTCCATCTTCTCAAACGACTCATTCCCGAAGCGATAGCGGAAGAACTGATCTCCATAATATGACACAGCCACGATACTGGGGTCAATAGGTATATCCACAGGACTATCTCTTACCGGAGGTATCTCTTCCGTAGGAGGCACAGATGACATTAACACCGGCATCGACGGCGTGGGGACGACCTCCATTGTTGATGATGGTTCCGGGGCCATTGTAATCACTTTGGTCATTTCACATGGAACAACCCCGTCCGCTTTCAGCATGCTTTTCATACAGCCGCAACTATGTTTCACAAGCTTCTTGTCAGTGATCTTCATGACTGTAGCAATGGTATTTTGAAAGTTGGCGTTGTCCATTTCGAGTAAGGAAACTTGCTTTTTTAAAATCTCCACTTCACTCAGCAGATCCTGGAGAACCTTCTCAATTGTTGGGTCGTACACGTCCCTTTTGTCCCGTGAAGCTCTGTCTTCGGCAGTGTCGTATCCTTCCATACTGCTTTTGATTCTACTCCCATGTCCATTGTCATCACAATTTGCCCGTTCCAAGGAAAACACCGAGCATCCAAAAAGGAGGATTAGTAAACCAGAACAGTATGTAAGGATCATGCTGAGATATGCAACTTGTTCTGGCTAGAAATATACTTATACGACAGCACAGGTTGCCCCAGGGTATCGGAACTGAAGTCGGTGTTACGAGACCAGTATTCCGTCTGTCGACTCGCCTGCATCTGTCTACGCCAAGAGCCAGACCCTTTCCTCACAGTGTTCACCGAACTAGCGCCACACGTGACAGAACGGAAACCAACGATGAGAACCGACGGTGGAATGCTCGTGTTGAATCTGAGCGTGTTTGTTCTGACTGAACATGTGATAGGCATCGCACCATCGTACCCTGCAACTAAGTGCGTAGATTTCCAGTTACAAACTACTTTTCCCTCTTTAAAAATTCCGAAAATATGCACAGCGTTAGGGTTAGGAAATGCACAAACAGTTACAGAAACGATGCTTAAAAAGAAACACGTATTAATAGTTTTACGCAACGTACAGATGTTTCATATCTTAAAAAATACAATCTCACTTTCCATGATAAAGGCGCACCTTGGAACTTACATGCTTTAACAGATCGCCTGGCAGCTGAACGATTATGGCAGCACAGTAAATTATCTTTTTGATTACAAGACCAAGATACGTCCAGATACAACCATCTCATTAAATGAATTTATTAAGATTTTATCAAGATACTTATGTGTGTATACATAAGATTACTAACATAAAATTATGTACAAGATTTAAGACAATGTTAGCGTCCTTGTTTCGGAGGTGCTGACAAAGGGAAGATATTGGAGCTTTTTTTTAAACTTTGACCAAAGAAGTAAAGTATTTCCGAATAGGAACCTACTCTCATCCGTAACCCACACCGGTTAGAGCGTCCGCCCGGAGAGCGGAAGGTCGCAGGTTCGATCCCCGACTGCGTCAAACCAAAAGACGTTAAAATATGGTACTTGTTGGTCCCTGCCTGGCGCTCGGCATTAATGGGTACGACAAGGACTGGTCGGCTCGGAGTCAGTATAATGTGTCTGAGTGGGGTATTCAGGCTTCACTGCGGCATGGTATCTCAGTGGGTTAGCACTATAAAACCAGCTTAAGTCTGGGCTAGTACAAGCAGCCGCACATACACATACACACGCATACACGTCGTCATATGAGCGAAATATTCTCAAGCACGACGTAAAACCCAATTTCACCTCACCTCACGTAACCATGGCCACACCCGGCTGTTCAGGAATGTTCATGAAATTCTGCGGTCTGCAAGCTAAGGAGAACCGAGCCATGAGTGAGTGAGTGAATTGATATTTAACGTCACATCGGCAATATTTCATCCATATTGTGAGGAAAACAAATTTGACACTGAAATAGAATATGTGTATATTATAAAACCTGTCGTCAAAGGACCGTAAAACAACTAGACTATCACAGTTACAATTAAAACTAGCATGTTAAGTTAAGACTAATAGCACTATTTGGACAATACAAAATATAAAAACAGGCTATATATAGCCAACAGCTGAAGGTAGAATCACCTTACTAGGGTCAATGGGGACTTACAATGCTTTTGCTATCTGTATGGACCCCGAGCCATGGGACCCGTGGGTATCAAACTATATTGCAAAGTGCTGATAACACACCATAACCTCATATGACATGCCCCTGGACTATACAATAATGCAATAGTTGATATACTGTCATGGGACATACGTATTCGTCAGTCGGCAAAATTCTCATAGACTTGCATGTTATTTTAGTGTAGCTGTAATAAATTTCATTAATTCAGTTTTCGTTGTTTGGTTGTCAAATTTGTTAAGAATGTGTTCGTTGTTAGGAAATAAATCATCTTGGCCACAGATACATAATTTACATGTAATGTTCCTTCACGTAGTTTCATGAGCAACATATATACAACATTGCGTATTCTTTCCCCATAGACCGCCATGTTAAAACTTGTCATAACCATGACACGCATCAATCAAAGTGTGGTCATTCTTGAAATAATGAATGGAAAATAAACGGAAATTATGTCTTTGCAGCTGAGATGATTCATGACACATGTGCAAAATATGAACAAGATCAAACCAAAAATAAATTCAAGACAATTTTTCTAGCTGCACCAAATTAACATGTAAGAAATTATGCACTGTGACGAATACTTATGTCCTGTACATTGAAGGAGCTCGCATTAACAAGGTCGAATTGTACACACACTACATTCGGAGGCTAATCAGGAGAAAACCTAACGGGGACCATCTCTTACTTTGTATTGTTTGGAAGGGTTGCACATATGTTTGATACTTGATAACGTAGCATTATGGCTCGGGGCCCACACTGACAATGTTTCCTCTGGGTCATTCTGCTACATTCCTTGCCAGCAGAGACTATGACATTCCTTCCTGCAGAGTCTGTGTGAAACCCGCTGTTGCATGAACACATGTATGAAGCCTAACACTCAAGCAGCTGTTTCCGTTTACAGAGCGTTCGCGGGAAGTCAAGTCAAATAATCATTGTCATGTAAATGCCGATTTAGATTTGCTTTAGAGACAAATTACGACACAGAATGAAAAATAACTGAAGCCGCATTGGTCATTTTCATGTCCCTAAGATGTAAGCATTAAGTGGTCTGATGGACATGTCGGGGAAAGCTTGTCATTGAGTAATGGACCTTTCTATTTCGCTATTTTAGTACAGGATACACCGAGCTTGATAGCAAGCAAGGCTGATACATGTGTTTCCAGTTGTTTACGGTGGTGTTATGTGCAAGTATGTACAAGTGCATAGTATTTAACATAACACCATCCATTAGCCGTAAGCAGATCATTAAATTACCGAAGGGAATGGGCTGGCTTGGGTTTGGGAGTTCGAGAGGCGATAAGACAAGATATTTATTGTGACTTGTTTGAGTGGCATTTTTAGAAGTTGAGACGTACAATATGGAACAGGTTTTTATGGATAACAACTTCTTTATTTCGTGAGTGCGACGTTTCGATACAGATTCTTGTACCGTTGTCATTCACTCTTGCTTGACAACGGTACAAGAATCTGTATCGAAACGTCGCACTCACGAAATAAAGAAGTTGTTATCCATAAAAACCTGTTCCATATTTATTGTGACGATATTCTTTAAACAACACATATAAACACAGGAGGTAGAACCATATAGAAATACACACATGCCTTCAACATGTAAATGAGGTACATTATAACAATGCCATCTTGAAAACAGGCCCCGATTTCTGGAAACAAACTTTAGTTTGAGAAAATGCATTTCCCAGAATGAACTGAAACTGTTTGAAATTTGAGCTTAAACTTAAGTTTGTTTCGAGAAATCGGGGCCAGATCGTATAAGGGCATGGAGACAATATGAGGAGAGGGGAGACTACGGTGATACAAGAAATCTTACTGAACATCATTGAAAACGCACCAATCTAAAATTGTCCATATTTTCATCAAGATGGATGTCAGCATGACAATGATCAATGAATATGACTAACATGAAGTCGAAGGGCATGTCCAGTTGAAAAAATGCTTTAGAAACAAATTCCTGTCTACAGTATCACTTCTTAATTCCAAAATGCATCAACATGCAGCCACGCCATGAAAAAAACGCGAATTTCATTCTGAAATCATACTGACTGTGACATTAAATGTAGGTGTATGCGAAGCGATTCTCATTGCTTTACTAACGATTGTGAAACGAGGACAGAGATGCCGAGGTTAACACCTTACGAAAGAGAACGTGCACTAGGCATGATTCAGATTGGCACCAGCAGCAGGGATATTGCTCGACAACTTGGACTTGGCCACTCCACCATCGTTAGGCTTCATAGACGACATCAGTAGACAGGCAACACCCGTGACCTTCAATGACCTTGGCAACAACGTGTTACGACGCTCCATTAGGATCGCCATATTTACCTTGTCCATATCAGTGACTGAACACTGCCGACTGCTGTCCTAGTTCAAGGTTGACGTGGGGGTCATCAGCGCTGACTCCATGTGACGCCGTCTACACGCTACAGGGCTCCATGCTCGACGTCCTTACGTTGGACCAGTTCTGACTGACAGACACCGTAATGAGCGTATACAATGGGCTAGCAGGCATTTTCAGTAAAGGTTACAACAATGGCATGGTGTGGTAGTCACTGACGAGTCACGACTTCATCTACTTAATGCTGACGGCCGATTACGTGTTTGGCGTAGACGTGGTGAACGTTATGCTGATGAGTGTGTGGTTCAGACAGACCTTAGGGTGGTGGGAGTGTCATGGTCTGGGGTGGAATAAATTACAATCACAGGACTGCCTTCATGTCTGTCTAGGGAGAGTTAATGCCCTTTATTACCATGAGCAGATTCTTCAGAATCACATCGTATCTGTCTTCAATCACTTGTAGATATGATGACATATCTTAGGGATTGTTTCTAATCATCTGTTTCTATAAATGTTAGAAAATGTTTCTTTTCACAATAGAAGCGGTGGGGTTGCCTAATGGTTAAAGCGTCCGCTCGGCCTGCTCAAGACCCGGGTTCGATTCCCCACATGGGTACAATGTTTGAAGCCCATTTCTGTTGTCCCCCGCCGTGATATTGCTGGAATATTGAAATGGCGTAAAAACCAACTCACTCACTAAAGGGTCATGGAACGCGGCCAATATCACGATTCGTTTTATCTCTAACACAAAAGAAAATTGGATATTCATTTCTTCTTTCAGACTTGAAGCATTTAAATTCCCCTGGAATATTGCTAAAAGCGGCTTAAAACCATACGCACTTACTTTTGACAACATATACCGATATCGAGAATCAAGTATCGAGCCTTTTAAAGTGGGAGTTGAACCCATGTTGATGGGGCGGAATTGGTCTTCAGTTTTAGTTTGGTGATGGGCGTTAGTGATCTGCATCAGGTCTTCAGTAGCATCTGAACTTGTGGTGATCCGGGTCTGACTTGGTCTTCAGTCTTCATGATGAGGCGACAAACGGGATCGAGTGGTCAGGCTCGTTAACCAGGTTGATGCAAATCATCGTATCCCAGTTGATTAGATCGAAGCTCATGATGTCAGTCACTGGATTGCACGTCAGTGGGTGAGTTTAGTTTTACGCCGCACTCAGCAATATTCCAGCTATTTGGCGGCAATCTGTACATAATCGAGTCTGGACCAGACAATCCAGTGAGCAACAGCATGAGCATCGATCTGCGCAGTTGGGAACCAATGACATGTGTCAACCAAGTCAGCGAGCCTGACCACCCGATCCCGTCAGTCGCCTCTTACGACAAGCATGGGTTACTGAAGGTTCATTCTAACCCGGATCTTCACGGGTACCAACGCGACAAGACACGACCGTCATATAGACGGGAGATTGCTGAGGACGGTGCTAGACAGCTAACAAAGAAACAATTAATATTTGGAGGTGACAGGGTGTATGTGATTTTGTTTTACACTGCCAGGGCTGCAATAGACGACATAAACTGAAAACATCTAGTCTCAGAAATGAGGTGAGGTGAGGTGAGGTGAAATTGGGTTTAACGTCGTGCTTGAGAATATTTCCATCATATGACGACGTGCATGCGTGTGAATGTGTATGTGCGGCTGCTTGTACTAGCCCGGACTTAAGCTGGTTTTATAGTGCTAGCCCACTGATATACCACGCCGCAGTGAAGCATGAATACCCCACTAAGACACATTATACTGACTCCGAGCCGACCAGTCCTCATTGTACCCATTAATGCCGAACGCCAGGCAGGGACCAACAAGTACCATATTTTTACGTCTTTTGGTATGACGCAGTCGGGGATCGAACCCGCGACCTTCCGCTCTCCGGGCGGACGCTCTAACCGGTGTGGGTTACGGATGAGAGTAGGTTCCTATTCGGAAATACTTTACTTCTTTGGTCAAAGTTTTAAAAAAAGCTCCAATATCTTCCCTTTGTCAGCACCTCCGAAACAAGGACGCTAACATTGTCTTAAATCTTGTACATAATTTTATGTTAGTAATCTTATGTATACACACATAAGTATCTTGATAAAATCTTAATAAATTCTTCCGCTATCCGGGCGGACGCTCTAACCACTACACCACGGAGGCGGTCCCTCAGAAATGAAAGCACTGTGGTCGTGTGCGGTCCTGTCCATAGAGCTCAGGTCACAAATCAGTTGAAGTTAAACAACGTTGAGCACGGAGAGTCCTTTAATGGGTGACTGTGTTTGGCAGCGTGACTCTTGAGTGTTTCTAGGACTTCAGTCCTGTACAACAACGAAGCAGATGTGATAAAAGTGGTCTCACATTAGGCAAGTGAGTTTATCAAAATTGCCTCTGTTCACCCAGCAGAAAATGGGTACCCGACGGGATAAGTCAGGTGACTAATAACCTCCTTGGGCTTCAAAGGCAGCTTAGGTTATCCGGGGTAATAGAAATCAGATTGCGACTGTGCGCTTTGAGTGAGTGAGTTTAGTTTTACGCCGCACTCAGCAACATTCCAGCTATATGGCGGGGGCCTGTAAATGATCGAGTCTGGACCAGATGATCCAGTGATCAACAGCGTGAGCATCGACCTACGCAATTAGGATACGATGACATGTGTCAACCAAGTCGACCACCCGATCCCGTTAGTCGCCTTTTACGACAAGCATGGGTTACTGAAGATACTGAAGAGCATGGATATATGCGAGGTACAAATATGCTTTAAAAAAGAAGGTTTCCAAATTATGTTAATTTGAGATGCATTGAGAAGGAGCCCAGAGACTTTATTCATTTTCAACCTGATAATCTAGACTTGTCACACATTCTAGACTTGCATGGGCTTCATTTGGTATATTTGTTTCAGGGTCGGCATGACAGAGTATACGACACGTTACTAATCTTGCTATAGTCAGAGCATTTCAAGCAATAACTAAGTATGTTTTATAACGTATGCATGTGTAGTCGAGTACACATCTGTGTATAGCATATCGCTGTGCATCTGGTAATTCATATTGTCGTAAAGGATCGTTACTGAATACGCTTAATCTCTGTTAGAAACTTGACTTTACATGTCTAAATACTGCCGTCCCATCTGGTTTATGAACCCCTGCGAGGTAATAATTTCAATACCTCTTTATCCCTTTGAAGTGAGTGAGTGAGTTTAGCTTTATGCCGCTTTTAGTAACATTCCAGAAATATCACGGGGACACCAGAAATGGGCTTCACACATTGTATCCAAGTGTGGAATCGAACCCGTGTCATCGGCGTGACGAGTGAACACTTTAACCACTAGGCTACCATACAACCCCGGGTCCCTTTGAAGGTGGCCCCTAATTTCGTTCATGTCTCAAAACATTTCTCCTGCACAGTACTGCTCACTGACCTGAGTTCAATGAAATAAGTGGCAAAATTATTGTATCGACTAGTTCATTTTAGTGAGTGAGTGAGTGTGGTTTCACGTCGCTTTTAGCAATATTCCAGCAATATCTCGCAAGGGACACCGGAAATGGGCTTTACACATTTACCCATAGATTCGAAATAACTTCTTGTGACACGATTTGTAAATCATTGGGTATACGATAATTTCTCATTTTGTGCACATCTTAATCAACTGATTTGGAAACTGCGATCAAGGTGAAGATCACAGGCCTAGCTCAATATTTATTAGAGATCGCTGTTAAGAAAAGAGATCTGCAGCGACAATGTATTTGTGATTTAACTGCCGACTAACTGCATCGGGTTCTGGGTTGTATCCCGTTTTCAGTGTGTTTTTTTTGGTGCTCATGATGTCACTAACTGGATTGTCCAATTCAGATTCGGTTATGTACAGACCGCTGTCATAGGGATGGTATTTTGCTGAGTGTGACATTAAACAGCATACATTGTATATCAACAACATATATTGTCGTGCAATGCCCCATCAACCACGTCCGACTCGGTTAGAGCAAACGCACGGTTTCACGAGATATTATTACCCGTGAAGGTCCGGGTTAGAATTGGTCTTCAGTAACCGATGCGCGTCGTAAACGGCGACTAACGGAATCGGGTGGTCAGACTTGCTGACTTGGTTGACACATGTCATCGGTTCCCAATTGCGTAGATCGATGCTCGTGTTGTTGATCACTGGATTGTCTAGTCTAGACTCGATTATTTACAGACCGCCGTCATATAGATGAAATATTCCTGAGTGCGGCGTTAACCAACGATCAAACCAAACCAAACGAGATATTATTTGATCGTTTTGTATCGACGGACGAAGTTGCTGAGTAGAATCATCTAAGTGAGTGAATGAGTTAAGATTTCTAGCCACATCGGCAGTATTTGAGCCATATAGTGACTAAAACAAGTTATCCATTCATGACTACGGGTGGGTATTGCAGAGAATATTCATATTGCGATATATTGCGATGCAAGAGCATGTATTGCGATATGTATTGCAATATATTGCATGAAGTATTTTTAAACAAAAAACTACTTATAATCGAGTTACTGCTTGATTTATAGAGCAAAAAACACAACAAAATCACTATGCTTGATTAAGCTTTAATAACAAATTTTAATCATGATAAAATAAAAATGTGAATAATATTTGGCACAAATAAAACAAGGAAATATCCGAAGATTTCCGAGTGTTACGACGTTTTCCGAATGCATGTCAAAAACCCGTTTTCGATCAGCGTATCGCAATACGTATCGTTTTCATGTCTGAACCGGTAAATACCGGTAAACCGCTTATATTGCGCAGCCCTATTCATGACACATAAACCAAGAACATAAAAAACATGTCGAAGAACTACATGAAAAACAACCAAAAAAACACAGATACAGATGAAAACTAGGTAGATCACCACTAAGGATCGCGCGGACCATAGGTAGTTACGGTACGTTCGCTTCCTGGTTGTCACTGCGACTATGCTGGTCGTAATTAAGAGACGACTAACGGGATCGGGTGGTCAGGCTCGCTGACTTGGTTGACACATGTCATCGGTTCCAAATTGCGTAGATCGATGCTCATGCTGTTGATCACTGGATTGTCTGGTCCAGACTCGATTATTTACAGACCGCCGCCATATAACTAGAATATACCTGAGTGTGGCGTAAAACTAACCTCACTCACTCACTCCTGCATGGCCCTAGCTGGATTTACAACATCAGCCGTTGGCGATTCTGCTGTGTATCTATTTACAAAATATATTTATCAAAACTTTTCAAACCGGAGCGGTTTTCATATAAGCTTAAGCTTGTTTACAAATCCGGTTCCTTTCCTTGGAAATAAATATGTTCAAATCAAAACTTTTCAAACAATTCAATTTCTTTCCCCAAAAAGATCAGTGATAGTTGACCTGGTTAAAAGACCCTTCATTATTTTTACACTGAAATATTGATCGTTTGTGATGGAAAGATAAATACAGTCAAACAGCACATGCTTGACCGTGATTATTCATCACAAGGGATACAGATTGGAGGATCCTCACCTTTCAACAGGTACCCATGAGTACATTTAGAATGACGAAAAAACTTCAAATCTGGACTGACAACCCAAGAAGGTATAACCAACGGTTGGTTTAATTTCATGTATTTCATCTATACCCACTTGAGTGTCCCACTTCTTTTGCATTTGTTCGCGGATGTAAGTTGTAATGATCGGTATGTAATCAGCATAGGGAAGCAGAAGTGTTGTCACAGATTTATGAGTGCTGCTTTAGCTGCAGCATCAACCATAGTGTTACCAGAAATTCAAACATGGCTGTGTAACCAACAAAAAACGATGTCGTATGGGTCAGTAGCAAGAACGTTAAATAATTCAATAATTTCTATGAAAAGTGTATGTTTAGAAGACATGTTTTGATAGCCTGAAAAACAGAAAAGAACAGAATTTTATTTCAGTAACAGGCCTCCGGCCCAAAGTACATATACATAAATTGATGGATAATTAAGACTAAATAATTAGCCTGAAGAAACAACTATCATAAACCATACACACATGCGAAGGCTAGTCAACTGTTAAAAGTAACACGGGCAGATATGGCACAAATCAAAATGGCGATTTCCATCGAACATCAATTTTGTCACTCGTGCCTCAGAATAGGACATGTGTGACACATCTCTACCATACTGACGTTTAAGCTGCAGCATCAGCTATAGAGTTACCAGAACGTCCATCATCTGAATCAGCATCTTTGTGCGACATGTGCAGTTCAGAGGTGCATGTTTTACACATTAACTGCCTGGCACATGGGGAGCAGTGAGATTATCTAAATGAACATCAAAGTTTCCCGCTGACTCTGTGGCGTCATCAACAGCCACACGATTCTATAATTATTGAAAAAGTCTCACTTAAGTTTGAAAGTGCACTTTGAACATGTTCCTGTGTGGCAATATCGGGCGATATTAATGGCCAAATAATGATCCTTTTCATGTATTGTAATTAGAGATTACAGTAAATATGTGCAGCAAGTCAGGGTTCGAGTGATCCTGAATTATTCTCTTCAGGTCTGGCAGTAATGATACAATCTCCGCTGGAGGCGACAGGCTCGCTCACTTGGGTGGCACATGCCGTCGTATCCCAATTGCGTTGACCAATGCTGATACTGTTGATGACTTGATTGTGTGGTCCAAACTCGATTATTTACAGACCGCCCCTATATAGCTGGAATATTGCTGAGTGCGGTGTTAAACAAACAAACAAAACAAACAAACAATCTCTGACACTGGTAACAGAAACTAATTTATAAATAGGCGTAACTGTAAATACAACCGTCGCTTCAGTTACTGAAGATCTAGTAGCGGTTTGCTCCACAGCACGTTCCTCACTATTCCTGCAAAACGACTGAGCACTGCGCGTGATCGAGTCTGGACCAGACAAACCAGGGGCCGACATAATGAGCAAAGATACATGCAGACGGGATGTGACGCAACGCTGCCCACCAAGTCACAGGTCTTCCACCAGATCTATAGATTCACGACACAACATTTTGCAGGTTCTCAGTTCTAATATCTCGCCGCGAATAGCTGCAAGATTGGTGATGCGGACTAAGCTATATTTACTCACTCACTCACTCCCAATTCTAATACAGAATATTGCTGTTATGTTCACGCATTCCTTCGTGTTCGTTTTCTGTTCCTTTTTGTTTCAGAAACGAACTGCTTCGAAGGATTTTTTAAATGACAGCTAAAACTTATTTGGTATTTCCTCTGGACGATCCTTCTGCAGCTGTTTGAGACAAGCCTCTCACATTAAGCAGTCCCCTGTGTTGTTATGTCAGCAACATAAAGAATGAAATGTTCAAATCCTTGACTTAACGCTGGAAAAGGGATCAGCGAAATTCGTGACACACCTACATTCTGTTCTTTACACACTGTTAGACTTTCAGCATAATGCGACATGTGTTTGCCAATATCATTAGCAAAATCGTGATTCAATTTTCTTGGCATGTTTGCGTTTCTGTTACGAAAGACGTTTTTCTGGTGACAAAAACGTCTTGACATGGGAATATGTGTGTGCAGAAAACTGGTCCTAGCGTGCGATAATGTTCCCAACAGACATTTTTGTGACAAGTAACATATTTCACTTATTGTTATTGCTAAACAATTGAACGCTGTGACATATTATCGCCAGCCTGTTACGGTTATTGCACTTGAAATATCAACCTAAGTAAATTAATTTGATTTATAATCAGAGTGCAATAATGTTTCAACATTGTATCTTGAATATATAGTATCTTGAATTTTCAACACAATATGTGGAAAATTTTAAACATGTACTTTCATGATATTCAACTCGTAATCGTGACTAGACTTCCGTACTAAAAGACTGCCGAAGAGCAAGATAAGATACTGTTTTGATAATTCAAGATATTTATTTAAGATTTTAAGAGAAGTAAGAAATTGAGCTCATTCAACGTGTTCACGCTGAAATTTCCACAGGGTACCATGCATTTATACACAGTACCTTGAAGTTTCCTTATATATCAAGTTGAATATTCAACCTATTTCAAATATTCAAATCAGCATCTCCATTTCAAGGAGCCTTTGATATGGTACTGAAAAAGGTCATACTAATCATCATCATTCTAACAAGATAAAAAGGGGCGGTGGGGTAGCCCAGTGGTTAAAGCGTTCGCTCGTCACGCCAAAGGCCCGGGTTCGATTCCCCACATGGGCACATTGTGTGAAGCCCATTTCTGGTGTCCCCCGCCGTGATATTGCTGGAATATTGCTAAAAGCGGCGTAAAACCCAACTCACTCACTCACTCCCTAACAAGATAAAAAGATGTTGCGGTTGGTATTGATATCAGATTTGACGAAAGAATCTGAACAGAAATGTATTGTTCACGATCCTTTCATTTTCACAATGAAAGTGAGTGAGTTAAGATGTATACTCACTTTGACAATATTTCAGCCTTATCGTGATTTAAAAGGGTCATATTTAAATAATTTACAACGTTATATCTTAAGATCTGTCTGCGAAGGACAGTGAAAGAACTAGAATATTATACTGGTGATTGTAGTGAAAGGGAGGCATTATTAAAAACAACAAATATTCTACGATTCAAATTTCGTAGGTCGGAAATGACTTTGAGTTGTGAGTGAGTTAAAATTTAACGTCACCTCGGCAATATTTCAGCCATATAGTGACGAGAAATGTTTTACATAATCAATAAATTTAAGTTGCTAAATAATCAGTCGTCGAAGGACTGTAAAATAACTAGAGTATCACAGATGGAGTCTAAAACTAGCATGAACATGTAAAACTATTTTATTTACGAAGACAATACAATATAAAAACGGGCTATAAGTCGCCAACAACTGAAGGTAGATCACCATACTAGAGACCATGGGGAGGACTTACAGTGCTTTTGCTACCTGCATGGCGTTGGATTTACACCATCCCTTCAGCCCCTGGCTATTGTAGGAAAATTTAGCCGACAGTTAAAATAACAAAAATACTACGTTTTAAAAATCTGATAAGTCTTAATTTAACTTTGAAGGTTTGGGACTTACGTACCCTCTCAGGAGGACAATACTTTTACAATACTTTAACCTTCTGCATAAAACATGTTTGAACTAAACTAAGGGGAGATGGTTCCACAGAACTGTAGTATGAGGTCAATAACCCCTGCCAAAACGTTTTTATCTTAGGCATAGAAGAGATTTCTTCAGTGGAATCGAGGGCACAAGTGGTTACATACACCTGGATGAGGTCAGACACGTAAACCGATAATCTGAGAAGCTTGTTCTGAACTCGTGTTTCTACAGGGAGCCAGTACAGACTGATAACCACAGATGTTATATGGACAAATCTACTTTGGTAAATTATTACTTTACAAGATGTCGAAGTAAATCATCAATGTATTGGGTGAGTTAAACAGGCGCTGGTTCAGCCATATAGTTATTGGGTTTTACGAAGGCTAAACATTTATTTTTTGATAATAACAGAATTTGTTCAGTAATTGGCGCATATAGATATTTATGATGGGAAATGCTTCACATACGAATATGGATGGTGGGGTAGCCTAGTGGTTAAAGCGTCCGCTCCTCACGCCAAAGACCCGGGTTCGATACCCCACATGGGTGCGAAGTGTGAGGCTTATTTCTGGTGTCCCCCGCCGTGATATTGCTGGAATATTGCATAAAGCGACGTGACTCTACACTCACTCACTCACATACGAAGTGAGGATGAGAAAGCCACAATAACTCGGTGCGCCTAGTGGCTGCAAGAGTTGTATACTCCCCAGGCAGTTGAGATTGATAATGCGATGTGCCGTTGAGATTGACATCCAATAATCGAGGGAAAAAATACCAGCGCCTTGAGCATGCACTAGTGCGTGGATGTGTGCGCTATATAAATATCCTATATTAATAATAATAATAATAATAATAAAAAAATTAAAAAAGTAGAACTGCTATTAGCGATGCTAATTAATCATACAGTTACTGTATGAAGGTCAATACCACATTTAACAATGATCGCTCATACATTATTTTGTCTCCCAAATGGCTTAAGCGGTAAGTAGCTTTACCCATACTCATTCACCGGATTGTCTGGACCAAATGCAATTTTATACACCCGCCGCCTCTAAAACTTGAACATTGAGTGCGCCCTTAACCTACGCACACAGTGTTATAGCTGCAACCGTCTTTAACGTTTCCTTCAGGCCTGACAGCAAGCACAAACCCCCAAAAGAAACTAGGCCATAATTCACTTGTGTACACAAGCAGATGCTACGTTTCGTTTCTCTTCACTTTCTAACAATCCATCACAACGATAAAAAGATCCAACTGTACAACATCATTTTATAGCTAAAATGTTCCTGTTTAAAAGCAGAACTTTAAACTGTTTAGAAATGAATATATTTTTAAATAGTTAATTGGAAGAACGTTTTTAAACATTTTCCTGTACTTGTCAAGTGAAATTCCATGTTGTGGCAAATGAGCATAGTTGGACACGCGTTTTGGGACAGCGCCAGATTTTCATGGCTTCAGAATGCATCAACCTCTCAACAACAATATCACTGTCGCTCCTTTGGTGTTGTAAAGAGTAAAAACAACTTGACGCTTAATAACGGGCACATCTTTTTTAAATAACTTCTACCCATACGGAACAGACAAAGAGTTAAAATTATATTTTGATAAGAGGCCGACGATATATTGCTCGAGTTTGTGGACATTCCTCGGGAAGTTAGGTCACCAGCAGCCTAAGCCTAATCCGATCAGGTGGCCAGAACCGGTAACTTGGGTCAACGTAACTCAGCTGTGTTTGTTTGTTGTTTAACGCCACCCTAAACAATATTCCAGCGATATGATGATGGTTTGTGTATAAATTCGGGTCTTGAACATCGATCATATATATCATTGAACGTGCCTTTCGTAACACTAAATCTATTCCCGAGCTGTGAATGGGTACCAGATGGGAATGTGACATACCGTAACACTATTGAACTGGACCGTATCGGGACTGAACAATTACCATAGGACAAATATAAGCAACAAAATAATTTTGGTAAAGATTAGCAAAACCTAAACCTATAGGGGAAACTCTCTCTCTCCCTCCCTCTCTCTCTCTCTCTCTCTCTCTCTCTCTCTCTCTCTCTCTCTCTCTCTGTGTATATATACATATATATCTGTATATATATTCCATTAAAAGCTAAGCTTAATTCGTGTATACACGAGCGAGCGCGCACACACACGCTGGTGGGTTGCAAAAAGTAGTACTTTGCAGCTACTGTGGATGTCAGTATCATTTAGTTGGTCGTGATCGGGAGAACAGGTAAGTTCCAAGTTCCAAGTGACACTCGTTGTATCGTGCTTAAGTAATAAGTTGCAGTGTGGATCTAATTTATACAGTCCCGATATCAACGGCCATCCATTCACCAACACAACCAACGAAAAATCGTGGCATTTGTTAAAGAAGTTGGTTCTTTGTATAGTTGAAAAAAAGTCCTTAACACCATTTCTATTTTCATCTTCGCTTTTGATTACCACAACGGTAAAACAAAAATATTTAGACCAAGGCTTTCCGTGTACTGTAAATATATATAGCATTCCTCGATGTAATCGATGAGCTTTACTGACGTAAGCCGATTCGCGGGTTCAGTTTTCGATCACCGAAGAGTGGACGTGGGGTTCTATGGGATTTTATTCAAGGGATCAATGACAAAATCTATTGAAATTGATGCAATTTAAGCCATTTAATACTGCCGCTGCGAGTGATGGTTCATAGTAACGTTACGCATATACTCGGTGTCATTAATAAAGGGTCAAGCTATTGGTAACACTATTTCTTTGTAAGTTGTAAAATCTTGGTTTTTGTTTGAAATATATACAACTGAATATTTACAAACTTTCTTAACAGTATGGGAAAACACATTCGGCCGTTGAAATGTCATTATTACTTTCTTTAACGTCCGATACATTCTGTTACAAATGGCACATGTTTTAGGCAAATTGTCAACATGGAAATCCACCTGTCACATAATGTCAATGATTTGCACGTGCAAATCGCTCTACCCATGGACAGTGGAGGACAATACACATGCATTGATGCTTTTTCACTGTTCAGTCACCTGTTTGAAATCGCAGCTTAAAATGAGACGTTTTTTGCCACTTGCTGAAAGGGGTCAGGATATAGGTCTTTTGGAATCTGGTCAAACTCAGCGGCAGGTTGCTGTCCGCTGTAATGTGAGTCAGAGTGCTATTGGTAGACTGTGGCAGAGATTTTACGCCAATGGGTCCGTGGAATATGGACGTCGACCAGGTCGCCCAAGAGTTACAACAGTCCGAGATGATAGGCACATGATTAACACTGCGTTGCGTTACAGTTTCCTTAACACATCAGAGCTTCAGACAGAACACTTCAATGTTAACAATGTAAGGATATCCAGGAGCACCGTTCGTCGACGTTTAAGGGCAGCCGGACTCCGCTGTAGGCGACCTGCAGTTCGTCCACCACTAACACCACGTCACAGGCAGGCGCGTTTGAGATGGAATAGACATCATGGCCGCTGGAATCAACGTCAATGGAATCAACGTCAATGGTATCGTGGGCTTTTCACAGATGAAAGCAGATTCAGTACAGAGCAGACAGATCCAGTGATTGACAACATGAACATCAATCTGCGCCATTGGGATACAGTAACATGCCTGACAACCCCGGACGTTTGCTGACTCTTACGAAAAGCATGGATTCTGACACGAATCTTCAAGAACTAGTCTCGTGCAAATATTCGCTCTAGAGCAATGTACATGTCTTCCCGACTGTTTGGAGTAATTACGCCCTGAGAAGCTAAACCCATACAAACACAACAAATACTGTTGATGTTGAAGAAAAGCGATACTATTGCATCGGTTGCCGACATAATAAAGCTAATTCGTCTTCACAATTATTTCCAAGGCGCTTCCTCACGTAGGTGGGCTGAGAACGTTACACCCGGAAACGAGGCAAAAACAAGAGAAATAATAAATGAAAATGAAAGCAGAACCTGACAACTTCTTGCCTGGAACATCTGTGCTGAAAGAAACGTCGCCTACCAAATACACTTCAGCTTGCACCAGGCGAGGAACGTAATAAAACCCCTGTGTGTGCATGTGTGTTGTACGTCATGGAGATTCCTTTGCTTGAAACCTGTGAAGATCCGGGTTAGAATTGGTCTTCAGCAACCCATGCTTGTTGTAAGTTGCGACTAACAGGATCGGGTGTTCAGCCTTGCTGACGTGGTTGATGCGGGTCATTGTATCCCAGTTGCGTAGATCGATGGTCAAGGTTTCAATCACTGGATTGTCTGGTCCAGGCTCAGTTATTTACGCCCTTTTTACTTCGTTATCTAACAATATTGTTGGAGATCATGTTCTACCCTTTGAGAAACGTCAGCAAGTGCCTGTCCTTCCAATGATTTACCATCCTGGGCCTAGATTTTCGAAGCTCTCTTAGAGCTAAGATAGTCGTAAGTTAATGTTAATGAATGGCACTTACGACTATCTTAGCGCTAAGAGAGCTTCGAAAATCTAGGCCCTGAACTTGAAATATAGGCGAAGAGGGAGACGACCTCATGTGTATCATATTTCGATCAGTGAAAGACAGTGATACAGAGGTGAGCTGAGGTGAAATTGGGGTTAACGTCGTGCTTGAGAACATTTCGCTAACATGACGACGTGCATGCGGGTGTATGTGTATATGCGGCTACTTGTACTAGCCCAGACTTAAGCTGAGTTTAGAGTGCTAGCCCACTGAGATACCATGCCGCAGTGAAGCATGAATACCCCACTCAGACACATTATACCGACTCTGAGCCGACCAGTCCTTGTTGTACCCATTAATGCCGAGCGCCAGGCAGGGACCAACAAGTACCATATTTTAACGTCTTTTGGTATGACGCGGCCGGGGATCGAACCCGCGACCTTCCGCTCTACGGGCGGACGCTCTAACCACTACACCACGGAGGCGGTCTGAGATACAGTGACAATTTATAGTCACAAGACTGTATTAAAAGAGAGATGACTTCCACTTTTCCCTTTATGTCGAGCATTCTAACACAACCCTTTGTCGTTTCGGTACTTTCCCGTGTTGTTTCAGGTACTAGCCTTTGCGTGTGTTTTTGACAGGCGCCATCGATGGGGTAGTAAACGTATGGTAGTGATTACTAAAGACTTGGGCACAATATGGTCGGCATCATTCAACTTTTGGTAAAAGAATTCTCAGGTATGACACCTTCCATGTTTTACTGCCCTATTGCAAATATGTTTCAGCAAGGAATTAACCAAGGTGTCTTTCAGGCTATTGCATTGGCTTAAAAATATATCGATTTACTTGATGTGAAGAAAGTACGCATGATAGGATACAACCGAAATATCCACTCGCTGTGCAGTTACACATGTCATACATAAACAATCAAACATAACTACTATATATACATAAGACTTTAAAACCACGTCTCCTGGAAAGGAAAGGTATGTTTGGTGGCCATATCTGAGACCCCTATTCATGGGCTGATCACATTAGGCTGCTCAATTCAATGGCATACTTACTTTGGATTTCAGAAAAAGCCATGTTCAGGCTATTTGCAGAGACTATGTATTGTTCATTTCAGTCATTAATATGTGTCGAAATGTTGACTTTTGAGACCAACACATTCAACTGGATATATACATATTAATCAGTATTATTTGATACATCTGATCACTTGTATATTGCAACAATACGTTCCTGCAAATCCTTGCAAACACGTCGTGCAGCGTGCTTTGTGGTACAGCGTGCTCTGACAAACGGAAACCTGGAAATCGTGGAAATCTCAAATCGAGGCTCGGCCGCTAGAAAGGTTTGGCGGTCTTGTACGGCCTTGATATCATATCAGTCACATTGTACGTTACAAAAATACATTTATAAACGTTAATAAACACAAAACAGGTGTAACCAGTCAGCCAGATGAATTGTGAATCGTTTTACGACCTCATCAAACAGTCTGTGACGTATTTATTATGATAACATCATGCTGCCTAAATCTCGCCATAAGATATAGAAATATGAGTATGTTGAAGTTTAAAATTAAAATTCATATGTAAATACCATTTTCTTATGAAACAAGGAATTCGAATTTCGTGTAAACTTGCTATCAAAAACATAGCGAGGCTATTACAATGAGGTTTAAAGAACGTTCATGTATACTAGCGGAATAGAGTAACTGTGTATTTTGTTGATGTTATGCCATATTTTAATGCGAAAAGATAATAACACGATTTGTGATGTTTTCCTTAATCACTGTTTAACTGTTTGTAGGATAAGATCGAAACCTGTATGGTTTGACACTAGACATTGTGACACGCCTTTAAAGAGATGTGGTGTCAAAAGTCAGTTCACAAATTCAGCATCGTGTGTGTCCACCATTGGTGTTGATGCAGGTTTGACAACGACGACGCATAGACGACACTGAGCGATTTAAGAAGGCTTGGGGAATGATGTTCCATGTCTGAACAAACGCTTGTTCCAATTCAGCTTAGTCAATGGCTGATTCTGGGTCTGACGTAAACAACGTCGCTTCATTTCATCCCAAACATGCTCAATAGGGAACGGTTCCGGAGAAACAGCTGGCAAGGGGAGTACAGGAATGTTCTACTGTCTCAGGAAATCTGTCACAACACAAACGACGGGCATTATCCTGCTGAAGCGTCGTCTCTGTCCTTGAACAAACGGCTGCACGTGGGACCCAATAATCTCATCTCTGTATCGCAGTCAGATTGCTACTGACAATGACAAGTTGTGTCGGACCATGGGGTGTGATGGCGCCCCATACCATAACGCTTTCGCTAACAAAATGCCGACGTTCAACAACGCACCCTGCCATCTGAGCTATCCAGAAGAAATCTCGACTCGCCAGGCAACAAAACACCATCCCAATCCTGTCTCGTGTGCCGTAGATGCTCTCTGCACGAGGCAACACGTTGGAACAAAATTGGACGTATTGCAAGCTACCGGGGCCGAATGTTGAGCTCCCTCAATCGCTTCCGTACAGTCCTGGAACTGATTGGACGTAAGCCAGGAATGGTCCGAGCAGTCAAACTGGCAGTCTGGAATCGATTCCTTAAATGAGTCAGCCGAATGTAGTTGTCTTGATGACGTGACGTCACGCGTGGATGGCCGGTCCGAGGCAAATCTCTGGTGTTGCCATAATGTTGAAAACGTCTCCATAGCGATGAGATCGTGTTTCGGCCATTTCATTTTGGCATGTCTACAGCATAACCACGGCGAAGAGATGCTCATTTTCTGTAAGCCATGGCATGGCGTACACGCAGTTTAGGTTGAAATTAACGTGTTTTCAACAAAAGTCAAAGGTTAGAGAATAATCAAATGTTCTTCAATTTTTAATATCAGGTGTGTGAACTTCTGGTGTCAAAAAGCCTGCAAAAAGTGAGTAAGTTCATTGTGCACATGCCACGCGCGATACGGGACATTAAATTCCTTGCAAAGTGCTTTGCTACATGTTAATTTAGGGATATGTTTATAACTTTCAAATAACTTTTGTTTTATGCAAATTTATGTTATGCCCAGTTACTTTTTTCCGTTAGTATGTGTTCACTGCACTGAAGCCCAAATGAAAGGCGTAACAGGGACCCGTGAAGGTCCGGGTTAGAATGAACCTTCAGTAACCCATGCTTGTCGTAAGAGGCGACTTACGGGATCGGGTTGTCAGGCTCGCTGACTTGGTTGACACATGTCATCGGTTCCCAATTACGCAGATCGATGGTCATGCTGTTGCTCACTGGATTGTCTGGTCCAGACTTGATTATTTACAGACCGCCGCCAAATAGCTGGAATATTGCTGAGTGCGACGTAAAACTAAGCTCACTCACTCAAACGTAACAGGCGCTGTGGTGATTCCCTTGTAGAACAAGAAAAAATTGTGCCCAGGGACACGGATGCCCCCGCTGCTGTAGGAAGAGTTCCCTACAATGAGTGTGTTCTGGTGATTAATTTCTGCTAAATAAATATCATGGTTGAATATAAAATAAATATATCCAAAGTGTCCAAGGTAAATACTTATTTGTAAATGTATGTCACACTGAACTTACTACAGTACAATTAAACCTATATCATGAAGGTTCACGGTACAAGGGTAAATAAACTAGCAATAGCAATATCACTGTGGAGGCAAGTGAAATCAATAGATTGCTGTAGAAGCTACAGTGGCAAGGTTTTGGCATATTCTGGAACATATTCAATATGGCAGGTTTAGATAACACAACCTATTATCATATAAAGATCAATAATTGAACAAAATTCACGAACAAGTTCAATAAACATCTATGCAACTATGGGATGCACACCTTTCGAGTCCCAATGAAACACATGTATAAGCTTAATCAATTCTGTAGAACAGTTTTTGTGGAGAAGTGGATAGACTTAATCCCCTATTTCACTATCATCAGAGAGAAATTCAACAAAATTTATCTAAGATCAAATGTCCTTAAACATACAAAAAACTATAAAATACAAAAAACAAAATATGAGATGCACAGTTTATGGCTCCCTACGAAAGACATGTAGAAGTTCATTCAATTCTGTTGAGCAGTTTTTGTGGAGAAGTGGATAGACTTCATCCCCTATTACACTATCATCATAGAGAAATTCAGCAAAATGTACCTAATTTCAAATGTCTCTAAACTTACAAAAAATCAATAAAATACACACACAAAAAATATGAGATGCACACCATTAAAGTCCCAAGAAAGCCCATGCATAAGTTCATTGAATTCCACAGAGCGTTTTTGTGAGAAGTGGATAGAGTACATGCCCTGTTTCGTATGGACGTACGGACGGACGGATGGACACGGAGGGTAACCCGATATTCCCCCAGCCATATATAGCGGGGGCATAAAAAGGAAATGTTCAGTCAAGTACAAATTGATTTTATGGACGCTTCGATTAACTTATGCACTCTCTTATTTACAACCGCCTAATTTTGAGATTTCATGTACAAAGTTGTACATAAACTAATTATACAAGTTATATCATAACAGGAAGGAAAGCATGGCTTGGTGCCGAAGCCACTCCGAAATGTGCTGCATACGTGCCTGCAATTGGAACAGCTGTGTCATATCCCTCGTGGGTTTCTTCACCGTGTCCCTTGTCCGTCCTTAATTCTGTTTCCGAATACCGTCATAGCTATCATGGTCAAATGTACAGTGTACAAAGTTCAGACGCAACTTCCAAAATGACAGCTTCCCCAACTTTTTATGATAGAATATGTTTGATAGATTGTTGACTTTGCTGCATCAGGTATTGTAAGATTAAGCCCAGGATAAAACTGCAAAGTGGGCATAACGTAAACAAACTGAACATTGTTATAATGAGTTTAAGGTATGTTCACTGCGATGACGCCTAATGGAAGGCGGAACAGCCGTTGTGGTGATTCGCTTGTGTAAATGCGAAATGCTCAACCAAATGATCATATATTTTATGAACGCTTCGATTAACATGTAAATTGTCTTATTTGCTGTCCTCGATCCATCGTACATATGGGAATTTATTCTTAGAAAACAAATTTTAACATTAAAAAATCAACACATAATGCAATGATGAAAAACTGCTTTGGTGGAGAAAAAAATATTTGAATTTGAACTGTGTCGCAAACAGCGTTTGAGATTTGATTCATCGCAATATGTTTTGTCACTTGTCAAAATGGTAACGGATCATTTCAATAAAGATACTCCTCATTTAATTCTTAGTTTTTACGAAGAAACTGATTTCATTGACGAATTTTGTAATTAATTTGTATTGTAATTAGTAAACGATTTTTAGTTTGTTATAGTGAGTGAGTTTAGATTTACGCCGCACAATAGGTGACTAACGGGATCGGGTGGTCAGGCTCGCTGACTTGGTTGACACATGTCATCGGTTCCCATTTGCGCAGATCGATGCTCATGCTGTTGATCACTGGATTGTCTGGTCCAGACTCGATTATTTACAGACCGCCTCCATATAGCTGGAATATTGCTGAGTGTGGCGTAAAACTAAACTCACTCACTTTTACTGACTTTCAGAGTAGGTATATCATGTAGTACATATTACAAAGACTTTAAATTTGTACTAAACACAGAAGTTAATCTATCAACTGTCAAGAATAAGGAATTAAGAAGATTATTGTTCCTATTACTTTCATCCGAATTAAAGCTAAGAATTCACAGGGTGGTGGTGGTGGAATTGGGGTTAACGTCGTGCTTGAGAATATTTCGCTCATATGACGACGTTCATGTGTGTGTATGTGTATGTGCGGCTGCTTGTACTAGCCCAGACTTAAGCTGGCTTTATAGTGCTAGTTCACTGAGATACCATGCCGCAGTGAAGCATGAATACCCCACTCAGACACATTATACTGACTCCGAGCCGACCAGTCCTTGTTGTACCCATTAATGCCGAGCGCCAGACAGAGACCAACAAGTACCATATTTTAACGTCTTTTGGTATGACGCGGTCGGGAATCGAACCCGCGACCTTCCGCACTCCGGGCGGACGCTCTAACCACTACACCACGGAGGCGGTCGAATCCACAGGGAAGATGGGAAGGGTTGCTGCATGAAGAAAGGATCTGTCACGTGTGTGAAGTACAGGCAGTTGAAGATGAATACCATTTCCTCCTTGTATGCCCCTTATACAAAAACATAAGATTAAAATATCTCCCGTTTTATATATTATTGCACACATTTCATTGCTCAGAAATACATAAATTTGTTAAGTGTCTGTTCATCATTTAAACTTAACAAATGTTCTATGTTAATCAAGGAAGCTCTTATGGAGAGAAAATGGAATGTAAATTCATATATAATGCATTCAAAATGTCACGAGGAAATGTGTTTGAAATGTATTATACGTGGGCAAATGCCCTCTCTATTGAATAAATGATTGATATTGAATATTGATATGACCTATTACTAGTTTAAAACAATGAAGCTGATTCTAATTTGAATGAGATTTTCATAGGATCCCGTGTATAACTTTAGATAGTAGGATAGGCAGTGGCAATTACGGTTTGTCAATAGCTGCTTTGGATGAAATATCAGCTTTTGTGTCACCTGCTATGACGACATGACTTGGTAAACAGCTAAAGACGATGTCGCATTAGCCAGTAGAGAGATCCTTGTAACGTTTTTAAATGTTAAGGACTGGTAGATGACTCGAGGAGACACCTTTGAATGCCAGAAGTAAGGATCTCTACGGTAAGACAAATATTGATCGTACCTAAACGTTGAGAAACGTGGGCAACACATACTAGAGCACGTCGTCATAAAGACATTAAAGGTTTAAGTCTGGAAAGTTTAAAGCGTCCCCCCTTGTCATACTGGATTTAAGGGAATATTGTCACTAAGAATCTGTTTAAATATGAAATAGATTAAGGCTTTTTTTTCAACAATCGTTTCTATTTATGTATCTGGTGGATAGGTCAGTGGACTGTATTGGGCAATTTTACATATAATATTGAGTTAAGATCCTTACTCAGGGTGCGAAAGAGCCACTGGCCCGCTAGCCCGTGGCTAGTAAATATCCAGTCGGGCCAGTAAATTTTGACAGTCTTTTTGTAAATATCACGACTTGTTAAGTTATAACACACTTTTAATTCACGCAAGATTATGACCTGATAAAATTGTTCATCATAGTGGCAGCTTAAAGATGAAACCTGTGTCGACATTCAAATTTCGGACCAGTGAATTATTCTGTGGGCTAGTAACCTCAAGGCATAGCTAGCCCCACTGGCTTGCAACATTTGGAAACTATTTCGCGCACTGTGTCTTTACTATGTTTGGGTTTACCAAACTGTTGGATGTTGTTGTCTCTTTCCCAGGCCAGACAACCAAATATGTACAGCCAGGAATAAAATCATTTATTTACAAACATGTAATGCTTGGTTACCCAAATAAAAACAATGATCCAATAAACATCATCTTAATTCTCTTCAAGGAACTAATTTTTCGATCATTAACCCCCAATTACTTACGGTAATCACATACTGTCATTACTTAAAATGAAATATGCCTTTAGCAGACCTTAACTGAAACATGTTCATCTCTTTGTAAACATGAATGGCATTAACATCTTAATGACGTATTTATGAGAATTGGAACTCAAGCACATGTACTTACATTATAAGTTGTTCACTGGTCACGAGGGGGACATGGGTTGATGTACCTCGATGTTTGTTTATGTTCCCTGAGCCCGTAAACAAATATCGAGGGTACATCAACCCATGGTCCCCGGGGGACCAGTGAACAACGTATTTATCTTACCAAACACCTAAATGTTAATTTTGAATTGTTTGAAGCACGGGTACAAATCTTTATGTAGTCATGGCTAGATTTTGCTGACAAGAAAAACAGATTTAAAGTTATCTCCCTTCCATCGATTTGTATTCGCAAAACATCGGTAATTTCCATAAATCATACGTGATTCAATGTTATTCGAGATAAAGAATTACTACCACGAAGTACCAAATGAGTTGCCATTGACAGCGGGGTACATTGAAATGTTACTCGCTTTTAAACGGGGTACATTGAAAATAATAGAAGAGCGCTTAGCCAATCAGAAAGCGACATTTATGTGTGAGGTAAGATAACTACTTATGTACCAATTGGCATTGGGGGTGCAGGTGAATAGGACAAATTGCCACGCAACCGTGTGGATTCCCTGTCAGAATAAATCACCAGCGTTTCATGCTTGCTGTTATAGTCGATGAAAGTGAGGATATTGAAAACGGAAGATTGCGTGTGATATTGTGTCGTGGTTCCGTATTCGAAAGCAGTGGGAATTCATTGTCTCATGCAGAACATGCTGATTTGGGGCTTTCACCCTTCGCTAAATACTCTTCATGTTCATGATAAAGTTTGTAAGCAAAAACTTAGGCTCTCTGTTTCTACACCGAACATAGTAGCTCATGGCGAACTTGGTACATAGTCCTTGAATGCCAGTAAATATATTAGGATAATTAAATATTGGATCAGATGAACAAGTCAAAGGGAGAATGTAATTTTGCATAATGTATATAAGTATCAGTTTAGTTTAGCTGAAAAAAACTTGACTGCTGGGCTCTAAAAGTTAGGACTTTATTGTTCACTTGTGGTTATGGACAGGTGTGGATGGACCAACATGTTGTCAATGTGCAACAGTTTGTAATTGGATTTAAACAGAGATGCATTGACATTGACGTTCAGAATTGGGTTTCAGGCCTTCGTTAAAATTCCAAACTTGAGATGTACAGACAAATTAAGGTACATTTTTCTGAAGAATATTATTTTAGTAAAAGCTTACTGCATTGCATTGTGTCAGTTCCGCTGCTCCAACCATGACCTAATTATTGAGTATGGAAGACCTCTCGAACTTGACCGCGAACAATCGTCTTTGCCCTTTCTGTGTTAGACCTACTATTGAATCTGAATTACACTAAAGTATGTGACTAAGTCCATAATTACTTACAAATGTATGACTAATCTATATTGACCTACACATTGAGGTATGTGACCTAGTCTAAAAACCTGCACAGGAAGATATGTGAGGTAGCCTATGACAACCTGCATGTGGCGGTATGTGATGTATTCTATCATTTTATCAATCATGTAAATCTAATTGCCCATATTTTTATAAAAACTTACAAATCTATACTGATCTACACATTCACGTATGTGACCTAGTCTATAATGACATTAGAGACCTGACCTGTAAGGATATTCTCATGAAGATATACAGCAAAGTCAAAAACGACCCACACGTGAATGTATGCAGACTGTTGAATATTGACCTAAACATGTATGTACATGTATGTACATGTATGTACCCCAGCCTGTACTGACATTCACATGAATGTATTGTCTGTCTATATAGATACACATATGAAGCTTTGCGTCTCAGTGTGTATTGACTTAGACATGAATGTATATGAATTAATTTGCAATGACCTACAAATGAAGGTAGGAAGATTTGATAATGGAGGCATGTGACCTAGCCTATATTGAGTTTCACATGAATGTATTGAACCACATATAAGGCCTGTGACCTAGTCTAAATGACATACATACGAGTGAGTGAGTATGTTTTTACGCCGCTTTTAGCAATATTCCAGCAACATCCCGGCGGGGGACACCAGAAATGGGCACATTGTACCTATATGGGAAACTGAACCCGTGCATTCAGCGTGACGCGCGAACGCTTTAACCACTAGGCTAGTCGCACCCCCACATACATACAAAGGTATGTGATCTTTTGAATAATGACATTCACTTGTCAGTGGGGGCTACTCTATAATTAGCGATACATCTACTGTGTTTTGAAAGTAGAGGTAGTAAAACGGACTTATAATAGCTCTAAATTTAGTTTAAAACCGAACTCTTTCTTTGGTTACACGTCAATACGTGAAGCGGCCTCGCACTCCAATCTCAGGTGATATCACCCAAAATGTGGTGATTGGTGGTAAAACGTCAGTACTTAAGGAATATTAAGTTCATGAATAACAAATAACGTTTGTGTTTCCACTGCATTCATCACCAATCAATATCTGATAAACTGGAAAACATAATTATATGGAATCATTTTTTTTAAAAATAAAATTCCACCGTAGACCCTTTCCCCACCCGAATATTGAAAGCGATCGCATGGCCTTGACCTATTCTCGGAAGGTCAATGCTTATATTGACGTTGCATATTGTAAATTTGTAAAGATGCGACAGGAGAACTTCTGACAGTTTGTGCAAAGTTAACCTGATTGTATGAATGAGATAGTCTTTGATGTCGAATGTTTAGTACCTTGCAAAATTTAAGAGAAGAGTCGCTTTTGTTGTGATTAGGAGTCCGTTTTGTTCTATTATAGATACTGATGAATCTTGTGCCGTGTCAACTTTACGATTTCAAACACCTCTACGCCTGTGTGCGACAGAAGAGTCACTGTGATGTCTCTTACACGCTCTTTTGAGTATTTTGTGCTCAAATTCAATACAACTGATATTATTTTTAACATTTTGGAAAGTGTGCTGTGACCTTGTAGCTTCAAAGTGTAATGGATTCAATTTGAATCCGATTCGCTTCCGTGTTCGCGAGAATGTTGACAAAAATGTAGATTTGGGGTGATATTTCCGAGAGGATGGAACAGAACATAAGTGAATACCTCTGGCATAAATACGGTAAGGTAATTAATAATACTTCAATAGAATATTTTAGATCAAGCAGTGGAATGGATATGAAATATCGTGACTAGGCTGAATCATCTTTTCAATGATATTATATTTTTTAGATTTTTTTTTTTGATTAACAGGACGGTTATAAGTTAATTTGACAGCTTCTGTAATTGTGAAATACTACCGCTAAATTTGAAACACTATATATTTCTCCAAAATATATCATTTTGAACTGACTACAGAAACCATTTTCTCTAGCGCTGTGGCCCTTTTCTCGAGTTTTGAGGGGCCCGCTTTTGCTGGGGTCCTTTTTTTCTGTACTCCTTTATAACCATCTTCAGAGACATATTTGTATTTTCGTACAACAAAATCAGTAATCTAGTTTGTTTGGTGTCCGCCATATTAGCAGACAAACCAGAGACCTGTATAACGTGTCCAGCTTTTACACAGTTTGATGTACAACCAAGCATGCCCCTTCCATGAAGATTTTATAGAGCTTCAAACACCGGTACCTCATGGACATAGGTGTTTCATCAAGGTAACAGCATTCAATGCTTCAATAAATCTTTCAAAGCGTCTGAAAGGTAGACACGTGTAAGCCATGCCCCATTCCGACGCATGCGTGACAAAATTAATGTCCAATGCAATTCACCATTTTGATTTGTACCATATCTGCCCGTGTTACTTTTAACACTTGACTAGCCTTCGCATAGTTGGACCCGTGAAGATCAGGGTTAGAATTGGTCTTCAGTAACCCATGCTTGTCATAAGAGGGGACTTGCGGGTTCCGTTGGTCAGGCTCGCTGACTTGGTTGACACATGTTATTGTATCCCAATTGTGTAGATCATGCTCGTGTTGTTTTTGATCACCGGATTGTCTGGTCCAGACTCGCCATAAAGCTGGAATATTGCTGAAAGCGGTTTAAAATAGACTCACACACTTAAGATAGCTGCTTTTCAGACTATTAAAACATGCCTCCTAACATTCACTTTTGATATGTTGATTTTTTAGCGTTCTTGCGACTGGCTAATGTCACATCGGGTTTTTTTAGTTTTGTTTTCCCAACCATGTTTGTATTTCTGGTAACACTATGACTGATGCTGCAGCTAAAGCAGTACTCAACAAATCTGTGACAACACTTCTGCTTCCCTATACTAATTACAAACCGGTCATTACAACTTAGGAGGTGAGGTGAGGTGAAAAAGGGTTTATCATCAACTATTTCGCTCCTATGACGACGTGCATGCATGTGTATGTGTGTTGCTTGTACTATCCCAGACTTTAACTGGTTTTATAGTGCTAGCTAACTGAGATACCGTACTGCACTTAAGCATCAATACCTCACTCAGACACATTATACTGACACCGAGGCAACCAGTCCTTGTACCCATTAATGCTGAGCGCCAGGAAAGTACCAGCGTGTACCATATTTTAACGTCTTTTGGTAAAATTGGGCCGGATATAGAACCCGCGACCTTCCGCTCTCCTACATACTTTGGAACAAACTTGGCAAATGTATGTTTACCTGCAGCCACAAACCAGGGAGTAGTTTCACATAAAGAATTCAGATGCACTGCTCCAAGTAAGCGCAGAAGTATATCTCCTCTATCCAAGAAAGCATCCTAGTAGGAAAACGTTTGAGACAGGGTTCGTCCAACCGTCTAAACTCATCAATAGTTGTGATGAGTGTAGCATGATGTCGATACTGAGGTTCATTTGATATCTTGATCGCTGATCCAAGATCTCTTGTAGCAAATGCATCTTGCAATTCTTTCGACCTTTTGGCCAGGAGTCTTTAAAGTGCATCCTTGCTCTTGAAGCCATTACTCCATTGTCACAAGTAATATACGGAATAGAGCTTCATATATCAACTTCAAGCCT
Organism: Haliotis rubra; assembly: GCF_003918875.1. NCBI lineage: Eukaryota > Metazoa > Mollusca > Gastropoda > Lepetellida > Haliotidae > Haliotis > Haliotis rubra. The sequence continues at coordinate 40,001 of NW_025764904.1, read as the reverse complement.
CGAAGTTCTTTTGCATATCCCTTTCCCTGCAGCATCTTACGGACTGTGTTGATTGCATAGACATCAAAGTTTGTCAATAAAGACAGAACGCCTCCGTCACAAAAGAGACGACTGAGAAGAGAATAGCAATAAAAGCCATTGTGAGGTGCATGCCTCCATGGTTACTTTTTTGTACGAGGCAGGAACTTTTGCCTACAGGATTTCCTGTGCCTTCGAGTAGATGGCCATGTTAGAAGTTATATGGCCGTGGCCTAGTTTCTATGTTTCAAATTCTGTGTTTACTTGCAATAGCGTATTTACCAATTTACTCCTGGAATTTTTGTTTCTTGAATGTTAGACAACAGTTGCTTGAAGGCCTTGTCATATTCTGATTCTTCTTTTCTCCTTGCTGCTGTAATGTTACATTCTGAGATGTATGTAGCATGGTGCTTTGCATTCAATGCATACAAGTCAGAATTGGTTGTCACACGTAGAATAACCGGTCCATCATTTCGAGCAACAGCTGCAGCCAGCACATTTTCATGTGTGCTCTGACCTGTACCTGTGGCAATCTGTATTAGTTTATCACCCTTCCCTACCCTTTGCTACAAATAACGCAATGTTGTAGGATGTTGAATGATGATGCTTAAGCGTGTGTTGATAGGTATGGATTCTTCAGACTGTGTATTATAAGTATTTGACTGTTGTCTACATGTACAAGCATCAAATATAATTTGCTGGTATACGATGATCGACCAGACTTGTGAAAAGCAACCTCAATAGCCCCTGTCAGAATATCATATTTGAATAGCAATAGATCGTGATACACTTTATCTTGATGAACTTCAGATGCTGTAAGCAACGTTTGGAGCCCATCTACTGTGGGTTTTCCTACAGTATTTGATGGGTTTTTTTCATTTTTCAGCAAGCTGTCTATGACACAGAATGCAGTGTCCTATATCTGATGGGATTGGGAGAATCCTTTTGGCAGGTGGTGCCAAATCCATCCATATATTGTTTCCATAATGAGAACCATACTCCAGCTTACATCGATCACTAAGCTTTCACTGTGTTCAATATTTAACTTATCTCAGGCAGTAATCCTACACATGAAATAGCAGAAGGGGATATCACTCTCAACAAACATTGCCAAATTTGGTAATAATGAAGCGCACATAAAATCTTGGGTGAAACTTGATGAATGGACACTGCTCTTGAAAATGGCTGTTTGACCTAGTCACAGTTGATAATGATCAGATACCTTCAGATTAATTATTGCCTTCTAAATGTACTGCAATGTATATATGAGTGTAGACAGGGCTTTTCTCTGTCATTCTGACAAATATTTATGATAAATGAAAACTGAAGGGCTTCTAGGGCTTCAAAAGAGTAAATGATTAGTACTGATAGGAATGAGAGTTGTGACCCTTCAAACAATATTGTAGTGAATGGTAAAATGAACCCCCCGTCCGAAACATATTTTGCTCATGCTACCATGGAAACAGAGCATTATATACATTGCATACCTATTTCATATAACCACAACTATATTTGTCTTGAAGATACATATATGTACAGGAAAATATAGATTGTGTCTTGTTTTACCTTCGGTTGGGGTTGCTCCTATTTTAGCGGCCTTTTGAAGAATGTCCACTGGACTATTACATCCGCGACCGTATGCAAAAAAAGTTGGACAGTTTAGCGGGTATAACTTACATGAAATTAAACCAACTATTGCTTATACTTGCTGGGGTTGTCAGTCTAGCAGGGAAAGTTATTATGCAATGATGTCGTATTGGTCATTCTAGATGTACTCATAAGTACCTGTTGCAAGGTGAGGATCCTCCAATCTGTATCCCTTGTGATGAATAATCACTGTCAAGCATGTACTGTTTGACCGTATTGATTTGTTCAATACACGGGATCAATATATCAGTGTGAAGACAATGAAGGATCTTTTAAACCAGGTCAGTTATCATTCAATAATTGTTTGTTTAAAATAAATAAATTGTTTGAAACGTTTTCATGAATATGTTTTGTAAATAGATAAATAGCACAATCGCACAAGACCCAATGGTCCTTAGTATGGCGATCTACCTTCAGTTGTTGACGATCTGTAGCTTGTTTCATATGTTGTATTTTCTGTAGTTTTAGATGTGTATTCTGGTTTTAATCTGTACCGGTGATTTTGGTTGTTTTTAATGTAGTTTGTCAGCATGTTTTTATGTTCACGGTTTATCTGTCATGCATGTATAACTTGTTTTAGTCACTATATGGTTGAAATGCTGACGATGTGACTTGAAATCTTAACGCAATCACTTATGATAGTTGGCACCTGTAGGTCAGAATACTCTCACCTATTTACGAACACTTAATAGTATAGTCATTACGCAGTCTGAATCGTTCAACCGACTCTGCTTTTGGCAGAGCTTTCATTTGCACATGGAAGGGATTTGCAACTGTTTTTATAAACTAATTTAGTCATGGTACTGCCTGAAATACATCATTTCAAGACCAGCACCTATCGCCTTGAATCTCAGTTGGAGCGTCACAAAGGTGTCATCAAACAGTATAGTGTTTTGGTGAAGAATGTGAAACAGACTCAGATCCAGGAATTTGAAAACATCTGCTCTTGACACTCGTTTGTTCGATCCTTACATCGCACAGTTAAGACACTTAATCCTTCAAAGGACATAAGGCCGTATTTGTCCCTTTGCCATTGGTTATATGCAAAACAATGGCAATATATCCGTGCACAGAAAATATCTCACAGAAAAGCCAACATTTTGCAATATACATGAAACAGTTACATCTGGTGGCGATAGAGATATCTTGATTATGGAAGTGGTACAGCCAGTCATAGTAGTCCTGTCAGATGCCCATTTTACAGATAAATAAAAATCGAAATCGATGCTGTTGTTTCTGAAGGGCGCAATAGCAACTACATACCTGCCAATTGATGGCTTGGTGACAATATTAATAACTTAACACGAAGTAAGTTGCACCATTTATTTGGATGGCTGGAGAAGGATCTACATGTCTGTCAGAATAGCTGCTTCTGGGTGAGTCTAGCCTCCTGCAATAGATAAGCGTTTATGTATTGTATACAAAACCTCGAAAACAAACGCAGTAAAGTTAATAGTTTACTGTCATCATCGGTGTTGTCTTTGTCAAGGTGTCTGCGTTCAGTCACAATTAGATAAAACTCGATGGAAGACGTGAAGAAAGTTTAAAGGTTATCATCAATGTATGTCATACTGGTGTTGTAAACTGTGTTTGCATACACTTTCATCGCCTTTTCGTGACATAAACGTTGACCTTGGCCGTTTCGTGACTACACAAAGTAGTCCACGAGATAACACGGTCTCTCATCATTCGTCTTTGTGCAAAACGTTAACCGTGACACTGGAATTCCAGCAAACTCTATAAACCGTCGAAAAGCTTAATACGGCTGAAGCTCAGAAATAGTGTGTGGTGTGTGTGTGTGTGTGTGTGTGTGTGTGTGTTTTGTGTTTGTGTGTGTGTGTGTTTGTGTGTGTGTGTGTGTGATATGCCATGAGCATCGTTCCACGTAGTTGAGATTCGTCATGTGATATCAACCGAGGTAGCAAGACTGACTACGCGAACGGCACATGTTACTTATAGGCACAGATTCCTCGCGACTCACACTTTTACTCGAAGAAAAATGCATGTGAATGTCCATATCAATGTCAATATCCTCATCTACACGAGCATCCACTGTACGCTCAGCACCATAGATAGGTAGACAGACAGGCAGACAGACAGACAGACAGACAGACAGACAGACAGACAGACAGACAGACAGACAGACAGACAGACAGACAGACAGACGAACAGATTGATCTTCTTTTGGAAGGGGGTAGCATATGACCATGGCAACATATGTCTTACATATTTCAGGTGGATATAATATTTTATGTACTGATGATAGTAATAACCCTTTGTCTCTCTTACCTGACACCTGTCCCCGTCAACGTCAGCCATGCCATCTGTTCCACCTCGACCTTGACCGTCTGGGCCATTTCGATCTCCTTGACCGTCTTTTCCGAACCCATCGCCTTGACCGTCTCTTCCGTTTCCATCCTCGAGGCCGTTTGTTCCCGTTCGGCCGTCCCGATCGTGACCACCTGTTCCAAGTGGAAGCTGCAGGAGAAAATATTTAGTTGTGAACACTGCAATCAGCAATATCCCAGCTGTATGTAGATGGCATGTAGCAATCCAGTTTGGACCAGACAAATTCGTGATTGACATGATAAGCACCGAACCAAGTGATTGAAGAGTGATACACTTGCATGCAATCACTAGGTAAGTAATCCTTACCGCCAGATTCATTTAATCACTGCTTACGAAAAGCACGGGATACTCGGACCTATAATTGCATACAAAAAAACCCAAGGATTTTATTCTAAATGTATTGGTACTGATATGAATTTTGCATGATAGAAACAATGTTCCTGTTAACATACTTACGACATTCATCAGGAAAATCGATCGTTTTGAAACATTGTTACGAGTAAAATCGTAAGCTGTATCAATTAAAGGCTGTTGCCAGTATGTCGAGTGCTATCAAGAAGTGATGCATACTTTAAATTCGTGGTTAGGCAAATATGGAATCAACAGCTGTTTCACTTTCATTTACATGTACCTGACTACACCATTTGCTTTTCTTTTCTCAGAAAAGCTATGTCCAGTTGGTTTCTGACTGAAAAAAAAAACAGCACAGGGTACTGTTTTATCGACATATTTATACTACAGATTTACCGAGTCTTTTTCTGCAAAGCTTAACATTTTTTGGCAAACAAGCTGAAGGACGTTGCTGAGAAATGTTAATGAACAACTGCCAGGCTTCAGTTAAGTAATCACATATGCTTCCGATACTGGCAGATTCCAGTCAAGAGGTTGACTCTGAACTCTTGAGACGGCTCCATAGTCATATAAAACGACCTGTTGAGGCTACTGTTCTCATCTCATTTAATGTAAAGTTGGTCGGGCAACAGGTAGATTGGGTCCGAGGTGAGGTGAGGTGAAATTGGGTTTAACGTCGTGCTTGAGAATATTTCGCTCATATGACGACGTGCATGCGTGTGTATGTGTATCTGCGGCTGCTTGTACTAGCCCAGACTTAAGCTGGTTTTATAGTGCTGGATCACTGAGATACCATGCCGCAGTGATGCATGAATACCCCACTCAGACACATTATACTGACTCCGAGCCGACCAGTCCTTGTTGTACCCAATAATGCTGAGCGCCAGACCAACAAGTACCATATTTTAACGTCTTTTGGTATGACGCGGCCGGGGATCGAACCGCGACCTTCCGCTCTCCGGGCGGACGCTCTAACCACTACACCACGGGGGCGGTCCCCATGTCCGAGACTGCGTTATTGTCCCAGGCCCACAGGTGGTAGAGCAAGTTCCATTATCAGCCCATTCGGTCCACCCACTGATAACTGAGGCGAAGGGACCAAGGGCACAATCAAACAGACATGGATGCAGAGTATGAAACTGAACAGTTGCAGATAGGTCATGCACTCAGAATAGGAAAATGTGATTAATTCATAACACAGATATATATTTCATTTACTGTGTCTGCGCAAAACAAACCATGCCGTACTCCGTCGCTCGTCTATAGGAGAAACCATAGACGTTGTTCACTCCTTGACGTGTATCAGGTGAACACACGTACACAGTGTGACATAGTTGCATTACACATCGAAATATTTACTCACTAAACGGTTCTTTCTACTAACCTGGACAGGAACAAAGCTCACACTCCACTGTTCTCGTCTCATTTGATGTAAAGTCGGTTGGGCAACAGGTAGATTGGGTACAGTTCCGTGTCCGAGACTGCATCAGTGATCCAGATCCACAGGTTGTAGAGCAAGTTCCATTATCAGCCCATTCGGTCCACTCACTGATAACTGAGGCGAAGGGACCAAGGGCACAATCAAACAGACATGGATGCAGAGTATGAAACTGAACAGCTGCAGATAGGTCATGCACTCAGAATAGGAAAATGTGATTGGTTGATAACACTGGTTATATCTCATTATTATATCAAATCGTTACCTTTTTCAAAATGTACGAATTATACAAATTGCATGCCGAGTGTCTTACGACTATATACCATTCTTCAGTATATCTATTAATTAGGTACGTAAGTCACAAAATTAAAGTCGACATGTTGAGGCACTATTTTTTTTGCATCAAACGCCTTTACCCGTTTTACTAAGTATACGCGATTTCCCTACTTACCTGGACATGGAGAATTACTACAAATGACGGTTCTCGTCTCCACTGGTGTAAACTCAGCTGGGCAGGCACCAGTACAGTTCCGTGTCCGAGACTGCATCAGTAACCCAGATCCACAGGTTGTAGAGCAGGTTCCATCATCAGCCCATTCGGACCACTGTGGGATAGCTACCAAATATACCATATTGTAGTGTGTAGTGTACTTCTATTTTCTTATGCTCGCAGGCATGGGAACCTTTATATAACTAGACACTCTTGAACTTGAAAGAAACTGTAAATATCTAAAAATATTTTCCATTTCAAATAATGAAATCTGTAGCTGGATAAGATGTGGGTTTTTTCTGTTCCTGACAAGAAATTTATCAAAAGTGAGTGGACAAAGTACCAAACTAATATCTGAAGATATTTGCCCTGGTTGGATTTCGGTTTAGAATTAGCCACAGCAACCTATATGCCAGAGAAGGCTAAGTGGAACACTCTGATCCAGATCAGTGACTGCTGGCTACCTTTCTTCACATCAATCACAGGCTTGTGTGGCCAAATCGTTTGCATAAAAACCGGAAAAAATACAAATGCCCAAAAATCTGCAAATAGCAAAAGGCACAACTTTGGGATCTGTATCCCATATCTGCTAAGTTTTGTTGAAAGGTTTTCGAGTTGGGCTCAGGAAACGAAGTCCAACCGTCCCTTTTGAGACTTAGTACAAATCGTTTCTATGGAAATGTTCGAGGGGAAAAAATGCCAAAAAGTCTGCAAATAGCAAAAGGCACACTTTGTGATCTGCCTCAAATATCTACCAAGGTTAATTGGTAGATATTGAGCGATATTTGAGTTATGTTCCGGAAATGAAATCCATCCCTTTCTGAGACTAAGTCCAAATTGTTTCCATGGAAACCGAGAAAAATACAAAAATGACAAAAATCTGTAAATAGTAAAAGGCACCACTTTAGGTTCTGTCTGATAAATATGTTACAGTCAATGTCTACAATCAGGCAATGTGTACAATGACTGAAATAACCAGTCAATGTGAACATTGCCTGATTCACTCACTCATTGCGCACATAGTCTAAAATTTCCAGGCATTGTGTACATTGCCTGATTACACTATGACTTCAGGTTTGTAAGATACTTCAATAAAAGCACACTTACAAAAATCATAAAATATCACTTATCTGTTTACATTTTGTTTAAAATTTATCTAATAACTCTATTTCCTTTAAAAACAATGTATTATGTGATAATTAACATTATATAAAAATCCTTAATTGTTTTGACATTGAAATATTTATCCTTCGTGATGGAAAGACCGCTACATTACACAAGCTGAGACACAATAAAACAATAATTCTGCAACTGAAGGAACATTACACTAAATTGAATATAGTGTATAGTGTATATAGTTGTATCAGAACCTCTCACAATTTCAAAAAACCACAATTTATATCTTAGAAGAAACATTTTATTTGTCATTTCTCCACGACGTACAGTCATGTTTCCTGCAAAACGAAGAAGCCCTCCCTAAATCTTCGGGAGTTACTATGCTCATATTTCACTACACCAACCCATCTTCCCGCGACAAGGGAACTAACTAACCACAAACGACCAGACCCATTTTCCACCCTTTCAGAACAATGTTGTAATTTCGTGTCATTTCGTTCCGTTCCGTCTATGTTATTGCCACCTCTCATATCAAGTGTGTTTGCTTGAAACGAAATGACAGCGCCTATTCAATACGATTTGGTGATGACTGTGGTTGAGCTTAGCATAGGTGTATAACTGGGACATTCCAGCAAGTTTGAGAGTCACCTTTACTGAAAACAAACTGACCAGTCAACCCTTCTCCATTTGTTTAGAGCACTAATCCTTTGCAAACTCGATTATGGCTCCATCGTCTATGGTGGAACCTTAAATGTTTTGATTCTTTCCACCATCAAGGCCTCAGGCTTTACCTCGGATCTTTCAGGACATCGCCTATTGACAGTTTGTACATGGAAGCAGATGAGCTGTCGCTTAAGCAACGTCGTGTAAATCATTACAATATGTCATCCTATAGATTTGTATTTCATGTTACACTGGTTATTGTCCCACTAGATAAGCAGTGGAAATAGAAAAAAATACACCATTTGCTAAGCTTTAACGTGCCTTAATTCATTTCAAGCGCATAAAATGAATGTTACAATGCTGCAATAAGCATAAAGAAGTTGTCTCCCTTGTATCATTCTCAGCGGTGTTTTGTAATGTTTGAGCCCCTGGCTAAACGTGTTCTATAAACACGTACAATACACCAGGATTTTGTATCAGTCTCAGCGGTGTTTTGTCGTGTTTGAGCCCCTGGCTAAACGTGTTCTATAAACACGTAACATACATCAGTATTTTGTATCAGTCTCAGCGGTGTTTTGTAATGTTTGAGCCCCTGGCTAAACGTGTTCTATAAACACGTACCATACACCAGGATTTTAACTAAGTTTATTTCATACTCTCATACTGACTGGTTTGATTAATATCAAAATTCCCGAAAATGTTTGTAATTAGTGGACTTTTTTTTGTACATTGACTTTGTACGAACAAAAAGGGAAATAAAAAAAATTACTGGAAAATGCCCGCAAGATCAGCAATTGTGGAAGCTTGACTTATACAGTCATTTAGTCCGCATGGTCATCCTTCATGTCTGGTGAGCAGTTTAAGGAATGGGGAAATAAAATGTCCATGAACAATTTTCTCAGTTGTGAGGAGTGGGTGATTTGCGCATTTAGAAATGTCATGGCAGGGAACACCAGAAATGGGCTTCCGAACTATACCAATGTGCAAAATGGTACCAGGGGCTTTGGCGTGACGAGTGAACGCTTTAACCACTAGGCTTCCATACCGAAAGAGAGTTACACCCTTCTTGAAAACAAACTTACGATGGACGAATACCGCTTTCGTGTTTTCCCGCAAAGACTACCTATAAATACGGCGGGATCAAATATATATTTATATATATGTCATTTGCCCAGTGCCATTTGTCAGTTGCTTAGAATTAGTCAAGGCAACCTGTGTGTGAGGCAACTAAGAGGATTTTGTTTCCAGGATCAGTAACAGTTGGTTACCTGCCTTCACATCACAGGCTTGTATGGTCCAAATTAGGTAATTTCCGCATGTAGTAAGGATGGTCGTCAACACCAGTGCTAAAAGTGTACCCTTGTTTATACAAAGCTACCCCGAATATTTATTTATGTTCTACCCAAGGTGACAAATAAGGTCAGGTTTGGTAGATACTTTAATAAACAGCACACTTACAAACATCATTATCAATGATGTTGACAGACACAAATGTCTGGCAGGTTTCTTGACCAAACAGGGAAATGTGGAACAGTTCAGTATCTTCCTGCAGCTGCAAATACAAGGACACTATTTGGTCGTGAATCATAAACGCATGGTACATTCTATCGTCCGAACCGTATAAAGAACTCTGTCTTCACAAGAGTTTATGAATATGAAAATGGTTTTGTCATTTTTGTTAGGAAGATTAGCATCAGGTCCTTACCGTATCGTCATTGATTGGAATTGAGAGATTCGCCTGTGTCACACCATCAGGAAACGTGAGTATTCCGTTTTTGCTCCCGAGTATGTCCTCGGCTTCTGTTGTTACGTCAATTATGGTGTAACTGGCTGTAATGGTTCCACTTGAACCTTCTTTTCGACGCAAGGGGACAATGAGTGGTCCCATGTCCTCATTCACATTGATACCAAAAATATCCATAAAACATATTTCACCAGCTGAAACGAAAACGTAGTACACTCAATTATATGTTTCAAGGATTTCTGTTTCACGTGGTTATATCATGTAGCCATTGGGTGCACCTAAAAATAACTATGTTTGAAACATGGTGTCGTCTCTATACACTGTAACTTGCTGGCTGTCAGTTGCCATTCGGCTTGTGTGCTGCAATGAGCATAAAGGAGTTGTCTCCCTTGTATCATTCTCAGTGGTGTTTTGTAGTGTTTGAGCCCCTGGCTAAACGTGCTCTATAAACACGTAACGTACACCAGGATTTTGTATCAGTCTAGCGGTGTTTTGTCGTGTTTGAGCACCTGACTAAACGTGCTCTATAAACACGTAACATACACCAGGATTTTGTATCAGTCTCAGCGGTGTTTTGTCGTGTTTGAGCACCTGGCTAGACGTGTTCTATAAACACGTAACGTACACCAGGATTTTAACTCACTCACTGAAAAACATTTACTTTTGGTCGTCGTTGTCTAAAAGAAATCTATATATATCACGTCAGTGTGATGTCTACAAGGCAGCCATATTGCCATACGGAATCGATACCTAAGTGCCACGTCAACAGCTTATACACCTTACATGTCTATACATCAAATGGCAAGACCGATTCATCTACATTACGGTTTCGGCAATGTACACTTCATTTCTGAACACGCAGGACCTATCTATGGTCTATATACATTAAAAAGAGCTGGTAAACTACAATGAACGTATCACCTAATTCTGGGGATAAATATGTTAATGTTGTCGAGTCCCTTGGTGGGATACAAACAGACTTAAGGTTATCCATTGCTTGAAAGGGGAATTTAACTGCAAACTTTATGCAAATGATATGCAAATGCGGTTAGAACTGAATAAACTTACGTTGAATTACTGCCTGCACGTTGGGGATAAGAAGAAACGCACAGGCTGACAAGACAGTTGCAATGGACATTTCTGAAATGTACAAAGACACGAAAATCAGGTACATTTGTTACATGTTACGAACGTTGTTCACCTAAAGGTCCCACGGGTACATATGTGGCGGACATCACGAGCAATGCTTTCATCCCAACACGATGGCAAGCATGCAACGAGTGCGTGAGTTTAGTTTTACGCCTCACTCAGCAATATTCCAGCTATATGGCGGCGGTCTGTAAATAATCGAGTCTGGACCACACAATCCAGTGAACAACAGCATGAGCATCGATCTGCGCAATTGGGATACGATGACATGTGTCAACCAAGTCAGCGAGCCTTACCACCCGATCCCGTTAGTCGCCTCAAACGACAAGCATGGGTTACTGAAAATCAGTTCTAACCCGGATCCTCACGGGTTCATACAACGAAGTCAGCATAATCCTTCTCTGCACAAGGCTAATTTATTGGGGTCACTTTACAATACACGTGCTCCTTTTCTCACTTGATATAGACAGGTTTGGATAAATTCAAAACCTAAAGGCTTCTCACTCCAGCATAGCGCTGAATGGATTTCTTTATAATCAAAATGTTCTATGATTACACAATGCCATTTAGAAAGTGGTCAAATGTACCACACGTCATATTTGGGATTACACTTTCTTAGTAAAGTACAGATTCTAGTACTTTTGTTTGGTTGAGTCCCATCTGGGATTCGAACCCACACACTCAGAGTCAGGCACCTAATCGCCAGCACACACAAAGTCAGCAGCCTAACCCGCTCTGTTACTAGAATCTGTACTTTACTGAGAAAGTGTAATCCCAAATATAACGTACGTTACAAAATGCTAGTACCACTGCCACCGAAAACGTATGATCTCTGAGTGAACGAGTGAGTGGGTTGTTATTTATCAACACATCGTCAATATTTCAGTCATATCTTGACGAGATCAATTAATTATTGTATTAAAGAACTATAAAATTAGAAATTAAAAGCCTGTTGACGAAGAACAGTAAAACTACCAGTGTATGACAGATATAAAAGTAAAAGTAAAATGTTATTATAAAACGATATTTCTAAAGAGAACAATGCAATATAAAAACAGGCTATAGACTGCCAACAACTGAAGGTAGATCACCATACTAGGGACCATGGGGACCTACAATAAAGGACAAGGTATGATAAGGGTGGTTTTTGGCCCACAAACAGAATTGGCTGAACACATGTTATTTGTTTAGAGACAAGATTGCTTTGCATAAAAATGCTATTTTTTAGATGATCCGAGGCGTAATTTCAATGCAGAGGGGCCCAAAATGGGTTTTATCAGTTCCCATGAAGAATAACAAGAAGTCTGAAATATCAGTGTGCCATAATGACTTAGTTACAACTACCATTTTATTTACATACAAATAACATCAGTTTTACAACAGGTATTCATGATGAAAAACATGTCAACATCAATCACAAGGTTTTAACTTAAAGGGGCCCAATTAGGGTTGCAATACATTGTGGACAGTAATTCAATTACATGCCAGTTGTTTACCAAAACACTCATTATTCACAACTTTCTTTGCAAATATAAACTATAGGTCAATTTTACAACATGTACTAATGATAACCAATCACGTCGCACTAAAATCACAGGGGCCCGTTTTGGGTCTAATTACATTTTGGGCATAGCTTGATTTTAACAAAGTGTTAAAAGTCAGTATTTACAACTAGTTTTAGCAAATATACAGTAAACATCTCATTCACAACATGTTATTACAATTACCAGTCATGTTGCAATAAAAATCAATAGTCTTGACCTCAAAAGGGCCCATTCGAGGTGAAATTTCATTCTTGGCACAGCTTGATTTTTACACTAAGTAAGTGTCAAAAGTCAGTATTTACAACTATTCTTGCAAATATACAGTAAACATGTCATTCAGAACATGTTGCTACAATAACCAGTCATGTTGCACTAAAAATAACAAGTCTTGACCTCAAAGTGCCTATTTCAGGTGAAATTACATTCTTGGCACAGCTTGATTTTAACACCAAGTAAGTGTCAAAAGTCAGTATTTACAACTATTCTTGCAAATGTACAGTACACATCTCATTTACAACATGTTGCTACAATAACCAGTCATGCTGCACTAAAAATAACAAGTTTTGACCTCAAAGGGGCCTATTTGGGGTGAAATTACATTCTTGGCACAGCTTGATTTTAACACCAAGTAAGTGTCAAAAGTCAGTATTTACAACTAGTTTTAGCATACAGTAAACATCTCATTCACAACATGTCGTTACAATAACCAGTCATGTTGCACTAAAAATAACAAGTCTTGACCTCAAAGTGCCTATTTCATGTGAAATTACATTCTTGGCACAGCTTGATTTTAACACCAAGTAAGTGTTAAAAGTCCGTATTCAAACATCTTAACAAAGCAATTATTTACAACTCATTCACTGCTAAGATATTAAACATACACTTTTACTCTTCACCCACAAAGTCCTCAATCTCAGTTTCTGAATCACTGTCAAGAACTGCAGCATTCAAGAGCGTATCACTAGTGTTGCTGGAAACTGGCATCTTGTCTTGGTGTCTGCCATACCCAAGGTACCAAATGACACTTGCTATGTGTGCACAGCATCCAACAACTCTAGCACCCACTTTGCAAGTGCAGTACCATCCTGTCACCTTAACCTCAGTGAACTGAACCCACAAAGTGTGCAAGAGTGAGCCGACATGCCGAGACTGGATTTTCACTCGGATTAAATCATCCACTTCCTTACACAGGAAAAGCTGATAGGCATTGTCACTATCGACATGATTTGCAACATATGCTGGTGCCAACTTTAGTTGATAAACACCCATTGTTATATCCCTAAGTTCATCCAGTGAAAGCACTGGAAAGCTTACATCATCAGCTTCAGTTATTGGAATGTATACATTCCTCCTTCTAAGAAGGTTTTCTTTCAACCAGTTCTTTGACTGGGTTGCCCTGCCGACTCCTCTCTAGCATCAACGATGCAATTCTCTCACCTTCTGGATCATGAGATGCCAGTGCTGGCCGGTACTTGTTGCATAGCGCACACACAATACGCACAAAATCCCCGATATGGGGTACATAATGATTTGAAACAACTTTATCCAAAAATCGCCACTGCTTAATTCTTCCGTTGCACGATTCAACAACCCACCGCACTTTAGTAATTAGTCTTGATACATTAGCATCTTCTACTTCATGTTGTCTTTTCCCCTTTTCCAGGTAAGCTGGCATTTCTACATGAAAACCATGTTTTTCAAGAAAGGTTATTGAGTCTCTAAAGCCTCTATCCACAATGAAAACATCATCTGCTTCCAACCAATTGTTAATATCATCAGAATTTGTTGAAAGCATATGTTTAGTTATGGATGCATCATTATTCTTCCCATCAGCTGCATATGGACCAAGCACACTAAGAATATATCCATCGGTGCCAACTACCATCATGGGTTTAACTAAAGGTCTATGCTTATGCATGCTGTAGGATAGCTTCTGAAATTGGTGGTCAGCCCCTTTCTGAATGTAGATATATGTCCCATCCAAAACAAGAATAGCAACATTGACTTTGTCATTGGTGAAAATTTTTTTGGCAACTGGAGTGGTATGATTTTGCACAAACTCATCATGTTGAATATGCCCAAATCCTAAATTATTGGGTACAAAATGTAACATGAGACATTCCCTTGCACAATGAATTGCTCGCTGTACCTGTGACTTTGTAAGTTTAAACAAGGTACCAAGAAGGTTGTTCGACAGTCCAGTCCTGAGTTTTACAAGAATCAGTGCAACACATGTTCTGACTGATCTAACACTTGAGCCACGCAAAGACTGTGTATGTGACACAACATCATCAAATTGATCTCTTGTGATGCCTGTAAGTTTAAAATATTCATCATCACTAAGAAATGCAGGGTCATCAAAATTCAAAGTCCCATATCTGATGAGGGTACTTCTGGCAGTAGCAAGGAGGTTAATAATTTCTGTTCTGTTGAAACATGTTAAATCTTTCTTTCCTTCAATCTGAATGAGTGCTTCCCTGGTAAAAAGTCTACATGATAAATGCTTTACACAACATCGATTTCCAGCAGGAATAATGACACCTTGAAAGATAAAAACTTGATTTCTTGCATCATTCGGAATGACAATAAATGGATTTCGTGATGAACTCACTTTCTTACAAACAGTACAAACTCGATGAGTTGATGAAGTTGATGTTATATTTAGTTCAATATTTTTAGGACTCGTATATATGAATGACTGATCAGAGTTTTCCGGTTCTGTTGATTTTATCTTCCTTCTGACATGTGTTCTACATTTTTCACATATAATACAATCTTTAGTAATTGTCTGTTTTAGTTCTTTCTCTAAATGCTGTCTGAAAGTGTCATCTGTTAATTTTCTTCTCAAATGTGGCTTGATATTAGACTTTTTACACCACACACATTGTGAAAATTTCATCTTCAATCTGAAACACAAAACAAAACTGAAATGTTATTTGGACTTAAGTTAGTAACACAAGGTTTGTGTCGGAAGAGCAGAATCACAAAATCATTGGACATTTTGGTATTTATTATATCAGCAGCATATAATGTTGATGATATGCCATTATGGATGTTGTACAGTGTGTTTAAAAACTTAAACGCTATCAGGAAATTGTGTTTACTCAGTTTAGTCAATCATTTTCTTCAATTATAATCTGCCCAGGTTGAATTCCTTTGTCAAAGTAAATGAGTTTTAACTATATTGGTATTTTAAGTCTGTGGGTGATTAATCTTTGTAGAAATATACATGAATTACCCAGATCTGAATGTTATTTAAATAGATTTGTAACATTTACAAGGTGTATGAAGTTTACCTTCAGCATGCTGTTAAAGTACTTTTTTATGATCTTCACAAAACCTCAATATCACTCTTGGGCAGTCTTGGCTCAGACTCAGATCTTCTCTCAACTGAAATACAGATGACTTCATATCAATAGAAAATTCTGTTTAAAAAGCTGTGATAATCTATTCAAGGGTAACATTACTTTTTCAAATGTCATTAGTCTAGCTTTGAAGGTTTATGCAGATTTAATCACCCCTGAGGCATCAGGTTTTCTGATTTTCTGCCACATTAAATTAGAAAATTAAATTAAAAAATATTTAGAAACATATCTTTTAACTCATATTATGCTTACCTTCAACCTCAAGTTTTAAGTTGTCATCTTCATGAATTGACACTCCTGAAATCAATTCATGACTATTTCTCTTATCTGAAACCAAATATTTGAAATTATAGAAGGATTATCATAATGTTCAAGAAATTGGTGCTTCCTAATTTTTCTAATGCTAAATATGTCAATAGTATAGTTATATATGGAAGGGAATTGACCTCCAACAGCATAATCAATTATGGAGGCCACCTTTTGATCAATTATAGATATAAGATAAAAACAACTGTCAGAGCACATGAAAACACAGGTAATCAATCCTCAGTTTCAATATGACAATTGAAACCAATAGTCAATGATTCTGTAATCGTATTTTTAAGAAGAAATAGTGAACGCTTTAATTGGTTATGTGTTTTGGATATCGGTAATTGACTGGCAGCCCACAAAATATCCATAAACCAATTATTTGATTGATCAGTACACCACTGATTAACAGCTATGGGCAATTTGTAAATATTTACTTAAAGAAGGTACCACAATAACATTTTGAAACAATGCTTACCTTCTCCATGTTCTTTATGGTGTGGGAACAAAGGCAACAAGACAGTGTTGAAAGGCCAGTGTCTTCAGGCTTAAAAAAGATTTACATGATGTTAATTAAAGTTTGTTTGAACAGTGTAACATAGATTACCAAACTTAATGAAAAAAAATATAATATTTGGATTTGATGTGAACAAGTTAAGCTAAACATTGTAAATTGGATGACCAAACTTTGTATAAAAAAAAAATAAAAAAAAAAAATACAGGAATCGAACCTGCATGTCTAATAAATAGAGAAAAACGACAGGCCAGCACAGTAACCACTAGGCTACATATTCTTCAGGTCCTTGTGGTGAATTTAAGGTTATATGTTACACCGTACAACAATGTGTCACTTGACGTCTGCTTGTGTTCATCATCTCCTGCACCTTGATACAATGTTCTTATTCTAAGAAGAAACTTTTCATACAGTTAAGTATAGTCATTTTGGTTAAATGTAATATAATATATCATAGAAAACATCAAGGTACATTGTTTCTAGGAAAATGTGTATGTTTATACATGGCAATATCCTGTTGAATGACAGTGTTATTTTGACAGTGACAGGTGACTCAGAGGTGTTTGATAAACAGATGCTATAACAACTATGATAAAATTCTAACATAATTACAAAGATTCTCACCTTTAGATGGCTGCCAGATCCTATTTTGAAAACTCTTCTGATGTCTTCTTATTTTTCCAGCAATGGGGCTCCAAAAATCTACCCGTGTTTACATCAAAGTCATCAGCCTTGCGAGTCCCTTATGATATTGAACATTTTAATAAAGATGTTTGATAAGTTCATTTTAGAGCCCAAAAACATTCAAAATAATAATGAATCATGATATAGTTGTGTAAATGTGACAGATAGTTTTTAAAGATAATACTTTACGTCAATGTTTATTTTTGAGATGTTGTATGGGGCAATTTCATATAACAGAAAAAATGTACATTTTTTAAAATTTTGATATGAGCAAAAGCGTGACCCACCACAATTTTTTAGGTGTGCATTCTAATTTACTCTCTTCATGTGTGGTGAAAAAATTGGGATGGGTCATGCTTTTGCTCATACTTTTTTATCACTCTGAAAATCAGAAAATGTAGGTTTTTAGAAGATATTGTAAAATAGGTTAACTTTGAGGTCTTCAAAGAGGAAAAATGACAGCACTAAAAACATAAAAAAAGCAATTGGAGGTAACTTCAACAATTAATTTAGCCTTTTTGATGCTAAAATTATCATGTTGTAGAACTTTGAATATCATGAAATTTTGTGGGCCAATAAGGGCCCTTATCATACCTTGTCCTTTGCTTCCCGCATGGACCTTAGATGGATGCACACCCTCTTTTCAGCTCTTAGCAATTTTAGAAAATCGAGCCATAAATTAAAAGAACATATATACTACGATTAAAAATAAAAGTAGGTTTTAATTTACCTTGAATGCTTTGGGAAATTGGGTTGGATTTACACCATCCCTTCAGCTGCTGGCGATTGTAAGAAATGTTAGCCAAAATTAAAATAACAAGAATACTACGTTTAAAATTCCTGGTAAGTTTAAATTGACTTTGAGAAATTGGGACTTACGTACCCTCTCAGGAGGACAATAATTTTACAATACTTCAACCCCCTTTGAGGGTACAGCCACTAACAATCTCAGTTACTAATCTAAACTACCAAAATAGAATATTTATCTATTTACAAACCATACAAGACAAATGTTATGGATAACAACTTCTTGATTTATTTATCACAACGTTTCTAGGCTAGTTCCTGCTCCTGAATTAGCCAAAATTAAAATAACAAGAATACTACGTTTAAAATTCCTGGTAAGTTTAAATTGACTTTGAAAATTTTGGGACTTACGTACCCTCTCAGGAGGACAATAATTTTACAATACTTCAACCCCCTTTGAGGGTACAGCCACTAACAATCTCAGTTACTAATCTAAACTACCAAAATAGAACATTTATCTATTTACAAACCATACAAGACAAATGTTATGGATAACAACTTCTTGATTTATTTATCACAACGTTTCTAGGCGAGTTCCTGCTCCTTTTTCAGGTGGATAATGGTCATAGTGAACAGTACAGTATATATATATATATATATATAGAGAGAGAGAGAGAGAGAGAGAGAGAGAGAGAGAGAGAGAGAGAGAGAGAGAGAGAGAGAGAGAGAGAGAGAGAGAGAGAGAGAGAGAGAGAGAGAGAGAGAGAGAGAGAGAGAGAGATAATGTACAGGAAGCCAGATATGTAAGTAGAGTATATAAAAGCGCAAGGGAAAAAGGAGATATATTTAAGTATGTACAAACGATGCAGTGAGATCAAAGAGCAGAATACAGTGATAGGGTATATTTTTACAATAAGGGCAAGGGTGAGTTTACATAGCAGAGTGGTTAAAGAAGTTTGAGTTTGAGAGTCTATGATTTCTGGGTGAAGAACCAGGCGCTGGGGAGGTAAAGTGCCAGTCTTGATAACTAAAAGCTGTTTTATCAGTTTTATCTGAGAGTAGTGTGAATGAGGTATACATGTTTAAAGAAATTATGATGTGACCGTTTTTTAGTGTGATAATGTCAATTCCATTTCGTTGATTCAGTGTTGAATATGTGTTTCATTCTTTGTTTGCGTCTTCCTGTATTTTCTCGAAAACGATGTTTTAATGCTATTTCACAACCACTTACATCTATTGATCGGTGAAGTGTACATCATTACATCTGTTTGATAACATGCCAATACATATAAGACAACAATAATATTAATTGTTTTGCATAAGGCCTAAACAATGAACAATGTTTTGACAATTTTAAGTATCAATCTACATTTGACACATTTTATCCTAAAAAAACTTTCACATTATCTATAAGTATTTTAACATTGATGTTGAGTAGTGTTTATGTTTACCACGAGACTATATTCCCTAAATTTTCTGTGTGGAATCGGATCTTTCCATCTACGTCTCTTTCTTGCTGTTGTCAACATTATTTTGTCTATCGAAGGTTTGATATTTGTATGGAAGAATCTGTGTACGTTCATTGAACGAGCCGGGTTTCTTTAACACATTACCAAAGAGGTAATGCCATTGCGAACGCTTGTGATGCACGAAATGCTACACAGAGTGTAGCTCAATCTCTAGTCTATGTAATGACAGCTCTGCTCATTAAGTCAAGGCTAATTGTGTTACTAATGTGCCTTCAAAATATTTTCCTTCCAGATACTTGTTTAGATATACTGTATAAATGATGAAAAACTGAATGTTCTTGTTACAGTACATCTCCTTCAAGTTTTAATCAAAACACTGGCGCGAGGGCAATTGTATGGAACCTGAGGAACCAACATTCCCCTTGCTTGTGCAAATGAGAATTAAAAAGAAAAATTGCTCAAATTCATTCTGAAGCACTAAACTAAGTGTGATAAGACTTAATATGTGAATGTACAAAAAGTCAAACATTTTTCAGCGATTCTAGGAATTATCCCTCAGGGGATGCAAGAACCGGAATTCACGACTTCTGACATGTGGGGAATCAAACGTATCATACAGGCTTTCCCACTTTTGATTTTAAGGTCAGCGATGATTAACAGAAATACCATTAAAAGCAGTGCAGTGCGCAATTCACACACTCAGCTATGAATGTCAAGTCAAAATGCAAATGTTTATATGCTCTGAAGAATCTCCTCGCAATCTTACGCTTGTACCATGACTTTGCGGCAGTCTCTTTGATATTGCCCATGTTGTAACCCGCTAGTTACTACATGGTTTCGCCCTACTGATTCTCACTGGATAATGCTTGCTCCGCCCCCTTT
This sequence comes from Haliotis rubra, assembly GCF_003918875.1. Classification (NCBI taxonomy): domain Eukaryota; kingdom Metazoa; phylum Mollusca; class Gastropoda; order Lepetellida; family Haliotidae; genus Haliotis; species Haliotis rubra. The sequence continues at coordinate 19,522 of NW_025764904.1, read as the reverse complement.
CCTGTGACGAAACTATGACGTCATCGTAAACAGGTTTCGCCAGAAGGAAGTTGAGATACATTGTAGAACATGAAAACAAGTACAATGTTGACAAATTTATTTAGGAAAAAATTAACATCATTTTAAAACATTTGTATTAAACGCCAAAACGAGCAAAGAAATTAAAATCTTGAATTGAAATTTAAAGAAACAGTTCCGATACACAAGTTCGTCTGATTGTTTTCAATGTGGAATTAAAAGTTAAAGATGCAGTTTTGATACACAATAGATGGTTTGGACGCCGCCGTCTCCGTGACTTGCGACGCCGCGTTTACAGTTGCAGAGGGCTCCGTTTTCATTCGTTTAGGTGCAAGAGGTGGATCCAGTTTGTTTTCGATGGCTGACAACATAGACTGTGACGGTCGCTTGTATTTTCTCACTGCCTCAGCGCTTCTGTGCCCGGTTATTCGCATTATTTCCTGCTCTTCTACTGCCTCTTCTTACAAACGTGTAGCATACGTGCGCTTCCTGGAGCTGTTTGTGAGGTAGCCAGGAATACCAGCGGAAGTGCACATATTCTTCACTAAAGTGCTCAGTTTGTTGACACCAATCACCTGACTGGAAAATCGAATGTTCTTATTTCCTTTAGCCGAAAGGGGTCTCCTGTAAAACGGCCCACTGTTGTCAATCTTGAATAGATAAATGTAGTTCATACAGGCGTGGTAAGTCTGCAGTGGAGTGGTGACGCAATACTTTTGCCTCGACTGCCCGGTGTGCCAAACCTCCAGTGTAATTTTTGGCTGTAGTTCCACGAAATTCGATATATGGTCCCATCTGATCAGTCCCGACCAAACTTTGATTAGCTTGTAGGCTTCTATGTTCATCACAGGCTCGAACTCCGAAAAGTTTAGTTGTACAAGAACACTGTGTTCAGGAGACTTTGGCAGGTATTCCCCAAGCAATTCTTTATCCCATAAAGTTTTCTCGGTTTCTTCGCTGATGGGTTCAGCTTGTTTAACAGTCGTGCTGATACCTTTTGCTATTTATCTTCGCATCTCGTCACTCAGAACTTGTCGGAAACGCTGACACGCTAGATTTTTCGTATCCAAAAGGTTAACGCCGATGTTTCGCATTTTCCCGCATGCAACGTATCAAACCGGCACGTAAAAGATAGAGGGTTTTGGGTGGATATTCTGAACCATCTACCTTTCGCGCTTCCAACACAAACCTGGACAGATAGTTGTTTACATCGGCGGATGTAAAGTCTTTGATCTCTGGCACACAAATATCTTGTCGGGATCCTCGCCATTGGTCGAAAACACGCATCGCCCACTTCGTGTTATTTTGAGTGTTCTTACTTTCAGCATCAGCTATGCGTTGCAAAATATCGTCTTCTGATACGATTTTCGCAAATCGTTCAGTTTGAGCGGGTGGATCAACAGGATTAGTAATGTCATCAGGCCTATTTTCTTCAGAAAACGGGTCGAACTGAAGATCAAATAATCCAACATCCAGGTCAATTTGGTCGCTTCCACTCACTTCGTAAATGTTCAAAGACTGGGATAAAGTCCTCAAACTTTAAATTCAACTCCATCGTCTCACTAACTTGGGAAAGTGTAATATCATCAATTTCATCATTCCACTCATTCACGCTATCACTGCTGGGTATGAAAGTTGTTTCCACGTCCTCTATGGTTGAGAATTAATTTTTGAAACTTGAACGACCTAAGATGGCGCGTATGACGTGATATTCATGACGTCATATGGTGCACTCATTTTCCGGCCACTTTGTTTTAAACACATCACCGAAATCTCATGGTACAAGTCTGTTACCCCACCCACGACTCGAGGTTCCTCTAGTTACAACACGATTTGTCCTGGCTGTTGATTGACAGACCTAGTGGCATCTCGGGCTACGCCCTCGTGCCCTACGCCTGTCAATCAAAAACCAGGACAAACCGTGTTGTAACTAGACGAACCTCTCTTGTGCCAATGGGGTAACTTTAACTTACCCAGCCATGGTGGACACAATGGCCAATTTTGCTGCCAAGACAGCACTCAACAAATATGTGACACTATCTCTAATCCCATACATTGATGATAAAGCTGTAATTAAAGCTGTGATCTAAAGCTAAAGAAGTGAGGCACTCAGGTGGGTATAAATAAGTTACAACATTTTATTACACCTACTTGAGTTGTCAGTCCAGATTTGAAGAGGTCATTATGTGACAAAATAAATCAAGAGTGAGTGAGTGAGTGAGTTTGGTTTTACGCCACTTTTAGCAATATCCCAGCAAAATCACTGCTGGAGACACCAGAAATGGGCTTCACACATTGTACCCATTTGAGGAACCGAACCCAGGTCTTCAGCGTGACGAGCTGACGCTTTAACCATTAGGCTACCCCGTCACCCTAACAAAGTGGAAGGAGAGTATTGAAAGGTTTTTACGTTTCGCTCCGGAAAGGAGAACTACTAATAATTTCAGTCAAACTAAAACTTGCTGCCATTGAAACGCAAAAAATATATATATTTTATTCAGCAATAAAAAACCAAAAAAACAAAACCTCATTACCAGTCCTATCTATGTGCCGAATTTGGTGAAGAAACCTTCAACGGTTGAACAGTTCTGCACCGGAAAAGAACTATTCACACTCTAGTGAAATACACTGCAGCGTATACCAACACATAACATTAAACAATAACAAGTCAAACATCATCTATATCTAGTCAATAGCATCTTACATCTCCAGGCGTGTGGTCATATCATTAGCAAACTTCACATCGGGGTGTGTGCTCATATCTATAGCAACCTTCACATTGGGGGGTGTGGTCATATCAACAGCAAACTTCACATCGGGGTGTGTGCTCATATCTATAGCAACCTTCACATCAGGGTGTGTGGTCATATCAATAGCAAACTTCACATAGGGGTGTGTGGTCATATCAATAGTAAACTTCACATCGGGGTGTGTGGTCATATCTATAGCAACCTTCACATAGGGGTGTGTGGTCATATCTATAGCAACCTTCACATCGGGGTATGTGGTCATACCAATGGCAACCTTCACATCGGGGTGTGTGGACATATCAATAGAAACCTTCACATCGGCGTGTGTGGTGATATCAAAAGCAACCTTCACATCGGGATGTGTGTTCATACCTATGGCAGCCTTCACATCCGGCTGTGTGGTCATATCAATAGCAGACCTCGCATCAGGGTGTGTGGTCATATCAATAGTAAACTTCACATCGGGGTGTGTGGTCATATCAATAGTAAACTTCACATCAGGGTTTGTGGTCATATCAATAGCAAACTTCACATCCGGCTGTGTGCTCACATCAATAGCAACCTTCACATCGGGTTGTGTGGAAATATCTATAGCAAAGTTCACATCGGGGTGTGTGTTCATATCAATAGCACAGTTCACATCGGAAAGTGCGGTCATATCTATAGCAACCTTCACATCGGGGTGTGTGGTAATATCAAAAGAATTCTTCACATCGGGATGTGTGGTCATATCTATAGCAACCTTCACATCGGGGTGTGTGGTCATATCAATAGCAAACTTCACATGGGGGTGTGTGGTCATGTCTGTAGCAACCTTCACATCGGGGATGTGGTCATATCTATAGCGAACTTCATATCGGGGTGTGTGGTCATATCAATAGCAAACTTCCCATCGGGGATGTGGTCATATCTATAGCAAACTTCACATCGGGGTGTGTGGTCATATCTATAGCAACCTTCACATCGGGTTGTGTGGTCATATCTATAGCAACCTTCACACCAGGGTGTGTGGTCATATCTATAGCAACCTTCACATCGGGATATGGTCATACCTATGGCAACCTTCACATCGGTGAGTGTGGACATATCAATAGAAACCTTCACATCGGGGATGTGGTCATATCTATAGCAAACTTCTCATCGGGGTGTGTGGTCATATCAATAGCAGACCTCGCATCAGGGTGTGTGGACATATCAATAGAAACCTTCACATCGGGGGGTGTGGTCATATGGAAAAAAAACTTCACATCGGGATGTGTGGTCATACCTATGGCAGCCTTCACATCCGGCTGTGTGGTCATATCAATAGCAGACCTCGCATCAGGGTGTGTGGTCATATCTATAGCAACCCTCACATCGGGGTGTGTGGTCATATCTGTAGCAAACTTCACATCGGGGTATGTGGTCATATCTATATCAACCTTCACATCAGGGTGTGTGGTCATATCTATAGCAAACTTCACATCGGGGTGTGTGGTCATACCTATGGCAACCTTCACATCCGGCTGTGTGGTCATATCTATAGCAGAACTCGCATCAGGGTGTGTGGTCATATCTATAGCAAACTTCACATCGGGGTGTGTGGTCATATCAATAGCAAACTTCACATCGGGATATGTGGTCATATCTATAGCAACCTTCACATCGGGTTGTGTGGTCATATCTATAGCAACCTTCACATCAGGGTGTGTGGTCATATCTATAGCAACCTTCACATCGGGATGTGGTCATACCTATGGCAACCTTCACATCGGTGAGTGTGGACATATCAATAGAAACCTTCACATCGGGGATGTGGTCATATCTAGAGCAAACTTCACATCGGGGTGTGTGGTCATATCTATAGCAACCTTCACATCGGGTTGTGTGGTCATATCTATAGCAACCTTCACATCGGGGTGTGTGGTTATATCTATAGCAACCTTCACATCGGGATGTGGTTATACCTATGGCAACCTTCACATCGGTGAGTGTGGAAATACCAATAGAAACCTTCACATCGGGGTCTGTGGGCATATCTATAGCATCCTTCACATCAGGGTGTGTGGTCATATCAATAGCAAACTTCACATCGGGGTGTGTGGTCTTATCAATAGCAAACTTCACACTGGGGTGTGTGGTCATATCAATAGTAAACTTCACATCGGGGTGTGTGGTCATATCAGTAGCAACCTTCACATCGGAATGTGTGTTCATACCCATGGCAACCTTCACATCCGCATGTTTGGTCATATCAATAGCAGACCTCGCATCAGGGTGTGTGGTCATATCTATAGCAACCTTCACATAGGGGTGTGTGGTCATATCTATAGCAACCTTCACATCGGGGTATGTGGTCGTACCTATGGCAACCTTCACATCGGGGTGTGTGGACATATCAATAGAAACCTTCACATCGGGGGGTGTGGTCATATGAAAAAACCCCTTCACATCGGGATGTGTGTTCATACCTATGGCAGCCTTCACATCCAGCTGTGTGGTCATATCAATAGCAGACCTCGCATTAGGGTGTGTGGTCATATCTATAGCAACCTTCACATCGGGGTGTGTGGTCATATCTATAGCAACCTTTACATCGGGATGTGTGGTCATATCTATAGCAACCTTCACATTGGGGTGTGTGGTCATATTAATAGCAGACCTCGCATCAGGGTGTGTGGTCATATATAGAGCAACCTTCACATCGGGGTGTGTGGTCATATCTATAGCAACCTTCACATCGGGGTATGTGGTCATACCTATGGCAACCTTCACATCTGGGTGTGTGGACATATCAATAGAAACCTTCACATCGCGGGGTGTGGTCATATCTATAGCATCCTTCACATCAGGGTGTGTGGTCATATCTATAGCATCCTTCACATTGGGGTGTGTGGTGATATCAATAGCAAACTTCACATCTGGGTGTGTGGTGATATCAATAGCAAACTTCACATCGGGATGTGTGGTCATATCAATACCAACCTTCACATCAGGAATTGTGGTCATACATATGGCAACCTTCACATCAGGCTGTGTGGTCTTATCAATAGCAGACCTCGCATCAGGGTGTGTGGTCATATCTATAGCAACCTTCACATCAGGGTGTGTGGTCATATCTATAGCAACATTCACATCAGGGTGTGTGGTCTTATCTATAGCAACATTCACATTGGGGTGTGTGGTCACATCAATAGCAAACTTCACATCGGGTTGTGTGGAAATATCAATAGCAAAGTTCACATCGGGAAATGTGGTCATATCTATAGCAACCTTCAGATCGGGGTGTGTGGTAATATCAAAAGCATACTTCACATCGGGATGTGGTCATATCTATAGCAACCTTCACATTGGGGTGTGTGGTCATATCAATAGCAAACTTAACTTTAGGGTGTGTGGTCATCTACATAGCAACCTTCACATCGGGGATGTGGTCATATCTATAGCAAACTTAACATCGGGGTGTGTGGTCATATCATTAGCAAACGTCACACTGAGGTGTGTTGTCATATCTATAAAAACCTTCACATCGGGGTGTGTGGTCATATCTATAGCATCCTTCCCATCGGGGTGTGTGGTCATATCAATAGCAATCTTCACATCGGGGTGTGTGGTCTTATCAATAGCAAACTTCACATTGGGGTGTGTTGTCATATCAATAGTAAACTTGACATCGGGGTGTGTGGTCATATCAGTAGCAACCTTCACATTGGAATGTGTGTTCATACCTATGGCAACCTTCACATCGGGATGTCTGGTCATATCAATAGCAAACCTCGCATCAGGGTGTGTGGTCATATCTATAGCAACCTTCACATCGGGGTGTGTGGTCATATCTATAGCAACCTTCACATCCGGGTATGTGGTCATATCTATAGCAACCTTCACATCGGGGTGTGTGGTCATATCAATAGAAACCTTCACATCGGCGTGTGTGGTCATATCAATAGCAACCTTCACATCGGGATGTGTGTTCATACCTATGGCAGCCTTCACATCCGGCTGTGTGGTCATATCAATAGCAGACCTCGCATCAGGGTGTGTGGTCATATCTATAGCAACCTTCACATCGGGGTGTGTGGTCATATCAATATAAAACTTCACATCGGGGTATGTGGTCATATCTATATCAACCTTCACATCGGAGTGTGTGGTCATATCTATAGCAACCTTCACATCGGTATGTGTGGTCATACCTATGTCAACCTTCACATCCGGCTGTGTGGTCATATCAATAGCAGACCTTGCATGAGGGTGTGTGGGCATATCTATAGCATCCCTCACATTGGGGTGTGTGGTCATATCATTAGCAAACTTCACATTGGGATGTGTGGTCATATCTATATCAACCTTCATATCGGAGGGTGTGGTCATATCAGTAGCAAATTCGACATCGGGGAGTGTGGTCTTATCAATAGCAAACTTCACATCGGGGTGTGTGGTCTTATCAGTAGCAAACTTCACATTCGGGTGTGTTGTCATATCAATAGTAAACTTCACATCGGGGTGTGTGGTCATATCAGTAGCAACCTTCACATCGGGATGTGTGTTCATACCTATGGCAACCTTCACATCCGGCTGTGTGGTCATATCAATAGCAGAATTCGCATCAGGGTGTGTGGTCATATCTATAGCAACCTTCACATCGGGGTGTGTGGTCATATCTATAGCAACGTTCACATCGGGGTGTGTGGTCATATCTATAGCATCCTTCACATCGGGGTGTGTGGTCATATCAATAGCAAACTTCACATCGGGGTGTGTGGTCATATCAATAGCAAACTTCACATCGGGGTGTGTGGTCATATCAATAGCAACCTTCACATCGGGATGTGTGGTCATACCTATAGGCAACCTTCACATCCGGCTGTGTGGTCATATCAATAGCAGACCTCGCATCAGGGTGTGTGGTCATATCTATAGCAACCTTCACATCTGGGTGTGTGGTCATATCTATAGCAAACTTCACATCGGGGTGTGTGGTCATATCTATGTCAACCTTTACATCGGGCTGTGTGGTCATATCTATAGCAACCTTCACATCGGGGTGTGTGGTCATATTTATATCAACCTTCACATCGGGGTATGTTGTCATATCAATAGCAAACTTCACATCGGGGTGTGTGGTCATATCTATAGCAACCTTCACATCGGGGTGTGTGGTCATATCTATAGCAACCTTCACATCGGGATGTGTGGTCATATCTATAGCAACCTTCACATCCGGCTGTGTGGTCATATCAATAGCAAACTTCACATCAGGGTGTGTGGTCATATCTATAGCAACCTTCACATCGGGGTGTGTGGTCATATCATTAGCAAACTTCACATCGGGGTGTGTGGTCATATCTATATCAACCTTCATATCGGGGTGTGTGGTGATATCAGTAGCAAATTTGACATCGGGGAGTGTGGTCTTATCAATAGCAAACTTCACATCGGGGTGTGTGGTCTTATCAGTAGCAAACTTCACATTGGGATGTGTTGTCATATCAATAGTAAACTTCACATCGGGGTGTGTTGTCATATCAGTAGCAACCTTCACATCGGGATGTGTGTTCATACCTATGGCAACCTTCACATCCGGCTGTGTGGTCATATTAATAGCAACCTTCACATTGGGGTGTGTGGTCGTATCTATGTCAACCTTCACATCGGGGTATGTTGTCATATCAATAACAAAGTTCACATCGGGGTATGTGGTCATACCTATGACAACCTTCACATCGGGGTGTGTGGACATATCAATAGAAACCTTCACATCGGCGTGTGTGGTCATATCAAAAGCAACCTTCACATCGGGATGTGTGTTCATACCTATGGCAACCTTCACATCCGGGTGTGTGGTCATATCAATAGCAGACCTCGCATCAGGGTGTGTGGTCATATCTATAGCAACCTTCACATCGGAGTGTGTGGTCATATCAATAGCAAACTTCACATCGGGGTATGTGGTCATATCTATATCAACCTTCACATCGGGGTGTGTGGTCATATCTATAGCAACCTTCACATCGGGATGTGTGGTCATACCTATGGCAACCTTCACATCCGGCTGTGTGGTCATATCAATAGCACACCTCGCATCAGGGTGTGTGGTCTAATCTATAGCAACCTTCACATCGGGGTATGTGGTCATATCTATGTCAACCTTCACATCGGGGTGTGTGGTCATATTTATATCAACCTTCACATCTGGGTATGTTGTCATATCAATAACAAAGTTCACATCGGGGTGTGTGGTCATATCTATAGCAACCTTCACATCGGGATGTGTGGTCATATCTATAGCAACCCTCACATCGGGGTGTGTGTTCATATCAGTAGCAAACTTCACATCGGGATGTGTGGTCTTATCTATAGCAACCTTTACACCGGGATGTGTGATCATATCTATAGCAACCTTCACATCGGGGTGTGTGGTCATATCAATAGCAAACTTCACATCGGGGTGTGTGGTCATATCTGTAGCAACCTTCACATCGGGGTGTGTGGTCATATCAATAGCAAACTTCACATCGGGATATGTGGTCATATCTATAGCAACCTTCACATCGGGGTGTGTGGTCATATCTATAGCAACCTTCACATCAGGGTGTGTGGTCACATCAATAGCAAACTTCACATCGGGGTGTGTGGTCATATCTATAGCAACGTTCACATCGGGGTGTGTGGTCATATCAATAGCAAAGTTCACATCGGGCAATGTGGTCATATCTATAGCAACCTTCACATCGGGGTTTGTGGTCATATCAATAGCAAACTTCACTTTGGGGTGTGGTGTGGTCATATAGCAACCTTCACATCGGGGATGTGGTCATATCTATAGCAAACTTCACATCGGGGTGTGTGGTCATATCAATAGCAAACGTCACACTGGGGTGTGTGTGTTCATATATCTATAGCAAACTTCACATCAGGGTGCGGGGTCATATCAATAGCAAACTTCCCATCGGGGATGTGGTCATATCTATAGCAAACATCACATCGGGATGTGTGGTCATATCTATAGCAACCTTCACATCAGGGTGTGTGGTCATATCTATAGCAACCTTCACATCGGGGTGTGTGGTCATATCTATATCAACCCTCATATCGGGGTGTGTGGTCTTATCAATAGCAAATTTCACATCGGGGAGTGTGGTCTTATCTATAGCAACCTTCACACCGGGATGTGTGGTCATATCTATAGCAATCTTCACATCGGGGTGTGTGGTCATATCTATAGCAACCTTCACATCGGGATGTGATCATACCTATGGCATCCTTCACTTCGGTGAGTGTGGACATATCAATAGAAACCTTCACATCGGGGTGTGTGGTCATATCTATAGCATCCTTCACATTGGGGGTGTGGTCATATCATTAGCAACCTTCACATCGGGGTGTGTGGTCATATCAATAGCAAATTTCACATCGGGGTGTGTGGTCATATCATTAGCAACCTTCACATCGGGGTGTGTGGTCATATCAATAGCAAACTTCACATCGGGGTGTGTGGTCATATCTATAGCAACCTTCACATCGGGGTGTGTGGTCATATCAATAGCAAACTTCACATCGGGGTGTGTGGTCATATCTATAGCAACCTTCACATCGGGTGTGTTGTCATATCTATAGCAACCTTCACATCAGGGTGTGTCGGTCATATCTAAAGCAACCTTCACATCGGGGTGTGTGGTCATATCAATAGCAAACTTCACATCGGGGTGTGTGGTCATATCTATAGCAACCTTCACATCGGGGTGTGTGGTCATATCTATAGCAACCTTCACATCGGGGTGTGTGGTCATATCAATAGCAAACTTCACATCGGGGTGTGTGGTCATATCTGTAGCAACCTTCACATCGGGGTGTGTGGTCATATCAATAGCAAACTTCACATCGGGGTGTGTGGTCATATCTATAGCAACCTTCACATCGGGGTGTGTGGTCATATCAATAGCAAACTTCACATCGGGGTGTGTGGTCATATCTATAGCAACCTTCACATCGGGGTGTGTGGTCATATCAATAGCAAAGTTCACATCGGGGTGTGTGGTCATATCTATAGCAACCTTCACATCAAACTTCACATCGGGTGTGTGGTAATATCAAAAGCATACTTCACATCGGGGTGTGTGGTCATATCTATAGCAACCTTCACATCGGGGTGTGTGGTCATATCAATAGCAAACTTCACTTGGGGTGTGTGGTCATATATATAGCAACCTTCACATCGGGGATGTGGTCATATCTATAGCAAACTTCACATCGGGGTGTGTGGTCATATCATTAGCAAACGTCACACCGGGGTGTGATGTCATATCTATAGCAAACTTCACATCGGGGTGTTGTCATATCTATAGCAACCTTCACATCAGGGGTGTGTGGTCATATCTATAGCAACATTCACATCAGGGACGCGTGGTCATATCAATAGCAAATTTCACATCAGGGTGTGAGGTCATTTCAATAGCAAAGGTCAAATCGGTCTGTGTGGTCTCGTCTGTATAAACCTTGACATCGGGGTGTGTGGTCATAACTATAGCAACCTTCACATCGGGGTGTGTGGTCATATCTATAGCATTCACATCGGGGTGTGTGGTCACATCAATAGCAAACTTCACATAGGGTTGTGTGGAAATATCTATAGCAAAGTTCACATCGGGGTGTGTGGTCATATCAATAGCAAAGTTCACATCGGGCAATGTGGTCATATCTATAGCAACCTTCACATCAGGGTGTGTGGTAATATCAAAAGCATACTTCACATCGGGGTGTGTGGTCATATCTATAGCAACCTTCACATCGGGGATGTGGTCATATCTATAGCAAACTTCACATCGGGGTGTGTGGTCATATCATTAGCAAACGTCACACTGGGGTGTGTTGTCATATCTATAGCAAACTTCACATCGGGGTGTGGGGTCATATCAATAGCAAACTTCCCATCGGGGATGTGGTCATATCTATAGCAAACTTCACATCGGGGATGTGGTCATATCTATAGCAAACTTCACATCGGGGTGTGTGGTCATATCTATAGCAACCTTCACATCGGGTGTGTGTTGTCATATCTATAGCAACCTTCACATCGGGGTGTGTGGTCATATCTATAGCAACCCTCATATCGGGGTGTGTGGTCATATCAGTAGCAAACTTCACATCGGGGTGTGTGGTCATATCTATAGCAACCTTCACATCGGGGTGTGTGGTCATATCTATAGCAACCTTCACATCGGGGTGTGTGGTCATATCAATAGCAAACTTCACATCGGGGTGTGTGGTCATATCTATAGCAACCTTCACATCGGGGTGTGTGGTCATATCAATAGCAAACTTCACATCGGGGTGTGTGGTCATATCTATAGCAACCTTCACATCGGGGTGTGTGGTCATATCAATAGCAAACTTCACATCGGGGTGTGTGGTCATATCTATAGCAAACTTCACATCGGGGTGTGTGGTCATATCAATAGCAAACTTCACATCGGGGTGTGTGGTCATATCTAAAGCAACCTTCACATCGGGGTGTGGTCATATCTATAGCAACCTTCACATCGGGGTGTGTGGTCATATCAATAGCAACCTTCACATCGGGGTCTGTGGGATATCTATATCTATAGCAAACTTCACATCGGGGTGTGTGGTCATATCAATAGCAAACTTCACATCGGGGTGTGTGGTCTTATCAATAGCAAACTTCACATCGGGGTGTGTGGTCATATCAATAGCAAACTTCACATCGGGGTGTGTGGTCATATCAGTAGCAACCTTCACATCGGGGTGTGTGGTCATATCTATAGCAACCTTCACATCGGGGTGTGTGGTCATATCAATAGCAACCTTCATCAGGGTGTGTGGTCATATCTATAGCAACCTTCACATCGGGGTGTGTGGTCATATCTATAGCAAACTTCACATCGGGGTGTGTGTGGTCATATCTATAGCAACCTTCACATCGGGGTGTGTGGTCATATCATAGCAACCTTCACATCGGGGTGTGTGGTCATATCAATAGCAACTTCACATCGGGGTGTGTGGTCATATCTATAGCAACCTTCACATCCGGGTGTGTGGTCATATCAATATCAGACCTCACATCAGGGTGTGTGGTCATATCTATAGCAACCTCACATCGGGGTGTGTGGTCATATCTATAGCAACCTTCACATCGGGTGTGTGGTCATATCTATAGCAACCTTCACATCGGGGTGTGTGTGGTCATATCTATAGCAACCTTCACATCGGGTTGTGTGTGGTCATATCTATAGCAAACTTCACATCGGGGTGTGTGGTCATATCTATAGCAAACTTCACATCGGGGTGTGTGGTCATATCTATAGCAACCTTCATCATCGGTGTGTGGTCATATCTATAGCAACCTTCACATCGGGGTGTGTGGTCATATCATAGCAACCTTCACATCGGGGTGTGTGGTCATATCTATAGCAACCTTCACATCAGGGTGTGTGGTCATATCTATAGCAACCTTCACATCGGGGTGTGTGGTCATATCTATAGCAAACTTCACATCGGGGTGTGTGGTCATATCAATAGCAAACCTTCACATCGGGGTGTGTGGTCATATCAATAGCAAACTTCACATCGGGGTGTGTGGTCATATCAATAGCAACCTTCACATCGGGGTGTGTGGTCATATCTATAGCAACCTTCACATCCGGGTGTGTGGTCATATCTATAGCAACCTTCACATCGGGGTGTGTGGTCATATCTATAGCAACCTTCACATCGGGGTGTGTGGTCATATCAGTAGCAAACTTCACATCGGGGTGTGTGGTCATATCAATAGCAACCTTCACATCGGGGTGTGTGGTCATATCTATAGCAACCTTCACATCGGGGTGTGTGGTCATATCAATAGCAAACTTCACATCGGGGTGTGTGGTCATATCTATAGCAACCTTCACATCGGGGTGTGTGGTCATATCAATAGCAAACTTCACATCGGGATGTGTGGTCATATCAATAGCAAACTTCACATCGGGATGTGTGGTCATATCTATAGCAACCTTCACATCGGGGTGTGGTCATATCTATAGCAACCTTCACATCAGGGTGTGTGGTCATATCTATAGCAACATTCACATCGGGGTGTGTGGTCATATCTATAGCAACATTCACATCAGGGTGTGTGGTCACATCAATAGCAAACTTCACATCGGGTTGTGTGGAAATATCTATAGCAACGTTCACATCGGGGTGTGTGGTCATATCAATAGCAAAGTTCACATCGGGCAATGTGGTCATATCTATAGCAACCTTCACATCGGGGTGTGTGGTAATATCAAAAGCATACTTCACATCGGGGTGTGTGGTCATATCAATAGCAACCTTCACATCGGGGTGTGTGGTCATATCAATAGCAAACTTCACTTCACATCGGGGTGTGTGGTCATATCAATAGCAAACTTCACATCGGGTGTGTGGTCATATATATAGCAACCTTCACATCGGGGATGTGGTCATATCTATAGCAAACTTCACATCGGGGTGTGTGGTCATATCAATAGCAAACGTCACACCGGGGTGTGTGGTCATATCTATAGCAAACTTCACATCAGGGTGTGTGGTCATATCAATAGCAAACTTCACATCGGGTGTGTGGTCATATCTATAGCAAACTTCACATCGGGATGTGTGGTCATATCTATAGCAACCTTCACATCGGGGTGTGTGGTCATATCTATAGCAACCTTCACATCAGGGTGTGTGGTCATATCTATAGCAACCTTCACATCGGGGTGTGTGGTCATATCTATATCAACCCTCATATCGGGGTGTGTGGTCATATCAATAGCAAATTTCACATCGGGGTGTGTGGTCTTATCTATAGCAACCTTCACATCGGGATGTGTGGTCATATCTATAGCAATCTTCACATCGGGGTGTGTGGTCATATCTATAGCAACCTTCACATCGGGATGTGATCATACCTATGGCATCCTTCACTTCGGTGAGTGTGGACATATCAATAGAAACCTTCACATCGGGTGTGTGGTCATATCTATAGCATCCTTCACATTGGGGTGTGTGGTCATATCATTAGCAACCTTCACATCGGGGTGTGTGGTCATATCAATAGCAAACTTCACATCGGGGTGTGTGGTCATATCTATAGCAACCTTCACATCGGGGTGTGTTGTCATATCTATAGCAACCTTCACATCAGGGTGTGTGGTCATATCTATAGCAACATTCACATCAGGGTGTGTGGTCATATCAATAGCAAACTTCACATCGGGTGTGAGGTCATTTCAATAACAAAGGTCAAATCGGTGTGTGTGGTCTCGTCTGTACCAACCTTGACATCGGGGTGTGTGGTCATATCTATAGCAACCTTCACATCAGGGTGTGTGGTCTTATCTATAGCAACATTCACATCGGGGTGTGTGGTCACATCAATAGCAAACTTCACATCGGGTTGTGTGGAAATATCTATAGCAACGTTCACATCAGGGGTGTGTGGTCATATCAATAGCAAAGTTCACATCGGGCAATGTGGTCATATCTATAGCAACCTTCACATCAGGGTGTGTGGTAATATCAATACTTCACATCGGGGTGTGTGGTCATACTTCACATCGGGGTGTGTGTGTCATATCTATAGCAACCTTCACATCGGGTGTGTGTCTATAGCAACCTCATATCAATAGCAAACTTCACATCGGGGTGTGGTCATATATATAGCAACCTTCACATCGGGGATGTGGTCATATCTATAGCAAACTTCACATCGGGGTGTGTGGTCATATCATTATAGCAAACTTCACACCGGGGTGTGTGTCATATCTATAGCAAACTTCACATCGGGGTGTGTGGTCATATCTATAGCAACCTTCACATCAGGGTGTGTGGTCATATCTATAGCAACATTCACATCAGGGTGCGTGGTCATATCAATAGCAAACTTCACATCAGGGTGTGAGGTCATTTCAATAGCAAAGGTCAAATCGGTCTGTGTGGTCTCGTCTGTACCAACCTTGACATCGGGGTGTGTGGTCATATCTATAGCAACCTTCACATCGGGGTGTGTGGTCATATCAATAGCAACCTTCACATCAGGGTGTGTGGTCATATCTTTAGCAACCTTCACATCGGGGTGTGTGGTCATATCAATAGCAACCTTCACATCGGGGTGTGTGGTCATATCTATAGCAACCTTCACATCGGGGTGTGTGGTCATCATCTATCACATCAACCTTCTATAGCATTCACATCGGGGTGTGTGGTCATATCAATAGCAAACCTTCACATCGGGGTGTGTGGTCATCGGGGTGTGTGTTCATATCTATAGCAACCTTCACATCGGGGTGTGTGGTCATATCTATAGCAAACTTCACATCGGGGTGTGTGGTCATATCTATAGCAACCTTCACATCGGGGTGTGTGGTCATATCTATAGCAAACTTCACATCGGGGTGTGTGGTCATATCACATCGGGGTAGCAAACTTCACATCGGGGTGTGTGGTCATATCAATAGCAAACTTCACATCGGGGTGTGTGGTCATATCTATAGCAACCTTCACATCGGGGTGTGTGGTCATATCTATAGCAAACTTCACATCGGGGTGTGTGGTCATATCAATAGCAAACTTCACATCGGGGTGTGTGGTCATATCAATAGCAAACTTCACATCGGGGTGTGTGGTCATATCAGTAGCAACCTTCACATCGGGGTGTGTGGTCATATCTATAGCAACCTTCACATCGGGGTGTGTGGTCATATCTATAGCAGCCTTCACATCGGGGTGTGTGGTCATATCTATAGCAACCTTCACATCGGGGTGTGTGGTCATATCTATAGCAACCTTCACATCGGGGTGTGTGGTCATATCAATAGCAACCTTCACATCGGGATGTGTGGTCTGGATATCTATAGCAACCTTCACATCGGGGTGTGTGGTCATATCTATAGCAACCTTCACATCGGGGTGTGTGGTCATATCAATAGCAAACTTCACATCGGGGTGTGTGGTCATATCTATAGCAAACTTCACATCGGGGTGTGTGGTCATATCAATAGCAAACTTCACATCGGGATGTGTGGTCATATCTATAGCAACCTTCACATCGGGGTGTGTGGTCATATCTATAGCAACCTTCACATCAGGGTGTGTGGTCATATCTATAGCAACATTCACATCGGGTGTGTGGTCATATCTATAGCAACTTCACATCAGGGTGTGTGGTCATATCTATAGCAAACTTCACATCGGGGTGTGTGGTCATATCTATAGCAACGTTCACATCGGGGTGTGTGGTCATATCAATAGCAAACTTCACATCGGGTGTGGTCATATCTATAGCAAACTTCACATCGGGGTGTGTGGTCATATCTATAGCAACCTTCACATCGGGGTGTGTGGTCATATCAATAGCAACCTTCACATCGGGGTGTGTGGTCATATCAATAGCAACCTTCACATCGGGTGTGTGGTCATATCTATAGCAAACTTCACATCGGGGTGTGTGGTCATATCAATAGCAAACGTCACACCGGGGTGTGTGGTCATATCTATAGCAAACTTCACATCAGGGTGCGGGGTCATATCAATAGCAAACTTCCCATCGGGATGTGGTCATATCTATAGCAAACTTCACATCGGGTGTGTGGTCATATCTATAGCAACCTTCACATCGGGTTGTGTGGTCATATCTATAGCAACCTTCACATCAGGGTGTGTGGTCATATCTATAGCAACCTTCACATCGGGGTGTGTGGTCATATCTATATCAACCCTCATATCGGGGTGTGTGGTCATATCAATAGCAAATTTCACATCGGGGTGTGTGGTCATATCTATAGCAACCTTCACATCGGGGTGTGTGGTCATATCTATAGCAACCTTCACATCGGGGTGTGTGGTCATATCTATAGCAACCTTCACATCGGGATGTGGTCATATCTATAGCAACCTTCACATCGGGGTGTGTGGTCATATCTATAGCAACCTTCACATCGGGGTGTGTGGTCATATCTATAGCAACCTTCACATCGGGGTGTGTGGTCATATCAGTAGCAACCTTCACATCGGGGTGTGTGGTCATATCAATAGCAACCTTCACATCGGGTGTGTGGTCATATCTATAGCAACCTTCACATCAGGGTGTGTGGTCATATCTATAGCAACCTTCACATCGGGGTGTGTGGTCATATCTATAGCAACCTTCACATCGGGGTGTGTGGTCATATCTATAGCAAACTTCACATCGGGGTGTGTGGTCATATCAATAGCAACCTTCACATCGGGGTGTGTGGTCATATCAATAGCAAACTTCACATCGGGGTGTGTGGTCATATCTATAGCAACCTTCACATCGGGGTGTGGTCATATCTATAGCAACCTTCACATCAGGGTGTGTGGTCATATCTATAGCAACATTCACATCGGGGTGTGTGGTCATATCAATAGCAAACTTCACATCGGGGTGTGTGGTCATATCAATAGCAAACTTCACATCGGGGTGTGTGGTCATATCTATAGCAAACTTCACATCGGGGTGTGTGGTCATATCTATAGCAACCTTCACATCGGGGTGTGTGGTCATATCTATAGCAACCTTCACATCGGGGTGTGTGGTCATATCAATAGCAACCTTCACATCGGGGTGTGTGGTCATATCTATAGCAACCTTCACATCGGGGTGTGTGGTCATATCAATAGCAAACTTCACATCGGGGTGTGTGTTCACATTGGGGTCATATCTATAGCAACCTTCACATCGGGGTGTGTGGTCATATCAATAGCAAACTTCACATCAGGGGGTGTGGTGTGGTCATATCTATAGCAAACTTCACATCGGGGTGTGTGGTCATATCAATAGCAAACTTCACATCGGGGTGTGTGGTCATATCTATAGCAACCTTCACATCGGGGTGTGTGGTCATATCAATATAACCTTCACATCGGGCAATGTGGTCATATCTATAGCAAACTTCACATCGGGGTGTGTGGTCATATCTATAGCAACCTTCACATCGGGGTGTGTGGTCATATCTATAGCAACCTTCACATCGGGGTGTGTGGTCATATCAATAGCAAACTTCACATCGGGGTGTGTGGTCATATGTGGTCATATCATAGCAACCTTCACATCGGGGATGTGGTCATATCAATAGCAAACTTCACATCGGGGTGTGTGGTCATATCTATAGCAAACTTCACATCGGGGTGTGTGGTCATATCAATAGCAAACTTCACATCGGGGTGTGGTCATATCAATAGCAAACTTCACATCGGGGTGTGTGGTCATATCTATAGCAACCTTCACATCGGGGTGTGTGGTCATATCTATAGCAAACTTCACATCGGGGTGTGTGGTCATATCTATAGCATCGGGGTGTGTGGTCATATCTTAGCAAACTTCATCGGGGTGTGTGGTCATATCTATAGCAAACTTCACATCGGGGTGTGTGGTCATATCTATAGCAACCTTCACATCGGGGTGTGTGGTCATATCTATAGCAACCTTCACATCGGGGTGTGTGGTCATATCTATAGCAACCTTCACATCGGGGTGTGTGGTCATATCTATAGCAACCTTCACATCGGGGTGTGTGGTCATATCAATAGCAAACTTCACATCGGGGTGTGTGGTCATATCAATAGCAAACTTCACATCGGGGTGTGTGGTCATATCATATAGCTTATTATTATTATTATTATTATATTATTATTATTATTATTATTATTATTATTATTATTATTATTATTATTATTATTATTATTATTATTATTATTATTATTATTATTATTATTATTATTAT